>NC_088683.1:1215000-1815000 GCF_028017835.1 Emys orbicularis
CCTGCACTGCACTCTTCTGTTCCCCACGGCCCCTCAAAGTCCTGTGCCCTGCCGGAGAGCCACCAGCACCCCACCCTCCCCCCCACTGTCACAGGGGGGTGCTGCTCCTTCCCCAGGCGTTTAGCGTCTTTTGCTAGTCTTGTACAGTTAAATGTTTCTCATTCACTTTTTATGAAAGTTGTGGCCTTTCCTCTCTGAAATTTGGTGCACTTGGTGGGTGTCCAAGAACTGGAAATATTTCCCAGGAAGTCAGCTGTAAATAGGATATTCTAGAGTGATGTGAGGTGCTCTCTTCCATTGTGCTAATTCCCTCTCTTTTATTCAACTCCTGTCAGTTCAGAAATTAACGTAGAGAATAATTTACAAATGCAGCCCACTTCCGCACACTTTCCAGTCCCTGTGCTTGATTTTAAGAGAGAAATTACCACCTGAAGCTTCCACAACACACTGCCCTTAAATCCCTCCAGTGCTGTGATGAAGGACAAGAGAAGCAGGACCAGCTAAATCTGCTGCTGCCACCACCAGTGACGGCCCTTGAATGCTCCTGATTGCTGAAAAATAGTGAGGTCCCACCTGCCAGAGATGACCCGAAATCCACAGTTGCTGCTACTGCTGCCAGAAACGGCCTTTGGACCCTGCAGTGCTGCATAAGGGGTGAAGATGCTGCTGCCAAAGCCTCTCCTGCAGCTGCTGGTGCTGTCGTCCTTGAGCTCGTCCTCGCTTCAGGAGGACAATGAGGGCCCTTTGCCAGGGGCCAAACTGAAGCCATGTCTCCAGGAGTTGCCCAGGAATCTCCCTGTGGTTTGAGAAAGTGCGGTCACTGCTCCCAGAAGCCGCCCCAGCACAGCTGCTGCTATTTCCAGAGATTCTCCTTAGACGAGAGCCCGGGGGGAGCTGGAAGAATGGCTGAGTTAGCGGACCTGGTGGTGCACAGTTTTGTTTGTTCCTGATCCCATTAATTTCTGACTATACAACAAGCAGGCCCTGGTACATTTCTCTTCCAGAGGTTTATAGAGTTTCTGGCCAGGGAGCTCCAAGGATGAAAGACAGAAACGGTTCTCTGACTGTGTCTCCTTGGAAGACAGTCTCCCCCAGGAGGATGTTTGATGAGAGTCACTGAAAAAGAGGTCAAGAGACACTGATGATGAAGAGAACCCAAGGTCAGAGTTAAGGCAAGGCAAGGTCATCAGTGAGAATATTCCTTCTCTCCTCCCTGTTCTTAGGCCAGTGCTGAATAGGGTGAGGAAGGCTGTGCTTGGCCTGTACGTCGCGTGCTCTGTGCACAGATGAAGATTTTGGACAATAGTGGCAAAACGGCAGCACTTCCCCGTCCCCAGAGGCAGCACACAGCCTGCAGTACAGTGCTCAGAACGGCACCATAGAGTCTGGCAGGGGATCCTGGCACAGCCGTGCGGCAGCTTCCAGTCGTGGAGTCTCACTGGCATGTGTGGCACCCAGACTTTGCTCAACCCTCAACCACATTGGCAATTGCAAGGAGCCCCTGGAGCCTAACAAGCACAGTATAAAGTTCGAGGCAGACACCTTCATCTTCAATGTGGATGTGGCCCTAGGAGATGGCAGGTCCCAACATCCAGTGTTCTGAGCAGCAAGGAAACATGCCAGTACCATGAAATAGCTGTGAGGTGAGCTAACTTCTGAGTTACCTTGTGATAGCTCCTAAGGCAACATGAGCCGTCATACGGTAGCTCCACTGGAGTGCCAGCCTTACATTGGCTCACGGAAGGCTTATGAAGAGCTTGCAATTGAAGGACGCTCTCTGGACACTGCAGTGGAATCACTGTGTGACATGCATTATCACAAGACAGCTCCAAAGTTAACTCCTGATCCCTGAGTTCCTTGATCAGTGAGCGGTAGGCCTAGTAAGTCATAGCGAGCTGTGAAAAGGCAGCTGGAGACCTACATCCTAGCACCAGAGGCTGAAAGCATAGCCCTACAGGGCGAACCTCACCTGTTACATGTACAACATTAAAACATATGTTTAAAATGGCATTCTCGTTTAATGTCCTTGTGTCATGTGACTCTGGCCGTGGCCATCCAGTCTCATCAGGGTTGTGCCATTTCTCATTGGGTGTAGTGAACCTGGACCTAAACCTCCCACCTCTGCTGATCAGCTGTGTTGTGACAGTGGTCATCTGGACCTCAAGGCGTATCTGTGAACAAGTGTTCGACTCAAGCCAGGATTGTTCAATAGTGTCGACACAGTTTCAATTTTACGCGCCCGCGAATTCAGCGGAGAATCCAGGTTAGAGGGTTCTCTGCACAGGGTTTGGTTCTTATGTCTAAGCAACAACAGAACGTGCCAGATGTATCATTTGAAGCAAATTTTTAGATGCAAAACTGAGTTTTTCAGGTGCTGTTCTGGAAACCCACAACTCTTTGTATTTCTACAGATCTGAAAGAGAGAGAGAAGAAAAATAAGCCCTTTAGGCATTTAGCTCCTAGGGTAAAGCTACCTCTTTCTATATAAACTCATCAATTAATTCTGTTTCAGTCAAATGGTGTAAGCTTCCCGCCACTGCAGTTACAAGCCCCTGTTTCCTTGTAGGCTTTTTGTCTCCTCATTGTGTCTAAACTCATGCACAAAAAAGAACTGAAGTTTCATTCCACAGCCAGGGCAGATTCCTCTGGAGAGCTGATTCAGAGGCTCAGGTTTGGTGTTTGTCAAGTCAAAGATGAAATTAGATCCATTTTTCTCAGGCCCTTTCCTAATGGGGATCCCCTGGTGTATAGGTACAAACAGCACAACCACTTCTACTCCGGTTTGGAGAGAACGTGGCCTTTCCAGGTCAGGGTCTGAATCCAGTGCAGGAGTACAGACAGGAGTGCCAGAATTAGGTGAAGTGAGAAACTAAATTCCCCCCAGCCCCTCAGGAAGGTGGTCCCCCTAGGTTGGGAATAGGGTCCAATGGTGAAGTAGAACAAAGAATGCCAGTATTAGGTGAACAAATCTGTGTTCCCCTCCCTCCCCAGGAAAAGGTGGTCCCTCTGCCTCCTGGCGGGGCATGTGGGTTTAAGGAGTGTGGGGAAAGCCTGCGATCAGTTGAGCTAGAAACTGAGGCTCTGTCCAGAGCTGGATTGCGTTGGTGGAGCAGGATGCTGTACTGTGAGTGTTAGTGCTGAAGAACATCCCACCCATTCAGTCGTGCTCTCTTCTTATCACACAGGGCTGGATACTGCACCATTGAAAATAGGGCAAAATTCCAGTTGACTTCAGTGGAAGCAGAATGGGTCCCATATTCCCTTAGAGTCCATCCTTCACTTCAGGAGAGCCCCCAATGTTTGGCAATGTGGAGAGGCCCCTATTCATGGGGGTACACTTCAGTGTGATCACCTTAGCACTACATTTCAATTAGACTCCCGCGGCTGGCCCGTGCCAGCTGACACGGGATAAGGGGCTGTTTAATTGCTGTGTAGATGTTCTGGCTCGGGCTGCACCCTGAGGTCTGGGACCCTCCCACCTCGCAGGGTCCTAGAGTCCGGCTTCCAGCCCGAGTCCGCCAGGACAGGCCAGCCGTGGGTGTCTAATTGCAGTGTAGACATACCCTCTGTGATCTGAAACTCAGTGTGGCCCAGCCCTCCCCTGCCTGGTGTGTGTCAGAGCGATAATGCCTTGCTCTTGAGCATACCCAAATGGTAGGGAAATTGACCAGAGATCAAGCGCTAGAGTGTTAAGGAAGCCATCACTAAGTAAGAATGTTGAAACTCGTCTTACCTGCAAACTTGCTGGGTGCTGGTATGTTGTTTTCCATTGGTCCCTAAACTACGCCACCATCCAAAGGTGTTTTCAATTAGGTGGATGCTATGGCGTTCCTGAAACCAGTCTCTGTCTCTGTCTCAGCCGTTGAGGTTTCCCTTCTAGACCTGGCACTGCAGACAGCAATAGAACGTGATAGCACATGCCCTGTAGGGACACAGCTGTGGAGACGGGGTATCTGGAGAGCACGAGCCGTGTTTCTGGGTTAGTTGATGAAGAACTAGTGATTCGTGTGGTAGTCTCCCCGCAAAGAAATTAGCCCTTTGATCCTGAGCAGATACACTAATCTGAAACCAATCAAAGACTTCCCTTCCTGGAAGAATGGGTGGGTTTGTGTTTTTTAAATGTTGATGTGCATTGCCTACAAGGAGACAGGGGCATTGTGGGTAATAAGTCTCAGCATGTGTTCATATCACAGCAAGCACAGCTGGCTTCACCTCATCTGATCACTAACGTACTAATCACAGCTCATGCACCCATTTCTCTGACGAGTGAGTAGAAGAGCAAACCTTGACTTCAGCTCATTTATGCCCACTGGGTTATCACATAGGAATGAGTATCTCAAATGTGTTACCTACACATCGGTAAGAAACATACCCATGCCCCTGACAGATTATTTCATTGTCAAAGTGGCCAGAAAAAGCAGGAATTAAACCTTACAAAGCTTCGCCTCCCTGTTGATTTCAGCACTGAGAGCGTCCTGAGATGAAGTTTTGTTTCATACAAATTATTGCCTAGGTAGAGGGGAATAGAGTCTCTGCTCCAGGGAGAGGGCTGTTCCTGCCAACTTTACGACTGGAAATGAAGGTCACAAAAAGGAAGCTAAAGGAATGCAGGATTTTCCGCTTCTAGATCAGCCTCCAAAGAACCACATTTCAGCTGTGAGGCTATGGTCAGTGAACAGGTTGCCAAGCAGAAGATAGAAGCAGTCAACGTAGAAAGCTCCCTGCAAGCCAGCTTGGAGTGGCTCTGTAGGAGTCCCTCCATGTTCAAGGTATATTAAGAGATTGGCTTGAAGAGTCCCAGAGGTTGCATCCATGGGGAGTAGAAAAAAGCCCCTCTCCCATCAGGAGAGGCTGGGCCTTCTAGAGGAGGGTTGAGGTCTACTGTGGAAGAACCGTGAGCAGTGAAGTGCTTAAAGATTAGACCCGAATTCCCTTCTCACCACCAAGGGCAGAGCTGAGGCACGCGGGTGGGACAGTAAGCAATGTGGGAACATTCATGGTTATCATGGATGTTGTGTTTATAAATCTCCTATTCCTAATGCAGATTTGCTGTTGGCCATGGTTTCGATTGAAATACAGTTTTTGGTTCCTATTTCTCCCCGTTTCACCACTCCGCAAATTGTGACCTAGAGACACAGCAGTGTCAAAAGGACTTTCACTTGACGTATGGGGGTTCTGCAGTCATGTCATGGTGTTTGAAATTGCCCAAGAAAAGCTAGGGAAGCCGTTTCATGACCTTCTTACATTAAAAGAATGGGAGGGACATTTTTCAAAAAGAGCTTGGAAGTCCTCTTGCTCTTCTACTTCATTCTAGCAAGCATAGCAAAGTTGTGACTGTGACATCCAGCTGGGACGGCACTCTCTTTAGAAACCCACTAAAACCCACAGATGTTCACTAGGGGAATGGCCACAGTACTTTGTAAGCCAGACAGATGTGTTTGTGGGGCTCGCTCTGTGCATTGACTTTGGGTTGCTCTGCAGCTTAATAAGGATCTGGGGTAGCCTCCACCAATGCAAGCCTCACTCGATCCTGGCTTTTGTGTACTGTATTGAGTGCTAGCCACTTTTCAGTGGTACACTCCAGAAAGTACATTTCACTTGCTGTCTCTCATTTGGCAGAAGACAGTTATGTCTGAAACAATGTTACTGATTAAATTGCTTGTTTCTCTCCCTCTGGAGTCTGATGCAGGCAGGAGAGCTATATGTTCAGTACAATATTCTTGTGAACTTTGTTCCATTATGAGTGCAACCTCTTTCCTTGTAGAAACTTTTAATTAATCCAAGGCTAGCCCCTGTGTTCATAGCACCAATACCAGATTGAAATATTGACTAAAGCCCCTGATACAGTGAACAAAACTTCAGGAAACAAGGAGGTTTCTGGAAATGTAATTCAGAAAGAGGAAGAGTTTCGGTTAGGGAGAGAGATGTGGTGAGCTGTGTTCTCAACCGGGTTCCTGTCCTCTCAGATCCATTGGGGTGCGACTTGACTTTGGAATATACAAAGGGAATGGTTAGGAGTTCCTCTTAGGAGTTAGACAGAAGCAGGATTCCACTGAGATGAGTGCGGACAACTCTCCTAAGCTTTTTCTGACATTCAATCTGGCCCAGCTATTTTCTGGAAACCAGATGTCGAGCTCAATCTCATTTTCTGAAGATAAATTCTTGGCGTCCCTGGGTGGGCAGGAAAAATCTACAATTTATTGCAGGCTGTCAGGTAGGGATTAAACCAAACTTCCGTACCCAGAGAACCTGGGGTTGTCCCCTTTGGGAAATAGTAGCTGTCTCTCAAGGGCACATTAACAGTCTATTGGCCATTAGTTCTAGTTACTGTTCTCACAACTGTCAAAAATCAAACCACTAAAGCAAATTTCTGGTTCAGTCAGATAAAATGTTGAATTGTATTTACCGCTCTCATTCTCTTGTTCTTTCTGTAGAGCATTCTCTCTCATGCACGTGTTCTTTCTCCCTCTCTTATTCTCCCCTCCTCCCGTCTCTCTCTATTCCCCATACTCTCCTTCCCTCCCCCCCCCCCCCCCATTCCCTACTCCCTATCTTTAGGAATACCACTGTCAGATTGTCTCCGGCTTTGGCTGTTGAATTCATGTGATTATGAATGTCCCATTTTCTCTAGTAAATGCAGGAATGTGAACTCAATGAATACTGAACTGGCTCCCCGAATCCTTTTGGTTCCAATCACCTGGATCCCTTTCAACATCTCCCCGAGAACCACACACAGGCCCCTCTGGTCTGCTGCGTCACAGTAAACATCAAACCCAGTCTGAGCATCCAAGCCTCACTCATGCCACTTGCAGACCTCAAACACTTTCTGTTCTGCATTGTCTCTGGAGATGAGGGGCTGAGACTATTGTACATACCCCAAACCAGAGAGAGCTGGTGCACAGCCCTGGGGGATGCACCAAACCAGTGAAAGAGCTGTGAGGGAGTCACCAAGCCCTGCAATGCTAATCAATTATAAGTATAGTACTTAGAGAATTGCTTTTCTGCCATAGACTTTAGCACATTTCTGGGAGATGGGGAGAAGGCCCCACTTCAGTAGAGCAAGGACTGCCCACATATTCGCTCCTCAATACAGCTGCACCCGCCTTCCCACTGTTGCTGAGTTGGTCATTCTGCTCAGCATCTTCCGCCCAGCAGAGACCTCTGCAATGGGAGGGAAGTGTGAGGAGCCAGCCCTTTGGCCCAGCATGGGTTTCTGGGAGTCGCAGTGGTTCTGGAATGGTTTGGGATGAAGTCTGTTCATTCTCCGTGTTGTTATTGCGCCCAGGATTGATGCTAACATTCTCTCTCATTGCCTCTCTTCCTGCTCTCACATCTGCATGTCCGCGCTGCTCTGTCTAGAACTGCCTCAGGCCTCAGGAGGGTGGGCGAGTTGTGTAAGTGAGCATGCTCTCATCTCATAGCAAACCCATGTTGTCCTCCCTGTGCTGCTGTGTGTGTCACGTGCCAGTCACTCTCCCTTCTTGTCCCACAACCCTTGGGATGTGGGAGAGGAGGGAGTGGAGCTTGCTGTGAACCGTGAACTTCAACCCTCCCCGTACCCTCTTGTGCCCAGTAGCATGTCTGTGTCCCTGTGCTGTGCTATTATGTGCCGCTGACTTCTAGAAGGAAACTGAGGAAATTCCCTTCTGGCTTTGACATGGTTCAAACTATGGCTTGAGAGAGCCCTCCCACTCGAAATCACTGCTCCCAGGGGACAGCCAGCAGAGGATGCACAGGGGCGGGGGGGCAATTTCAGATCACTGTGCAAGTTTTCAATCAAGCATTCACATGTATAAGGTTTCTGGAAAAGGCAGAGACTGAATTAGCTGGCAGCTCCTCCACAGCCAGCATTTGCTCCTCCTGCACCTTTCCCAACAGCTCCCTGAGAGCTGACCACATTCCCTTTGTCAGAACTGGAAGAGCTCAGAGCCCCAAATGTCTTTCCCTTTAAGTACATGTTTCCCTGCCATAGGACGTCTTTAGCTCACTGCCTGGGCCCTGGAGCAGACTCTCGGGTGAGAGGTGGTTGTGAGATGGGGAAAGTAGCATTTTATCCTGTTTCAGCTCCTGAAATGAAATAACATTTCTAGGCGTGGGACAAAATGGCAGACAGAGAAGGGGCTATCCGGGCTGGGCAGCAGGAGGATGCTCTCCTCTCTGCCAGGTGGCTGAGCAGCCACAGGGCAACTGAGGTGGTCACGTCAGGTTCTTGTCTTGATTCTAACGGAGTGAATGGGAAGCCCTGTCCTGTGCAGACCCTAGTACAGACACCATCAGTGACCAGTGTCTGCATGGAGCAGTCACGGGGGAATCTCAGCTCGAAGACCCTGTCTGAGCCCAGCACAGACCCTGGTGGTGACCAGTACCTCTTGAGGACTCTGACAAGCGAATGGCTGATCAGTTTAATGTAGCTACCTGGCAGGAACAGGCAATAGGGCCCTAAGCAAGGAAGTTCATGCACTGCAGAGTGATAAGAAGAAAATCCCAAGCATGAGTGAATGTGACTGGCCAGAAGGTGACCTGGGGCCTTGAGTAGGCGAGGGAAGCTTTGAATTGTGACGTGCTCCAGAGTCCAGGGGGCCAACCCGGTGAATTTCCCCAGAATGCATGCCTCACTGTGTTCCAGTTGTGCGACTGCTGTGTCTGTCTATCCCTCTGTCTCTCACCAGTAGCATAAATCGGAGTCCAGCTCACTCCCTGTGTGCTGCCTCCATGTGTGAAGGCAGCTCCAGAGCACAAGCGAAGTTCTGCACAGACTCATGTTGGTTTTTACTTGTCTCATTTTCTGCTGATTGCACTGCCTCCCCATCCCAGTGTCCAGCCGGGCTGGGCCAGAACCCCAGAGCACCCAATGGGAACACCTAAGGAATCCCCCATCCCCATCCCTGTCCAGCCGTGCTGGGCCAGAACCCCAGGGCACCCAATGGGAACACCTAAGGAATCCCCCATCCCCATCCCTGTCCAGCCGTGCTGGGCCAGAACCCCGGGGCACCCAATGGGAACACCTAAGGAATCTCCCATCCCCATCCCTGTCCAGCCGTGCTGGGCCAGAACCCCGGGGCACCCAATGGGAACACCTAAGGAATCTCCCATCCCCATCCCTGTCCAGCCGTGCTGGGCCAGAACCCCGGGGCACCCAATGGGAACACCTAAGGAATCCCCCATCCCCATCCCTGTCCAGCCAGACACACAACTCACCTCCACAGGGACCAGAGATGCTCCATTCCCACAGTCTCTGATGCACAGGAATTCTTAACAGAGATGTAGGAAATGCTGAAGACCATCTGCCTCTGGGCTGCCTACAAAGCAGTTTTAAAGCCCTTCAACCCTCAAGTGTACCAGGAGACCCTGGCTGATAAGTGTGTGTGCCTCAGCTTACGCAGAACGAATCTCGTTCAGTGTGTCCATGGCCAGCAAGGGAGGGTCCTCCTCAGGTCAGAGTTCACTCCACATGTCCGTGTTTTCATGCATTCAGTCCTGTTGACTCTGTGACTGGTGTTACACAATGTCTGAGTGTTTAGGGCATTATTGTGTGGACTCAGGAAAAACTGGGCTCCGGCATCCAGATGTGGAGCCAAACATTTCTCAAAGTTCCAAACTGAGGCAGGCACTCTGGACCTCCCCCATCCTGATGCTACAGAGAGAGAGGAGGGGTCAGAACATAGCTGTTGCTTAGACCCTTCACTTCCACACACCTCATACTCCCAGAACATTGCGAGCCTGCTGGCAGCACCAAAGACGTTAGAAAGCATCAAAGTGATCAGCTTTGCTTGGAGTGGATGGAGCTGGTGTCATCCCCGTCCAACTGAATATGGGTGTCAGATGATGGTTACCTTGTCCATGTCCCACTGAACAGAAGATTCAGACAGTGCTTTGATCTCTCTCACACACACACACACCACGTGACTGAACGTGAGTGTCAGCTGTTGTTTCCACTACACAGCCCTGTTTGTTTCTGTGAGACTTTGTTGGGTGTTGTTTCTTCTGAGTCCAGCATCCCCATCTGACTGTGAGCAGAAGCTTCAAGCAGTCCTGCGTGTCAGCCCCATCCAGTTGTTCATGAGCTTTGAGCAATATTTTGTCTCTGCCCCACAGCCCCATCTGTTGCTCATGAACTACAGACGGTGCTCAGGCACAACTCCAAGAGGGCGAAACCTTTGGCTGATTCTCGTCATGGTGCCATATCCCATCCAAGTATACATGAGCTTCATACAAAGCTTAGTCTCCATCCTACTGCCTCATCCTTCTGAACATGAGCGTGATTTCTGTGCTACCCAACTCTATGGGAAGAGCCCCTTAATAATAATCCTAATTTCTTCTTTGAGTGTCCTCTGCATAGTCCCACTTTTGGGATATATGTCGACTGGTGTCACTGAACGGTGCAGCCTTCTACTAGTAATGCCTGTTAGAGTGCTCATGTCCCCCTCCCCCCCCCACCCCTCCCCCCCCCAGCTTTGAGCACATTCTGAGAGTGGAGCTATAAATGAGGATGTGGCAGTGGTCACCTCAGTTCCTTCCAGTCACTGGCCATGTGTGGATGTGAACCTTCTTGGGAATCAAGATCCTTACCAAGGCATCTTACTTTTTTAATTGTTAGATAGTTAGGTGTAAATAGACTGCTCTTCATCTTCTTTAAACATGAGGATACTAACTGCCTAGCCAGTTTCACCTGTAGGACAAGAGTTCACTCTTCACCAAGAATCCACCTGATGAGCATTGCAGACTGATAATGCCCCCTATTAAGGAGGACCATAATGGTGCTGAGCATGCACTGAGAGCACCCTTTGTTGTCTCTGATGCATCTTCAACATTGATAGCTGCAGCGATAACTATCTGAAGACAAGCATGGCTGTGCTCGTCCGCTCTTCCCTACCTAACAAGGTCAAGGAGTGAAGATCTTCTGCTTGAAAGGGATAGACTTTTTAGCTCTAAAATGGATGGAGAATTGGAGAAAATGAAAGAAACAAGATCAACAGCTAGCTCGCTGGGTCTCTTGTAACCTTTCAAGAGAAGAATTCTTACAGCTGCCTTCAGATATCGAAGGCAATATCATCCACCTTATTCTTCATCTTCATATTTCAACAAAGGCAGACAACACTACCAACAGCAACAGCAATCCTCTGCTTCTCAGCAGCAATATAAAGGATGTCCCTTTAAATCCAAGATGAGACAAAAGAATTCATCCTCCACGTCTTCTTTCCTTACAGTTAAACTTCAGCTTTGACATGAAGATCAAGAGCCACAAACCCAGCCTTAATTCTCTTCCCCTAACAGTTGGAGAATGTTTATGCCATTTGGACACTATAGTTTTGGACACTATGAAACACCGTTTTACAATCCAGTTTGAGAACCTCCCTCCCAGGGGCGGCTCTATGTGTTTTGCCGCCCCAAGCACGGCAGTCAGGCGGCTTTCAGCGGCATGCCTGCGGTCGGTCCGCTGGTCATGTGGATTCAGCGGCATGCCTGCAGGAGGTCCGCCAGTGCCGCGCCATCGGCGTCCCCGCCGCCGAATTGCCACCGAAGCCGCAGGACCGGCGGACCTCCCGCAGGCACGCCACCGAAAGCCGCCTGCCTGCCGCCCTCACAGCGACTGGCAGGCCGCCCCCCGCAGCTTGCCGCCCCAGGCACGCACTTGCTGTGCTGGTGCCTGGAGCCGCCCCTGCTCCCTCCAAACCAATCTCCCCTGTCAGGACCCCTCTTACAACTCAATGTTAAGAACAAAAATGAACGCTCCACTAAGGGAGAAAGTAGTAGAAGAGGTTCCAGTAAATCTAAGAAATCGGGATTTCTACTCCTGCTATTTCCTAATTCCTAAGAAAAATGGAGGTCTTTGTCCAGTCCTGGATCTGAAGAAGCTAAACCGATAGATCCAAAGGTTTCACATCAGAAAGTTAACTCTAGGATCCATTACCCTCTCTTTGTCCTATCTAGATTGGTTCGCTGCGCTCTATCTCAAAGAATCTTACTTTCATATTTTGAGAAGCCCATCACATGGGAAGTGCCTTAATTTTGCCATAGGTCATTTCCAACACGGGTGTTGCCCCTTTGACCTTTCTACTGTACCCCAAGTCTTTACAAAATGTCTATCTGTACTGGCAGCTTTTCTGAGAAGATGGGATTTTTATTTTACCATATTTCAATGATTGGCTCCTAAAAGCAGCTGCCAAAGATGAAATGAAGGGAGTCACTCAATTCACATGCTCTCCATTAGAAAAGTTGAGATTTTTGATAAACGAAAAGAAATCCCTATTGACATTTCTCACAAAATATCCTCTTCATAGGAGCACTTGATTCCAGAATGGCGAGAGCTTACCTTCCAAAGGAGAAATTCCTGAAGGTGAAATCTACCATTCAGTCTCTACTTCAAAGTCCATCTCAGAATGTAAAGTTCTTCCTCTCCCTACTGAGTCTCACGGCATCACCGCATATGTTACCCCTTACGCAAGACTAAGAATGAGACCCTCCCCTTCAGCACTGATTGGCAAGAAACTTCAGACCTGCAGTACAGGATATGAATCTAATACTTAACATTCCAACAAGCTTCCAGAAAGCTCTTTTGTGGTGGATGAATCAGGAACATGTATGGAGGGGGCGTGAATGTCAACCTTCCCTCTCCTTTCATGATAATTACAACGGATGCCTCTAAAACAGGATGGGGTGGACACCTCAGCAATCCTTGAACAAGAGTTCTCTGGAATCAGAAAGATGACCCTCTGGCTATCAGTGTCCTGGAGTGAAAAGCAACTCCTTTGGCCCTCAGAGCTTTCCTCCCTCAGGCGCAAGGATCTGTGGTTCAAATGGCCATGGACGCTAGGACAGCAATGTACTGTGTGAACAAACAGGGAGGAGCCCACTCCTCACAGCTTTGCAAGGAGGCTTTGGAGATTGGTGTATTCGCCACCAGAATTGTCCAGTAGCTCTGCATGTGGCACAATCTCTCAACCAGTTAGCAGACCAATAAAGTTGAGACTCTTCCCAGATGCAAGAATGGTACTTCTTCAGACTGTGATCCAGGACATTTTCTCTCTTTGGGGTGCTCCAAAAATAGACCTGTTTGCCACACAATTCAACACCAAGTGCCATTGCGTTTGGTAAAAAGTGAGCATATACTTCTGCTCTTGAATAGATGCATTCCTCCGCAGTTGGGGTACAGATCTAATGTATGCTTCCCCACCATTCCCTTTAAGTTTGAAGGTTGAAGGACTCAGCAAGGATTATATTTATCACCTCTGCATGGCTGAGACAACAGTGGTACATGGACTTGCTCCTTCTTTCCAAAGGGAACTGCAGATGCTTACCTGTGTCTCCAGACCTTCTGTTATAGCAGCACGGGAAAGTGTACCATCCAGATCCACTTTCACTGCATCTAACAGCATGGGCACTAGGGCTCTGACAGAATTAGGGAATTGTTCTCTATAGATGTACATGTTTTACTTAACACTAGAAGATGATCTAGGAAATGTTACCATTTAAAATGGAAAAGATTTTCACGATGGGTGTCTGTTAAGGATATTGATTCTGAGTCAGCTCCTCTTCAATCCATATTAAAGTATTTGCTGTTTCTAAAGAATAAGGGTGTATCTGTTACATCACTCATGGTACATTTAGCTGCAGTTGCGGCTTTTTATATACCAGTAGATAGTCAATCTATATTCTCGCATGATATCGTTGAGGTTTCTGAAAGGCTAAATCGTTATCCCCTGTGAGACAGCCTGTTCCCTCGTGAGATCTGGACTTAGTGCTATCAGACCTTGTCTCCACCCTTCATACGTTGTCTTCTTGCTGTCTATTACATCTTCTGACTAAACTGCATTTGTTATACGATAATGTCAGCCAGGAGGTTTAGTGAATTCATGCCTTAATGACTCACCTTCCAGTTACAATTTTTCATAAAGATAAAGTAGTTCTTCATCCTCACCAAAAATGTATACAAAAAATAATGTCTTATTTCCCTGTCAGTCAAACCAGTACTCTTCCAGACCACATTCAAATAAGGGCAAGTCAAAGCTACACTGTTTGGATGCTAAGACTGTTACATTTCTATTTCAATAGGACTACAGATTTTTGATCTTCATGCAAGTTCTTTGTTTTATGCATGGATACCTGTAAATGAAATCCCATTTCCACACAAACTGATCTCGCTGGGTCAGACTGTGTACAGTAGAAAAGGGATAAAAATGCCTCAAGGGCTCCCTTGCTCTGCCGAGAGCACACTCCACAAGAGCAATGGCTGCTTCTGTCACATGTTTCAAGCATGTCCCATTAATTGAAAATTGTAAAGCAGTCCCATGGAGTTGAATACAAATGTTTACCGAGTATTATGTGTTAGATATCACACCTTAATCAGATGTCCAGTTTGGTAGCTTGATACTGCCTTCCTTGTTCTAATATATACTGCTGACTACACTGTCCCGAGAATGGGAATTTGCAGAGGACACTCAGAGAAATGAAGGTAACTTACTTGTCACCAAGATTCTTTGAGATGGACTCTGCATATTCACACTCCTTCCGCCTTCTGCGGAGCAGTAACTCCTCATGGCTCCACATTAGCAGTGGAAGGAATTGAGGCAGCAACTGCCGCTATGCCCCCTTTTCTAGCCTCGTGCTCACTGAGGGGAGGTATAGGAGGGGGCACGTGAGTGCTCTAATAGGCACTACTAGCAGAAGGCTGCACCATTCAACGGCTCCAGTTGATGCATATCCCAAGAGTGGAAATGTGCAGAGTCCATCCCAAAGAACCTTGGTTACAAGTAAGTAACCTTCATTTACCTTTTGAACTGGGGCTGTATAGCAAGGACTCTTCCCATGAGCAGCACAGACAGGAGGCAGGCATTGCTCGTATATAAAGCACTTTATGAAGATGTAGTTCCACTTAATATTAAAAAAAATAAAATAGTGTATCATCATAAGGGGGCAGAGTCCAGGTTGTGTGTTCAACCTTAACATTTGCTTTGCCTGACTCCTGCTTAGCTGTGCAGCCTTAACATTGCCTTATGGTAACTTTTTGCATTTAATTTCCTAAGTTTTTTTAAAGATAGAAGCTTTAAAAAAAATAATAGGGGGGGGGAAGGCCCAATTCTAAAACCAACCAGGACCAGTCAACACAGATTCCTGGGTGTCTGCTAGTACTGAAGACTAGGTACGCATTTCCAGACCTGCGCATGTCCATGTCCATACTACACCGTGTGAGGGTGCCCCACGTCAGCTGTGTTAAAACATTCCTGGGCAAAATTTTGCTCTCACTTGTACCTATGTAAAGCCAGCCTGATTCCACTGAAGTCAATGGATTTACTCCAGATTTACACCAGTGTAACTCAGAACAGAATGTGACTCATATAACTTTAAAACATCAGAACCAGATTTCCCTATACATGGCTTAGCACTTCCATCTCAGTGAGATTTACAAACCAAGCTAGGCTTGAAGGAAATCAGTCCAGTAGCTTGAGTGCTACAATCATTTCTGTAAGCAAACCAACTGGCTCCTGTTACCCAGCTTTGAAATATGCTGACTTTCTGAACTGTCTCCCACTGAGTGTGCACCTCCTGGCTTCATGAAACATAGCGATTGCATGTGCTCAGGGCACAGTTTTGCTTCATTTAAACCATTCTTTTCAAACCAGCTGAAGTGCCTACTCATTCCTAAGGACTAGATCCATTTGCAGGTGTCAAACTTTGGCCATTTTGGGTGTTCCAAGATATGGTTAGAATTTTCAAAGCAACAAAAAGTGTGTTTTTCCACACTTATAACTCAAATGCAGATAAAGGGATTTTAATGAAACTCCCTAGACAAACTGGACACAAACAAGGAGTTTCAGCTCAGTGTCTCGGGTAAATTTCTCAGAAGTATCTTAGTGTGTGAAAAAAGGAGGCTAGAATGGAAGCTGTTTTGCAACCTTAATGTACAGTTCTACCCTCCTAATGCAGCCCCCTGACCAGGGCCATCTGACTGCCCCCCCTCACAGGAGCTTCTGGGTACCAATATGCCCTCTTCCAGGACCAGCCAACTGCCCACATAATGCAGCTCCTCTAGGGATCAATATAACAACCCTCAAAATGCATCCCTTTGGGAACCACCTGACCTACCTTGAAGATGATACAGTGGCTGCCCATAAGCAAAGGAAACAAGCTCCAGAGAACAGGTAAATATACAGCTGGGTGTCATAGATGGGGACATAGGTGGTCAGACCTAGTGGTCAGAGCAGGAGTCAGAAGCTAGGAAGCAGAGACCGAGTCAGGAGTCAAGCCAAGGGTCAGAATCAGGAGTCAAGCCAAGAAGGAGGTGTAGAAGCAGGGTCTCGAACAAGTCAGGTGGTCAGGAATGGGACAAGAAGGCAGAAATCAGGAATAGGGTAAGGCCCAGGATCAGGCAAGAGGCAGGATCCAATGTAGCAGCCAGCCAGGAATTCATCTAGTTGTTCACACAACTTCCTGTGCCTCCTGGCTTATATAGTGAGTCTGAGCTAATTGGAGAAGCCAGACGTCTCCTCCAATTGGGAGCTTTGTAGACAGTGACTATGGTAAGCAAGGTTCTACCGGACCATACTTGCTGCTGGTACTAGCAAGCTGCTGGGTGGTGGCTGTGGTCTGGGGACCTGCAGACCCAGGTCCCAGACCCATGATCCTTCACACTGGGGCAATTGATGATTCAACTCCAGCACAAGAAACTTCTAGTTTCCCTTGAGTAGCCTCTCAGCACAGGACCCGCTCTGGGGATGCACCCGCACCAAAGCCTCTGGAAAGCTGTGACTGTTGGGGCTGCATACACACTATCTTGTACTACCAAATGTTATAGCAGAGGTTATATAGCTACATGGCCCACCACTACCCCTTCTCTTTCTAGCCACCAAACAGCCAGGTTGGAACTTCCTTGCTCCCTTCCTAACACACATTGCCCTGCCTGTGGTGCTCTGTCAGGCTGGTCTTGGTATTTCTAGTTAGTACTTTAGATGGCATGAGAGAACGTGTTATTTGGAATCAGGTAATTCCCACTGCCCCGTTCCCTTGTTGCTATCACCCTCACCAGTGAGGTGGTTTCAGAGAATGGCTCTCCTGGCTGATAGTATTTCAGGACAGGGGCATCTGATATAATGTGTGTCCGCGTGTCAAACGTTTGCTGGTGGGGAACTGCCCAGTTCCACTCCAAATCCTGCCTTGTGAGCTGAGGTATGGCCTCCACTCCTGGACAGAACATTTCTCATTCCTGGGAAGTGCTGTCTCCCTTCACATCCAGTGAAGCTGACGTGTCTCTGACTGCCTTGGTCTTGCTGGGATCTGCTTTCAGCCCTGCTGTTGTGAGCAAGCGTTGCATGTACATCATTTCTTGCTGTGTGAGATGATTTTTTTTCTGGGATCAGTTTTACATTCTTGTCCCTGCCTAGCCATAGAAAAGCTTGTAGTTTTCTCTCATGGTCTCATTCAGCTTCTGTACCATTGCTCCCTTCGCCTGCAATGGGGATATCATCTGCAGTTATTTTCAACCTGGGCAGTCCTTCCAGCATTTGGGAGAGTTTCGCTGGAACACCTCTGGTGCTGGGCTTGTGCCCATCTGCATGTACAGCCATCTATAGCCACCTAATGCTGTTGCAAAGGGTGTCTGCATGCTGGACTCTTATCCAGGCGTGTGCACCATTCCTCCCCTCACAGACCATGAAGATGCTGGCGTTGGAAAGTGCAGGCAACATGTCATCAATTGTGGACAGTGGCTGTTGGCATCTTTGCAGTGCCCAGTCCAATGAATTTGGGCCTGAAGTCCCCTTTACCACCATCATGCTGCTTCCCCAGGCCATACTGGCCTCTCCAGGTGCTGTGCTACCCCTGTTTGCAAACCGAGGTCCCTGGCTCCCACTGCCAGCTGCTGCACTGCAGAGAACGCACTGCTCGGGCACTGCCACCATGTGTTGTTCACAGCGAGAAATGCTGAATGCAGGTTAAGTTGAGCAAGTGGAACTTTATTAAACCGCGAAGAATTGGAGGAAGGTGAGAGAAGGGTGATCAGAATGATCAAAGCCTGGAAAAACTCTCAGAGAGAGAGAGATTGAAAAGATTTAGATTGTTACTTTACAGAGGAGACGACTGAGAGGGGATACCGTTAAACGTATATAAAATACTAAATGGTTTAGAAAAGGGAGACTGGGAACTTCTGTTCTTGTCACATAGCACAATGAAACAAAAAGGTGGCAAGTTCATAATAGATGAAATACTTCTTCACAATGCATGATTAAACAGTGGGACTCATTGCCACCGTGTCTCTACTTTAGAAAGGTTCTTATGCCAACCTCATCACCATGGTCTCTGAGCACCTTCCAGCATGCTTTAAGCAACATGACTAACTCCTGTCACATGTGGCTGATTCTCTCTCATCCTCTCCCCAGGGAGAGAATTTGTGTGCAGTTGAGTGGGTTGTTTCGACAGTGTTTTGTTTCACTGAGTTTTCCTTTTTTTTTTTTCTTTCTTTCTTTCTTTTCTTTCTTTTTTTCTTTATTGTACATATCAGCTGTCAGTGAGGTCAAGAACTTAGTGAGGTTCCAAAATGGATTGGGCATTTCTATGGCTAACAGGACTAGCTGTCGGTAGGGTAGCTATTTCTAACACATTGTGGCAGGGGTGCATAACTCTGTGCTTTAGGGCTTAAAACTCTAATGATTGGAGATCACGATGAGACCTTCCTGGGGATCAGATTATCCCATATCTGCTACTGGGGGATTCTCAGACCTCCTCTGAAGCAGCTAATGCTGGCCACTGTTGGAGCCAGGCTACTGAACTAAATGGACCACCGGTATGATCCAGTAAGGCAATTTCTATGATCCTGTGTTGCGGAGGAAACTCTTCTAGTTGTAGTTTCCTCAGGGCTGACAATGTTGTGCACAAGGTGGTGGAAAACCTGGGAGAGCTGTGATGGGAAGGAGGGCCTGTTGGGCGCCAGCATGGTGGTGGTTGAGGTTAGCATAAGCCATTGTAATGCACCACTCCTTGGCCTGGTGGGGAAGTGTGGCTGGTTTTCTGCATGCCCTTTAATTTGGAAGGGTCAATGAGCCTCTGTGGACAAGCCAGAATTGTGGACCTTTTGAGTTCCAGAGATCTGGGAGAGCTCAGACCACAGCCTGAATGTGCAAGAAAGGGACTAGACGGTTACACTCTCTATATCAACATCTCATCCAAAGAGCAGGTGTAGGATGTGACCAGCCGTATGGGCAGGTGATGACCTGCCAGAGTCCTAAGAAAGCAACTAAATAATTTTGGGAGGTTTTGTGTCTGGTGCCTTGTTGGTGTGAATGTAGGAGTCCCCCAAGGCAACAAGCCCAGGGTGTTTCAGTACCATGGTCACAGTCAGGGCCTTCCATGCAGCCTTTGGGAGCCTGTACCTAGGAACTAAGTCAGCGTTAGCTGTGCTTCTGGTTTCCACTCTTAGGTGGCTGAATTTAAATGATTTGGTTTGACCTGTGTCTCTTTTGGATCTAAAGTTGGAGGAGAAGAATCCTGTTCCACCTGCCACCCTGCATTGTCTTGGCTTGTGATGGGCTAAGCAGCCTGGAGGCGACAAGGGGGGCTGGCCTGGGGCTCACGGTGTCATCCTGCCAGGTCTCAGAATGCAGGCTGTCTTGGGAGTTTCATCAGTCATAACAGCATAGACTGACCACCAATCTTCACTGACCACCATCAGTTTGTGTTCATGTGATTTTGTAGCACCTGCTGTGTGTATGTCTGACAATGGCTCTGAGCAGGGACTAGGCAGTAAATATTTGCCATAAGACATCCTATATCTGACATGTCTTTTTTCTCTTGGGCCATTCCCAGTTTGGACTGTGATAAGTGATGAGCTGGGTTAAATCAAGGACCCTTCTGAGTGGTGCTGGGTTTCTGGTTCCCAAATTTTGTGATTTCAACAGACCCATTTGACACTCAGCTAGCTGAGTCCTCAGAGGAGAGGAAGCTTGGTGTAGTCTGGTCCAAAGGAGTTGTGGTTATGGAGAATGGCATGGGAACTAGTGGAAGGTTTTTGCCTTCTTCATGTCCGGCTTAGTCTTCAGTCTATGCAAGTAGGAGCTCCAAGTATTCTTCCAGAGTCTTTGATTCCACCAGTAGCCACTGCTCACCCTTGCTGCCAGCCACACAAAGGCTGAGGCATGTGGGGGCTTTTGAACACGTTACTCTTTGTGTATTAAAAACAAAATATTTCCTTGTATCAGTTTTCAATGTGTTGCCTTTCAGTGTCATTGTGTATCCCCTGGTTCTTGCGTTGTGAGAGAGGGTAACAGGAGTGTCGGATCTACCCTCTCCAATGGGAGTGCTGGCCCACGGGGATTCCCCAAAGCCCACTCCCAGGAGAAGGAGGCGAGGCAATTAGAATGCCTTGGATGTAAGCGCTGTTCTTCACCAGCTCCTCCGCTAAGGGTGGAAATCATCAGGCACCTCTAGCCCCATAATGATTCCCTGGCGTGGGATCAGATGACCCCCCTTTCAGATCACTTTGCAGAAGGCCACTGAAGGACAAAGGATGGCCCAACATTCCCTGAAGGCAGCTCTTAACGCGTCAGATAAAGCAGCTCCATCGGTTGCTACTGCAGTTACTACGCAGAGAGCAGCATGGCCGCGGTGGCAAAGCCGTCCTGCAGGCTCGCTGTCTGCAGAGAACACTTACCTTTGGAGGGCCGGAGTTTTTCAATTCCTACAGGGTTATGCTTGGTTCAACTTTTTGATCTTTGGGCGTTTATCAAGCATTCTTCAGGAAGCATACTGACAGTAGGGTACATCCTTCTAATGTCAGAGACAGCCCCAGCCTCCTCCATCTACAAACCACCAGAGGAAAACCTCGCAGCAAGATCTAAATCTCAGATCGAAAATAGTGACTTCTCCTTCCACTTCTGGACTCTCATCATTTGTGAAAGAGACTATTTGAAAGCTTCAGACTGGTTCCTGTGAATTTCTTCATCTTTCCTGTCCCTTTTGAAAACCGTTGGTAGCATGCAGTGAATGGGTTTTTGCAGATCACCCAGAAATCCTTTTTTCCATTCAATTCTGCCCCAAACCACTCCCTTTTGCCCTCCCTTTTCAGGGATAACTCTTGTGAGAATGTTCTGAGGCTCAGTCACCACCCTCCTTCAGGCGGGGAGCAGCAGAAGTGAGACCTCAGCCCAGCGGGGTCAGGGAGGGAGATTACTATGCTCCTCAGCTCGGAGCTGCCAGGATGCCTTCATCCCCTTCTGGACCTAAGAGGACAACCCCTTCCCTAAACCCACAGCACTGGCCTCAGCTCACCCTTATCTTTGCTACAGCGAGATCACTATAACTACAAAGTTCAACATTTGGTGATCCCATGAGAAGGCAGGGAATTTGCATCTCCCCATACCTCAGCAATTGGTTGGTGCAGGTTGTTCATCACAACGAGTGCGTGTCCTCACTTAGACCTGAAATCTTTGCAACTGGCAGCATGGTTAATGCAATCTTGATAAGAGGAGTTGAGGATTACTTATTGCAGGTATGAAAGCACCTGCTGGAGAGTAAAGAAAACAGTGACTAGAAAGTCTTACTAAGCGAAGTGGGAAAAGGTTTTCTCGCTGAACTGGTTAAAAGCTCAGCACCCCAGTCTCGGCATCTGTCCCTAACATCCTGGATTATTTGTTACTTTTGAAGAAATCTGGATTGAGCCTCTTGAGTCCATTAATAGGACACAACTGGGTCGGCTCACCATGATTCCGGTCAAGGAACCTGTGTTTGGACACCCTACTGTAAAATGATTCTTAAACAGGTTAGCCAGGCTCTTCCCAGCTGTATGGAATTCAGTTCCCTCATGACTCTTACACTTAGTTTTCACTAAGCTGATGCTCCTTTGCAGCCTTTAGGAGGCTGGTTCCTACAGGCCCTTTTCTTCCCCCTGCATTGAAGTCAGTGGGAATCACTCCGATCCTGTGGTGGGAGAATCAGGTCCTATCTTACTTGTTTCCAAAGACTGCATTCCTCATACCAATAGCATTAGCCTGGAGAGCCTGCTAACTCCAAGCCTTAATGGCTGGCCACATGGCCCTCCACTCACGCCCAGCGCATGGTATTCCCTAAGGATGAAGGTAGCAGAGCTCGTTCTCCCTGGCCTAAAACAGCTCTGCCTCACGTCTGCAAAATGTTCCTAGGGTGGAGATAAGTAGAGCTTCCAGCTGGAGCTCCACCCAGCCCCTTACACAGCATCAGTCTCAGATGGCCTCCAGGTCTGATGCCAATTTGGAAGAGCAATCCTGCAGTCACTTTTCTTCTCACCCGCTCCGCTCTGGGGATTTGGTCCTGGGCATCGATCTCCCCAGAGTGTGGATGTGTGCCGACGGTGCTTGCCTCAGAACGTTCGTTTACCCACCAGTAACTGTAGCTCTTTGAGTAACTCGCCAGCCTAGATCTCCACCCACCACTTTGTTGCAGCGTCTCCTAGATTCAAAGTGGAAGGAACTGAGAGGTGGGAACCACCGTGCCTTGTGAAAGGCTGAGTAGAACTGGGCAAAATTGTTTTGGCAAATTATTTATTTGCCAAAAATGCAGTTCTTGGTCAACCAAAACTCTTCACGAATTCAGGTTCAATTCAGCAAATACTTTCAGCTGGAAAAAATGGGGGGCAGGGAGGGAATCCTGGAAAAGTGAAAACATTTTTATTTTGAAATGACGTTTTGTTTAGAAAATTAGCTAGATTTGTTGAGAAAAACTCAACAAAAGCAAACAAAAGACTCAAAAATGAAACATTTCATTTTGGGTTGAACAAAACATTTCATTCAACTCTAAACTATTTTATTTATTTATTTATTTGTTTGTTTGTTTGTTTGTTTATGTATTTATTTATTGGGGGGTTGTTTTGGCAAGAAAAACTGGGAAATTGTCATTTGGGGTTAACGTGAAATGAATGTTTTTTAAAAATAACAGGAGTACTTGTGGCACCTTAGAGACTAACAAATTTATTAGAGCATAAGCTTTCGTGGGCTACAGCCCACTTCTTCGGATGCCACAAGTACTCCTGTTATTTTTGCGGATACAGACTAACACGGCTGCTACTCTGAATGTTTTTTGGAATTTTTCCATTCGGCCACTGAACTAAAAACTCAGTTATTTGCCAACTCTAGTGTTGAGGGAGTGTGTGTGGGGAGCCCCAATGGTCACAGCTCTCCAGAAGGCTCCAGCCCGTGGTGCTTTGCACAGAGATGTCCCAGTCTGCTCTGATACCCCCAGGGGCAGGTGAGTAACTGCTCTTTCCAAGCAAGAAGCCAAAGCTAGAATTACCCAGGCAGCGACAGAGAGCGGGAGGTAAAATGTCACAGCATCAGAAAGAGCTGCACAGACCCAAGGGAGGCTCTGTCCTGGGAGCCCCAGGCTATTAAGTCTGCCTTTCAGCTGGATTGGCTGCAGGCCTGCAGAGTCTCCCATCCCTGTAGCCGGGTTAAAGAGGCTGCTTCATCCACATCACATAAGGGTGCGTCTGTCTCTCAAAGAAGTTTGGGTAGTGAAGGAAGCACCATGGCCTGGCTATGTTCCCCCTCGCTCCATCCTTTAGCATTTCACCCCAGGATTAGCTGTTGTGTTTTGTGTCCGTGGAGCACAGAAACAGCCAGGGGGTGACTTCGATCACCTCTCTGAACTCCGATTCCAGCCCCACATGCACCCTTGCATCTGCCCCACTCCCCATTAGTACCTGGTCCAGCTTTTAGTGGAATGGGAACATCTGACAATCAGCTCTGTTACTGTGCAGTGACTATTCGTTGAGCCTCTCCCGGGGCCACCCAAACAGGCAACAGTGCACTGGACAGACCATTCTTCAGTCCCAGGACGTTAGTGTTTCAGTTTAAATACACTCTTTAATGCTTACACAAATTCTTCTGATCCCAAGGTTAATCCAGGATAGAGGCGGCTGGTCCTGCCCCCACCCAGGCAGATGTCATGTGCTGTTGCTCACGACCCATCCACCGCAGCAGGAGGCAAAGAACTACCCAGTGGTGTTAAACAGCTGTAGTTGCATTGCATTTCACCCTTTCTATCTGGTGGGCCGTGCTCCATGATATTGGGATACCCAGACCCGAGCCAGTGGGGCCAAGGACCCAGATGAGGGATGCCTCGACCCATACCAGTGGTATCAACCTACCCAGCATGAGGATACCTGGACCCACCTGTGGGGCCGAGCTACCTGGCATGGGGCTACCTGGACCCATGCCAGTGGCACCAAGCTAGCCAACATGGGGACCAGGATCTGAGCCACTGAGGCCTTGCTTCTCTGCTCAGGGACCCTCAAACCAGAGTTGATCTGCCACGGTTTCCTTCACAGGAACATTCAGAGCAGTGCCACATTGATTCACAGCCTGTACCTTTGGCAATGCAAGAACTGGTCTTTCCTAGTTGGTCTGGTGGAGAGCCTGGGGTGTGCACACCAAGAGAAGTGAACCTTCTCTGGTTCCACCCACCCACCACAAATAGCCACCTAGGAGGAGGGAGGGAATAAACACAAGCAGGAAAGAAAAATGTTCTTAAAGGAAGAGGCTTTGACTATAGCACGTAGTGTAGCCCTCAGTGGCATGTAAACCTCACAGCTTCTAGAGGAGCAGGGAGCGTGCTCAGCCTTCTCCATCCATGCCCTCTCTCACGCATTACCCACACGGAAGACCTCACACCCTGCATTAATGGGCCAAGAGAAACAGACAAAACACCTTGTGTGCAACTTGTACCCCACATCCTGCAATGCCACCTGATCCCCAGGACTTAGCTCTCTCACTCCCCTGTGGTGACGCTCACACCCGGCTCGATACCGCCTCACTGGGCAGTAGCTTTACTCTCCTTCACACCCCATGATACCCCTGATACGACCCCAGCTGGGTCCACCTTGTTCCAGGCTTAGCTCTGCCCGCTGAGATGGTAGAATGCACGCGGGGGGTTCCGTTACTTTCTGATAGCGTAGCGGGATGTGATGTCCATTGGTAGCAGGAGGAAGCTGCAGAGATGACAGGCAGTGGGGTGAGGAGGCTCAAGTTGTCTCAGCCTGTGACCATGGTGTAAAGTGGGAGTCAGGTTAAGAAGCTGCAGAAGCTCTGCATGTGTATGTAGGGAGCGTCAGGGCCTACCTGGTGGATCTCCACAGGCATCAAGAGTTATTGCACCTGGGCTGCATTTGACCAGGATGTGGATACTCACACACGCCTCTGCTACTTCCTCTGGAAACTGACCTTCAGGGCTTTCCCGAGAATCTTGGCTAAAACACTCCAGGCTCGATGCCACCCCAAGAACAGCATTCCCTTGACCGCTACACAGAACCACTCCTCCTGTCCCAGGCTGACCCTGTTCTCCAGCGGCTGGCTACTCCCCCCATGTATACTGTATCTGTATGTTCTTGTGTCTCGGGAGCTCCACCTCACCCCTACCCTTTGCTCTCTCTCTCTCTCTCCCTGTATCTCTCTTTCCACAGACTTTTCAGTAGTTTAGGAGAACTCAGCACCATTTCCCAGCGGAGCTCCGGAACCACCTACACAGTTCGACCTGGCAGCCGCTACCCTGTAACCCGACGTACTCCCAGTCCAGTGAAACCTGCCCTGGATAGGACAGACCCTCTCAGCACCGTGCGGCCCTATGGATTGACACCTCCCACCATCCTCAAATCTTCCAGCCTCTCCATCCCGCATGAGCCCAAGGAGGTGCGCTTTGTGGTGCGGAGCGTGAGTGCCCGGAGCCGCTCCCCATCCCCCTCGCCCTCTCCCGGGCCCCCCCTGCACACTCTGCACCCACCGCGGCCCTTCATGCAGAAACCCCTCCACCTGTGGAACAAATACGATGTAGGGGACTGGCTGGAAAGCATCAATTTGGTGGAGCATCGAGACAAGTTTGAGGACAATGAGATTGAGGGCACACACTTACCTGCCCTCACCAAGGAGGACTTTGTGGAGTTGGGGGTGACACGTGTGGGGCACCGCATGAACATTGAGCGAGCACTCAAACAGCTGGTAGACAGTTGACCATCCTAGGCAGCGCTGGCCTCTTCCAGAGCCAACTTATGGGGGGAGGGGGGCATTTCTACTAGACGAATAAAACCAATTTGATTCTCTTTCTATTCTGACCACTGCACTGAAGGGCGAAGAGCTGAGGAGCGCCCACTCACTCCATACACCCAGAGCCCCAGGTGTGCACAAACACACACGGACACACGCACATGCACACACACAAACACATGCTCAGCCCCCACTCAACCCTGCACCAACCAACACCACCTTTGGGAAAAGGAATGTTGCATGAAATACACCCTCTTTTCTGTACTCCTAAAGAGTCAGGCCTGTATATCGCTTGATGTGCCTTTCCCCAGGGGCGCTGTTGGTGGCAGGAGGGCAGGGGGCCATGCCCTCGTTGGCCCATGCTCCCCAGTCTGTGGTAGGACCTTGTTCCCCTGCGTGGAGCCGGCTGTGGAATGTATTCTGATCAAAGGGCTGTGGAGAGGAGGGGGCGTGGTCGGTGTTACTGGTGCAAATTAGGAACCATAGCTCAGTTTAGGGTGATGGGGCTGTCAGCTGTGTTGCAATGGTCGTCTTGTGACCCAGGAACTGAACGGATCTGTATGTGATACAAGGTGGGCGCTTGTTTGAATGTCAATTGAGTCCCCCATTTCCTGAGCCGCAGCAACCAGAGGCCTAGGCTCCATCCTGCCAAGCTGCCGCTCCCCAGTCCCGCGGGAGTGGCTGCCTGTCTGGTAGGCAGGTCAGGGGTCCTCTGTGATCAGTGGGGCAGGCGGCTGTGAGGCACCCGGAGGAGCTGCTGAATAGCATGGTGGTGGTGATGGGAGTCTTGGAGGGGCCAAGTGGAGAGTGCAGTGCTGGCGCTCACACGGCCTCTGACGCCAGCGCAGAGACGGCTGAGGGCAGGCAGGCACCGAGGTGCAGCCGTGCAGTGGGAGCGGCGTCAGGGGTTCTGGGAGCAGGCAACCTGTTTCCCAAAGCCTGCGCTGGCCTGCGGGCGCCTGACACCATTGGTGGGCTCCAGCTCAGACAGGTCCTAGTGGCTGCTGCAGCAAGAAGGAGCATTCTGATTGCATGGCTGGGAATGCCCCTGCAGGGAGAACCGGATCTGCTGCCTCGAGCCAATTGCTGCTTCTGCCCGCGGAGCCCCTTCACCCTAGGCTCCTTCAGCAGCTTTCGCCCCCAAGCGGAGCAAGCCTGTTGCCATGCAAACAAGAAAACGGGGATGGCCTTGCCGAGAAAGCCGAGCCTTTGGACTCTGTGTTCCTTTGCCCTATTGCCCTGGGCTGTCCTGGTGAGAGAGGAAGTGAAGCCGCATGGATAGAAGCATGTTTGGGGATGTCCGAGGGAGGCTGGTGGGGAATCAAGCAGAAAGTGCTTTGCCAACGTTCAAAGGGGGTGGGGGGTGGGGGGAGTCTTCTTTTGCCTCTTGGTTTGGGGTCTTGTTTCCAAGGGGGACACATTGATGGCTAATATATAATCTCCATGCATTTATGTAGAGCAGCTGATGATCAACAAGAGATGATGCTAAACTCCAGGATTCCCATGCCGTCCTAGTCATCCTTATTTTGCATCTTTTTAATCAGCTATATATTTGAAAAGAGAAGAGAAAAAATATCTATATATCTATATCTGTAGCACCTGAGTTTGTTAACATTTTACTAAATCTCTGTATCTCTAGACTTACCGAGCTGCTCCCTTTCCCTGGGATGCTCGTGACTTGGTGAGTTTTTAGTGACTGACTGAACGAATGTTAAAGTCTTTTCAAGAATCTCCATCTCCTTTCGGACTCTCAGGATTTTAAAGATTTAGAAACACAGACTAAAACATGGGTTTGGGCCACGCCAAGTCTCCCATTCCCAGGCCGAGCTGAACAGAGCTGCAGCTTCCCTGGCACTGCCGCAGTCCTGGGGTGCCCGGTGCAGCAGGTCCTCCCCTGCCTCCCATCCTGAGGAACAGGCATTATCATCTGAGGGCAGGGAGGCTAGGCGCCCACACCCAGCCAGCAGGGCAAGGAGGCAGGCGCCCTTTGGCTGCTCCCACAGGACTTGAGGGTCGGGGTGAGGCTGGGGAGGGGGAAGGAAGAAGAAGGGCCCTTTCAGGACAGAGACTGGGAGGTGGAAGGAAATGCGCCCCTCCCCGTTCCAGGGCTGGGCTGGGGAGCTCTCTGAGGCCTGGTCTGTGGCTGGGCAGGAGGAAGGCCTGCTCGGAGGGGACGCTCGCTCTGGGCAAAGAGCAAGACCCCACTTGGTTGCAGGTGCAGTGTCCCTCCCAGCCTGGGGGGATGGTTTTGCCTTTTCACCAGTCAGCTATAGGAGAGTAATAATGGACCCTGTCCCCTCCCCTCGCAGGCCCCCCAGGGTGGTGGCTGCAGCCCTGGGAGGAGCAGCCTTCCTTTATAAGGCTGGGACGAGCCCAGGAGGCGGTCCCAGGTGTGGCTGGAGCCAGGGAGATCTGCGGCTAGCTCCTTGGCTGGTGCTTGTCCCTTCACTGCTGGTGCACTGAGTTGTATCAGGTCCCATGTCTGCCACCATGCCCTCTGGCCCACCTTCAGACATGAGCGCATGCAAGGGGGGGCAGGGTAAATAACAGAAAAAGAAAATAGGCAGGGAGGGGGCTGTCCTACAGGGCAACCCCAGCTTGGCTTGCAAATGTCATGCACTGGTTTTCACCTGTCTTTGATCTCTCACTCATACAGCCAGCCCCACAGTTTCTAGGTGCCCCGTCTGGGGCGGTGTGGGGCTCAGCCCCTGCCCCCTTGGGTGGCTGGTGTGCCCAAAAAGCCAAGTGCCCTGTGAAGGCATTAACACTTCTGGTGCTAGAGGGAAGGACAAGGAGGTTCCTCTCCAACCCTCACACATCTCAGAACCCTTACAGCCATCAGCTGGTGCAGACACAAGCCATGTGCTGAGGCACTGCAGCCCCACTGTGTGCTGGGGACGGGGGGCTCTGGGAGCTAGTTCCTGACGTACTCTGAGGGTGCTGTCTCCCCTTCCCTGAGCTGTCACTCACATGCTGGGCTCAGAGGAGCAAACCCAGCCCGTGCCCTTGACCACCCTCTCTAGAGGACACTGTACTCTGCTTCCTTCCATGTGGGCATTGCACCAATTCGGCCGATGCTGCATCTCGGAGCTTGCAACGTGGGGCAGTGCCATGGGGAAGAGAGAGAGGGACAGGGCATCTATAGCCATATTAGTCTGGAAAGAAAATCCTACTGTGCACCCTTTATGGACCCCAAACACACATCGGCTAATCCCACACCCTGACCCAGCCACAACCCAATTGCCCCATTCTCCCAGGACCCCATGGTGCCTACCCCAGCCCGAGCCAAGAACATAGCCGCAGATACCCGACCCAGTGCTCACGCCCCATCCCAGTACAGCAGCCCTGCAACAGCCACCATCCCAACTCTCCTCAAGTGCCCAGCCCCACGTCCCAGCCACAGCCCTTCATACCCAGCCCCACATTCCAGCCACCAGCCCTTCATACCCAGCCATCATCCCCATGTTCCAGCCACACATCCCAGCCACCAGCCCTTCGTATTGAGCCCCTGTAATGAATATGGGGGAAGGGTAGCAACCTTTATGTATCCTTGGCAACTGTACTGGATCGCCTTACCTGTAAAGGGTTAAGCAGTTCAAGTAACCTAGTTGGCACCTGACCAGAAGGACCAATGAGGAAAGAAGATACTTTCAAATCTGGGGGGGGGGGGAAGGATTTGTTTGTTGTTCTGTGGGTTCTCCGGAGGGAGGGCGAAGCCAAGCAGGTACAACATCTTCTGAAAATATACCTGGAATAATCCATCTGAAACCACAGAAACTGTGAGTAGGGCAAGGAAATGCGCTAGGTTATCTTTTGTTTTGGCTTGTGAATTTCCCTATGCTACAGGGGTAGTTTCATTGAAGACAAAGGGTCTGGTCTGTGCTTCTGGTTCAAAATGATCCCACCGCGCTGCCACCATGCCCCCCACCCCCACTCTGAACTCTGGGTACAGATGTGGAGACCCACATGAAAGACCCCCTGAGCTTATATTCCACCAGCTTAGGTTAAAACTTCTCCAATGAACAAATTCCTTTCCTTGTCCTTGGACGGTATATTACTGCCATCACCAAGTGATTTCCACAAAAATTCAGGGAAGGGTCTCTTGGAATTCCTATCCCCCCAAAATAGCCCCCCAAACCCCTTCTCCCCCTTTCCTGGGGAGACTTGGGAATAACATACCAACCAGTTGCCTTAGCCATGTGAGCCCAGACCAGACCCTTTGTCCTCAGGTCACTGAAATCAATCAGGTTCTTAAAAGAAGAACTTTATTTATAAAGAAAAAAATAAAAGACTCACACCTGCAAAATCAGGATGGAAGGTAACTTTACAGGGTAATAAAAAGATTTAAAACACAGAGGATTCCCCTCTGGCTCAGCTTCACAGTTACAAAAACAGGAATGAAACTACCTCTGTAGCATAGGGAAATTCACAAGCCAAAATAAAAGATAATTTAGCGCATTTCCTTGCCCTACTCACAGTTTCTGTGGTTTCAGATGGATTATTCCAGGTATATTTTCAGAAGATGTTGTACCTGCTTGGCTTCGCCCTCTGTCCAGAGAACCCACAGAACAACAAACAAATCCTTCCCCCCCAGATTTGAAAGTATCTTCTTTCCTCATTGGTCCTTCTGGTCAGGTGCCAACTAGGTTACTTGAACTGTTTAACCCTTTACAGGTAAGGCTATCCAGTACAGTTGCCAAGGATACATAAAGGTTGCTACTCTTCCCCCTATATTCATGACAGCCCCACGTCCCATCCACCAGCCTCACATCCCAGCCACCAGCCCTTTATACTGAGCCCCACATCCCAGCCACCAGCCCCACATCCTAGCCACCAGCCCTTCGTACCCAGCCCCATGTCTCCATCCACCAACCCTTCATACCATCCACCAGCCCGATGTCCCCATCCACCAACCCTTCGTACCCAGGCCCACGTCCCATCCACCAGCTCCACGTCCCAGCCACCAGCCCTTCATACCCAGCCCCACATCCCAGTCACCAGCCCCACATCCCAGCCACCAGCCCTTCATACCCAGTCCCACATCCCATTCACCAACCCCATGTCCCAGCCCCACATCCCATCCACCAGCTCTTCATACCCAGCCCCACATCCCATCCACCAGCCCCACATCCTAGCCACCAGCCCTTCATACCCATCCACCAACCCTTTGAACCATCCACCCGCCCCATGTCCCATCCACCAACCCTTCGTACCCAGGCCCACGTCCTATCCACCAGCCCCACGTCCCAGCCACCAGCCCTTCATACCCAGCCCTACATCCCAGCCACCAGCCCTTCATACCCAGCCCTACATCCCAGCCACCAGCCCTTCATACCCAGCCCCACATCCCACCCACCAGCCCTTTGTACCCAGCCCCACGTCCCATTCACCAGCCCCATGTCCCAGCCCCACGTCCCATCCACCAGCCCTTCGTACCCAGCCCCACATCCCCACACACGGTACTCCTGTACCCATCCCCAGCCATATATTCCAATATACTCTACCCACACACTGTATCTCCCAGAATACACCTCTCCAGACACTGCAAATGCACTCCCCTGCCCCATATTGCCATACATAATCAACCCTTATTCTCATACACCATACCCCAGCCCCTAGCCCCACACACTCTACCCCCCAATCCCCATACATCATACCCCAGCCCTGTATCCCCATAAACCATATCCCAGCCCCCTATCCCCACACACCGTACCCACAACCCTAGCCCCATACACTGTACCCCATCCTCATATACTATATCCCTCCATACATGACATCTAGCCCCATATCCAACTCATCTACACCCTTCCCAATCCCCCCATACCCCCTGTCCTATACACTGTGCCCCCCACCACCGTCATACGTGATATCACACACAGTATCCATGCCCATACCAGCACCCTCCACATACATCCACACTGTCAGTATCCATCCCCATTCACCAGCAAATGCTGCTGGCTCCCTGCAGCCTGCACAAGCCCTGCACCACCCAAAAGCCCACTTCATGCAGCACATGTCCAGTGCAAAACATTTTGCAGCCTCGCCTGTCTCACCAGAGCCCCTTGCTAGTCTTTCTCCCCAGTACTCAACAGTGAGACTCGGTGGTATCCTGTCGTTCACCCCAGGGCCTAACAGTTGCTACCAGACAGGATTTCCCATTCCAGCACTGACCCTTTGCCCAGCGCCTCAGCTCCCATGCTAGGCCTTGCTTCCATTCACACCCAGCGCAGCTCCCCAGCCAAGACGCAAACTCTGCCCAGAGCTCCCAGCAGCTCCTCAATCTGGCAGCAGGCCCCTCGGTCGCAGACTGCAGCCATGTCATCACGCCCCAGGCTGAGGGGGTGATCCCCGAGCCTGCTGAACAACGAGCCGGAAAAGCAAACTTTCCTCTTTGGTGTGGTACATACGCTTCTCCCCAGCTGTCCTTGCAAGCCCCATCTTGGATCTCTGGGCCCCCCTTGGCAGCTTGCAGGCCTTGTCTGGCTCTTGGGCGCCTGAGGGGTGGGTTGCAGTATTACTGGTTGTGTTAGCCTGAGTGCAGGCAGAATTCTAGCTCATGCTCTATGAACTCTGGGTCTTTGTCCCTTCTGCAGCTGTTTCTGGGGCAAACCTGTCAAGACCCTGCCTGTACCCTGCCTCCTGCTCTTGGAGGCAACAAGCCTGCAGACCGTACCTTGTCTGCAGTGTGTTCAGCCTGGGACAGGGAAAGCTGGAGACCTTCACCCATTTCTGATGCGCCCTCCCCCATGGCGTTCTTATTCCATGAGAGGGCTGGAAATGGCAGACGCAGCAGATCTGCTGACTGCACAGTGCCGCCCGGGTGCTTCTCAGCTTCCATCCCACTAAGCAGCTGCAGCCGTACCTGTGTTAGCAAACACTGCGTGATCTCCTGACACTAGACTGAGGCCTCTGGAGCTGTCAGTCCTGGGGACACCACGGCTAGTCCCAGGCAGGCATAACACAAAAGAAAGAAACATCCAACCAAAGTGGCTAAACTCTTTCCTGCGCTGAAAACGTCTCTGGCCAACAAGGGCCTACCCGGCTCTATCAGCCAACACCCCGTTTCCCTGCCCACCCAGTACATGCAGTGTGGTACCGATTGGCCCATCCAAAAAGCTCTTCCCCTCTTATGGGTCACCCTCCCCTTCCAGGACAAGATTGGCTGGTTCCTCTTATTATCCTCCTGCCCTCTGCCCCTGGTGCATGACTGCAGTTAAATGTGTCAGCTCTGCGGAACGGACACAGCACCCTCCCAGTACGCGCTAGACGCCCCAAAGGCATGTGCCTTTGATGAGACACCATAGAGTTCTGGAGACGTCTCTCCACAGTAGACGCCTGCAAAATGCTCCCTGCCTGCAGCCCCGGTGCAAGGAAATCACCTGTTAGGCTGCAGGGTGACCAGCTGGGCTGGGTTTCTCTTGAGATGTGCGTTAATTTCCAAAGGCAATTGCTGCTGTTGATGCTTAATCTAAGGCAGTGACAGGCTGAGGCTAGTTCAATAGCTCTGCTTCCTTCTTCCTCGCGTCAGACGACAGAATCTCATTTTGTATCAATCTGAGACATGGTCAGAAACCCCCGGTTCTGGTGCACACAGGACACTTGGGAGGGTCTCCCCCGTCTTGGCTGCCCAGTGAAAGCCATGGGTCATGCTGAGGTCTGTACAGAGCCTTGGTTGCGTCACAGTTTCATTGACTTCTTGGGGAGTCACATCCCATAGTTCAGCAACATTTGCCCAGGGCTCATTCTTGAGAGCCCCATCTGTGGTCTGCTGGCTGCGACGACTGTCTCGTGCATCATTCGCACCCACAGATGTCCAGTTCGGAGCTGGCCACCTTCCCAGGTTGCATAAAGTCCTGCTGGCCCCCAGTGGCCTTGTCCCATGGTCATTTCTAGACTCCCCTTGGCAGAAGTGTAACTTGCCAGTTACCGCAGCTGCTGCTCCAGAACCTTGTTTTCTCAGCTGAAGCAAAGGGGATTTTTTTCCATGTGTAGATAGCGCTTTCCTGACTTTATACCTATTCTAGCTGCATTGGCATTTCTGTTCCCACCGTCTCCAGACAGAGTGGAACAGCTCATTCTGAAAAGCCATTTGGGGGGGAGGCCGAGTGACCCAGGAAAAGGGAGCCAACCAAGACACGTTAGCATCAGGTTCATGTCGAGAACAAACGCACCCATCTGTCAGGACATCCTGAGCCGCTCAGGATTTGCCATGTGCTGAGGTGACTGTGATTTCTCATGGCTTCTCAATGACTTTTGGTATCTTCTGTATAAACTGAGGACGTTTTTGCTTTGGTTTTTTTTTTTTAAAGGTGTCAATTTTTTTTTTTTGGTCCAGACTAAATTCATTAATTTTTTGTTATTCATGCTCTTCTGTTTGTATTTCTAGACATTAAAACAAGGAAGACTCAAAACCTTGAACACTTTGCTCCTGATGGTTAAAAGCTTTTCCAGATACAACTGCTTGGAACTAGAAACAAAGTGTGGGTTTATTGTCCAGTCTCACACGCGCACACGCACACATGCCCCTACCAAAACACACACACACACACACACGCCCTGTTCTTTCACCTAGACAAACTCACCTGTGGGTTTTTGGTTTGGTTTGGTTTGGTTTTTTAAATTTTACAGGGTCAGTTTGACTTCACACCTTATTTTGTATGGATTTTCGGAGATTTCTCCTTCTCCAGACTCATGGAGGTGTGGCCCATGCACCTCCTTCCCCTCAACGTTGTGATACACACACCCCACAGAGATCTATGTTTCTTATATTATTATTATTATTATTATATTATTATTATTATTATTATGTAATAAATTTATAAGAAACCTTTTGTTGTGTTCTGGGCTGTATCTTTGCTCTTGCTGGCTTGGGACTAAGGTGAACAGATCAGGGAGCAGCACCCCCGGACAGTGAGGCTGTGGGCATCTGTTTGAGCCTCATCACATGCCTATGCACGGGTGTAGAACAGTGACGGACCTCGGCGGTTCAGGGGCCAAATTAGCCATCCACATTCCCCGAAGAACTGCAGGTGTGGGAATTCAGTGTCTCAGTTACTGTTAGTGCTATAGAGTCATATTTAACCCATATGATGGGAAATATGTAGTTTATCTCTATCATTCTCACAGCAAACTGACTGACCAAATATTATTATTTTATGAACTACAAGTGGTTAATGACATAGTAGACACATCCTGATTGGTTAATAGCTCAGCCTGGTTACTAATTCAATCACAAGAGCTTTAACATCATTTGCTGCTAAGAGCCACAGGAGCCACATTAACGAGCCACTTGTGGCTCCCGAGCCACAGTTGGAGGCTCTCACTGGGACAGAATCATCACTCAACCAATAGAGGCACAAAACCGACCCCACCCTGACACCCTGCCCAACCCCCGGCAGTAAATCCCCACAGGTTACAGCACTATCTCGCCCACACCCTAGCCAGCCACAGTCAATCGGCCTGACTCCAAGGCCAGGCTGGACCGTGGCTTCCCACACCGCACCCTAAAGGCTCCCAAATGGGGGCTTTGCTGGGCTGCGGGATGGCATGAAGTCCAGCACCAGGGGCCCTGAGCTGGGACAGTTGGACCCCTGGTTTGGAGCTCTGCCCTCGGGTGAGGACAGACAGCGAGAGCGCTCCCAGACAAGCAGATGGGGGCGTGAGCCTGGGGTGTCTGACCCAGTCCCTGGAGGTGGGGTACATGGAATGGCATGAGGAAGTGGCTGGGCATGCTGACGTCAGCCCTGCACGGTGCAGCAGCAGGCCCCCCCCAGTGCTCAGCCAGGTTACCACTATGCAGTGCACGTTGCCCCAGGGAAAGAGCCAGGAGTCTGGGGAGGGCTCCACACCAGCAAGGCAGGAGAGGTTTCCCCAGGCAGCTGACCCATGCCCCACAGTCCCTAGCTCGGGGCTTGCACTCCAAGAGCTGAGAGAGAGTCTGCATGACCCTTGGAGTCAGCCGGGCATTGCCCGCGTTCTCCGCCAGGGTCAGTCACAGCCGCTGGGCAGTCCCCCTTCCAGCCAGCAGCGCCAGTGCCTGGGCTGCACTGGGCTTCAGCCCCCCAGCGTTCAGCCAGCAGCCCCACTTGGCCAAGCATAGGGGGACCAAGGAAACGGCACAGGCCAGCCAAGACCCAAAGGAGCTGCAGGGCTTAGTGTCAGCTGCCCAGTGCAGGAACTGGAGCCAAAACCCCTCATGCGTGTCCCGCTGCGGCACCCGCTGGCTGAACAGGAGGGAGCCCTCAGGGGGAGGAGGGAATGCCCAGCTGGGGCTGCAAACCATTCACCAGCCTTGTGTCTAGCTGCCACAACATGAGTACAGGATCCAAATGCCTCAGCAAGGTGCCTGGCCTCCGCCTGCCGTGACCGGGGTGGCTGTGTCACTGCCCTCCTCAGGCCTTACTGAGGGCCAGAGCCTGGTGGAGCCGAGGACCACAGGCTCCTCACCCAGCTCTCACTAGCCGTGTGGGCCAATGGCTGCTGAGCGAGGCCCAGCCTCCACCAGGGAAATGTGCCTGCCACATGCCCCTCCTGCCCTGACGTGGGGGCCACAGCAGCAGCCTCGCAATAGCCAGTTTGTGCCTGTGGCTGCAAGCCCAGTGCAGGCCTGGGAGCTCAGGCAAGAGCTGGGAGGCAGTGGCGGAGGCCTGTCCCCATGGCTCCTACACTAGGCCAGCTTGGGATTCAGACATTCACAGGCCCTCATCTTGGGGCTGACAGGTCCCAGATGGCTGTGGGGGGTGACACGCGTGGCTCAGCCAGGGCTTGGCCACACACACACTGGGACGGGGCTTAGTGGCAATGGAAGCAGGCGTGCTCACGCTGCAGAGTCGCTGCCGTGCGCTGGAGGGCGACGCTGAAAGCACCAGGGCCTGGGAGCGCCCAGAGAGCGCCTGGCTAGATTCTCATGCAGCTGGGCCTAGCCTTGCACGGTGCCAAGTGAGCTGACAGAGCAAGGGCACAGCAAGCAAGCCAGACTGGCTGCCCTGGCTGGAAGGTTCCAGGGCAAAGAGACTTGTTCAGAGCAACCTGAGAAAATGTACCCAGGGCTGGTGGCACGGCGACCATAAACAGGCTGACCAAGGCATTTCTGAGACTAAACAGGGCCATAAGCCCCCACCCAGTGTAAATTTGGAGCCAGGCAACCCCGCCCACAGTGAGAGACAGGAGACGGGCATGCTGAAGGCTCAGAGAGGTGCGAGTCCAGGAGATGGAAGGGCCTACAGCGTAAACCCCGAGAGAGAGTGCCCCCCCGTGAGAAGGGCTGTCACACTGAAGGGGACTGTATGGAGCCAAGCGAGCATGGGGCCTGTGAGGCCGTGACAGATCTCAGTGTAATTGTACATGGGGGCTCGTCCGCCAGTGGGGCTCTTTCCTGCAGGGTCCCGCAGGGGTTGGGCCTTGGCCCTTCCACATATTGGGGCGTGGTGGGCGGGACGAGGCTAGGCCCCATCCACAGAGCTTGGTGAGCTGGTCACACGCAAACTACACATGTGTCAAGGTGGCCACATGCATGGCCATGCAACTACCAGCACGGCTAGCCCATTTTGTATTCCCGCCTGCTCCTGGCCTCCAGCCCCACTGGCACCTTGGAGCCCTGCACAGCCATGTCTGCAGGAGGGAGTTGTACCGATGGGCCAGAGCTTGCTCGCAGTCCCGCGCTCTGTGTAAATCCAGAGTCACTCGGCTGGAGTCAGAGTCCACGTGCTTTGGACCCCCAGGGCCTCCACCCCCAGAGGGAATAATGCAGCCCTGATCTCTAGATCGGAGTGACTCTCAGCGAGCATAAACCAGGAGGGTTTATTGAGCATCTGAACCCAGCACTGGAAACTCTCCAGGCCCTCAGGCCTAGCACCCCTCAGCCCAGGACATCCAGGTCTCTCCTGCATCCAGGAGGGCTCCGGCTGCTCTCTCGCCCCAGTCCAGCCATTCCCTCCTTCCAGCCGATCATCCGATATCATCTCCCCCAACAGCTCCTCCCCTGTCCTTTGTCTTCGGTCCCAGGCAAACAGGTCGCCTGGGCCTCCTCTCTTCCATCCTTTGTTCCCCACTGGCTGGAACCGGCTGGTCAGGTCACCAGGGTCCTCTTTCCTCAGCCCTTTGTCCTCCCACTGGCCAGAACTGGCTGCCTGCCAAGCTGGGCTGGGCCTCTCGGTCACCAGGTCCCCGGTCACTAGGGTTCCCATCTCCAGGCAGTTGTCCGGGATCCCAACTGCTAGGTGAGGTCACACCTGGTCCCCTGCAACAATAAACGCCCTCTCCCACCCCCTCATTACACACACAGCACACAGGGAAACGGAGCCCCAGAGTGTTCATGCCAAGCACTAAGACAATCCCCCACTTCGTCCCACTGTCAAGCCCCATTTGCCGTGCCGTGTTGGGCTTTGCTCAGTGGCAGCTGGGGACTGGTCTAGGGAGGCAGGTGTGGGAATGGGCGATGCGAGTCAGGAAGGCCGTGGGGCAGCAGGCCTGTGTGGCATGAGGCTTGGACTCTGTGCCCTCTGCTGAGGGGCCCCCACTGTCAGAGACCAGGGAGGAGGCTGCGCCAGTGGTGAGGGGCGCGTGGTGCAGGCCCTGCCCAGGCTGAACATGCCAAAGATGCCGACCCTGCAGAGGGGAACTGCCCAAGGATCCAAGCCAGGGACGCCTGTAACAAGACGTGTGTGGTGGGGCTGCCTGTGAGAGGGTATACGGGGGGAGCCCCTGTTAGCTACACCCCTGCCCCCGACCTGTACAGGTGGGGGTCTGACCAGGTGGCCCCTCGCCAGTCGGCCGGTTACCCACCCGCTAGCTGCCACCCCTCAGGCTGCGCCTGCTGGGCTCTCCTGCAGCTCAGCCGGGTCAGGCTGCCCCAGGGCTTGGCGCGATGCTGGTGACCCAGCTACGTTCCTGGCCAGCTGCCGGGCCTGCCTTGCGCTGTGCGCTATGAGGGGGCTGCAGCTTGTGTCCGCCCCCCCCCCCCCCCGACATGGCTTTGGCCTGTCAGGCTGCTTCTGCACCAGCTAGTGTAAAATGGCCTCTGGCCTTTCAACCAGTGTCTGTGTGACGAAGTGGGAATGTTCATGTTTTCTCTGAATACTGTGTGGGTGCCTCAGTTTCCCCTATGCAGTTCTTAAGTCTCTAGGTGGTGGGAGAAGGGGGTGTGATTGTTGCAGAGCCCTAGAGGGCAGGTGTGATGCTGGCTGGACAGAGAATGGCCAACACCCTGTCTCCTGGCAACTAATGGCCTGGGCCCCTCCTCTACAAAGGTGATAGCTGAAGGTTTTGGAGAACAAAGAGATCAGGTGACCTCCTGGCCCGGGAAAGGGACAAAGCCCAGAGGAGGAGGGGCTGCAGGGGGTTTCAGTTGGGAGCTGGCTGGGGACGCGGAGTGAGTGCAGACGTGGGTGTCTGGCTCCCTGCCCCCAAAAATGGACCCGGCTGAGGGGTCCTGTTCTCTGTACCTACAAGCTCTGTTTTAGATCCTGTTCCCGTCATCTAATAAACCTCTGTTGTACTGGCTGGCCAAGAGTCATGTCTGACTGCGAAGTGGGGGTGTGCGCAAAACCCGGTGGCTTCCCCAGGACCCCACCTGGGCGGACTCGCTGTGGGAAGCGCACGGAGGGGCAGAGGATGCTGAGTGCTCCAAGGTCAGACCCAGGAGGTGAAGCCGTGTGAGCTGCTTGCCCTGGAGACAGTCTGCTCAGAGCGAGGAGACTTCACCAGAGTCCTGACTGGCTTCGTAGGGAGCAGTTCCAGAGCATCGCCCGGGGACCCCATGACAGGCTGCTAGCCATGCACCCAGCAGTCCTGCCCCTCTGCCCCCCGCGCTCGGGCGCCCCCCAGTGCCAGCCAGGGAAGCCACATGGTGGGGGGATCTGGAGGGCTGCTGGTGCAGACAAGGCTGGAGGGTGGGGCTCGGCTCTCTCTGTGCTGGCATCGCCGCAGCTGTGTTGCCCCACGGCCCTGCACACGGACTGATGCCTGGCATAGCTGGGGCCCCGAAGTGACAAGAAACCAAAGCCCCAGGGCATCGTGGTACCGAACCTCAGCACCAGAGCACGGAGCCTGGGGTCCCTGCCAGGGACCTGGGCCCTGACTGTGACCGGCCGGTGCTCTTTGTATGGGTGTTAAACAGCAGCTACCTCCCACCCCAGAGGTGGCTGCATTTCCGGGGTGGGCAGGTGGGTTTCCTGATGCTGACACATTGACGGAGGAACTGGCATGAACTAGAGGGAGGAGCCTGGTTTGCATATACAGTGACCCACTTCCAGAAGGGAGACAGGAACCCTGGCTGCCCCCTCCCCCAGTGGCTGAGCGGGGTGCCCTGCTGGGGGGCTGCTGACAGATGGCCCAGCCCGCGGGGTCACACCAAGCAGATATTTATTGAAAGACCAGCGCCAGGCGGGCAGTGGGGGAGACTCTTGCCCGGGGTTTTGTACAAGTCACGGTCGCAGGGGGTTCCCGTGGTGGCTGGAGTTCGCGATAACTAGTCGGACGCAGAGCGGTGGGGCGAGGGCACTACGCTAGCACGGAGCGGAGATACACGCGGCTGGCAAGCGGCAGGAATGACCAGGCACAGCAGTGGGGGGGAACAGGGCCGAGGGGCTGGGTGCCCGAAGGCAGCTGCAGGAGCTCAGCTCACAGGCCCCATTGCCCCATTGCCCCGCCCCGAGGCGCCGGACAGAGCGCTGGCTTCGTAGCCGTGGGCTAGTGACTTGGGCTTGGGGTGTCTGTTGTAACCGCCTGCGTGGCTCCGGTGGTGATGCAGGATGGAGGGCTACGAACCAGCCCCCCCTGCTCCCTGGGGACCCCCGCACAGGTGCAAAGCCCCTCCTGCACCCCAGCCCCCTCAGACCGGCCCCACCCCCCTGGCCAGGTCTGCCTTTGCGCCAGCCCCATGCGGCTACGGTGGGTGCCCTGAAGGGACATTGGCCGCACCTTGGGGGGAGGGGGACATGGGCTGCCAGGTGCATGTGTGGGGGGGTGACTCAGCCCAGGCATTGGAGCCATTGGAGGTGGGGGGATGAGCCGGCCGGGGCCGTGGGGCGGGGTCGTGGGAAATGAGCTGGCCCAGGGGGGCAGCGCTGTGGGGGGTGATGCCTGATATAAGTCTGGCGGGTGCCCAGACCGTGCTTCCCTCTGTGCCAGGCACCCCTCCCCCTCCCCCACCCCCTGTGCTCTCCCCCTTTCCCCATCTGCCCCTCCCCCACCCTCTGTGCCCTCCCCCTTCCCCGCTAGCCCCTCCCTCACTCCCTGTGCCCTCCCCCTTCCCCGCCAGCCCCTCCCCCACTCCCTGTGCCCTCCCCCTTCCCCGCCAGCCCCTCCCCCACTCCCTGTGCCCTCCCCCTTCCCCGCCAGCCCCTCCCTCACTCCCTGTGCCCTCCCCCTTCCCCGCCAGCCCCTCCCCCACTCCCTGTGCTCTCCCCCTTCCCCGCTAGCCCCTCCCCCACTCCCTGTGCCCTCCCCCTTCCCCGCCAGCCCCTCCCTCACTCCCTGTGCCCTCCCCTTCCCCGCCAGCCCCTCCCCCACTCCCTGCGTTCTCCCCCTTGCCCCGCCCGCCCTCCCCCACCCCCTGTGCTCTCCCCCTTTCCCCATTTGCCCCTCCCCCACTCCCTGTGCCTTCCCCCTTCCACCCCTCCCTCACTCCCTGTGCGCTCTCCCTCCCCCACTCCCTGTGCTCTCCCCCTTTCCCCGCCGGCCCCTCCCCCACCCCGTGCTCTCCCTGTTTCCCCATCTGCCCCTCCCCCACTTCCTGTGCCCTCCTCCTTCCCCGCTAGCCCCTCCCTCCCTCCCTGTGTGCTCTCCCTCCCCCGCCGCCCCCTCCCCCACTCCCTGCACCCTCCCTCTTCCCCCGCTGGCCCCTCTCCCTTCCCCCGCTGGCCCTTCCCCACTCCATGTACCCTCCCCTTTCCCCCGAGGGCCCCCCCTCCCTGCGCCCTCCCTCTTCCCCTGCTGGCCCCTCCCCCTTCCCCCAATGGCCCCTCCCCCTCTCACTGTGCTCTCTCCCTCCCCCGCCAGCCCCTCCCCCGGGGAGCCTGCTGCAGGCTGCAGCTGCCCTGGCCCAGCCCTTGTGCTCCCTGCTTTAGCTTCGGGCACTGAGGCAGGGGCCCCTGCAGGCGTCTCTCCTCCGGCCCACGGGCCCCGCTCCCAGCACCACCGGGGAAGGGGCCAGGCCAGGGCTGGGTGCCCCAGGCCAACACCTCCAGCCCGCCCCGCCTGGGCCACGCCTGCGCGCCAGCCCGGCTCCGGGAGGGTGCAGCGGGCTCTCGGGCCCCAGAGAGAAGCAGGGAGGATGTGCAGCAAGTCTGTCGGGTGGGGGGGCCGGAGCATGTGCAGCAGGAGGGTCCAAGCCGGCTGGTTGTGGGGTCAGACAGAGTCTCTGGCCATCTGTGGGGCTGGATGGGGGGCGGAAGCAGGAGATGCAGTGACTTGCTCCCTTACTCCAGGTAAATGTCCTCTGTGGGGCAGGCGTACTCCAGGTGCTCCTGGTAATATTCCTGAAACGCCCGGCTGCAAGGCAAGGGACACGGTGAGCAGGGGCCGGGGGCAGACGGCATGTGAGCCACGGGCCAGGGCAAGACCCATGGGTGGGGTGGGGGGGCCACGCTGCAGGCCAGGCATGGGCCAGGGCAAACCCCGTGGGGGGGACCACGCTGCAGGCCAGGCATGGGCCAGGGCAAACCCCATGGGGGGGGGGGAACACTACAGGCCAGCCACGGGCCAGGGCAAACCCCGTGGGTGGGGCGGGGGGGGGGGCACGCTGCAGGCCAGGCATGGGCCAGGGCAAACCCCATGGGGGGGGGCGCCATGCTGCAGGCCAGGCATGGGCCAGGGCAAACCCCATGTGTGTGTGTGTGTGTGTGTGTGGGCACGCTGCAGGCCAGCCACAGCCAGGGCAAACCCCGGGCGGGGGGCATGCTGCAGGCCAGGCATGATCCAGGGCAAACCCCGTGGGGGGGGCGGGGGGCCACGCTGCAGGCCAGGCATGGGCCAGGGCAAACCCCGTGGGGGGGCCACGCTGCAGGCCAGGCATGGGCCAGGGCAAACCCCGTGGGGGGGCCACGCTGCAGGCCAGGCATGGGCCAGGGCAAACCCCGTGGGGGGGCCATGCTGCAGGCCAGGCACGGGCCAGGGCAAACCCCGTGGGTGGGGCGGGGGGCCACGCTGCAGGCCAGGCACGGGCCAGGGCAAACCCCGTGTGTGTGTGGGACACTGCAGGCCAGCCACGGCCAGGGCAAGCCCTGGGGCCCCATCACTCCAGTTCCCAGGCCCTGCTGCCCCGGCTCACCCGACACACTCGGCGACGTGCCGCATGGACTCCTGGGAGACGAAGACGTGGCAGGCGAAGCGGCTGAGCATGGGGTGTTTGGTGATGAACCCGAAGTAACTGCAGTGCAAAGGGCAGGGTCAGAGCAGACCCCAGCCTGCTTGCTGTGGGGTGATCAGACCCCAGGAACCCAGGGCTGCCCCATGGGGCTGGGACACAACCAGTGGGGAAGTCAGCACAGGGGCCGTGTGGGAGACACGGGCTGGAGAAGACCCATGAGCCCCAAAGCCCCCCTCGCACCGCAGGTTTGCACAACAGCAGACAAGGAGCCAAAGCAACTGCAGTAACCTATTGCCAGGGCTCCGGGATGTGATTCCCCCGCATCTCGGCAAACCGGGGACGGGGCGTCCCCAGGGCACAGGCTGGGCAGGGCAGAGGTGGGGGGCTCTCGAGGGGCTGGGCAGGGAACGGGGGGCTCTCGAGGGGCTGGTCAAGGCAGAGTTGGGGGGGGCTGTCGAGGGGTTGGGCAGGGGCAGAGGTGGGGGGGCGTCGAGGGGCTGGTCAAGGCAGAGTTGGGGGGGCTCTCGAGGGGCTGGGCAGGGGCAGAGGTGGGGGGCTCTCAAGGGGCTGGTCAAGGCAGAGGTGGGGGGGCTGTCAAGGGGCTGGGCAGGGGCAGAGGTGGGGGGGCTGTCAAGGGGCTGGCCAGGGCGGGGGGGGCTCTCGAGGGGCTGGTCAAGGCAGAGGTGGGGGCGCTGTCGAGGGGCTGGGCAGGGCAGAAGTGGGGGGGCTCTCAAGGGGCTGGGCAAGGGCAGAGGTGGGGGGGCTGTTGAGGGGCTGGTCAAGGCAGAGGTGGGGGGGCTGTTGAGGGGCTGGGCAGTGGCAGAGGTCGGGGGGTCTCTCGAGGGGCTGGCCAGGGCAGGGGGGCTCTCAAGGGGCTGGTCAAGGCAGAGGTGGGGGGGGCTGTCGAGGGGCTGGCCAGGGCAGGGGGGGGCTCTCGAGGGGCTGGTCAAGGCAGAGTTGGGGGGGCTGTCGAGGGGCTGGGCAGGGCAGAGGTGGGGGGGCTCTCAAGGGGCTGGGCAAGGGCAGAGGTGGGGGGGCTGTTGAGGGGCTGGGCAGTGGCAGAGGTCGGGGGGGTCTCTCGAGGGGCTGGCCAGGGCAGGGGGGCTCTCAAGGGGCTGGTCAAGGCAGAGGTGGGGGGGGCTGTTGAGGGGCTGGTCAAGGCAGAGGTGGGGGGGCTGTTGAGGGGCTGGGCAGTGGCAGAGGTCGGGGGGCTGTTGAGGGGCTGGTCAAGGCAGAGGTGGGGGGGCTGTTGAGGGGCTGGGTAGTGGCAGAGGTCGGGGGGTCTCTCGAGGGGCTGGCCAGGGCAGGGGGGCTCTCAAGGGGCTGGTCAAGGCAGAGGTGGGGGGGGCTGTCGAGGGGCTGGGCAGTGGCAGAGGTCGGGGGCTGTCGAGGGGCTGGCCAGGGCAGGGGGGCTCTCAAGGGGCTGGTCAAGGCAGAGGTGGGGGGGCTGTCAAGGGGCTGGGCAGGGGCAGAGGTGGGGGGGCTGTCAAGGGGCTGGCCAGGGCGGGGGGGGGGCTCTCGAGGGGCTGGTCAAGGCAGAGTTGGGGGGGGCTGTCGAGGGGCTGGGCAAGGCAGAAGTGGGGGGGGCTCTCAAGGGGCTGGGCAAGGGCAGAGGTGGGGGGGCTGTTGAGGGGCTGGTCAAGGCAGAGGTGGGGGGGCTGTTGAGGGGCTGGGCAGTGGCAGAGGTCGGGGGGTCTCTCGAGGGGCTGGCCAGGGCAGGGGGGCTCTCAAGGGGCTGGTCAAGGCAGAGGTGGGGGGGGGGCTGTCGAGGGGCTGGTCAAGGCAGAGGTGGGGGGGCTGTCGAGGGCACAGGCTGGGCAGTACAGGGTAGGCTGAGTGTGTTGGGCTGCAGGCCACCTCCAGAGCCCTGACCCTGAGTAGCCAGCTGCTGTGCTGTGGGTTTGCCCCTTTCCCTGCTGGCCGGGGGCCTCTCACCAGCTGTTCCTGGGGTGGCAGCCGCAGAAGGAGATGTTCTTCATCTGGAAGAAGTGGCTGCATTGCTCACACTGAAAAGGAAGCAGCAGTCAGAGACGATCTGAGCCCCGGGGCACCCGGTCTGCAGAGAGCTAGCCGCCCCCTCTAGTGACAGGGCACCCCCGTCCGTCTGTCCGTCTGTCAGACCCCCACGCCCTCATCAGAGCATCACTTCCACCGTTGTACCAGCTCTAACCTTATTCGATGTGTGTCTAACCCTCCTGCTGTCTGATTCTGTCTGCACGGCACATGACCCCCTCTGGCCCCGTCTCTCCGCCTCGGGCCGGGCCGGGCCCCTGTCTCTTCCCCCCTCGGGCCAGGCCCCATCTCTCCGCCTCGGGCCAGGCCCCATCTCTCCACCTGGGGCTGGGCCCCATGTCTCTGCGTCACGCCAGACCCCTCAGTGCTGCTCCATCTCTCCACCTCGGGCTGGGCCCCTGTCTCTTCCCCCCTCGGGCCAGGCCCCATCTCTCCACCTTGGGCCGGGCCCTACTGCAAAGCTCTCTTCTGCCAGACATGGGGGCAAGGGTTTGGCCTGTGTCACTGTCACTCCAGATCCTGCCCCTGGCCTGGCTCCAGCTGGGGCCAAATCTCCTGTTGCTGTGTCTTGGTCTGATCCTTGTGCACGTCCTGCATGAGGCCATGGGCACCCCTTGTCACACTTCAGACCATTTCTCCAGTTTGTCCAGATCAGTTTGAATTTTAATCCTAGCCTCCAAAGCACTTGCAACCCCTCCCAGCTTGGTATCATCCGCACACTTTATCAGTGTACTTTCTATGCCATTATCTAAATCATTGATGAAGATACTGAACAGAACCGGACCCAGAACCGATCCCTGCGGGACCCCACTCGTTATGCCCTTCCAGCATGACTGTGAACCACTGATAACTACTCTCTGGGAATGGTTTTCCAACCAGTTTTGCACCCACCTTATAGTAGCTCCATCTAGGGTGTATTTCCCTAGTTTGTGTATGAGAAGGTCATGCGAGACAGTATCAAAAACCTTGCTAAAGTCAAGACATACCACATCTACCACTTCCCCCATCCGCAAGGCTTGTCACCCTGTCAAAGAGAGCTACCAGGTTGGTTTGACATCATTTGTTCTTGACAAATCCAGGCTCACTGTTACTTATCACCTTATTATCTTCTAGGTGTTTGCAGCCAATCATCCGGCCAAGGGCCCCATCCCCCCACCCCGCCCCAGCCCAGAGCTCCCTAGCCTCCCTCACCTCGTCGTCCTGGCTGTACTCATTCGCCGTCAGGATCAGTTTGATGCCCTGCAGCGTTATCTTCAGGTCACAGGTGGCCGGTGGGCGCAAATGCACCGTCAGCTTCCTGGTGGTGGCGATCTGGAAATGCCCAGGGAGGGTGTAAGCGGGAGGAAGGGGCCAGGCTGGGAGCAATGGAAGCAGGCCGCTAGTCAGGAAAGGACCCACCTTCTGCAGGCGCGCTTCCCACCGTCCAGTGTCCCCGGGAGCCAGGCCAGACAGCTAACACTCCTGCCCCTCTCCCTGCAGTGCCTCTCGAGTCAGAAACTGATTCTGACCCCCTGGGTAACACCGACCGGAGACCCTCGCCCCGTGCTTCCTGCATCCAGCCTGACCCTGAGACAGACCCTGGTCAATTGTTCCCGTGGTTAACTGCCCTCACTGACAGAAGCTGAATGTGCCTGGCTCCAAGCTGCCAGTCACTGGCTGTGTTGTGTCTTTGCTAGCCTCAGGAGCCATCAGCTAGCAAAACCCTTCTCCCAAGGGAGATACCGACTGGGGCCAAGTCACCCCTTCACCTTCTTTGTTGAGCTCTCACCCTTTAGTCAGGCTCCTGGCTCTTGTCTGGCCCCTCTCCAGTTTCTCCACACCCTTTTGATGGGTGGACACGAGACCTGGGCCCCGCCCTCCCGGGACAGTCTGACTCGTAGTGGCAGCACCTCTGCACGACTCACTGCTCTGCCGCTCGTACGGCTGGGGACGGCACTGGCTTTCCTAGCAACAACATCACCCTGGGAGCTCGCACAGGGCTGCTGGAACGAGGGTGCTGGGCGGCGGTAATAGCCCCAGGCTTGGAGTAATAATAGCAACCAAATGCTTGGCCTCCATCACCTACAGGGCCCGTGGTTTTGTTCAATGGCTTTCAGCTCCCACGGGTGACTCGACGACCCAACGTTATCAGGACCAGCCCGATATTAGGGGCTTTGTCTTATATAGGCAACTATTTCCCTCCCCGCATCCTGATTTTTCACATTTGCTGTCTGGTCACCCTACAGCGCCCCAGAGCTCACGTTCAGCTAGTTTCCACCACGACCCGTAAGCCCCTGGCAGAGTCACTGCTTTGCAAAGTCCGGTCCCCCCGCCCACGAGTGTGCCCGCCATTCTTGGCTCCTAACACCTGCTCTTGCATTTCACTGTGTTAAAACATGGGGTTCAGTGCAGCAGAGAGCGGCCCCACCACCATGTACTGGTCCAGCACTGCCTGTATCTTCTGCAAATGTCACTCACCATTGCTTTCTGTTTTCTTCCTGATCACTGATGAAGATACTGAGTAGCACTGGGCCTAGAGCAGATCCCTGCAGGACCCCCCTAGAAATAGCCATTGGATGCTGATTCCCCACTTACAATCACTTTTCCAGCTCGGTCCGTAATCGTTTAGTGTGGGCTGGACGGATTTTATAATCGTGCTCTGTTGTTTTTGATCAGAACATGCTGAAGTACAAAATCCAATGTCTTGCAGAGGCCAAGTACATTATGTCAACAGGTCCCTTCATCAACCAAACTTTACATCATCAAAAATGGTATCAGATTTGATTGACAAGTGCTATTTCCCATAAAACCATTTTGACTGGCGTTAATTACGCTGCCACCCTTGGGAGAGGCCAGGAGGGGGGTAGCTGGGAGTGGCCCCCCCAGCCAGAACTCCTGCCCCATCCCCTACAATGCCCCCTGCTGGGAGAGGCTGGGACCGGGGTAGCCGGGAGGCCCCTTCCCCCAAACCCAGTGCTCCTGGGTTATCCCATCAATTCCCTGGGAAGTACAAAGTCACGTCCCTTGACTCCAGCGACCCACTTTGCTTGGCCCACCCCCTGCAGGCTCCCTGCGGAGTGTGTTGCCTCACCTTCTGCATGGCTGCACACAGGATGCCATTTCCCTGGTGGTATGGGACCTCCACGGAGCCCAGAAACTGCACGTTGAACCTCTCCACCCAGGAAGGGTTCCGCTTCAGCCCTGAAACAGAGTCACACAAGCCCTGGAGAAACCCATCAGCACCAAACGACCGGGCTTCTCCCAGCCAGCAGCCCCCCCGCTGAGTGCGGAGGGAGCCAGAGGCACTGCGCGCGCTGAGCTGGAGGTAGGGTCACAGGAGACCCGCAGGCGGGCTGGGTACTGGGGAGCGCTGGCGTGCCGGCAGGCAGAGCTGCCTGCTGTTTGGCTGACAGAAGCATGCACATCAGAGACGGGAAGAACCCACTGGGTACGTTCTCTAGTGCCCTTCCCTACGGACCCCCACCTCCTCCCAGTGCCCACTCCTCCGAGATACCCCTCGCACCAAAACCTGCCCCATAACAGCAGTGCCCTTTCCCCCCACTGAGGCCCCAGCAAATGCCTAGCCACTGTGCTGCCCCCTCAGGTGCTCTCAGCCAGGCCAGCTCCTGGCTTCCTCCCCCTCTGAGGATCTGGGCTGGCTCCTGGGTTGTTCCTGCCCAGGGCTCTGACCTCCCACAGGGTTCCCAACTTCTCCTGATTTAGAATCACAGAATCGTAGCACTGGAGGGGACCTCGAGAGGTCTCTAGCCCAGTCCCCTGCACTGAGGCAGGACTAAGTATTATCTGGACCATCCCTGACAGGTGTTTGTCCAACCCGCTCTTAAAAATCCCCAATGAGGGAGATTCCACAATCTCCCTGGGCAATTTATTCCAGTGTTTAACCACCCTGACAGTTAGGAATGTTTTTCCTAATGTCCAACCTAAACCACCCTTGCTGCAATTTAAGCCCATTGCTTCTTGTCCTGTCCTCAGAGGTTAAGGAGAACAATTTATCTCCCTCCTCCTTGTAACAACCTTTTATGTACTTGACTTAGTATCATCTGTACGTACGTGTCAGCAATGGGCTAGTGAAGATGCCAAACAAGCCTGGATCTAACAGAGACTCCACGAGGCTCTGCTCCCAGCTCCCTATCGTCTCTTCTCCACGGGCTACTCCCTATCAGTGCCGCTCCTGCCCCACTTGAGCTCCCGCTCTGCATCACGCGTGCCCGGGTGGGAGGGCAGGGCTCCTGTACTTGGTGTGATAATGGGGCACAAGCTTACCCCAACTGTGAGCTCAGCTGCAGAGGGAGGCAAGTTTATACGGTGGCTCAGTAACCTGTGACAACAAAGGTCGGTGGGTGGGGAAAGGGGCAGAAAAGAGAGCGACAGAATTAGCCCAAACAAAAAGGCCTCCTGGCAGAACTCCTGGGCCGGGTTAAGATCACGCCTGCTGCAGGAGAAGTGTGGGACCGGAAATCCGGGCACTGACATTGGTGTGCTGGAAATTCGATCTAACTGGTGCACACAGTAACGAGGGGCTGTTTTGCCTTCACCGGCTTCTGGGGTCCTTACAAGAAAAGAGATCGGGGGGGAGGGTGAAAATGACCAGAGGGGAGCTGCTGGGTCCCATGATGCTGGATGACTGACAGATGAGTAGGGGAAGCAGCAAGCTTCCCAATCATGGCTGCACCATCTCCTGGGACCCCAGACCTCCGTCATCCCGATCCTTACAGGGGGCCTGACCAGACCGGGCCGGAAGGAGGGACCCAGATGACATCACCTCATCAGCAGCTCCAGCCTAATCCTGGACACTGCTTGGGACATGAGACATCATCTCCCCCGTTCCCCCAAAGCGTGTCCTGCTCCTTCTCTGCCTCGTTTCTCCTCTTTCCTCTCCTGCTCCTGTTCCTTCCCTGCCTCGTTTCTCCTCGTTCCTCTCCTGCTTCTGCTCCTTCCCTGCCTCGTTTCTCCTCGTTCCTCTCCTGCTCCTGTTCCTTCCCTGCCTCGTTTCTCCTCTTTTCTCTCCTGCTCCTGTTCCTACCCTGCCCCGTTTCTCCTCTTTCCTCTCCTGCTCCTGCTCCTTCCCTGCCCCGTTTCTCCTCGTTCCTCTCCTGCTCCTGCTCCTTCTCTGCCCCGTTTCTCCTTGTTCCTCTCCTGCTCCTGTTCCTTCCCTGCCCCATTTCTCCTCGTTCCTCTTCCTCCTGCTCCTTCCCTGCCTCATTTCTCCTCGTTCCTCTCCTGCTCCTGTTCCTTCCCTGCCTCGTTTCTCCTCGTTCCTCTCCTGCTCCTGTTCCTTCCCTGCCCCGTTTCTCCTCTTTCCTCTCCCTCCTGCTCCTTCCCTGCCTCGTTTCTCCTCGTTCCTCTTCCTCCTGCTCCTTCCCTGCCTCATTTCTCCTCGTTCCTCTCCTGCTCCTGTTCCTTCCCTGCCTCATTTCTCCTCTTTCCTCTCCTGCTCCTGCTCCTTCCCTGCCCCGTTTCTCCTCATTCCTCTCCTGCTCCTGCTCCTTCCCTGCCTCGTTTCTCCTCATTCTTCTCCTGCTCCTGCTCCTTCCCTGCCTCATTTCTCCTCTTTCCTCTCCTGCTCCTGCTCCTTCCCTGCCTCGTTTCTCCTCTTTCCTCTCCTGCTCCTGCTCCTTCCCTGCCTCGTTTCTCCTCATTCTTCTCCTGCTCCTGCTCCTTCCCTGCCTCGTTTCTCCTCATTCCTCTCCTGCTCCTGCTCCTTCCCTGCCTCATTTCTCCTCTTTCCTCTCCCTCCTGCTCCTTCCCTGCCCCGTTTCTCCTCTTTCCTTTCCCTTCTGTCTAACAGAGTCTGGCTTAGCCAGCCAAGACTGCGTAGTTTGGAACACTGCTGTGAACCTGTGACCAGAAAGAGTCGGCTAAAAGCAGTGCCCTGAACCAGTGGTTCTCAGCAAGCGGTACATGTACCCCTGGGGGTACGCAGAGCTCTTCCATGGGGTACGTCAACTCATCTAGAGAGTTGCCTAGTTTTACATAGGCATAAAAAGCTCTAGCGAAGTCAGTACAAACGAAAATTTCATACAGACAATGACTTGTTTATACTCTACACTGAAATGTACGTACAATATTTATATTCCAATTGATTTGTTTTATACTTATATGGTAAAGAGGAGAAAGTCAACCATTGTTCAGTAACAGTGTGGCTGTAACACTTCTGTATTTTTACGTCTGGTTTTGTCAGCAAGTAGTTTTTAAGTGAGGTGAAACTTGGGGTATGCAAGACAAATCAGCCTCCCAAAAGGGGAACAGTCGTCTGGAAAGGTTGAGAGCCACTGCCCTAAACTCCCTGATGCTGGTACAAGTTGCCGGTCTCAGAGAGGCTGATCAGACCGGGTGCTGGGCCTGTATTTTCCTGGCAGTGAGGTTGCAAGTGTGAGTCAGCACCAGAGGCAGAAGCCGCGTTTTCTCTCTTTGCTGTTCTTTCCTCTCCCCTTTTGTGTTTGTCTTGTTTTGGCTTCTGGGAGCCGATACTGGATTTTAACAACAGCAGCAGCAATGCCAGCTCCAGTCCAGCTCCATGACTTCTCTTTTCTCCAAAAGGGAACAGACACCATTGTTACAACTACGTAAGAGACTGCCAGACAAGGGGTTTTTCCTTCTAAAGGCTCGCTGCAGCTAAAGGGAAAGGGAACCCGGGATGCTGTTGAAATGAACGCCTTACTCAATACTTTACATTTCAAACGGTGTAACTGGGTTTCCTTCTTTGCTGTATCTTTACGAAAGGGTTCAAAGGAGTTGTCAGGGTCTGTTCGCCACGTACTAAGCAGGTGGAGGTCTGTGTGTACCCACCCACAGACCTTGTTTAAAACTCTTTAATGCTGGATGGTTTCAGGGTCATGTTAACACCTTTGACTCTTTGGCCCCTTTATTCCATCTATCTCAGTGGTTTGCAACCTTTTTTTCATTTGCGGACCCCTAAAAATGTCAACTGGAGGTGTGGACCCCTTTGGAAATCTTCGACATAGTCTGCGAACCCCCACGGGTCCATGGACCACAGCTTGGAAAGCACTGATCTGGGCCCCGACGGGCTCCGGGGGCAGATAGCCACGCTGCCAAGAGCAATACAGAACGGTTACCCCTCTGTCCGTGGCTGTTGTTCTTCGCCATGTGTTGCACGTCTCCATTCCACGTTAGGTGTGTGCGCGCCCAGTGCCCCGAAGCTGGAGGCTGTTCCCACAGCGGTCCCTGTCGGGTGGCACGTGTGCCCAGGGTCTGACCGTGCTCCCAGTGGAGGGTATAAAGGGAGGAGCCACCCTGAGCACCAGTGCTGCCTGGGCCAAGCAGGAGTTATTAAGATCAACTTGGTGCAGTCCTGCTTGAGTCTGAGAATCAACTTAGGAATTAAAGGCATGGGAGGGAATGCATAGAGTAGACTGTTCTTCCTCGGGAATAGCAGCCCGTCCAGGATGGAGCCCGGACTGTAACCTGCTCTGCAGCAGAACTGATGGCACTTCCTAATCTGCTTTATGGTGAACAGATCTACTACAGGTGTCCACCGAGTCTGAAACAGCAACCGGAGCACTTTGGTTTTCAGACACCAGTCATGGCCCATCCTGAAGGACCTGCCGAGATGGTCTGTCAGGCGGCTCTGTATTCCCAGAAGGTGCGGCCCTTTGAGCATTACTGCATGCCTGATGCAGGACTTTGAAAGGTTCGCTGCTTCCTGTCGCACACGGCACTGCCCTGTCTGTTCAAATAAAGCATGGCTGTGGTGTTGTCCATGTGGACGTGCAAAGGGCTGCCTTTGATGTGTGTCAAGAAGACCTGGCCTGCCTGCAATACTGTGCAAAGCTTGAGAACATTTATGTGTAGGGATAGCTCCGGATCTGACTAAGTCCTTGGGTTCAGAGATCTCGTAAGTGTGCTCCCCAGCCTAAGGAGGATGTCTCTGTGGCTAGGCTCATGGAGGGAAGGGGAGGTGAGAAGGAAACTCTCCTGCACAAGTTGGACAGGTTCACCCATCAAGTCAAGGAAGCTGGAACCCTTCTAGGCATAGCATGTCCAGTGGATGTCTCGATGGATGGTAGAGAGACTTCAGGCACCCTGCACACACCTCAGGTGACGACTGCCAGACCGAGTCATGTATGCACAAGCTGCCACGTGCCCAAGGCGGCTCAGGCAATTTCTTACAGGACTCTGAGGTTGAGCCTGGAGAGCGGCACACAGGTCCAGATCACTTGGAGCCAGGCCTGAGGCATTTAGGCTGTTGTCGAAGTGAGAACTACTCTGATAAACTCTATCCTTTGCAGAGTACAGGACTGAGGTGTCAAATTGGGACTGGATTTGTCTGTTGTCCTCTGCCTGATATCTGGGGCAGCCTCGGACCCACCAGCTGTCCAGACACAGGAATACTGGAACACCGATCTTCCAGAGGCCATGCACTTGGGGCTCACAACAGGCTGAAGGGGGGACTGTAAACTGGTAGTGAACATGTACAACCATGAACCTGGGGAATCTTCTTTGGCCCAGGTGGATAGCCACATGAAAATCAGCGTCTCTCAAGCTGAGAGCAGCATGCCAATCAACAAGATCTATGGAAAGGATATGGGGAACCAGGGAAACCAGGCAAAACATTATCTTCCTGATGAATCTATTCAAGTTTCATAGATTGAGGATAAACCTCAGCCTGATGAGATTGGCCACTGAAAAGGGATGGAGAGAAACTGCAGCGTGTAGCCCAGTCCCACAGTTCTTAGCCTCCACCAGTCTGTTGTAATGGCACTCCAAGCACTGAGGAAGTGAGACGGCCTGTTTCCAAAGGGAGCAGTGGGACAAGGAATAGCCCTATGAACCCTAGTGGCCTCAACTGAAGAGTCAAAGAGCCTGCTTCGAACTAGAGAGTTGCTGAGAAGAAGCAGAGATGGAAGGAGGCGGTGGTCTCCTTCGCTAAGATTTAGGTCTCCTTCTAGCCTGGTTGTTTTGGGGGATAGAAAGTCTGTCTCTGCTGGAGTTGAGGATGGCACCGTTTCCTCTTTGGTACTAGAGCACAGATGCCCAAGAACCCAAGAGTCACTCTAGAATCCTTGAGCGAATGTAGAGCCTTGTCCATTTTTTCAGAGATTATTCTTTTCTCAAGGGCAGGTCTTCAATTGTTTGCTGGAATTGACAAGTATGTCAGCAGATTGCAGCGAAGAACAGGCATGCATGGTTACCGCCACCACTCCGACTGCTAGAGCTACTTGGTGGGATGTTCTTGCCACCCATGGGCCTTCAGCGAGCATCGCCTGGGACTCCTTCTTGGGCTTCTCTGACAGTTTGTCCAGGCACATGATCGTCATATCCCAGTTAGAGAAACTGTACCTAGCCAAGAGTGCTAGATGATTGGCTACATGAACTTGCAGCCCTGGTGCCGAATACATTTTTTGACCACATACATCCAACTTTTTCAAGTCTCTGTCCTAGGGGGTTGGTTTTGAGTTTTCTCACTAACTGCAGTGACCATCAAAGACCCTGGGGGTCGGGTGGGAGTAAAAATGTTCATGCCCTTGTAAGGGGACCTGATACCTACTCTGTCCTTTTAGCCATGGGAGACAAAGATGAGGGTGTCTGCCAAAAAATCTGTGTTAGTTTCTGTGTAGCGTCATTAATGGGCAATGCCACCCTGTCTGGAGTGGCTGTGTGGAGCTGTCCACCAATCTGTGTTGATTTTTTTGAACTAACTCCACCTGTATGCCCATGGAATGAGCACCCCTCTGTAGCAATACTTGATATGTTTTACGGTCATCAGGAAACCCCCAAACCAGAGCCCCATCTGGGGATGATGAAGACGTATTTATGGGAGTCGGAGCAACTTCAGTAAGTGCTGAAGTCCAATGGTTCAGTTGCACAGACCTAGGTGCCAAAGGATATATATGCTCGATAAAGGTAATTGTTAAATCTAATTGATAATGCAATTGATAAAAGTAATTGTAGAGGTGATCCCGGCAATTACAGACCGGTAAGTCTAACATCAGTACCGGGCAAATTAGTTGAAACAATCGTAAAGAATAAAATTGTCAGACACCTAGAAGAACATAAATTGTTGGGCAAAAGTCAACATGGTTTCTGTAAAGGGAAATCGTGTCTTACTAATCTATTAGAGTTCTTTGAAGGGGTCAACAAACATGTGGACAAGGGGGATCCAGTGGACATAGTGTACTTAGATTTCCAGAAAGCCTTTGAAAAGGTCCCTCACCAAAGGCTCTTACATAAATTAAGTTGTCATGGGGTAAAAGGGAAGGTCCTTTCATGGATTGAGAACTGGTTAAAAGACAGGGAACAAAGAGTAGGAATAAATGGTAAATTCTCAGAATGGAGAAGGGTAACTAGTGGTGTTCCCCAAGGGTCAGTCCTAGGACCAATCCTATTCAACTTAGTCATAAATGATCTGGAGAAAGGGTAAAAAGTGAGGTGGCAAAGTTTGCAGATGATACTAAATTGCTCAAGATAGTTAAGACCAAAGCAGACTGTGAAGAACTTCAAAAAGATCTCACAAAACTAAGTGATTGGGCAACAAAATGGCAAATGAAATTTAATGTGGATAAATGTAAAGTAATGCACATTGGGAAAAATAACCCCAACTATACATACAATATGATGGGGGCTAATTTAGCTACAACTAATCAGGAAAAAGATCTTGGAGTCATCGTGGATAGTTCTCTGAAGATGGCCACGCAGTGTGCAGAGGCGGTCAAAAAAGCAAACAGGATGTTAGGAATCATTAAAAAGGGGATAGAGAATAAGACTGAGAATATCTTATTGCCCTTATATAAATCGATGGTATGCCCACATCTTGAATACTGCGTACAGATGTGGTCTCCTCATCTTCAAAAAGATATACTGGCATTAGAAAAGGTTCAGAGAAGGGCAACTAAAATTATTAGGGGTTTGGAATGGGTCCCATATGAGGAGAGATGAAAGAGGCTAGGACTTTTCCGCTTGGAAAAGAGGAGACTAAGGGGGGACATGACAGAGGTATATAAAATCATGAGTGATGTGGAGAAAGTGAATAAGGAAAAGTTATTTACTTGTTCCCATAATATAAGAACTAGGGGCCACCAAATAAAATTAATGGGCAGCAGGTTTAAAACAAATCAAAGGAACTTCTTCTTCACACAACGCACAGTCAACCTGTGGAACTCCTTGCCTGAGGAGGTTGTGAAGGCTAGGACTATAACAGGGTTTAAAAGAGAACTAGATAAATTCATGGAGGTTAAGTCCATTAATGGCTATTAGCCAGGATGGGTAAGGAATGGTGTCCCTAGCCTCTGTTTGTCAGAGTGTGGAGATGGATGGCAGGAGAGAGATCACTTGATCATTACCTGTTAGGTTCACTCCCTCTGGGACACCTGGCATTGGCCACTGTCGGTAGACAGGATACTGGGCTGGATGGACCCTTGGTCTGACCCAGTACGGCCGTTCTTATGTTCTTATGTAAAGGTGGTACCAAGGTCAATACCGGAATCGGTATCAGGCACAACTGACTCCCTTTGAGGCAACCTAGACTTAGGTGTAATGGGAGAGGCTGATCTCAATGTAGTGGGCATATGGCATGGCCAATAAAATCAATGTGGAACATGATGGGGCATAAGAGGCCAATTCTATTGACTCCAAGAAGTTCTGTCTCTGGATCTACTTATGCATTTACACCTGACATGCACAAGAATGGGAGTCTAATGAAGAAGGGGGAGAAACCTGGGACCTCCTGTAATACGAACAGGAGACACATGATCCAACCTCCAACTCTGACAAGCAGTCGGAACCGTCCACTAGACAGGATGGCCCAGCACCAGGCGGGAGTTGCTGGGGACCGGAGTGGGGCTGATGGGTGGAGGTAACGTCGCAGCTGATGAGTGATCAGTGCCAGCTGTCATCCTTGAGTTTGCACCAGTGGCTTCTTCTCAGCTGACGCTGAGGTCAGGGCTGGCTGTGGCACTGTGACAGCGGGCACTGATGCTGGTACTGACAGCCGCGCTTGCATTGGCACCGTGGAAAGAGGAGGTGCCAAAGTGTCCAGGTCAGTTTGAAGCACAGGGGAGTCCAGGACTGAGAGGCACAACAGGTCCTTGGCTGCTTCAGACACCTCTGGTGTGGCTGGTGCCACCCAGACTGGTTGCACGGCCCTGTGCGGCGGTGCTGACGTTGAAGCTGGTATAGCTGGTGTCAGTCTCAACGGTACCAAGGACTGCACCATAGTCGAATGTGACATTATGAGTGTGATATAATTTCTCATTGAAAGGTGACAGAGCCAGAAAGAGTTAATTAACTCACAGACTGACCTGACCCATGGCCGAACTTTAAGAGACTGGCTAGGAAGATCTGTAAATGAACAGAGCTTTGAAATGCAAGTCTGCATTGTTAGAGGTAGAAGGGGAGATGTTTGCTCAGGTCTTGGGATGTAAGCAAACAAGTCTTGTCTATTGCTATAGCTTTAATCCAAAGAAAAAAAAAGAAGTATTAACATTTATGATGACACTTGAGGGAAATAGTATTATTGTCTCTATGTCTCTTTGAAGGTTGTGGTAACCTGTATCTGAACTGTTTAATGATAAATTACCCTGTGCTAATTGCCAGGATGTTTGGAAGAAGGAGAGTTAAGCCTATTGTTTTCTCAGGCCAAAAGGCTGCTGGAAATGTATAAGAACCCTGGGACACGATCCTACTTCATCTCAGATCTGCTTTGGGTTTCAAGAGGGGGAAACCTTAAGCCACAAGGATTGAGATCCCCAGTCACTGACTGGAGTCACCCTGAATATGGACATTGGACTATAACCTCTGGACTATTTCTAAAAGGACTTTTGGCAACTACAAGCTCACGTCTGCTATGTATCTGAACCTCAAGAATTGAATTCAAGTCTGTCTGTATATTGATCTTTTAACCAACACTCTCTCTCTCTCTTCTTTTTAAATAAATTGTAGCTTACTTAATAAGAATTGGCTATAGCGTGTATTTTGGGTAAGATCTAAGTTATCATTGGACCTGGGTATGTGGCTGATCCTTTGGGATTGGAAGAACCTTTTCTGTTATATGATGAGATAAGATTTTCAGTAATTATCATATGTTTGACGTGTGTCTGGACGGAGGCCTGAGGCTGGGCACTTTAAGGGAACTGCGTTGTTTGGCCTTCTGAGTAACCAGTGAGGTCCTATAGAAGCTGTTTTGTGCTGGTTGGTAAATCTAAGTACTGGAATATCCACCCGCGTTTGGGGTTTGTCTGCCCCGTTCTGTTTGCAGTTCACCCTGATTGAGTGACCTCAGCTGGCTCCCACAGGCAGCACCGTCACACTGCACCATAGTCGACAAATCCAACACAGGCGTCTCTAGCCCTCAGCACCCGGGAGCACCAAGCCAGAATTCATGCCCTAAGCTCAGCACCCAAATGGCTCTGCAAGGTATTAGCCGAGGCAGAACGATGTTCCTTGGTGGCAGAGGAGGTTTTCTTAGACCTCTATTCCAGAGGCTGCTCTGAAGCTCTTCTTGCTCATGGGCCCCCGAGAGGGAGAATGTCGTCTTCTATCGAGCTCTGCTTGACAAGGAGAGTCCGACAAGTCAGGAGGTGCCCTTCTGAGCTGCTGCCTTGCACGGATCGCCCTGGATCCAAGCGGGACGTAGAGCACGCTCCAGCCGAAAGTCTCTGAGTCTCGCCTCCCTTGACTCCTGAGTTCTGGTCTTGAAGCCCCTGCAGCTGCGGCTCTTGTCTCTGATACGACCCTCTCCAAACATTTTAAATAGCAGCGCGGAGGGGCCCTGTTACTGTACAGACAGCAGTGCTGGTAACCGGGAGATTAACGCATTGCTAAGTCCAGGTCCCAGGTACCTGACACCCAGAGCAAACTAGTAAAAAGAGAACAAAAGTGAAAAAACCCGGCTAGGACAAAACCTGAGTCCTATTAACTGCCTAGAAAGATTTCTAACCAATTTACAATGGGAAATAATCCTGGTCGTGTGCTCCTGTGCATGGGATACTCCGCCCACCAACCCCAGGCAGTGAAAAGGAACCAGAGGGTCGGGGCAGCTCTGTCCTTTATGGCATCGGCTGGGAGCCGACATAGGCTGCCTGCGCTGCCCCGATGGGTCCTGCTGTAGGACAAATCTCTGTCTTCGGCACACTGGGCGCACACACACCTAACGTGCAATGGACATGTGCAGTCACTGGAAGAAAAACCTGGGGTTCCCCCGACCCCACGGCCAGGCCAGGGGGTCTGACTCACTCTGCTCCTGGCCTGGAGGCTGCAGCGGGTGGCCCCAGGCGTGTCTGTGCCGTGCTGCTTTCCCTGGTCCCTAACACCAAGGATCCTGCGCTGTCCAACTGCAGCTCCCTGGAGCTGTCACTCCTTTGCTGCCCCTCCCCTGTAGCCTGCCAGCCCGGCTACGAGCCGCAGCCTCCCAGCGCCCCGCTACGCTGGCTATCGCCTGGCCCGTCTCCCTGCTCCCAGCTCTGGCTACAGACACTTCAGTCCGTTCAGGCTCTTCTTCAGAGCGACTCCACCTGCTGCTTTACTGCGCCCGCGGGGCAGGACCGGCCCCGTTACTGGAACGGAGGAGAACTCCTCTCTCTTCCCCGCCAGCTTGAAAGCTCCTACCGGGCCCTGTCTGCCAGGACCAGGATTCCTCCTGCCCTAGTGGAGACGGTCAGAGCCCGGCAGGCTCTCAGCGCAGGAGTCGTGCAGCTCCTAAGGCCCCCCCAACACACACACACACAGGTGCCAGGCATTGGAAGGTCACTGGGAAGTTCCCTGTGTCAATCTCCCCAGGGCCCTGAACCTGCTGCACGTGGGCTCTCATTCACGGGAGCTTCCCAGCATGCTTTGGGGAGCCCACCCCGTCCTGCCTGAACATCATTTGCCCTGGCACAGCATCTGCTTCCTGTTAGGGCAGCCACAGGTCTCTTGGGGCAGGTTCCTCACTACGATGCTTCTGTCTCTCTGGTGACTCCCTGTCAGCGCTCACCGCCCTGGAGCTCTCCGCTCAGACATCTCCTCTCCTGGCAAGGGCAGCGGGTGTGCAGGGATCAGCACCTATTCCCCACTGCCTCTCCTTCCATGCCTGCCTCTCCTGCCACCGTCCCACGAGCTGTGTCTCTGACGGGATCAGGTACGTGTGCAGACAGAAACACCTGCCAGAGTCAGCCGAGCGCCCTTTGCCTCGGCAGCGAGCCCAGCAGCTGTTCAGGCTCCCAGAGCACCTAACAGATATGGATCCTTGGTGGTCTCCACTCAGAGACGGGACCACTGTGCACTGGGCAGCCTGGACCATCAACAACCAACCTCCATCACCCAACTGCTGCACCATTACAGGCCCTCCTGTGCAACTGTCTGCTCCCCCGAGAGCTGCCCCCCATGTGCTCGCCTGCCCCCTCCACAGACTCTGAATGTTCGGGACATTCCATATGGATTCACGCCCTCCTCTGCTCATAAGAACATAACAGCGGCCATGCTGGGTCAGACCAAAGGTCCATCTAGCCCAGTATCCTATCTTCTGACAGTGGCCAGTGCCAGGTGCCCCAGAGGGAATGAACAGAACAGGGAATCATCAAGTGATCCATCCGCTGTCGCCCATTCCCAGCTTCTGCTGCTGCACTCAGCCTACAGCTGTCGAGCGACCCCAGTGGCCCGTGGGTTTGCTCTCGCTGGCCGTTCAGAGCTCCAGGGCCCAGGACAGGCTCCTGGTGGGGGTAGGGAGGAGAGTGATGGATTCCTGGCTGCTTTCTCAGTGATTACACAGTATGATCTAGGGGCACTTGGGCGGCAGGATGGGGTCAATGCTCACCCATCTGGGTGGGCATGTCTGTGGGGGGGGGTGTTTGTGTGGGGAGGGTCTCCCTGGCAGCCCTCCCCATCTGCAGCAGAGCGCTCTGGGTCACTGCCACCCACTCGGACACTGACTGAAACTGTGGCAGTGCCGTGAGCTGGCTCTTGCTGTCCCGGCAGGGCCCGTGGCAGCACCAAGGGCTGCAGGTGCTCAGGGCTCCCGCACCACAGGGAGGGAGGGGAGGGGAGATGCCTACCGATGATCTCCTTGGCTTGGCTCACCACCTCGTGGGCATAGAACGCCGGGAAGATGCCTCTCTCTCCAGTCCGCATGTTGTAGCCTCGGTACCAGTAATCGTCCTCCTCCAGCTCCACCAGGATCGGGTCATCCACATCCAGCTCCAGCTCGTCCTCGTGGCGAGGGATAAACCTGCGAGCAGAGGAGGCGGCGCCAGGACGGGGGGAAGGGGCGTTGGGGGAGGGAGGAGGGCAGAGGAAATGTGAGAGAGAAAGAGAGAGACGGAGATGAAGACGGGCGAGGATGCTCTTGCACACAGGAGCCAGAGGCACCGTGCCTGGTTCCCGGCAGCCCCCTCGGGCCTTTCCGCCACAGCAGGGGGCAGGACAATCATAGGCAGACTCGGGACTCCTTGGCACCAGCTGGGCCACCATCCTATAAATGTATCTAACAGGAAACGGTGGGGCTGCCTGCCTCACCCCCGTTCGTTGCCCTGGGGCTGTGTATTTATCAGCTGCTCAGCCCTGGGGATGAGGCTGTTTCCTTCTCTCAGCGCCAGGCAGACCCCAACTCGTTCCTGGCCATGCGCCCAGAGGGGCAGCGTTGGTGCGGCCCTGGGGTCCAGGCTAGGGTGCTCTTCTCACCTGAAGACAGCCCGGTGAGTCTGCTCCCGTTCTTCCCCGTTCACCATGCATGAGAACAGCCCAAAGGACTCCGTACCTACGGAGCAGAGGAGAGGTCACTGCAGCACGGCAGGAGGAGAACACGCAGGAGGCACCTCGCCAGCCAAGCAAAGGACAAGAGACCTGAGCCAGACAGGCCTCGCTCCTCGGTGGGGAACGCCCGGCCCCGAGCCAGTCGGGCCTCGCTCCTTGGTGGGGAACGCCCGGCCCCGAGCCAGTCGGGCCTCGCTCCTCAGGGAGAACATCCAGGTCAGAGCCAGTCGGGGCTGCCCTTCCTGTATTAATTCAGCCCCCACAGACTGTGGTGAGAATGTCTCCAGAAAGGAAGGAAGAAAGATGGCCCAGCAGTTACTGCACTAGCCCTGCTCCATCACAGACTTCTTGTGTGACTTCGGGCTTATCGACAGGGCCCTGCAGTCGGAGTACAGGGATGCGAATTACAGCACATACCCAAGTGCTGTGCTGGAACTGCCCTCGGTGGATGCTGCTGGCATGAATTCGAAGGGACCTTGTCCACGCTAACGTAGTCCTGTTCGAAGAGGACGATGTTAACACGAACTAGGTACCTTTGAGTTCTGCCCGCAGTGTGATACAGGGCAGTTACAGACCAGCACTTTGGTGCACCCTACAATTCACACCCTCGTCGTCTGGACGCGGTGCAGGGTAGACGCAGCCTTTGCCTTTGTCTGTCTGTGTATGTACAGTGAGCCTTCCGGGGGTGCGGTGAGGACACAGGTACTGAAGAGAGTGAGGGGGCTAGGCAAGGGCCCTACCTGGAGAGATACGTAGGTTTAGGGGTGGCCCAGTCTGGATGTGTGACTCTCCTACAGGGATAGACATGGCTGACCCCTCTCTGGGGCGGGCAGGGGAATTGGTACTTACTGGAGGAGCGGGATGTGCTATTGACAAAGACATTGAGGAACTTCTTGGAGAACTGGAGGTCGGCTTCGGGGGAGGAGTCCTCCGAGGAGCTCTGCCCGTCCTGTGCCGTCAGCCCCTCCCCAAACTCGTCCTCGTCCTCCAGGTCGCAGTTGTCGCAGGCTCTCAGCAGCTCACTGTCGTCGCTCAGCACTGAGGTGCAGCGCTTCAGGCTCACCAGCTCCAGCTGTGTGTTCTCATCCACCACCAGAGTGTATTTGATGGAGTCGTAGGCCAGGGACTCATCCAGCGGCCGTGGCTCCTGGGCCATGGGGGGCGGAGGAAGCGGCAGGTCCTCCTCGAAGCTCTGCGTGTCGTCGTGGAAGGGGGAGCCCTTCAGGCTGCCGAAATAGGGCACGTCATCCTCGTCCGTGGAGTAGCTCAGGGTGAAGCACCGGTTGGTCTTGGCCGTGGAGACGTCGAGCATGGGCAGGAAGGCGTCGGGGTTTCGGCCCAGGCTCTCTAACCGGATGTCATCGATCATGTCATTGTCCTCCAGGATCCCCGAGTCCAGGTCCTTATCAATGGCCCAATCCTCTGGCCCAGCTGCCAGCTCCACCTCTGTGCCCTGTTCTCTGGACGCTGGGTCCGAGCCCTCTGTGCTGGCAGGGGAGGCGAAAGGGAAGCTTTTGATGGGCCCCGTGCAGCAGCCAAAGTTGGCCAGCCTCCCCGAGCTGCCCAGCCTGTCGATGGAGAGGGGCTGCCCCAGGAACACCGGCGTGATAGTGTCATTGGTCGGGTTGCTCATGAATAAATAAGGGCCCGGGTCACTTCCCAGAGGCGAGGCCTCTGTGGCAGGGCTTGTGCTCGTGGGTTTCTCGTCCTCGGCACTCTGGAGTGAGCTGCGCAGAGTCTCCATGTCCACCAGCTCGATGCTCTGCCGGGAGCCAGACAGCTTGGCTGGCTCTGCTTCTCTCCCCGGGGAGTCCCGCAAGCTGGGCTGCACGTCCAGGGACTCGCTGAGGATCTCGGGCTCCAGGTCAGAGGCCGGGGAGATGGTGTCGCAGAGGGAGTGGGCCTGCTGGAAGCACTCGTCTGGGCACTTGAGGGGGTACGAGCCCTCCAAGATCATCTTGTTGACGAGGTTGCTGAGCAGCCAGGGTGAGTCCGAGTCCTCGCTCAGGTCAGGCTCCGACTCGGAGTCAGAGTCGTACTCGCTGTTACCCTCGTCGTCCACCTCCGGCAGGAGCTTGGGCCCGATGGGCAAGTAGAAGGAGCGGCGGATGCTCTCCAGGCTGTGGTCCGGGTCAATCTTTAGATCCAGGGGACTGGACCCAGATATATCTGTCTGGTCGACGGGGGCGGAAGAGTCCTCCGGGTTCAAGGTGTCGTAATAACCCTCCATCTTCAGGTCGGCCAGGCTTTCTCTCCTCACCATGCTCCTGTCCCTCAAGCGGCTCTCCGGCAGCTCCCCCTCCAGGGTCACCTCCTCCTCCTCCTTGCACTTATCCAGCAGCAGGGAGTCCTTGATGCCCATGAGCCCCTGGCCGTCAAGCTCCGTCTCCAGCTCGGCCTCCGAGGTGGGGGAGCTGGCCTCCTCGATGGAGTTAGTGAGGTGGGAGGACCTGCCACTGCTGCTGTCGCTGCTCAGATCCAGCTCCGTCTCAGAGATGGAGGAAATCATGTTGCTGACCAGGCGGCCCCCACAAGCAAAAGCTGCCTCGATTTCCCCCTCTACATCTGAGTCAGAACCCGGGGAGCTGAGGTCGTCGCTGTGCCGGCCGCGGGGCAGGAACTGCTTTGAGTTCCTGCTGGTGAGATCTGCCTCAATGCCCGGGTCGGACGACGGAGACGTGGTCTCGGAGGAGCCTGAAGGGAGCCCACGCATGCTGGCGGCCCTGCTGCAGTGGGGACCCTCCCCTTCAGAGCTCAGCTGCTCTGTCAGCCCCCTCAGGCAGACATAGGCCCCCAGAGTGCACCCCCTTTCCCCATCGCTCCGATCAGTGAAGACTCCAACTTCACTGTCTCCATAGCCCTTGGGCAGCTCTTCCTCCGACAGTGGGGTGCTGGACTGGCCAAGGAGGGTGATGGGGGAGCCACGACTAAGAGCCAGGCCTGCTTCCCCCCCAGTGCCATCTGCAGGGGGACCCTCCTCACTGGGCTTTTGTCTCTCCCTGCCGCTGGCTGCCTCGGGCTTGAGCTTCGCACAGTCGCTTTCGGTGGCTTTGGGCTGCCGGGAGTTGGCGTCGAAGGTCTGGGGCTCCTTGCTGGCTTCCGAGTGAGGGGCTATGCTAGGAGGAGCGGCAGGCCCTGTTGGAGAGAGAGACTGTTTAGGAGACGGCTGGCTGAGATGAGATGGGGAATGTGGTGAGCATGGTGCAGAGGAGATGATATTCATATTATAATCTTCCCCAGCTCTCTCCGGCGGTTGGTTACCATATGCCCGAGACTCATGTCTGTTGCCTTCCGAGTCATAGAAGGAGGGTTTGAGCAGCGTCTGGGCCTGCCCTGTTTCCTCAGTGGTCAGCCCCCGGCCGTTCTGACTGTCCAAGCAGGGGCCATCTTGGACACAAGGGTGAGAAGGAGACAGGTGCCCTGAAAAGAAAAAGCAAAGAGCCTGAGATTAGAGCTTTGAACCAGTTCCCGCCCCCCTGGCTAGGGCCCCTCATCCTCCCCCTGTTTCACTGGCTCTGATCCCTGCTGGACAGTGCCCCATGCACGTGGGAGGAGGGAGAAGCTGGCTGGAGGGGAAGGGTCCCCCAGGCTGTGCCCCGGGGATGAGCAAGACAGGCCCTGAGGGCCAGTCCAGAGAGGAACAACCAGGGCCCGTGTGCTCGGCAGTGCGTTGACGCACAACGTGGCACCGACTCTTTCCAGCCATGACCAGTGTGGAGGGTGGATTGTTTTGCCGTGTTCTCCAGGCACCCAGCTCTATGGGCCTCAGCAGTTCGGCTGGTGTCTGGGAGCTCGGCTCAGAGTCTCCTTCCCCTGCCTCACGTGTGCCAGGGAGGTGGGGTCAGCGGTTCACCTTCTCCGCTCCCCAGAGCTCGGCTGCTGCTCTGTTCTCGAGGCAGCTGGGCTGCCCAGCCTGCGCGGTTGGCTCCCTGGCCCCCTCCGCCTGGTGCTGTAGGACAGTGCTGGCAGCAGGCACTGTCATCAACCCAACAATCCCGTGTGGGGAAAGGTGCAGCACCAGAGGTAGCTGCAGGCTGAAAATGGTGCCAGGAGCCTGGTGCAGCCGAGTGACGAATCCTACAGCAAAAATACGACATTCTGTGGGATCTTGGGAAACGCCGAATTCCAGGACCCCCTTGTCACTGAGCCCACGGGCCCCTGCGTCCGTCCGCCCCTCTCTGAGCCCTGGACTCTGAGCAGTCACACTTGGGTCCCATTTTTGAGGACTGAGAGCAAAGTATGGCTCTGCCCTCCGGGTACGAGCCGAGCTCCCAGCCATCGGGCAGCCCTGGAAACAGCCCGAGGGGAGCAGCGTGGGGAGGAGGCGCAGAGGAAGCACGAATCTCCCCAACACAGAGCTCGGACACAGCCTTGGGGGAGAAGCTGGGCCTGGAACCCTCCATGGAGCAGCTCACCCCATCTCCTGAACCTCCAGCCTTGGTTTCCCACCCCTCCCCATCCCCAGGGCCCAGAGCAGAGCCTGGCTTTTAGGGCAGCCACACAGCTGAGCTCAGATGCACAAGCTGGTGCAGGTGGGGCTGCCGCGGGTTGGGGGAGGGGGTATGCTCACCAGCGTGTGAGGAAGAGGAGGAGGAGGAGGAGTGGAGAAGGGTCTCCTGCCAGGTGGCCCGCTGAGCAGGGGGGGGAGGAGGGTAGCTGCCGTTGTTGTTCAGGGAATCCTGGTCAGAAAGAGAAGAGCCGGTGAGTTTAGAAACGAGGGCGGGGGGTGTCCGGGGCCGAGGGAGGAGGGGGAACAAGGAAGTGAGGCCCCGTCCACACTGGCAGTGCGTTCCACGTATCGGCCGGCCAGGCTCCAGGACTCCCAGCTCGGCAAAGCTGGGTTGTGCCAGGGATAGAACAACACCCCACGCATGCAACGGGCAGTAAAAGCCCCTGGGGGTCCCGCCTCTAACCCCCGCCGCAGACAGAGAGAGAGAGCTGTGCCGGCCGAAGTCTGGCGCGTTTCTCCGCTCCGAGGGGAAGCAAAGGCTAAGGCCACATGCAGCCAGATCGGGTCTCTGCGAAAGGCCCCTCTGTGCTCCGCAGTCCCCACTCAGACCCGGGCTCCCCACAGGGAATGACCCCCGGCTGCCACTGCACATGCTGGGTGAACGTCAGGGCAGGTCAGACAGCGTCTCCGAGGCTCTGAAAGCTGAGCCCTGAGTCAGCAACCCTGTCAACCCCCTATCCCCCCCCCCCAGCTAGCCCCTTCTCCCCCCCAGGACGCCCAGTGCTCCGGGAAACTTCAACCATGGGGCAGCTCCTCACGCCAGGGGACTCCCGTCCCTGTCTGCCATGCTTGGGGGAGGAGCAAACCAGCCACGCCAGGGACAGTGTCAGCACTGCAGCTGGGTTAGCAGCACTGACAGGAATGGGGCAGTTCACACCACACAGTGATTGTTTTAGGCTCTCTGCAGACTCTGCATCGGGCACCCAGGGTCACAATGGGACGGTTTTCACCACACGTGTAACAGCTGGAGACTGACTTGTTACACTGAGAGCTGAGACTTTGAAGGAGAACCCAGAGATCCATTGGCTCCCCCCATCAGGCTTTGAGTCCCCCAGAGGACGAGTCCCCCAGGTGGGGAAACATGGATGCAAGACATGCTGCCAGCACCACATGATCTTCCCCTGACAATCTGACACACGCAGACACACACACACAGAGACGCAGACACACACACACAGAGACACAGACACACACACAGAGACACAGAGACACAGATACACACAGACACACACACACACACACACAGGCACAGGCACACGCAGACACACATGCACAGAGACACAGACACACATGCACAGATAGAGACACAGACACACAGACAGACACACACACACACACACACACACACATGCACAGACATACACACAGACACACACAGCAGAACAAAGGCAGAGCAAACGCTGCAGATGGGGCGAGGGGAATGCGATGAGGCTGTTGTGACTCCGCTAAGGAAAAGCAGGACACGCGGGGGGTAGATCCCGCTCTGCAGATCTTCGCCAGACTCCACCGTGAAGAAGGAAGAAAAGCCGTTCTGTTCGATCTGCTCTAGTTCTCACCCGGTGCCCTCCACTGGGTACTGGAACCCCGGCCTGTCCAGACAGTTGGTGAGTCAGGGCGATGCTGCACCGAGAAGTGAGCAGTGACTCAGAGATGAGGGGAAAGCAAATGTAGTGTTTCCGTCTCAAAAAAAGTGACTAGAATGATCGCACATACACAATTGGAAATGACTGCCCAGGAAGGAGTACTGGGGGAAGGGATCGGGGGGTCAGAGGGGATCACAAGCTAAATATGAGTCAACAGTGTGACACTGTTTCAAAAAAAGCAAACATCGTTCTGGGCTGTATTAGCAGGAGTGTTGTAAGCAAGACACAAGAAGTAATTCTTCCGCTCTGCTCCGTGCTGATTAGGCCTCAACTGGGAGTGTTGTGTCTAGTTCTGGGCACCACATTTCAGGAAGGATGTGGACAAATTGGAGAGAGTCCAGAGAAGAGCAACAAAAATGATTAAAGGTCTAGAAAACATGACCTATGAGGGAAGATTGGAAAAAATTGGGTTTGTTTAGTCTAGAGAAGAGAAGACTGAGAGGGGACATGAGAACAGTTTTCAAGTACATAAAAGGTTGTTACAAGAGGAGGGAGAAAAATTGTTCTTAACCTCTGAGGATAGGACAAGAAGAAATGGGCTTAAATTGCAGCAAGGGCAGTTTAGGTTGGACATTAGGAAAAACTTCCTAACTGTCAGGGTGGTTAAACACTGGAATAAATTGCCCAGGGAGGTTGTGGAATCTCCCTCATTGGAGATGTTTAAGAGCAGGTTAGACAAACACCTGTCAGGGATGGTCTAGATAATACTCAGTCCTGCCATGAGTGCAGGGAACTGGACTAGATGACCTCTCGAGATCCCTTCCAGTCCTATGATTCTGTGATCCTGGCAATGACTGTCCCTACCTCACTCCGTAGGAGAAGAATGGTACAAGCTGTGTGAGGTACTGAGTCCCTTCTTCTACTGACAGCAAAGGGAGTCAAGGGGCAGTTTGGGCCCTTACGAGAAAAGGTCACTGAGGATGGGTTGGAGGTAGCAGCGCTGCGAGTTGCTCAGAATCAGCCTTGCCAGACAAACCGTGTGACTCTACTATTAGTATTCACCTGCAGGGCCAGAGCTGTGTCAGCATCTGCCGGGCAAATCACATGCGGCGGGCCCTGCCTGCCGTTAGGGACATGTGTGATACAGCATCTCCTAGGAGGCTTGGCTGGGGCACGGTCACTGAAGACTTGCTGAAAGGTTGTAAACAAATTGTCCTGGAAGCAGCAGAGAGGGACCTGGGGGAGCGTCTGGCTCAGCCCCGGCCCCATTGATTATCCAGCACAGGAGGGTTTAATGACATTTGCAGATTAGACTCTGAGAGGAGCTGTGAGTGCAGGAGGGGATAGAGCTCTAATCCTGGGGCTGAGAGAGATTAGAGATGTGGGCAGGAAACAGCAAGAGATTGGGCAAATCCAGCTAACCCAGCTGGGGACAGATCCCGGAGCCCAGATCTGTGCTGGGGAGAGAAACCCGGAGAGCAGCCATGGTTCTGCTGCATGACCGGGGGCAGCGAACCAGACCGGAGTTTGGCAGGGAATATGGCTGCAGTTGGTCTTTCTCCAACTGGTGCGGTTGCTCTGCCTGGAGCTCAAACCATGGTACTGCTCTGCTCGCTGAGTCTATGACTTCCCCGTTCATCATAGTCTGGCACAAAGGTTCGTCCTCCCTCTGGTCCTTTATGAAGTCTGTCTCTGGTTAGGATGTCCCTCTCCTGTAGGAGGGCCACTATGGCTTCGTTGTTAAGGGGGCCTTCTGGAGACGCTTCCCTCTGGCTGGATCCTACCTCCCCAGGGTCCTCACCTACACCTGCCAATGTCACAGGTTTGGGGCTCCCATCTCCCCAGGTCTCCTCAGCTGCTCCCTCCAGGGTCTCTGGGGTTGGTTTAAATTCCCTCGATACCTCTGAGAAATACTCCCAATCCTGTCCCAAGATCATGGGGTAGGATACTGTTGAGGCCAGCCCCATTACAAGCCACTTCGTGTTTTCCCCTACAGCCAATGGCCCACTTCTCCGTGGATACACCCAGAATGCACTAGGCCCATGACCTCAGTTCCATTTATCTCCATAGGAACCGTTACTTCAGCTGGAGTTCATTTATGGGCCCAGCATTCTGCCGTCCACACCTGTTCATAGCCACACTCCTTACGGGGGAATCGTGGTACCAGTGACCTGGGGGCCCACATAAAAAGCAAGTCCTTGCTGCTGGCCGAGTGGCCGCTGGCCCTGGGCCCTCTATTTGAGATAGCCCTTCCCTATGGGCCTTGTCTACTCCCCCTCCATAGGGGTCCCAAGGGCCTTTGTCCGGACTGGGCTCTGAGATGCTGGGGTTTGCTGCCAGGGCCCAGTCCAGGGCTCAACTGCCTGCTGGGCACCTTCGAGGCTGGTGCTTGCAAGACCACCCTGTCTGATTGCTGGCTTCCTGGGTTGGGCTCTCCCTTGACCTGAGGTGCCCTTGGCCTCGGGCAGTTGCTCATATGAAGCAGTTAGAGCCATCTCTGCAGCTAAATAATTCTCCAGCCGCCAGGCGCATTGGCTAGGGACTCTGAGCAGCGTTTGAGCACCCAGCCCCTGCCCTCACACAGAAGAATGGGGGTGAACGGCTCCACCACACTGAGCTCGGCCACCTCCACTGCAGTCTGAGTCTCTGGCTATTGCCACTTTAAACACAGGCCTTTTAATTTCTGGGCGACCACGCGGGGCCTGGCCCCGGGGGCATTTCTCCCCAGGGAACCTCTGTCAGAAAGTCTCCTCCGTGATGCTGAGGTAGTCAAGTGCGGCCGCTTTCACCTGCACGTGGTCTTGGGCAGATGCTGCAGCCAGCCCCCGCTGCGGCCTGCGCTGGTCCCGCCAGGTGCGGTGCCAAGAGGGTGGTGGCCTGGTGGGCATGAGGCTTCCATGGCCACTTGTTCACGTGTTATCAGGAAGGCCTCAGGACCCATCTTTGTGAGTTTCACTGGCACGGGCTGGACCTCTGGGCCGGGGCCTACAACCCCTGGAGGGGAAGCCCTGGGGAGACCCTCCAGCTGCATCAGAGCTACCACTGCTCGATCAGCCTTTTCTGCTGTTGTGCCCCTAGGTCCCAGAGAACTGCTGCTGCTGGGCATTTCCCACCGCTCGGCACGGCCCACTCAGGCTCTACGCAGATGCAGATGTCCTGCGTCACTTCTGCTCCACTCACATTCCACAGCTTCTCTGCAGCCACAGGGGCCAGCGACTTGACACTGTTCTTGTGACGAAGGCTCAGAGTCTGGAAAACGAGACGGCAGCCCCCCCGCCCCTCATGCCACATGCAGGGAGATGGGCCCAGCTTGAGCCCGGAGATAGGGAACCATCTCCCCGCGGCATGGGATGGGATGGGACTAGTGTTGCCAACTCTCCAGGATTGTCCTGGAGTTTCCAGGAATTAACAATTAAATTTAATTAACGATTCCATCAGGTGATGAAACCTCCAGGAATACGTCCAACCAAAACTGGCACCCCGGACGGGTGGGGAGGGGAGGACAGGGGAGCCGCACAGACTAAAGCTAGCTGGGATGAAACACACGTCACTGCACCTAGGGACAGCCCTGCCCGGGCCCCTGGGGGAGGGATGGGCCAGGACCCAGTGGGCTTTATCCTCTGTGACTTCAGAGACACGAGGCCCCCTCAGCACCACACACACAAACGTCCCACGTCACGCGTGGCACCCACATGCCCTGCCCAGGGCAGGAGCAGAGACCCCCACACCTCCAGTGCCTGACACCAAGACATGGGAAAATCACACAGCCACGCTCAGCGCCTCACGCAGAGACCCCCCCGACCCCTCAGCGCCTCACACAGAGCCCCCCCAAAGCCCCTCAGTGCCGTATGCAGAGACCCCCCCAACCCCCCTCAGCACCTCAAGCAGAGACCCCCCAAACCCCTTCAGCGACTCACACAGAGCCCCCCCAAAGCCCCTCAGTGCCGTATGCAGAGACCCCCCCAAGCCCCTCAGCGCCTCACACAGAGCCCCCCCAAAGCCCCTCAGTGCCGTATGCAGAGACCCCCCGACCCCTCAGCACTGCACGCAGAGACCCCCCGACCCCTCAGTGCCGTATGCAGAGACCCTCCCAAACCCCCTCAGCACCTCACGCAGAGACCCCCCAAACCCCCTCAGCGCCTCACACAGAGCCCCCCCAAGCCCCTCAGTGCCGTATGCAGAGACCCCCCCCAAGCCCCTCAGCGCCTCACACAGAGACCCCCCAAAGCCCCTCAGCACCTCACGCAGAGACCCCCCCAAAGCCCCTCAGTGCCGTATGCAGAGACCCCCCAAAGCCCCTCAGCACCTCACGCAGAGACCCCCCCCAAAGCCCCTCAGTGCCGTATGCAGAGACCCCCCAAAGCCCCTCAGCACCTCACGCAGAGACCCCCCAAAGCCCCTCGGTGCCGTATGCAGAGACCCCCCCAAAGCCCTTCAGTGCCATATGCAGAGACCCCCCAAAGCCCCTCAGCACCTCACGCAGAGACCCCCCAAAGCCCCTCAGTGCCGTATGCAGAGACACCCCCAAAGCTCATCAGTGCTGTATGCAGAGGCCCCCCGACCCCTCAGTGCCTCATGCAGAGACCCCCCCCAAAGCCCCTCAGCGCTGCCCGTGGTGACCCCACCAACCCCCATCTCAGCGGAGCTGCAGGCCCCTCACCTGGGCCCCCGGCACGCTCAGGCTCAGGGTGCTGGGCCGGGGCTTCTGCGTCTCTTCGGCGCCGGGTGAGGGGATGGGGGAGGCCGAAGGCGAGGGCGGCACATCCAGTCCGGTCCTGTCCGGCTCCTCCTCGTCCTCATTGTCATCGATCATCTCAAACTCCTGGAAATCCTCCGAGAAGGTGCAGATGGGGTGGGGCTGCTCACAGCGCTCCAGCACCAGGCCGTCCTGGGGGGCACAGGGGAGTTAGGGGGCAGGGCTCCAGCACCCAGCCATCCTGGAGGGGGGCACAGGGGTTAGGGGGCAGCGCTCCAGTACCAGGCCGTCCTGCGGGGGGGGGGGGGGGCACAGAGGTTAGGGGGCAGTGCTCCATCACCCGGCCATCCTGGGGGGCTGTGACATTATGAGTGTAATATAATATCTCATTGAAAGGTGACAAGGCCAGAAAGAGTTAATTACCTCCCAGACTGACCTAACCCATGGCGGAACTTTAGAGACTGGTTAGGAAGATCTGTAAATGAACAGAGCTTTGAAATGCAGCCGGCATTGTTAGAGGTAGAAGGGTAGGTGTTTGCTCAGGTCTTGTGATGTAAGCAAACAAGTCTTGTCTATTGCTATAGCTTTGATTCAAAGATCAAAAAAGGAATATTAACATTTATGATGACACTTGAGTGAAATTGTATTATTGTCTCTGTGTCTCCTTGAAGGTTGTGGTAACCTGTATCTGAACTGTTTAATGGATAAATTACCCTGTGCTAATTGCCAGGATGTTTGGGAGAAGGAGAGTTAAGCCTATTGTTTTCTCAGGCCAAAAGGCTGCTGGAAATTTATAAGAACCCTGGGACATGATCCTACTTCATCTCAGATCTGCTTTGGGTTTCAAGAGGGGGAAACCTTAAGCCACAAGGATTGAGATCCCCAGTTACTGACTGGAGTCACCCTGAATATGGACATTGGTCTATAACCTATGGACTATTTCTAAAAGGACTTTTGGCAGCTACAAACTCACCATCTCTGCTATGTGTCTGAACCTCAAGAATTGATTTCAAGTCTGTCTGTATATTGATCTTTTAACCAACACTCTCTCCCTTTTCTTGTTTAATACACTTTAGTTTAGTTAACAAGAATTGGCTTTGGTGTGTATTTTGGGTAAGATCTAAGTTATAATTGGACCTGGGTATGTGGCTGATCCTTTGGTATTGGAAGAACCTTTTCTTTTATATGATGAGATAAGATTTTCAGTAATCATCATCATATCTGACAGGTGTGTCTGGACAGAGGCCTGAGGCTGGGTACTTTAAGGGAACTGCGTTGTTTGAACTTCTGAGTAACCAGTGAGATACTACAGAAGCTGTTTTGTGCTGGGTTGGTAAATCTAAGTATTGGAATAACCACCCGCGTTTGGGGTTTCTCTGCCCCGTTCTGTTTGCAGTTCACCCTGTTTGAGTGACCTCGGCTGGCTCCCACAGGCAGCATCGTCACAGGGGCACACAGGGGTTAGAGGGCAGCACTCCAGAACCAGGCTGTCCTGGGGGGCACAGGGGTTAGGGGGCAGCGCTCCAGCACCGGGCTGTCCTGGGGGGGCACAGAGGTTAGAGGGCAGGGCTCCAGCACTGGGCTTTCCTGGGGGGGTGGGAAGTTTAAATCTGAAATGGTGCCTCTGCCCAAACCCTGGAATATGAGTGAATGGAGAGGACAGTGACCCACTGAACTGGGAGGCTGCAGCCCCACGTCTTTCTGGCCCCGTGTGTCCCCCCATGTGTGTACATGGGCGGCGGGTATAAGAGGCCAGGGGAGGCTAAGCCTCCAAACAGGGTGGGGCGCACCTCCCACTGCAGGCTCACCGACCCGCTGCCTTTGGAGCACCGCTGCCGAAAGGGTGCGCGGGCTATAGCCCCATCCGTGCTGCTCCTCTTCCCGCTCCCTCTCCGCCTCTTCCCCGAGGCCGCGCCCTTACTACGCCTCTTCCCTGAGGCCCCGCTCTCGCTCCGCCTCTTCCCCCGAGACCCCGCCCCCTCTCCGTCTCTCCCCCCGAGGCCCCGCCCTCGTTCCACCTCTTCCCGCTCCCTCTCCGCCTCTTCACCCGAGACCGCGCCCTCACTACGCCTTTTCCCTGAGGCCCCGCCCTCGCTCCGCCTCTTCCCACCCCCTCTCCGCCTCTTCCCCAAGGCCCCGCCCTCGCTCTGCCTCTTCCCCCGAGACCCCGCCCTCACTACGCCTCTTCCCCCGAGACCCCGCCCTCGCTCCACCTCTTCCCACCCCCTCTCCACCTCTTCCGAGGCCCTGCCCTCGCTCCGCCTCTTCCCCTGAGACCCCGCCCTCACTACGCCTCTTCCCCGAGGCCCCGCCCTCGCTCCACCTCTTCCCACCCCCTCTCCACCTCTTCCGAGGCCCTGCCCTCGCTCCGCCTCTTCCCCCGAGACCCCGCCCCCTCTCCGCCTCTTCCCACCCTCTCTCTGCCTCTTCCCCCGAGGCCCCGCCCCCTCTTCCCCTGAGGCCCTGCCCCCTCTCCGCCTCTTCCCCTAAGGCCCTGCCCCGTCTCTGCCTCTTCCCGCCCCCCTCTGCCTCTCCCCTGAGGCCCCTCCCCCTCTCCGCCTCTTACCTCGAGGCCCCGCCCTCGCTCTGCCTCTTCCTCCGAGGCCGTGCCCCCTCTCCACCTCTTCCCGCCCCCTCTCCGCATTTTCCCTCAAGGCCCCGCCCTCCCTGCGCCTCTTCATGCCCCCACTCTGCCTCTTTCCCCGAGGTCCCCCCCGCCTGCTGCTTGCGCCTCTCTGCCCCTCCCCCCAAGGCTGGGGGAGACGGAGAGGCACAAGCGATGGGAGGGGGACTTAGGGAGAGGGGAAAAGAGGCACGAGCAGCAGAGGGACTCAGGGGAGGGGGCAAAAAGGCGCGGGCGGGTGTGGCTTCGAGGGAGGGGGCCAAGCAGGATCAGGCATGGGGCAGAGGGGGCGTGGAGCTGGGCCTTTGGGGGAGGCAGCCTCGGGGTAGAACAGGTGGCGGGGCCACTGTCCGGGTGGTGCAGGCCCCCCAAATGCAGGAGTCACGTGCTGCCCATGTCCGTCTGTCTGGCCCCGGGTCCCCCCTGTGTCCGTCTGTCTGTCTCCATGTGCCCCCCCATGTCTGTGTGTCTGGCCCCATGTCCCTACTATGTCTGTCTGTCTGTCCCCATGAAACCCCCATGTCTGTGTGTCTGTCTCCGTGTGCCCCCCCCTGTGTCTGACTGGCCCCATGTCACCCCATGTCTGTCTGTCTGTACCCATGTCACCCCATGTCTGTCTGTCTGGCCCCGTGTCCCCCCTGTGTCCGTCTGTCTGTCTCCATGTGCCCCCCCATGTCTGTCTGTCTGGCCCTGTGTCTCCCCCATTCTCTCCCTTCTCTTTTGCCCCCTCTCCCCACCTTTGCTGCTGGTGTCTGGGGCTGAGCCCGACAGCAGTGTCCCTGCCTGCCCTCTGCGGGCTCCCCTCTCCCTCCCTGCACCATCCTGGGCCTGGAGTCGCTGAGTCAGCCCAGCCGGAGCGCCGAGTCACCGCTGTCCCCAGGTGCCTGTCCCCCAGCTGGCTCGCACAGAGGAGCAGATCAGGGCACTCAGCACTCCTGGCGTGTCTGTGCTAGCAGAATTCGGGGCTGGCTTTCAGCACCTGCCAGCTGCACCCCTGGCACCAGCAGTGGGCAGGATACCAGCATGGCAGGGCTGGTGCTTTACCACCACATGCTCTGGCCCTGCTCTTGGGTGACCGTGTGGTGGGGGAGCCAGGATCCTCTCTGCATGAGCAGCTTAGCGCCAGGGCCCCAGGGCTTGTGCTAGCAGGGGCTGGAATATGCTCACAGATTAGAGAGCCAGAAGGGACCATTGTGAGAACATAAGAGCAGCCGGACTGGGTCAGACCAAAGGTCCATCTAGCCCAGTGTCCTGCCTGCCAACAGTGGCCAATGCCAGGTGCCCCAGAGGGAGTGAACACAACAGGGCAATCATTGAGTGATCCATCCCCTGTCATCCAGTCCCAGTGTCTAGCAGTCAGAGGTTTAGGGACACCCAGAGCATGGGGCTGCATCCTTGACCAAAAGCTGTGTTGACTCTTCCCCAACTAATTGTGTTCATCTATGTGTCTGACAATTCTATTCTTTACTCTAGTTTCAGCCAATTCGCCTGCTATTGGAGTTAGGCTACCCAGCCTGTAATTGTCAGGATCGCCTCTGAAGCCTTTTAAAGACAATTGGTGTACATCTGGTACAGAAGCTGATTTAAATAATAGCTTACAAACCACAGTTAGTAGTTCTGCAATTTCACATTTGAGTTTCTTCAGAACTCTTGGGTGAATCCCATCTGGTCCTGGTGACTTATTGCTGTTGAGTGTGTTTAGTTTCGTACTGTTTAGTTTGTTCCAAAACCTCCTATAATGACACCTCAATCTGGGACAGTTCCTCAGATGTGTCACCTAAAAAGAATGGTTCAGGTGTGGGAATCTCCCTCTCATTCTCTGCTGTGAAGACTGACACAAATAATTCATTTAGCTTCTCTGCCATGGTCTGTGACCCCTTGTGTAACACAGGCCAGAGAACTTCCCTGAGATAATTCCTGTTTGAAGTAGAGCAGATCTGTTAGAAAAACATCCAACTGATGTAAAATTGCCCGTGGTGATGAACCCACCCTGACTGTGGGGAAGCTGCCCCAGTGGTTAATAACCCTCACTTACAAAATTGCACCTTATTTCTAGAATTATAGAATCATAGAATATCAGGGTTGGAAGGGACCTCAGGAGGTCATCTAGTCCAACCCCCTGCTCAAAGCAGGACCAATTCCCAACTAAATCATCCCAGCCAGGGCTTTGTCAAGCCAGGCCTTAAAAACCTCCAAGGAAGGAGACTCCACCACCTCCCTAGGTAACGCATTCCAGTGCTTCACCACCCTCCTAGTGAAATAGTGTTTCCTAATAGAAATTCTAGTCTGAATTCATCTGGCTTCAACTGCCAGTGCTGGATCTTGGTACACCCGGCTTTGCTAAACTGACCAGCCCTCTATTACTCAATAAACTGTGATCGATTCACCCCTTAACCTTCTCTGTTAGCTAAACAGATTGAGCTCCTCGAGTCTATTGCTACAAGACCTATTTTCCAAACCTTCAATCACTCGTGTGTCTCTTCTGGGACCCCTCTCCAGCTTATCAACTTGTGGGCATGGAACTGGACACAGGATCCCAGCAGTGGTCTCCCCAGTGCCAAACACAGAGATGAAATAACCTCTCTGCTATTGAGAGTTCCTGCTTATGCACCCCAGGATCGCGTTAGCCCTTTTGGTCACAGCGTCGCTCTGAGAGCTCAGGTTCAGCCGATTCTCCACCATGACCCCAATCAGAGTCCCTGCTTTGCAGACAGAGTCCCCCATCCTGGGATATGTCCGACAGCCTTTGTCCCCAGGTGTCTACACTGACACTTCACCGGCGCTTGCTGGTGCCCAGCTCACCAAGCTAGCGTCGAGTCGCTCTCTCCTGCACAAGCTCCCCAGTGCTAGGAGGAGAAACCAGGAGGCCGCTGCACAGAAGGACTCTAACGTTATGTGACGTTATTAACATAAACTGTGACCGTATAGATCATTGTTGCAACCACTGTTATATATTTCCAGCAAATACTGTACAAAGGTAAAGTGTAAAGTTGTCGTGTAAAGTGTCTATAAAAAGGTTAGAATTTCCTGGTTATGATGATGCTATCTGTATGTGTGTATCATTTTTGTAGTTGAAGTTATGAATATTGGCTATGTACTTGTATCTCAATGTGTTTGATTCTAAGTAGCATTAGTGAAGCATTTGGTCAGCTTCTTGAGAAAGAAATTTCCAGATTAAGTGTCCAATCAAGAAACACTTAACTGACAATGGACCTTGGGAGACACCAATCCACATGAGAAGTCTTCCTGGGAATGTTCAAGGTAGCATGTGAGCAATGGCTGCTCTCCCTGTAAAGAACTGAGTCATGCATGGACATGTGACTTGCTCACGTGACTCCAAACTCCATCTTGCTGCTGTGCTTTTCCACAGTAAGAACAAAGGGGTCCTTCCACAGGGCAGAGAATATAAAAGGCCCTCCATCTTGTCTTCAATCCTGTTTCTCACCTCTGGAGGAACTTTGCTACACTGAAGTGCTGAACAAAGGACTGAGTGACCCATCCCAGCTGGGGATGTTCCAGAGACTTGATTGGAACCTGCAGTTTATTCCATCACTGCTACAAGCCTGAACCAAGAACTTTGCCATCACTGTATGGAATTGATTCCATTTAACCAGTTTTAGCTCTCATCGCTATCTTTTTCCTTTTATGAATAAACCTTTAGATTTTAGATTCTAAAGGATTGGCAACAGCGTGATCTGTGGGTAAGATCTGACTTGTATATTGAGCTGGGTCTGGGGCTTGGTGCTTTGGGAATCGGGAGAACTTTTTTTTCTTTTACTGGGGTATTGGTTTTCATAACCATTCGTCCCCATAACGAGTGGCACTGGTGGTGATACTGGGAAACTGGAGTGTCCTAGGGAATTGCTTGTGTGACTTGTGGTTAGCCAGTGGGGTGAGACCGAAGTCCTCTCTGTGTGGCTGGTTTGGCTTGGGCTGTGACTGCCCTGCTCTAAGCAATTTGTCCTGAATTGTCACTCTCAGCAGTGTCCTGCCAGAGGCAGCATCGTCAGTGGCGCAGTCGGCAGGATCCACAGAACCAGGTCAAGTAAGCTTTGGGTCAGAACCCCACGCTATCCAAATTTGAATTTTGGTATTAAGCGTTTGGTTGGTTAAAGAGCAGTTGCAATGGGTGAGCAAAGAGCACATGAGGATCTTGACAAAAAGGCCCTGGAAGATTTGTGTTCAGAAAAGGAGATAAGCTTTAGAAAGAAAGCTACAAATCAAGAACTGAGAGAGCTGTTAATGGCCAGTGATCAGGAGGCAGGAGCACAGCCCTTACCTGAGGCTGCAGAAGCAATTGAAATGCAAAAGGCAGCAAGTAAACTGCAACTAGAGCATGAACAGAGACTAGCAGACATTCGATGGCTGGAAAAGCAAACGATAGCCGAGATAGAGAAAGAAGCTAAGGAAAGGACTGGCTGAATTAGAAAAAGAAGCGCTGAAAAGAAGGAAGGGCTCGTAGACGGCACATGGAACGACTGGCTGCTGAGAAGAGGGTTGCCAGACTTAGGCTCCAAGTCCAAAAAGCAAGGGAAGAACAGCAGAACGTGTATCCTCCTGAAAGTTCAGTTTATAACAATGTTGGTCTGTTGTATTACTCTGAGCAGTTGTCTGTTTCACCCATTATGTTATGACCGGGGGAGGGAGACTCTAACCTGGTGGGAAATGGCTGGCTGGCTGTGAAGGAAGTTTCGGAATGTCTGTCTAATGTCTCCGAAGTGAATCTGGAGTTAGATCAAGCACAGAAAGAACTCATGGGTCAGAACAATGTTTCTCAGGAGCAGACTGAAGTGGATGGTCGGGTTAAAGCCCTAGCTGAGGAAGGAAAGGGCAGATTTTTGACGGGTGGTGAATTATGGGCAAGTACAGCTTGTAAAAGTGAACCTGAAAAGGGTAACTGTGATTTGCTGGCAGTAGCTCAGTGTAGTGAGAAGAGCAGCAGTTTATCTGTTGGGAGTGGCAATGGGCCTGGTAAGGAAAGTTTGGATGGGCTCAGGCAGCCTTGTGAGCTGATTTTAAATTTATGGAGATATCCTATCTCCTAGAGCTGGAAGGGACCTTGAAAGGTCATTGAGTCCAGCCCCCTGCCTTCACTAGCAGGACCAAGTACTGATTTTGCCCCAGCTCCCTAAGTGGCCCCCTCAAGGATTGAACTCACAACCCTGGGTTTAGCAGGCCAATGCGCAAACCACTGAGCTATCCCTCCCCCCTGATGGCTTTGTCTAGTCAGCAGTTTGGGAAGGCAGGGAGAGTGGAAGATGAGTGTCCCTATCCCTTACCTGTTACCTGTGTGGAGAAATGTGACAGTGAAGGAAATGTGCCTGTGTCTGTCAGGGGTATTGACTTGCCCAAGGAGGAGCTACCTCGGTCTCCAAGCAGTTGTCTGTGTACAGCCCTGTGTACTGGGACAAGGGAAATGAGATCCCGAGCTGTGTGTCTGGTAAAGGGGAAGGTTTCTCCAGCTCTTCTTTGTCTGTGGAGCAGACAGAAGGTGCCTTTCAGCCTGTGATGGTTGAGAATAGTGCAGTTGTCTCAGAGTTGGTTCTGGATTCAACTAAAGCCCAGAAGGGAATGGTCCTAAGTCTGTGTCTGCTGGGGAGAATGGCACTGTAACTAGGTTGCATCCAGTTAGTGTCTTAGCAAAATCCCAGAGACCAGACAATTCTGGTGCTTGTATTTTGCCTGTTGCTAATGTGTGGCTGGAAAGGGGTGTAGCAACTCTATCTGATAAGGGTGCTACCCCAGCTAGGGCACAAGAAAAGCATGAAGGTGATTTGATTGTGTTACCTACTGATAGTTTGGAAACTTGTAGCAAGAAGGAAAAGATTCCTGAGCTTGTGTGTGGCAAAGGGAAGGAGAATGCCTCTGACCATGTGCCTGAGAGGGGATTGTGTAGGAATCCGCCTGATGAGCCAGAGGTGATCCTGGATGTAAGTGAGACCCAGAAAGAGTCCGTTGTTGCTCAGGAAAGTGTTCCTTTAGAGCAAGCCCTAAGTGAAGAGGGTAAGGGCAGAATTTCTCTGAGGGGTGAATTGTTGCTTAGAGAAGCTCCTAGGGAAAGGAATCCTCATGGTGATCTGTGCAAGCAGTTGGCTGCAACTGAAGGGTGTGGAAGTGATTTGACCAAGGAAGTTTCAGTTCCTAACAGTCAGAAATTTTCAGTTGTAAATGGATCCACTGACTGTCCTTTTGAAAGATTCAGTGTGGGTAGCTTTGAGAAGGTCTCAGATGGAGTAAAAGCTGTTAAGAAAGTTGAACAGCCCGATAACCAAGTGGCTGTGCTTGACCAGGTTGTTGGAACAGGAATATCTCCATGCTGATTCTGTGAGTGAGCAGTCTGTGTTTCAGGGTCTGAGGACAGATTTGGTTTCTGGTGTTTCAGAGAACAGTTTTATGACTAAATGCTTAAGGGTGCCGGCGAGAGCAAGCAAACTCTCACCCTCAGACTCTTTGGATTTGTGTGGTATCTCTTTGAGCAGGGGGTTGGACTAGATGACCTCCTGAGGTCTCTTCCAACCCTGATATTCTATGATTCTTTAAGACAGAGTCCAGCCTTGGAATTGGTAGCAATTAAGGATATGAAAACTGGTGAACAGGCTCCTGTCTGTGTTGATGCAAATTACCTGGCTGACAGGGAGAAGAAAGACTTGCTAATAGCTGTTAGCACAGAGAGCCCACCCCATCAGCCAGTGAATTCTGTTAAGCAAGAGAAATCAGGGTTTGATCCTTCCGGACAAGGAGGAAAGAGAGACCATAATTTTGCAAAGGGAAGCCACAGGTTAACCCTAAAACGCCAAAACCCCAATGGTATTGAGCCAAAGGTGTGGCATAACAAACATGATTGTAGATGGACACTTGCAATGGATTAGTTGTTATTGCTAATGGTAATTTTGTAACTAATGTGTTGCTATTACCAAGAACTGTAAAAATGTACAATGTGCCTAATCTTTTGAAAAAACCCTTGAACATGTTAAAAGAAATACATAAGATCACACTTTATGTTAAAAGGCCTTGTTATACTGATGTTTCACAGTTGGTGCCTGTAAACAGTATTGGAACTTTTCAGAGGAAAAGACATTCCAAACCTGATGTACGGTATGGAAAGGGAAACTGAGGCACACTACCATATTGCTTACATGGCTAAATGCCAAGATTCCTATAATATGGACAACACTAATATCTACATTGTCTTTATATTAATCGGGTTCCAAACATTTGCCAGAGCTTGTATAAATAAAGTAGCTATGTTCTTTAGCTCTTGGCAAGATCACATGAGACATACAGGAACCATGCTGCAAGAGCAGATCCAATCCACTATTGTTCTAACCAAGTTTTACCTTCAGTTTGTAAAGAGATTCAATCATGTTATTGAACATGACTTTGATAAACCATTTCTGTTATACACTGGTACGGCTTCTAACCCAGTACAAGCTGTAGTAAGACAGAACCCAGGATGGGGAGCTCTTGGGATGCAGTCAGTGATGTTTGTGTCATCCCTTCCTGCATCCATTTTGCCTTGGGGGTGTGACGTTATTGACAAACTGTGACCATATAGATCATTGTTGCAACCACTATAGAATCATAGAATATCAGGGTTGGAAGGGACCTCAGGAGGTCATCTAGTCCAACCCCCTGCTCAAAGCAGGACCAATTCCCAACTAAATCATCCCAGCCAGGGCTTTGTCAAGCCGGGCCTTAAAAAACCTCCAAGGAAGGAGATTCCACCACCTCCGTAGGTAAAGCATTCCAGTGCTTCACCACCCTCCTAGTGAAATAGTGTTTCCTAATATCTAACCTAGACCTCCCCCACTGCAACTTGAGACCATTGCTCCTTGTTCTGTCATCTGCCACCACTGAGAACAGCTGAGCTCCATCCTCTTTGGAACCCCCCCTCAGGTAGTTGAAAGCAGCTATCAAATCCCCCCTCATTCTTCTCTTCTGGAGACTAAACAATCCCAGTTCCCTCAGCCTCTCCTCATAAGTCATGTGCTCCAGACCCCTAATCATTTTTGTTGCCCTCCGCTGGACTCTTTCCAATATTTCCACATCCTTCTTGTAGTGTGGGGCCCAAAACTGGACACAGTACTCCAGATGAGGCCTCATCAATGTTGAATAAAGGGGAACGATCACGTTCCTCGATCTGCTGGCAATGCCCCTACTTATACAGCCCCAAATGCCATTAGTCTTCTTGGCAACAAGAGCACACTGTTGACTCATATCCAGCTTCTCGTCCACTATAACCCCTAGGTCCTTTTCTGCAGAACTGCTTCCTAGCCATTCGGTCCCTAGTCTGTAACAGTGCATGGGATTCTTCCGTCCTAAGTGCAGGACTCTGCACTTGTCCTTGTTGAACCTCATTAGGGTTTTTTTGGCCCAATCCTCTAATTTGTCTAGGTCCCTCTGTATCTGATCCCTACCCTCCAGCGTATCTACCATGCCTCCCAGTTTAGTGTCATCTGCAAACTTGCTGAGAGTGCAGTCCACACCATCCTCCAGATCATTAATAAAGATATTAAACAAAACTGGCCCCAGGACCGACCCTTGGGGCACTCCGCTTGAAACCGGCTGCCAACTAGACATGGATCCATTGATCACTACCCATTGAGCCCGACGATCTAGCCAGCTTTCTATCCACCTTACAGTCCATTCATCCAGCCCATACTTCTTTAACTTGGGGGCAAGAATACTGTGGGAGACCGTATCAAAAGCTTTGCTAAAGTCAAGGAATAACACATCCACTGCTTTCCCCTCATCCACAGAGCCAGTTATCTCATCATAGAAGGCAATTAGGTTAGTCAGGCACGACTTCCCCTTGGTGAATCCATGCTGACTGTTCCTGATCACTTTCCTCTCCTCTAAGTGCTTCATAATTGATTCCTTGAGGACCTGCTCCATGATTTTTCCAGGGACTGAGGTGAGGCTGACTGGCCTGTAGTTCCCCGGATCCTCCTGTTATATATTTCCAGCAAATATTGTACAAAGTTTGTCATGTAAAGTGTTTATAAAAAGGTTAGAATTTGCTGGTTATGATGATGCTATCTGTATGTGTGTATCATTTTTGTAGTTGAAGTTATGAATACTGGCTATGTACCTGTAGCTCAATGAGTTTTGATTCTAAGGGCTTGGCTACACTGGCGCTTTACGGCGCTGCAACTTTCTCGCTCAGGGGTGTGAAAAAACACCCCCCTGAGCACAGCAAGTTACAGTGCTGTAAAGCGCCAGTGTAAACAGTGCCGGGAGCCGAGCTCCCAGCGCTGTAAGCTAATCCCCTCGTGGAGGTGGAGTACCTGCAGCGCTGGGAGAGCTCTCGCACTTCAAAGTCCTCTCTGTTTGGCTGGTTTGGTTTGCCGTAATAGTAAAGGAACCCATCCTTGGGCTGTGATTGTCCTGCTCTAAGCAATTTGTCCTGAACTGATACTCTCAGTTGGGTCTCGCCAGAGGCAGTGGCAGCGCCAGGCACCAGTGCTCCAAGTGTGTGCCTGGGGCGGCAAGCCACGGGGGGCGGTGTGCTGGCCCCTGCGAGGGCAGCAGTCAGGCAGCCTTCGGCGGCATGCCTGCGGGAGGTCCGCCGGTCCCGCGGATTCAGCGGCAGTTCGGTGGCAGGTACGCCGAAGCTGCGGGACCGGCGGACCTCCCGCAGGCATGCCGCCGAATCCGCGGGACCGGGGACCTCCCACAGGCACGCCGCCGAATCCACGGGACCGGGGACCTCCCACGGGCATGCCGCTGAATCCGCGGGACCGGGGACCTCCCGCAGGCATGCCGCCGAATCCGCGGGACCGGGGACCTCCCGCAGGCACGCCGCCGAATCCGCGGGACCGGGGACCTCCCGCGGGCATGCCGCCGAAAGCCACCTGCCTGCCGTGCTTGGGGCGGCAAAAAAGCTAGAGCCGCCCCTGGCCAGAGGCTGCATCATTAGACGCTAACACCCCCCAGGGCCATCCGTCAGATTTTGCTGGGGTGAGGGGCTGGCAGACCTGGAGGAATGGGAGGTGCTGCAGGCTGGGATTGAGGAGTCATGGATGTCAAGGTCAGCAGGGACCATTGTGGCCTGTATCCGGGACCTGCCCCACAGTCACTCTGACAGCAGATCTCTGAAAAACCAGCAATCTGGTTCCAACCCAGGATGGAAAGAGGCTGGGGTGCTGCTGCTTGGGATTGAGGGGCATCAGACGAAGTGTGTGCGCGTGCGTGTGCGCACGTGCGCGTGTGTATGTGCGTGTGTGCATGTGCTGGCACACACACGCTTGGGGAGCCCGGAGCAGGGCGCAGGGCAGAGGTCTGGGGTAACAAGGCATTTCACTTCTGCCATCTGAACTTTCCCCATTGGGATTTACCTGGGGGAGGCGGGGGCATCGCTGGTTGGGAGCAGGAGCTCAGTTGTGCTCAGCCTGCACTGGGCTCCCATTTCTGGGTGGCAGCACATCACCCTGTTGGCACGCGCGGGCACCAGGGTCTCTGCCTGTCTTAGCCCCGCCTTCCCCCCCTCACCTTCTCATAATGGTCCGAGTCATAGTTCAGTCCAATGCCACAGTCATCCGTGATTTCCGACAGGTCCTCGTCATCAAACTCCTCCAGGCTGATGTCCTGCGGGGGCCTGGGGCAAAGGGAGAGCAAGCAAAGATCAGGTCTCCTGGGCCACCCCCACACAGCCATCCCCTACTCCGCCCTGTGTCCACGCAGGGAGGCAGGACTGGAGACTGGGGGCCTCTGGGCTGGGGAAGGGCAGGCAGGGGGCAAAGTCCCAACCCCTTTGGGGTGGAAGGAGGTGCTGGAGAGGAGAGCCGACACTGAGGCCAGGAACAAGCCCGTTTGCACATGCTGCCCCTTGCACGTGGAGTCCCCCTCTCCCGCCCATTGGTTCACAGAGCCATCACCCACCTCCTCACACATGCCAGCTCGGCTGGGACCCCCACGGGAGCCAGCCTGAGCGCGGACGGCAGGGCCGGGCCTGGTCAGGGTCCTGTCTCCCAGCCACGGCCCCTGTTCAACCCCAACGCTGGCACCTCCAGCCTGCACACGAACAAATGTGTGAGCCCTCGTCTTCCTCTCGCTGCCCCCTGGCGCTCCCACGCTGGGTCTCCTAGGGCCGAGCTCTCGTGGGCAGGGACTGGCTCCGTCTGCACCTGCCCAGGACCCAGCACAATGGGGCCCGAACCTGCCAGGGTCTCTGGGTGCTGCCAGCACACACACACCAGCGGGACGGGTAAGAGGAAGGCCCCTGTCTGCAGTGTGGGACGTGCCCCTGGGTGGGGCAGAGGGAAGGAGTCAGAGACGCACGCTGGCGTCCCCGGTGGGGTTCCATTTGAAGTCTTATTTTTAATCCCTTCTAACTTTCTCAGCCAGAGCCAAGGCAGAGAGACCCCCTCCCTTCAGGGCTGGCACTCCGGCCCCAGGGCATTTGCTTGGGGGGCACTAGGGGGAAGTTCCTGGGGGCTCAGAGATGCCACAGGGATTTTGCTCTGTCATCACTAGAAAAGAGTTTCCTTTTCGCATTTCTCCCCCCGCCCAAACTTCCTGAGCTCTGGGCCCTCAGGCTTGGGTTAGTTACGCCTGCAGCGAGTGCACTTGGCTGAGGCGGGAGCTCTGCGGGAGTCAGACCAGCAGCTTCTTTCACATCCCAGGAGTGGGGCTTTCTCCCTGGAGCCCCCCTCTCCAAGAGCAGGGGGTTCTGAAGGGGCGCTCCCCGCAAACAGCTGCCCAACCTCCTGCTGCGCCTTCAAATCCCTCCTTTGCCCTGCTGCCTACAAAACGCTCCAGAGCCCGGCCTACGCCGCTGACCAGTCCTCTCTGCTTCCTTGTGCTTCCCTGACAGCCTGGCTCTCGTCTGACACTTCGATTGCCGGTTCCTGGGCAGGGGCGGCCTTTTGTTCTGTCTGTCCAGCGCCTGGCACGGGAGGTTCTGGTCCAGGGCTGCGGCTCCCCCGTGTGCCAATAATAAATAACCGTGTCACCGTGAACTGCAGCAACCGAAGGGCAGCAGCAGGACACGGCCAATAGACCAGCCTGGATTGAGCAGCCCTGATTCTGTGGACTCCAAAGCAAAGTGAATGTGCCTGGGGCTGGCTAATCGGGCTTTGTGCCCAGGTATGGGGGGGTGAGGTCCAGCGCAGCGGAACCCAGAGTCAGGATGTTGCTTCTCATTAGCGAAGCCATTGTGTCCGACAAACTGCACTTCACCCACCGCTGCCATGCAGCCACCTCTGGGGAGCAACGTGGAAGCTGCTGAACAGCAACAGTGCACAGGCATTTCGACCCGGAAGTGCAAAAGACTCTTGTATCTGACTGAGGCAGCAGGGGGGATGGAGGGAGGCAGAATGGAGCCATCCAGTTTGGGACGTGGCACGAATATCTGTGAAAAGCAAATTCCCACGTGTGAGTTGTCATGGAAACTCAACTTTAAACTCACACTGCACGTGCCTGTGCCCCCACCCAGGCAGGGCACAGAAACAGGAGCATGAGCACGGCTCTGCAGCCAGCCCTGACCCCGGATTCTCCCTGCGTGCCAAACAAAACTGGCCAAGCACGTGGAGTGGGGAATAAACGGGTGGCGGCTGTGACCTGCTCCTGACCATGGCTCTCGGCAAAGCCCTGGTCTCTGACCTGCCTCCAGCAGTGGACCGGCCACGAGCGACCCTCGGCTTGCTCCTCTCACTGGCAGCTGCCTCCTTGCTGGCCAGGCCACCCCCTCTCCGGACTCCAACCATGACCTGCCCTAGAAACTCCCTCCTGCCCTCTCCCCTCTTCCCTGCAGTGCCTCCCTGGGCCTTGTCCTGCTGCATGCCCCCCTCCCGTCCCTTCGTGTGACCTTCCCTGGCTGGATTTGCACAGTACAAGCTCCCAGGGGGCAGGCCCTGTCCCTGCTGCATGCCCCCCTCCCGTCACATGGCTCTGGAAGCACCGAGTGGCTTTCCGGCCTGCAAAGTGGTACATGGATATTCCCAAGCAGCGGGGAGGCCACCTCTGTTATCTGCTGGGAACTATTCACTCAGCTACACCGAGAATAAAGTTCAAGGAGTCTCCCCCCACCTCTGTTCCTGCCACTAAGTGGCTCAGCAAAGGGCTCTGGGGAACGGTTGAGTTTGCACTAAATGGGGTGATCCTCTCACCAGCCCTTGGCAGCAGGAAAGGAAACCGCCTCTCTGGGGAATGAGAGGCCCGGGGTCAGAGACCCTGCGATGCAGCATGAGCCAGACATGAGCCCTTCTCCCTGGTCTAGCTGGAGACAAAGCACTGTCCTGACCCTCCCGGGCTGGGTCCACGCCCCGTATGGCAGAGAAGACAAGCGCAAGGTGCCAGGAACCTCAGGAGCTGGTGGCTCCTGGCGCTGCCGGACAGGGACGTAGGGCTGCTCTGCCTTGCCTCACCGGTTCCAATGGGAGGAGGCTTCGCGCTGCCAGGGCAGCTGCATGCCGAGAGGAGTCCCAGCCACTCGCAAACCCTGTGCCCGTTCCCGCTGCGGCTGCACTAGGCCCTGCAGGGACGCCGCGTCGCCAGCCCCACGCACGGGGCATCACCAAAGGGGAGCAGGAATCAGGAGATTTTTCATTTGCCTTCTGCCCCTTGGGGGTCACTCAAGTCACATGTTCAGGCTTCTCGCCTCGGCCACGAGGGCTGGAAACGGGCTGTTCTTTCTAACGGAAGCCGAGATTCTCATGGGATCCCGGGACTCCAGGAGCTGGGGCTGCCAGAAAACACCCCAAGCAGCGCTAACTCCCGGCCAAACCATGAACCTTGGCACTCTGGGGAGTGTGTGGTCACAGAGGGTCCATTGGTGTGTCCTGAAGCCCACAGAGCCATTAGGCCTCATTCTCCCATAAGCTCATGGGATACCAATGGCCACGAAGGGCCAGGCCAGACCATCTGAAGGTTCCTGAGAGAAGAGTCTTGTTAAACTGGAGCGAAGGGAACGGTTTCAGTAACTGAAGGCACGTCTACACTACAAGAACAGCCCACAGCAGCAAGTCTCAGAGCCCGGGTCAGCTGACTGGGGCTTGCACTTGGGGGGCTAAAACTAGCAGTGTAGCTGTTCCGGCTCAGGCTGGAGCGTGGGCTCTCAGACCCTCACCGGTTCAGGGCCTGGGCGGGAACGTCGATGCTGCTGGTTTAGCCCTGGGCTCCGAGCCTCGCTGCCAGCAGGTCTTTTTTGCAGTGCAGACGTCCCCCGAGAGGTTAGAGAGCTCCCGAGAAGACTGCAGTTACCCCAAACCAGCCAGAAAGGAAGGGACGGAAGGAAAGGTTAAATTCGGAATAACCCCAGCACTGGCAGGGATGGCCACAGACCCGGTTCCCCTACACCTAGGGTGGCTGTGGCAAGCCGCGGCCAAGGAAAGGGAGGCAGTGGAGAGCTAGATCACGGGGGAGAGCCAGGACCCCCAGCCATTCCAAGCCACTCACTGGGTGACAGTCATTTAACAGATTGCTAGTGCCCAGTCCTGCTGGGCCAGGCCAGAACGTGTGCGTGGAACCCCTTCCCCGGGAGCGCAGCAGTGCAGAGTCTTACGAACGTCACAGCCCTTCGGAAAAACCAAAGAGAAGCCGTGCTACTCGGCAGGCCTGGGCGAAGACGGGAGCCGTGCTGGAGTGACCTGAACTGCACTGCTGCACTTCCTAGGCGTTGGGGTTATTTTAACTCTAACCTGACCAGACTGGGGGGAAGGATAGCTCAGTGGTTTGAGCATTGGCCTGCTAAACCCAGGGTTGTGAGTTCAATCCTTGAGGGGGCCACTTAGGGATCTGGGGCAAAATCAGTACTTGGTCCTGCTAGTGAAGGCAGGGGGCTGGACTTGATGACCTTTCAAGGTCCCTTCCAGCTCTAAGAGATAGGATATCTCCATTAATTTAAATTCCCTGCAATTCTGATCACTCTCAGGTACTTCTCTGGCCCTCACCAGTACAGCACCTGAGCACCCTGGATTTCATCTTCACACACCCCTGGGGGGGAGGGTCACTTTTGTAACTGCAACAGTCTTGCAGGGGGGTTTATGCTGCAGTTCCTGCTCTTTTCCCCGCCTCTCTCAGTTCAGTACGATGTTAATGGTGCCAGACAAGTGTTACAAAGAAAAAAGAAAAAGTGAGGCAGAGCTGGTCAAAAAATGTAGAACAAAACATTTTCCTGCCAGACAACAGGATTTCATTGAAACTGTCTTCAAGAAAAGGTCACTTTCTCTCAGGAAAGTTGGCACAAAATGTTTTGGGTCAATATTAATCTCTGCCTCAGCATGGGCTGCTGCAGTGCCTCATGGGAGCTGTAGTTCCATGCTCCCATTCCCCCTGGCTGCTCTTGCTCCCTGGCCAGACTACATCTGCCTTGATGCACTGTGGTCTCTCCCTGGGGCAGATCACAAGGCATTCTGGGAGATACGGGCCGGCCGAGAGAACGGCAGCATGAGCGGCCCAGAGGGAGGACTCCCGGGAGCCCCTGCAGCAGCCCAGGCAGGCAGAGCTCACTGCCAACCCTAACAAAAACTTTTCAACATTTCTGAATCAACGTGTTTCTGACTTTTCCCTTCTGTGACAAGTCTGGCTGTTTACCATGATCCCCTTTTCCAAGGAGCTGCAGGCAGAGCCCTCAGGCCCCTGCTGGGGTGCGTACGACTGGCCCAGGATGGAACTTCACAGGACGCTGGGGGTTGGACCCTCTGCACCCGCTTGCCTTCGCTGGCCGTTCTGACAGCAGCATGGCCAACCCCAAACATCCCCACGTCACAGAACTGGCATAAAACCAGGAGATTTAAAAAAAGAACAAATGTGGGGTTGTTTTTCTCTGCCCTGTGGCTCTGCACTTGGCTCCAACCTTTAGTTTTTCCCCTTAACTGATGGGAACAGAAACTTACTGGGTTTTTTTTAAAATGAAAGGAGACTCTTACCTAATCCCGTGATTCCAGAAGCTGGGCCCCTGGGTATCAGGAGACGCACGGGACCATGCCAAGAGTCGGCGAGCCTGTGATTGACAGGTCGCTCTGTGGCCGGCTCAGCCTAACGGAGCCTTGTCTGGGAATCCCGGGGACGATTTAGAATTCTGAAACGTCTCTAGACAAGCCAAGGGAGCCAGGAGGAGACGGAGCGGGAAGTGGGGTCCCAGGCCCCAGACCTGGATTCTCATTCCCCGTCCAAGTGTCGGCCTGCTGGGGACCTCACGAGGTCAGCAAGAGCCATGGGTCGGATGTGGGGGGTTATCAAGTTCCCAGGGGCCTTCCAAGATCCCCAGCAGCTCTCGTGAGCTTCTGAAGGCAGCCGGGAGGCAGCTCTGCAGCGGGACGGGAGAGGGGGAGTCCAAGGGCTGCTGGCTGTGTGGGCAGGAGCTCTCAGCCATTCACAGCTCTTCAGCCGGCCCCCGCTGGAGACCCCCTACCCTTAGCGCTCCCCGGCAATCACTGATGAGCAATTTCCCAAAGACGCCTGCCCTGCCCTGCCCCAGGATTAGGCTCTGCCCTCAGCCTCGCAGGTGGTTTCCGGGGGTGTGATCTCCACCTGGGTTTCTCCAAGTCCTGGCTCCCAGGAAGGGCTTCTCTGAGTCTCCTGAAATGTGGGCGAGTCATCGCCCGCCCGCCACAGCCACACGTGCAACCCCCGAGGAGGGTTCTGGAGTGGGACACACCTGGGGCTCCTGGCGGAAAGCAGCTCTCGGGCTGAGCGTGCTGGCCGCTGCCTCTCCACAATAAACCACCAGCGAAGTTTCTAGGTCAAGCCGCTGGTGTGCTATCGCCTGACTCGAGAGCACCTGAGTGCTCCCAGTGTGAACGAAACTTCCTGTCGGGCTCTCCCAGCCCAGCAACGGCTCCGCCAGCCCCCTCCCCGTCTCGCCAGCCACCAGCCTGCAGTGGGAAGGACCATTCCAGAGCACGCTCCTCTGGCCTGTGGGGCTACCGCTGAACTTACTGGGGGCAGGGAGGGCTGGCCACCGCCTGCATCAGGAGATGCTCCGCCGCCTGCCTGCCTCCTGGAGTTACCAGAGCAAGGCCTGGCTGCTCCCAACTCCCCCAGGCTGCCATAGCCCAGAGAAGAGTCGGATCCGTCCCCTTCGGGCCCCGGCTACGAGAGAGGCGGTGCTCCGGGCGAGGGGGCTCTGCTGGTGAGCAGGTGCCAGCCACTCTCTGCGGCTACTGCCTGCCAGGCCCCTGATCCCACAGGCCCCCAAGGCCCTCGGCCTTAGAGGCAGCCGGAATCCCGCTGCCAGGGGCTCGCCCGGCTGCTGCTCGCTGCTCCCTTTCCTTGGCACATGGACTCTGAGATTTTCCAGCTCTCTCCAGCCCCACCCCTGCCTGCTTTCCTCCCAGCAGGATTGGGGGGGGCTGCCTTGGGGGAAGGGGCTGCTGCGTGGGAGGGTCAGAAGATCATGTTGCCAGCAGCCCCCACCCCATACAGGAGGCAGCAGAGTGCACCCCACAGGGCCTTCTGCACGGGAGAGGGTCTCCTCGGAATGGGAGTTGAGCATCATCGCTCCCCCCTGGCTGAGGCCCGGGAGCTGCTCGGGGGGAGGCTGCTGGCCCCATGGCAGTGGGATGGAGCTGACTCCTCCTCTTTCATAGGGTGTGGGGGGAAGGGCTGCTTCCTGGAGTCTCTACAGCCCCAGAACGCCACCCCAGGGTCACATCCCGGGGCGATGGGGGGGAGGGCGGCCTAGGGGCCGCGGAAGGGCAGCTTGGCCTGGGGGCTCTGTCGGGCTTGGCTGTGAAGCCGTGTGCAGGCTCTGAGGGGAGCCCCTGGGGCCTGTCCCCTCCAGCGTGTTGTGCAAACACACCAGCGGGGGGGAGGGAAGCAGATCCCTGCCCGGGCGGGAGGGGACTTGGCATGGTGAGATTTCACTGGGGGCCTGGGCGTGAGGCGGAGTGTGGTGAGCGGAGTCAGTTCCCCTAGCACTAACCACTTGCTCATGAGTGGGAAGACGCAGCCGGGCCGGTCTCTAAAGGCGAGCTCAGCTGGAGCACGGAGGGGCAGGCTCCTGCAGCGGAGGGGGGCAGGGGGCAGCGCTGCTTCTGGGACGTGATCTCTCTCCCTCCTCAGAGCACTGAGTCGAACCGCGGTGCCTTGGGGCAGGGACCAGTCTCCATTTGCCTGGGGAACGCTGCAGGACAACACCCACCCCCCTGGAGATCTAACCCCTCCCTCTGCTCTGCTGGTGGATTCCCTGGCCAGCAAGGATGGAGAAAGAGAGGCGCCTGGGGGCCAAGTCCCCATGTTCGTTTCCCCTAATGCCAAGCGCGGCTCCTCCCACCTGCGCCGGGCAGTCAGCCCTTGGGGAGCCCTCCTGGAGACAGGGCTCTGCTCGGCTCTGAGGCCCTGTCTACACTGCCCCAGACACCCGCGGCTGCCCAGTCTGGAGCAGAACCCGGAAAAGACATGCTCTTGTCTGGGTCGTGCCCAAAGGCACTGCCCCCTCCATCCCACCAGCCTAGCATCCCCTTCGCTTCCTTCTCCCACTCCCATCCTACCGTCCTTATGCTGCCCCCAGGCACCCCCCATCCCAACCCCTCTGCATGACTCGCTGCTTCCACCAGGCCCACAGACACCGTGAGAACGATACCGGCGGGTGCATGCCCGCCCCCCGTGTCTGTCTGACCAGTGCATGCCGTGGGCACCCCACCCAGGGCTCAGCAAAGCCAGGGGGCTGGTCTCCCAGCAACGGCCAGTCACGGCTCTCCCAGTGCCAAGGCCACAGCTCAGAGGTCAGTCTCAGTGCAGGAGGAGCCGCTCAGCCCAACTATTGCCTGAGCAGGACAGGCCCGGCCTCGCTGAACCCTGGCTGTGACCCCAGCGTGCGGGGGACAAGCTGCCCTCTCGGCAAGTGGAGAGGGCATGTTTCTCCCCTGGTGCGGTAACCGTGGTTCTCTGGGACGCCGGGCCCTACGGGTGTGCCACTCCAGGTGCCTGCGCCTCGCGAGCCCTCGGCGGAGATTTCGAGCTAGCAGCGCCCATTCGGCCCCCGCAAGCGCCCAGTGCCTCCTCGTGGCAGAACCGAGGCTGTATAAGGGTGTGTGGGCGAACCGCCCTCGGTGCCTTAGGGAACAACGGAAGCAGAGAGGAAGGAGGATGGGTCGTGGCGCACCCACACGGGCACACATCCCGACGAACTCCAGTTACTGCACAGGGTGAGTAACGCTTCCTTCTCCTTCGAGTAGGCTCCCGCTGGGGCTCCACTCCGGGCGGCTCCCGGGCAGTACCCCCAGAGGGAGGAGGGAGCGTCAGAACAGGGCCCAGAACTGAAGACAGTACTGCAGAGCCGAGGGCATGGAGCAGGGTGTAACGCTTCAAAAACGTGCGGACTCAGCTCCAAGGGGCAGGTCTATATACCTCAGATACTGGGACATTCTTCAAAAGCGCAGTGGACACTGCCTGTGCTCTGGCCGAATGCGCTCTCACCAGCAGACTCAGAGCAGGTAGAGATACAACCCGCTATCCATTTCTAAAGCCTGCGAACAGAAATAGGAACCCCCTTATACCTGTCTGTGAAGGAGATGAAGAGCCCAGGCGATCTCCTAAACGGCTTAGTCCTACCCAGGTAGAGGGCCAAGGCCCTTCTAACGTCTAGGATATGGAACTAGGATTCCTGCTGAGAACTGTGAGGTTTTGGGAAAAGTACTGGTAGATGGATGGATGGATGAAGATGAAAATCTGACGTAAGCTTTGGGAGGAACCTAGGATGCGGATGTAGAGAGACCTTTTCATTACAAAACATGGAAAAGGGGCATCTGCCATCAAGGCTCCAGTCTCCATGGCCCCACGAGCCAACATGATGGGAACTAAGAAGGCCGTCTTCACAGATAAATAAAGTAGGGAGCAGGTCGCCATTGGTTCAAATGGAGGTCTCGCAAGGTAGTTGAGAACCAGGTTGAGGTCCCAAGATAGGATGGGATGTTTAATGTGGGGGAAGTGGTTACCCAAACCCTTAATAAATCTGGATGATACCAGGTGAGCAAAAATGGAGAATCCTACAAGGGGATGAAAGGCTGAGATGGCAGCCAGGTGTATCCTGACCAAACCGATGGATAACCCGGATGCCGTCAGATCCAGCAGGTAATCTAGGATGAGGGAAAGGAGAACCGATTCCAGCTGGAGGTAGTGACGACCGTACCAATGGACGAATCTCTTCCACTTCTGCTGGTATTTGTTTGCATTCAACTGTAGGTCCAACTCTTGGAAGAGAGCAAGGGCCTTGTGCGTGTAGACAAGGATTGAGAACAGGTTAAAAGACAGGGAACAAAGGGTAGGAATAAATGGTAAATTTTCAGAATGGAGAGGGGTGGTAACTAGTGGTGTTCCCCAAGGGTCAGTCCTAGGACCAATCCTATTCAACTTAGTCATAAATGATCTGGAGAAAGGGGTAAACAGTGAAATGGCAAATTTGCAGATGATACTAAACTGCTCAAGTTAGTTAAGACCAAAGCGGACTGTGAAGAACTTCAAACAGATCTCACAAAACTAAGTGATTGGGCAACAAAATGGCAAATGAAATTTAATGTGGATAAATGTAAAGTAATGCACATTGGAAAAAATAACCCCAACTATACACACAATATGATGGGGGCTAATTTAGCTACAACTAATCAGGAAAGAGATCTTGGAGTCATTGTGGACAGTTCTCTGAAGAGAACACGTCCATGTAGTGTGCAGCGGCAGTCAAAAAAGCAAACAGGATGTTAGAAATCATTAAAAAAGGGATAGAGAATAAGACAGATAATATCTTATTGCCCTTATATAAATCCATGGTACGCCCACATCTTGAATACTGCATACAGATGTGGTCTCCTCATCTCAAAAAAGATATAGTGGCATTAGAAAAGGTTCAGAGGAGGGAAACTAAAATGATTAGGGGTTTGGAACGGGTCCCATATGAGGAGAGATTAAAGAGGCTAGGATTCTTCAGCTTGGAAAAGAGGAGACTAAGGGGGGATATGATAGAGGTATATAAAATCATGAGTGGTGTGGAGGAAGTGAATAAGGAAAAGTTATTTACTTGTTCCCATAATATAAGAACTAGGGGCCACCAAATAAAATTAATGGGCAGCAGGTTTAAAACAAATCAAAGGAAGTTCTTCTTCACACAGCGCACAGTCAACCTGTGGAACTCCTTGCCAGAGGAGGTTGTGAAGGCTAGGACTATAACAGTGTTTAAAAGAGAACTGGATAAATTCATGGAGGTTAAGTCTGTTAATGGCTATTAGCCAGGATGGGTAAGGAATGGTGTCCCTAGCCTCTGTTTGTCAGAGGGTGGAGATGGATGGCAGGAGAGAGATCACTTGATCATTACCTGTTAGGTTCACTCCCTCTGGGACACCTGGCATTGGCCACTGTCGGCAGACAGATACTGGGCTGGATGGACCTTTGGTCTGACCCAGTACGGCCGTTCTTACGTTCTTAGACAATAACACTGCAGCGAAAGAGCAGCCTTTGAGTAGCCGGTTGTCGAGGTACGGGAAGACAAGAATCGCTTCCTGCCAAAGGTAAGCTGCCACTACTGCTGGGATCTTCAAAAACCCTCTTGGGGCCGAGGATAGGCCGAAGGGGAGCACTCGGTTCTGGCAATGATCTTGGCCTATGGTGAATTATAGGTATTTCTTGTGCGATAGGTGAATAGTTATCCTGAAGTAGGCCCAAACCAATCCCCTTCCTCTAGTGACGGAATTTATAGTTGCCAGAGTTGCCATGCTGAACTTCTGAGGCATGATGAACTTGTTCAGCTGTCTTAGACCCACGATCAGTCCCAACATCTGTCCATCTTTGGCGCTAGAGGTATTTTGAGTAGAACCCTCTGGCCCTGTGAGGGGAAGGGAGCGACTGCTGATTAGAGGACACTTGGGTGGTGGTGGAGGGCAGTTGGGCGGCCCTCTTCCTCAGAGATCTGTCTCTCTTTCTGGGGGGTTCCATGGGCCAGTGGTACCCCATGCACTGAGCAGGCCGTGATCTCTGGGCAGTTTCCTGCTCATAGTTGCGTATATGCCCCAGGGATGTAGGGCAGCCCTGGAGTCCTTCAGCATGTGCCGGGAGTCATTTCCGGTCTCCGAAAAAGAGTATGACCTTCAAAGGGGAGGTGCTCCACAGTGCTCTGAACATCTCTCCGACCCCGGAAATTGGAACCACGGTGCCCCGCACACAACTACCGCTGGCGAGATGGATCTAGCAGCAGTGTCCGCGGCATCTAGGGGCTCCTGGAGAGCTGTTCTGGCCAATAGTTGGCCCTCCACAACTACGGACTGGAGTTGCTCCTGGCAGTCTTGTGGCAGCTGTTCAACAAAGGCCGTGAGCTTGTTGTAATGAGTAAAGTTGTATTTGGCCATGGACCGTCTGACAGCCCATGATCCGGAACTGCAGGGCTGCAGACGAGCAAGACTTTCCTCCAAAGAAATCCAGTCGCTTTGGTTCTTGTCATGGGGGGAGTTCTCAAACAGTGCTGCTTGCTCCATTCATTCACCGCATCCACCACTGGGCGGGCTGAGGGGGGGTCGGAAAATAACAAGTGGAATCCTTCAGGGGCAAGGAGTGCTTCATAGCCGCCCTTTGACATGTCAGTGCAATAGTGGCCGGTGTCTGCCCTGCCGACCGAGCCAGATCCAGGGAAGCCTCATTACCAGATAGTGCCACACTGGAGGGTGGTGCCAACTGGAAAATATCGGCAGATCTTTGACCTCCGCCGAGCGATCTGCAGGGCGATAGCTACCCTTCTAGTGAGGGCCTGAAACCGTCTGAAGTCATCGGCCATGGAAGGTGGTGGAACCATAACTTCCGCATCCGGTGACAGAAATGGGAGCCTGCCTCATGTGCTGGAGCTGACGATACCGGTGACGATGGGTGTACTGCAGGCGCTGTAGATGTCAGGCACCCATGCGTGCAGTGTCCCCCCGGCTGAGCTGCGTTGGTCGGTGCCGATGGCTGGGACAAGGCACACGATGGCACCAGCTGCTGAGGGGAGTGCTTCGGTGCCGATGGCAGGGACGAGCTCGATGGGACCTGTTTCTTTCTCTCCTTACTGGTGCAGGCACCCAATCCTTGGAGCTCCAGGGCTTGGCGGGCCTGCTGGTGCCAGAGGGAGAGTCCTTGGCCTCAGCCGTACCCTCGGCAACGGCTCTCTTTTGAAGTTGGCTCCTTAGAGTTAGAGTTCACGCTCCTCTTTTTGGCTTCCCTTTCGCAGGAAAAGCACGCCCTGAGGTTGATGGGGTGCTGGGTCTGGCCAAGGACAGATGTATGGGGGGCGGGCGGGGACCTGGCCCAGAGAGTGGCTGCAGGGAATATCCAATGGCCAACAGTCTGAGCTTCATCCCGCTGTCCTTCCGAGCCCTGGACTAAAGAGCCAAGGAGAAGTAGCACTTCTGGGAGACGGGGGACTCCCCTCGGCAATGGACTGCCGCTTACCAATACAGCACCCCAGCCAGAGAGGCAGCGTTAGAAGCCTGGCAAACCAGGCACCCCCACCAGGAGGGGACAGGTATCCCGGGGGAAAGGAGAGGGAAGACGCCATACGCTCACCTTAGCTAACTATTACTAATCACGAAACAGTCACCTACAGCCACAAACTAACTGAAGAAGGAGAAAAGGCCGAGTACGCTCTACGAGGACCCGCTGCTGCTCCGTCTCGGGCCAAGGCAGTCAAGAAGGAACCGAGGGTGGTTCGCCCGCACACCCCGACACAGCCTTGGTGTCTGCCAGAGGAAGGCACTGGGCGCACGCATGGGCCGAACGGACACTGCTAGCTAGAAATCTCCCAGTGAGGGCTGGAGAGGTGCACGAGCCCCTGAAGTGGAGCACCCAGAAGGACAAACCCTGCTGAAGGCTCCATGTCTGGTCTACAGCCCCTGGTACGTCAAGGGACCTGCCTGCCACCCGCTTCCCACCTGGGGGCAGCCTTGGTTAGTAACCAAGGAAAAGCCCTGGCCACGTCGCAGTCCGAGGGCCCTTTGAACGCACCCGTCCCGCATGGAGCTGCTCAGAACTTCACAGCTCTGCCCCGCTCCGAGTTCTCGAGGGGCTTGCTCCGAAGCCAGAGCCCAGCCCCAGCAGAGTAACACAGAGCAGGCCCTACAGTCCCTGCCTCAGTCTCATCTCACAGGGAGGGGAAGAGACTCCCGCACGGTCACAAGGAAATGGCAGCGCTGGGACGCGAACCAGGCCTCCTGATTCGCCGCCTAGCAGCTGCACCACACAAGCGCCAGGCTGTAGGGAGAAGCAAGAGCAGTGTCAGCCCAGAGAGGGAAATCTGGGCAGCCCCGTGAACCGGCCAGCCCTGCAAAGGCTTGTGCCCTTCCCAACGGAGACGGGGGCCTGGGAGGGGTTGTGCTGACCAGTGTGTAGCTCCTGCTTGTCTGTTACCTCCACAGTACTGGTGCGCAGGCCTGGGCCTGCCTAGGGCTCTCGGGGGTGGGGGGGGGCGGGCACTCAGCACCTTCGGCAAAGAAGCCACGATCCTAACTGTGTACCAAGGCTTCCTTTCTCCCCCATGTTAACCAGCCAATGGAGTTCAACAAGCCCCAAGCCCAGAGCACAACTCCCCTCTCCTCCCAGCGCCCCGTTCCCGCCCCTTGGCTTGCAGGTGGCCCTGTCCCATTGGCTCTCCAGTCAGCCTGCTGAGTGGGACCTGGATTTCTACAGCAGAAAAACTAGCATCTCTCTGGTGTCCATGAGTGCCAGGCCGAGGCAAAGCCCAGCCATTGTTTGCTCTGCCGCTTGCAGAGACTGGGCGACGCGGCACTTGGGCAATCCCCATGTTTGCACCTGCTCATCTTTACACATGGCCTAGGGGGGGACCCCACCAGCATCCAGCCTGCGACCGAGTGCCACATGGTACAGCCACAGAGCCCCGCTCGACGGCAGCCTTTTCGCTCCTGTCCGGGGATCTCTGACTTCTCTCCGGCGGGCACAGGGCCACCCTGCCACGTGCCAGCGAGCCCTGGGAGCTCAGGGACAACCCTGGGCACCTCCCTGCTCAAGGGACTGCAGTGGGCCTGACCCTGATCTCCCCTGCCCAGATGCCCCCCCTTTCCCCGGCTTCCTGCTTCACCCTGGAGCGCGAGGGAGCAGACGCAGGCCCAGCAGCTCCCCCTGTTGGAGGCTTGGACGCTCCCCGGCCTGCCGGTGCCAGGATCGGGTCCCTGGCTGGGTAACGCACCCGCCCACGTGGAAGCAGAACGCGGCTCCAGCCCGAGGAGTCTGGGGCCATGTTGATCTCTGCAACGGGAGCTGCGGGCCTGTGGGGATGGGCCCCTGGGAAACGCCAGGAGTAACAATAAACAAACGGGAGCCAGACCAGAGGAGAGCAAGGGATCGACTTCCCGGGGAAGATTAAACCGGCTAAATCTGTCGAGTTGGGCTCAACGGGGGCGGGGGAGGGGACGTGCTCAAAGCCTGCAAATCTCTGGAGGGCGTAAATCCCAAGGACACAGAGCGGGACACGAGGGGTGTAACTAGGGCAAGGACAGGCTGAGCAGCAGGACGACTTCCTGGCAGAGTATCCGACGGGACTGGGGAATCGCGCCAGGGAAGGGCCGGGCCCGTCGCTCCCTTGATGGGGGGTGGATCCGGTCGGGAATCATCCCCGGGGGAAGGGCCGGGCCCGTCGCTCCCCAACAGGGGGGTGGATCTGGTCGGGAATCGCCCCCAGGGGGAAGAGCCAGGGCCCGTCGCTCCCTGACAGGGGGTGCATCCGGCCGGGAATTGCTCCCCCCGGGGGTCACAACACTGGGGCATTCAGAGCCCTTGGGAATGGGTCCTTGGGGTGGGTTCCAGCCCTGGTGCACAGGATGGACGAGGTGGGATGCAACGGGGCTTTTGGTCTCTAGTTTCCGAGCTTCCATGAGAGGAGGGGTGGGATCAGCCCCACGCCAGCAGAGGACAGGGGCTCTCCGTCTCTGCCCTCTGTCACACCACGGGGCCTGCAGCTCGGCTCTCAGAAGTGGGGGCTGTGCCTTGGATGCTGCCCTGCCCCCTGGTTTAGGATCCACTCCCCAAACACACCATTTTCTGATAACATCAGTGGGGACCGACACCCCCTCTCCCCCCCTGTGCCCCCAGGGAACCAGCCACTAGAAGAGGTCTCAGTCCTGGGGAACAGGATGGGTCCTGGGGGCCAAAAGAAAATGGGACAGAGAGTGAGGCCCAGAGGCTGTGAAGCCCCCACCCCACAAGCTCACTACCTTTGGGGGCAGCTCCCCCATACACACACCAGCTCATGGCCCCTGTGGGGCTGGACCCAGCTCCTGCCATGGGGCAGGGGAACTGGGGACAAAGAAACCAACCATCAAGCCCATGAGGTGCAGGCCCTGGGCTTAGTGCTCAGTGCTGAGTGCTGAGAGCTGGGGCCCGCGCTGGCTTTGGGACAGGTCCATGCAGCACGACGGCTTGTGCTTTGGGAGGCAGAGGCCTCTAGCTGGGCATGGGGTAGGCTCTGACCTGGCCTCTCCTCGGTGTCCCTGGGAAGCCTGAACCCCTGGACACTTCCCCCTCCTTGTCCCCAGGCCCAGGGGAGCTGGCTGGGCAGGGCAGACCTGGGGGGAGCTGCCCAGCTCAGTCCATGGTCAGGGCTGTCCCAAGCCCTCCACCCAGTCCCCTTGGGGCAGGCCTGGGACACCAGCCCTGTGGCCCTGCCCGGGAGCTGGGTCAGGCCTGGCCGTGCCGGAGCATTGCAGCAGCTGCCTGGGCCAGTGTGCCCCCGCCGGGGGGGGGGGGGGGGCAGGGAAAGGCCCGGCGGGGGAGGGAGTTGGGGGGGCAGGGAGAGACCTAGCCCAGTGGGGGGGGGGACGGGACTGGAGGAGTAAGGGAAAGACCCAGCCCGGGGGGCAGGGGGGCAGGGAAAGGCCGGGGGGGGGGGGAGAAGTTGGGGGGGGGGCAGAGAAAAACCCAGCCCGGCGGGGGAGGGGAGAACTTGGGGGGGCAGAGAGAGACCCAGCCCCCCCCGTGCCGGCCCGGCTGGGGGCTCCGGGCGGTGTCCGGCGGGCAGGGCGCGGGCCCGGGTGGATGCGGAGGTGGCGGGGCCCGGCGAGCCGGGCTGGGGAGGGGGCGCGGGCGGGGGTCCGGGCCCCTCTTACCTGCAGGCCGGCGGGGACAGCGCGTGGAAGGTGGCGAGGGAGAACATCTCCGCCCGGTCCGCCATCTTCTCCAGCGCCGAGCCCGACTGCGGAGCGAGCCTGGCGCGGGGGGGAGCGAGCCGGGCAGGGCTGGGCCACGCGGGGCGGGGAGCGGGGGGCAGGGCTGTACGGGGGGGCGGGGAGCTGTACGGGGGCGTGAATGGGGGCAGAGCGGACCGGGGGGCTGTATCGAGGGGGTGGGGGGAGCTGTACTGGTGGGCAGGGAGCTGGGGGGCGGGGAGCTGTACCGGGGGGCAGGGAGCTGTATGGGGGGGCGGGGAGCTGGGGGGCCGGGGAGTTGTACGGGGGGGCCCGGGGAGCTGTATGAGGGGAGCTGGGGGGCGGGGAGCTGTATGGGGGGGCGGGGAGCTGGGGGGCCGGGGAGTTGTACGGGGGGGGGCGGGGAGCTGTATGAGGGGAGCTGGGGGGCGGGGAGCTGTATGGGGGGGGCGGGGAGCTGGGGGGCCGGGGAGTTGTACGGGGGGGGCCGGGGAGCTGTACGGGGGGGCGGGGAGCTGGGGGGCCGGGGAGTTGTACGGGGAGGGGCAGGGAGCTGTATGGGGGGAGCTGAGGGGCAGGGCGCTATACGGGGGGGAGCTGGTGGGGCGGGGCAGGGCGCTGTACGGGGGGGGGGGGTGGAGGCTGCGCTCCCCTTACTGCAGACCCCGTCCCGGGCGCTTTGCCGCGTCCATCCCCCGCCGGCCGGGCCGGGCAGCTGCTGAAGGCGGAGCCCGCGGGCCGAGCCCGGAGCCAGGGACCGGGCCGGCTGCAGCGCCCGGGGTCCCCTCCTGGCCGCCCCGGCCCGTGCGCAGGGCCCGCGGCGGGAGCTGTCCGCAGCCGGGTGCTGATCAGCCGGGCGCTGTCCGGCCGGTGCTGCCGCAGGGCGGAGCTGGCGGGTCTCAGCCCAGCCCCGGGGGAAGGGGCTGAGCGGGGCCCTGCAGCCCGGCCCCTGGGGGGGCAGCTGGGCAGGGAATTACCCCGGCAGCGATGGGGGAAGGAGCCCGGCCAGCCAGGGCCCGCTGGGGTCCCCAGGGCTGTGCGCCCGGCTCAGGACCAGGGTGTGGGGCTGGGGGGCTGGGCTCCATCATGGGGGGGGGGCTTGGCCCCCACTCCCTCCCTCCGGGCAGGGGGGATCCTGGCTGGGGAAGGAGCCCGCTGCAAGCAGGGCTCGGAACAGCCTGAGCTGGCCCCAGTTTGCCAGGCCGCGGGGGGCTGATACGCCCACGAACCGGGCCTGTGCGAGACTCACCCCCAGAGACAGACGCTGCGTTTTCTGCCTTTGCTGGGTTTTCTCGCCCCCTTTTGCGTGTGTTTGGCTCCTAGGGCCCAGTGTTCCCTTGCCCCCCAACGCCACGACGCCCGGGGGGCTGGCAGATGGGGGTGTCTGTCCTTCCTCGCTCCCTCCAGCCAAGGGGAGCGGGAACACGGGGCTTGGGGAAATGAAACCCTTACTTAGTATGTGACATTTCTGATGCTTTCATGGTTGTACCTTCTTCCCTGTGTCTTTACTGGAGGGTTGCCAGGGTGTTTAATGGGGCGTTCGCCATGGGGCTAAGCAGCCAGAGGTGTCTGGGGACCAAACCCTCCTTCACTCGGTTTAATGGTGGACGGTTACAGCGGCACGTTAACACCTTTGGCTCTTTGGGTTCCTCTGTTCCATCAGAATGAATACAGACCGCCTGTCCCACTGGAGCCGGGCCTAGGCCAGGGGAAGGGGGTGGTTTGCTGGGCCTGTCCCAGAGCTGGAGGGCAGTGTGTGTATGGGGGGGGTTCCCAGAGCTGGGGGACAGTGTGAGAGCTGGGGGACAGTGTGTGTAGGGGGGTTTCCCAGAGCCGGGGGACAGTGTGAGGTGGGGGGCCTGTCCCAGAGCTGGGGGACAGTGTGTGTATGGGGGGGTTCCCAGAGCTGGGGGACAGTGTGAGGTGGGGGGCCTGTCCCAGAGCTGGGGGACAGTGTGTGTAGGGGGGATTCCCACCAGAGCTGGGGGACAGTGTGGGGAGGGGAGAGGAGCTGGCAGCACTCGGGTTGCTGCACCAGACCCTTAGCTGCAGCTGTGTTGTTAGTGCCTCTGGGAGGGCAGGGCCGGAGCGGTGTGTACAATGTGCTAGCTGCCTCCGCTCCCGGTCCCCTGGGTGTGTGTTGCCATAGCGCTGCAGCTGGGGACTGTTAGACCCACAGTACATCCTTGTCAGGTGTTTGCTCCTCCTGGAAAAGGCTCCTGTAAGCACTAAACGCTCCTATCGAACACGGGCAGAAGGCAGCAGTCACTGCTCCAGGCCAGGCCCCAAGGACAGGGCAGCAGCTCCCTGGGGCCGTGATGCTAACAGCAGCTGGACCTATGCCGCAGTAAGAGAGGCTGATTCCCACTCCCTGGCTCCTGTGAGCTGCTGACAGACTAGGAAACCTCCCGATTGCTCAGGTGTAAACTGTCTCCCTGCAGAGCTGCTGCTAGTGCCAGGGACACTGCTACCAGTGGTACAATTGTAACCTAGGAGACCTCCCCTGCCAGTCCTGGCTCCATCACCATCGCAAGGACACAGACCCTGCTGAGCTCCCCCTCCTGAACTCAGCCAGGGAATTCTGGTCCCACGGCTTCGCTTTGCCATTTCTCCCCTGGGTTAGTGTTTGTAGCAGGAGCGCAGGGCTGGCCCCACACAGCCCTGGAGAAGGAGGGCCCCTGCCCCTCCTCTGCACAACACCACCCTGCCTCCAGGCACCACCCTGACCCCCAGCTTTTAATTAAAGTGCCCTGAGCTGGTTGAAGTCAATCTGACAACCCCCAGCCACCTCCACGAGCTACGCTGAGAGAAAGCCGCCAGCACCGGGTCTCCACGGGGATTTCACACTGGGATCGCTCTCACAGTATAAAAACAACCTTTCTTTGGAAGGAGCAAAGCCCTAAGGTACAGCACAGGCCTAATCACCTTCCCACCTGTGCCAGGACCATGGCATCCTGGAAAGGTGGGGGCGGGGTGGGTCTGAGTGCCAGTAGCTGTCAGCAGGGCCGGCTTTAGGCCGATTCCCCAGAATCGGGCTCTGCGCCCACGCCTAAGAGGGCCCTGTGCCTTAGGCGCCTTTTTAATTTTTTGTACTCATCCGGCAGTGGTCCGCTCCAGGTCTTTTATTATCAGGCCATTATCTTTGAAAACTCGTGGTGATCGGGGAGGTCCCGGACTATTGGAAAAAGGCAAATATAGTGCCCATCTTTAAAAAAGGGAAGAAGGAGGAACTACAGACTGGTCAGTGTCACCTCATGTCACGGAGTATGGGGGGACTCAGGACCCTGCACCCCCGGCTTCCTGCGATTCACCATGACTCTCAGCCAGCCAGTAAAGCAGAAGGTTTATTTAGACGACAGGAACACAGTCCAAGACAGGTCTTGCAGGCGCAGACAACAGGACCCCCTCAGTTAGGTCCATCTTGGGGTCCTCGGGCACCACAGCCCCCCTGGGAGGTCAGAGCCCCGTCTGCCTCCCAGCCATGGTCATTAGCCAGCTCCTAAAACTCTGCCTTCAGCGACCCCTCCCACAGCCTTTGCTCAGTTTCCCGGGCAAAGGTGTCACCTGGCCTCTAACCCCTTCCTGGGTTCTCATGTTACATGCTCAGGTATTCTCCGTCGGTCAGTCTCCCATCCCCCAATGCAGACTATCCTAGCCACACTCCCCTGTCAGCATTCACAGACCACTTTAAGAACAGTCCCAGTTCGTCACATCTCCCCCCTTCGAGACCGAACTGAGCTGGGTCACTTTAGCCAGTGACCCGGGGAAGTTCGAACCTACCCCCGTTCCCATGGATGCCCCAGCATCCCTCCCATTCCTTGGTGAGAATTACACCAGGCCCCTCCAGTTTCACGCCCCCCGTTAGGTCGGGGGTGCTCGATGGCACTCGTAGTTCGCACGTGGGAAGGTTTATGCGGCCCGTGCCCTTTTCCCACCCCAATACCCCTGGGGTTCCAACTGGGCTGGGGTCTTCTCCCAGCGCTCCCGTCTGGAGGTCTGTGCTTCAGGCTCTCTTGGTTCAGAGCCCCCCTTTTAACCTTGGCCACCCTCTGGAAAGGCTCCTCTCTGCTGGGTAAGGGTCCTAAAGCCATTTTCCCCTTGTCCCGGGCCTTTCTCCCCCTCTGACAGGGGTCACAGGATCGGCAGTACTGCCGGACAGTAACAAAGACCCCAGGCCAGTAAAAGCTCCGTAGCAGCCTCTGCTGGGTACGCCAGGTTCCCTGGTGCCCTGAGAGGGGTGTATCATGGGCCCTGTACAGCAGCTGGCGGCGATACTTCTGGGGTACCACCAGCTGCCTCCTGATCCCCCCTGACTCCATTTTCCCTGGGGGAGCCCATTCTCGGTACAGGAACCCCTTCTCCCACCTCTCCCCATGGTCTGTACCGCACTGGGGTCGGCCAGGTCCCTTATCTTCCGCAAGGAGGGATCTTTCTGCAACTCGGCCTGGAACTCAGCAGCTGGGACAGGGATGGCCACCTGCTCTCTCTCTCGCTGGCTGGGTCTGAAGCTGTAGCCTCCCTGAGTCGTGTCCCTGGGTGTTCCCTCCCCACCAGGTTAGGGTCCTGCGCCTCGGGCAAGGCACCCTCCCCAAGGTCAGGGCGCAGTGCTCCTCGCCGGCTCTGACTGCGGGTCACAACCAGTGCACTTTGTGGGTTGCTTGCCCAGTCCTCCAGGTCCCCCCCCCCATCAGCACCTCAGTGGGCAAATACGGGTGTACCCCACGTCCTTGGGGCCCTCCTTGGCCCCCCACTTCAGGCGTACCCTCGCCACAGGTACCTTGAATGGGGTCCCACCCACCCCCGTCAGGGTCAGGTAGGTGTTGGGCACCACCCGATCTGAGGCCACCACCTCGGGCCGGACCAGTGTCACCTCTGAGCCCGTATCCCAGTATCCATTGACCTTCCTCCCATCCACTTCCAGGGGAACAAGGTACTCTCTCCGGAGGGACCGCCCCGCGCCCACCGTATAAACCAAAAACCCTGAGTCTGGAGCATCCAGCCCCGCAGAGGAGCTGGCCTGGAGCTCTCCTCCCTCCTTAGCAGGTGGTACTCTGCCAGCCCCCCTTCCCTGGGAATGCTGCCTCTCGCCCGGCTGGGTCTCTACCCAGTCAACCCTCTGTGGGTTCGGTCTGCTCAGTCTGTCCCTGAGCCTGGGGCACTGGGCCCGTATGTGACCTCTCTGGTCACAGTGATAGCAGCCCATGTCCCGTGGGTCCCCTCGAGTGGGTTGGATGGACCTGACGCTGGATCTTCCCCTTTGGTGGGGTTTTTCCGTATTTTCCCGCTGGGAGGTCCCATGGTGACTCTCGCTCTGCGTTGTGGTGGGACTGTTCCTTTGGGACTCCTCTCTGTTATCCCCTGCCCGACTGTTCACAAACTCGTCGGCCAACTGGCCTGCGTGCTGCGGGTTCTCTGGCTTTTGGTCCATCAACCATCGCCTCAGGTCGGATGGGCACTGCTCATACACGTGCTCCAGTACGAATAGGTCAAGCAGGTCCTCCATAGTTTGGGCCCCAGCCGTCCACTTGCGGGCATACCCCTGCGCCTGGTTGGCTAGTTGTAGGTATGTGACCTCACGGGTTTTACGCTGATTCTGGAACCTTTTCCGGTACATCTCAGGGGTTAGCCCAAACTCGCGGAGCAGGGCCTTTTTGAACAGTTCGTAGTCCCCTGTCTCTGCCCCTTTCAGTCGGCTGTACACCTCCCTGGCTGTGGGGTCCAGTGAGGGGATGAGAAACTGGAGCCTGTCTGCAGGGTCAACCTGGAGCAGCTCGCAGGTATTCTCAAAGGCCGTCAGGAAGGTATCCATGTCCTCCCCCTCCTTACGCTGGGCTAGGAAGCACTTATCAAAGCTCTTTGCAGTCTTGGGTCCCCTCTCGCTCACCTCAGCTGGGGCCCCACTGCTCCTCAGCCTGGCCAGTTCCAGCTCATGCTGACGTTGTTTTTCCCGCTCTTCCCGCTCATGCTGACGTTGTCTCTCCTTCTCTTCCCGCTCCTGCTTCAGTTCTTGCTGCCTTAACTCGAGCTCTTTCAGTCTCAGCTCCCTGTCACATTCCAGTCGCATCCGTTCCAGGGACGGGGAGCTCCGCCGGGACGATCCCCTGCTGGCTGCAGGGGTCAGGGTGCCCTCGGTATTCGCTGGGCTTCCCCCAACCCCTCCCCGAGGCATAGGTAGGCAGGGTCTCGGGATGTCCTCGGCAGCAGTCTGACCCCTCCCAGCCATGTCAGGCCCCGGGGCCCATGCTGCATCCGCCGGGCGGCTTCCCTCAGGGACAGGGCTCGGTTCATCCAAGCGACCCTTCTCCTCCAGCTGGGCAATGAGCTGTTCTTTGGTGGACCTCCCAATGCGCAGCCCCCTCTGCTTGCATGGCTCCACCAGGTTGCTCTTGAGGCGTTTAGCATACATCCTCCGGCTGGCCACTCGCCGGCCTGTGCTCTCCGCTTTCCACCGTTCCAGGGGGACCCCTAGTGTGCCAGCCCCTCTTCAGGTCACCACCTCTCTGCCAGAGTCGAGCTGCAGACTCCTCCGCCCCAGGACCGCTCGCTGCGATCCCCCGGGGAATCCTGTTACTGCAACAGTCCTTCTCACTGGTCACACACTCCCAGGGCTCACTCACCCCCTGAACTGACTCTCTCTGACTCTTCAGCATGCCTGGTCCCCATCAATCCCCCTTCGTTTTACTTCTCCCCAGTCACTTACTGCAGGAAGTGCCGTCCACGGGGTGCAGTACATCCCACCGCTGCCACCAGTTGTCACGGAGTATGGGGGGACTCAGGGCCCTGCACCCCCGGCTTCCTGCGATTCACCATGACTCTCAGCCAGCCAGTAAAGCAGAAGGTTTATTTAGACGACAGGAATACAGTCCAAGACAGGTCTTGCAGGCGCAGACAACAGGACCCCCTCAGTTAGGTCCATCTTGGGGTCCCCGGGCACCCTAGCCCCCCTGGGAGGTCAGAGCCCCGTCTGCCTCCCAGCCATGGTCATTAGCCAGCTCCTAAAACTCTGCCTTCAGCGACCCCTCCCACAGCCTTTGCTCAGTTTCCCGGGCAAAGGTGTCACCTGGCCTCTCACTCCTTCCTGGGTTCTCATGTTACATGCTCAGGTATTCTCTGTCGGTCAGTCTCCCATCCCCCAATGCAGACTATCCTAGCCACACTCCCCTGTCAGCATTCACAGACCACTTTAAGAACAGTCCCAGTTCGTCACACCTCAGTCCCTGGATAAATCATGGAGCAGGTCCTCAAGGAATCCATTTTGAAGCACTTGAAGGAGAGGAAAGTGATCAGGAACAGTCAGCATGGATTCACCAAGGGCAAGTCATGCCTGACCAACCTGATTGCCTTCTACGAGGAGATAACTGACTCTGCGGATACAGACTAACACGGCTGCTACTCTGAAACTTGATCATGGGGGGTTTCAGTCTGAGTGAACCCCTAACCCACCCAGCAATATCGTCAATCTATCCAACTACACACTCAGCCCAGCAGAAGAGTCTGTCCTATCTCGGGGACTCTCTTTCTGCCCTGCTGTCATGGACTCACAGATCGTGCCCACTCTTGGCCCCGTGTGGTCCGTGGGGGGTGCCCCTTTCAGTGCAACAGCCCCTTCTCGGGGGTCCACTCTCTCTCGGGGTCAGGCCCCTCCACCTCCTGGAGCCACACCTCTCTGAGCCTTAGCACGTCTGTCTCTGCCGTGGGCCCCCTCAAGGAGTCCACTCACTCTGGATCCCCCGGGCCTTCACACCCAAAGGGGTTGATGCCACCCTGTTCTCTAGACCGGAGTGACTCTCAGCCAGCATAAAACAGGAGGGTTTATTGAGGGTTGAACACAACACAGGAAACTCTCAGGGCCTCAGGCCTGGCCTCCCTCAGCCCAGCACATCCCAGTCTCTCTGCATCCAGGTGGGCTCTGCCTGCTCCCCCTCTCCAGCCCAGAGCCCCCCTGCTTCCCAGCTGGGCATCTGAGATCACCAGCCCCAGGCCCCGCCTCTGTCCATTGTCTTCTCTCCAGGTAAACAGGGTCGTAAACCGGGTCCTCCTCTCCTCGCTTCTGTCCTCTGGCTGGAACCGGCTGGTTCGGTCACTGGGTCCTCACTCTGCAGCCCATTGTCCACCCACTGGCCAGAACCGGCTGCATCTCCTCAGCTGGGCCTCCGGGTCACCAGGTCGCCAGGTCACCGGTCGCTGGGGTATCCATCCTCCCGGCCATCGGCTGGGTCCCCAAGTCCTCTCTCCGGTCCTCTGTAACAACAAACTCCCTCTCCCCTCACCTCGTTAAACCAAGTATCAGAGGGGTAGCCGTGTTAGTCTTGCATCTGAAGAAGTGAGGTTCTTACCCACGAAAGCTTATGCTCCCAATACTTCTGTTAGTCTTAAAGGTGCCACAGGACCCTCTGTTGCTCGTTAAACCAGTAACACCCAGGGAAACTGAGTCCCACCCCCTCCGCATGCAAACCATTGAAACTCCACAAAAAACAAGAAAACCCCCCACTTCGTCACACCTGCCACCCCCACAAACATGATACAGTTCTGCGGCGATCTGGAAGCCTACTTTTGCCGTCTCCGACTCAAAGAATATTTTCAAGATAACACTGAACAGCACACTGATACACAGATACCCTCTGTGACAATGCGGTTCTGGCGGAACCCAACTGAGAGTGCCAACTCAGGACAAATTGCTCAAAAGGGGCAGTTACAGCCCAAGGCTGGGGGTTTTTCCACCTCTAAGGCAAACCAAACCAGCTAGACTAAGAGGACTTCGGTCTCACCAGCAATCTCCTTAGACACTCCAGTTTCCCAGTATCACCACCAGTGCCACTCGTTATGGGGACAAATGGTTATGAAAACCAAGACCCCAGTAAAAGAAAAAGGTTCTCCTGATCCCAAAGGACCAAGCCCCAGACCCAGGTCAATATACAAATCAGATCTTACCCACAAATCACGCTGTTGCCAATCCTTTAGAATCTAAAATCTAAAGGTTTATTCATAAAAGGAAAAAGATAGGGATGGGAGTTAGAATTGGTTAAATGGAATCAATTACATACAGTGATGGCAAAGTTCTTGGTTCAGGCTTGCAGCAGCGATAGAATAAACTGCAGGTTCCAATCAAGTCTCCGGAATACATCCCCCGCTGGGATGGGTCCTCAGTCCTTTGTTCAAAGCTTCAGCTTGTAGCAAAGTTCCTCCAGAGGTGTGAAGCAGGATTGAAGACCAAATGGAGATGAGGCATCAGCCTTATATAGTCTTTTCCAGGTGTAAGAACACCCCTTTGTTCTCACTGTGGAAAATTACAGCAAAATGGAGTCTGGAATCACATGGGCCAGTCCCTGCATACTTTGCTGAGTCTCAAGGCATATTTGCCTTTTCTCAATGAGTCCATTGTATAGCTGATGGTTCTTAATGGGCCATCAAGCAGGCTAGGCAGAGCTAACACCAGCTTGTCTGGGATGTCACCCAGAAGCATAGCATAAGTTTGCAACACAGACAGTATAGAGCCAATATTCATAACTTCAACTATAACATTGATACATACATATAGACAGCATAATTATAACCAGTAATCCATAACCTTGTCTTAGACACCCCATTTGACCCCCTTTATACAAGATTTGGGTGCCACTACAGGACCTTGGTTGCAACAATGATCTATATGGTCCCAGATTATATCAATAACGTCACACCCTCCCACCAACAACACAGGAAGAAGAACTCCACATGGACTCCTCCTGAGGGTTGAAATGACAGTCTGGACCTATACATAGAATGCTTCCGCCGACGTGCACAGGCAGAAGTTGTGGAAAAACAACATCGCTTGCCTCATAACCTAAGTCGTGCAGAACGCAATGCCATCAACAGCCTCAGAAACCACACTGACATTATCATCAAAAAGGCTGATAAAGGAGGTGCCGTTGTCATCATGAACAGGTCTGACTACCAGAAGGAGGCTGCCAGACAACTCTCCAGTACCAAATTCTACAGGCCACTTCCCTCAGATCCCACTGAGGAATACACTAAGAAACTGCACCATCTACTCAGGACACTCCCTACACTAACACAGGAACAAATCAACATACCCTTAGAGCCCCGACCGGGGTTATTCTATCTACTACCCAAGATCCACAAACCTGGAAATCCTGGACACCCCATCATCTCGGGCATTGGCACTCTCACTGAAGGACTGTCTGGATATGTGGACTCCCTACTCAGACCCTACGCCACCAGCACTCCCAGCTATCTCCGTGACACCACAGATTTCCTGAGAAAACTACAATGCATTGGTGACCTTCCAGAAAACACCATCCTAGCCACCATGGATGTAGAGGCTCTCTACACAAACATCCCACACACAGATGGAATACAAGCTGTCAGGAACAGTATCCCTGATGATGACACAGCACAACTTATTGCTGAGCTCTGTGACTTTATCCTCACGCACAATTATTTCAAATTTGATGACAATATATACCTCCAGACCAGTGGCACCGCTATGGGCACCCGCATGGCCCCACAATATGCCAACATTTTTATGGCTGACCTGGAACAACGCTTCCTCAGCTCTCGTCCACTCATGCCCCTTCTCTACCTATGCTACATTGATGACATCTTCATCATCTGAACCCATGGGAAGGAGACTCTGGAAAAATTCCACCACGATTTCAACAGCTTCCACCCCACCATCAACCTCAGCCTGGACCAATCTATACGGGAGGTCCACTTCCTAGACACCACGGTGCAAATAAGTGACGGTCACTTTAACACCACCCTATACCGAAAACCCACCGACCGCTATGCCTACCTTCATGCCTCCAGCTTCCATCCTGAACACACCACATGATCCATTGTCTACAGCCAAGCACTGAGATACAACCGTATCTGTTCCAACCCCTCAGACAGAGACCAACACCTACAAAATCTTCACCAAGCATTCTCAAAACTACGATACCCGCATGAGGAAATAAGGAAACAGATCAACAGAGCCAGACGTGTACCCAGAAGCCTCCTGCTACAAGACAGGCCCAAGAAAGAAACCAACAGAACTCCGCTGGCCATCACATACAGTCCCCAGCTAAAACCTCTCCAACGCATCATCAGTGATCTACAACCCATCCTGGACAACGATCCCTCACTTTCACAGGCCTTGGGTGGCAGGCCAGTCCTCGTCCACAGACAACCCGCCAACCTGAAGCATAGTCTCACCAGTAACTACACACCGCACCATAGTAACTCTAACTCAGGAACCAATCCATGCAACAAACCTCGATGCCAACTCTGCCCACATATTTACACCATCACAGGACCTAACCAGATCAGCCACACCATCACCGGTTCATTCACCTGCACGTCCACCAATGTAATATACGCCATCATATGCCAGCAATGCCCCTCTGCTATGTACATCGGCCAAACTGGACAGTCCCTACGTAAAAGGATAAATGGACACAAATCAGATATTAGGAATGGCAATATACAAAAACCTGTAGGAGAACACTTCAACCTCCCTGGCCACACAATAGCAGATTTAAAGGTAGCCATCCTACAGCAAAAAAACTTCAGGACCAGACTTCAAGGAGAAACTGCTGAGCTTCAGTTCATCTGCAAATTTGACACCATCAGCTCAGGATTAAACAAAGACTGTGAATGGCTAGCCAACTACAAAAACAGTTTCTCCTCCCTTGGTGTTCACACCTCAACTGCTAGAAGAGGGCCTCATCCTCCCTGATTGAACTAACCTCGTTATCTCTAGCCTGACTCACTCTTGCTTGCATATTTATACCTGCCTCTGGAAATTTCCACTGCATGCATCTGAAGAAGTGGGTATTCACCCACGAAAGCTCATGCTCCTATACGTCTGTTAGTCTATAAGGTGCCACAGAACTCTTTGCTGCTTTTACAGTCTGAGTGACGTATGCATGAGGTCTCATGCCACCAGTGCTAAACTCATCCTTGAAATTTCTCAACTTTCTGTATGACAATTTCCTAACTCAAAAATGTTGCAGCCAGCACAGGCAAATTCTATATTAGAGCTCATCCTAACAGATAAAGAGGAACTGATCACAGAATTAGAAGTTAATGGTAGCTTAGGTACAAGCGATTGTGCCTTAATCACATTCATAATGTGCAAGCACAATAAAGTCCAGACCAGTTATATAGAAACTTGGTGCTTTTGTAGGGCCAATTTCACAAAACCAAAAACAATTATGAGCCAGATCTGCAGGGGGGAACAATTTAATCAGAAAAATGTGAATGATAATTGGGAATCATTTAAGAACATCTTACTAGATGCACAAAAAGCCACAACTGAGGAAGAAGGCTGTGCTGGTTAACCCCCACCCCACCAGCACCGCAACAACCTGGTTTAGAGGGGAAGTGAAGGCAACTGTAAAAATAAAATATATAAATACACTAAATAGGAGAGAGAGAGAGAAAATGATAATAATGAATATAAATCAGAAGTGAGAAATTGTAGAAAATTGATAAGGGAAGCCAAGGGACACAAGGATATCTCTTTGGCTATGTGACAGGGTGCTCTACTCATCGCTGGATTGTGCTTCCCCCTGGCTGTGCTGGGGATTAGCTTCATGAGGTCAGCACCCCATCCTGCAGATGCACACCGTCTCTCTGCCTTGTTCTCTCGGTCTACAGCCCCTCTCTTATTCCACAAGCTGCTGCTGCCTCCTTGTGACTCGGCCCTCCAGCCAAGTCACTCTATGCATTTTCCCCTTCCAGGGTACCACAGTCTTTCTTCAGGAATCCCGAGAAGTCTTCTGAATCACTGCCACATAGTGCCATGCCCTCAGTGGCTGGCAGGGGAACCTGGGCCCACCCTCTACTCCAGGTTCTGGCTCAGGGACCCTCTAGTGAGCAGTCAAGGGCTGCCTTCTAGACCTTACAGCCTGTCCCTGAGCCCTTTCCTACCATCTGGCACTCCTCCTCCCTCCAACTCCCATCCCAGGCGGTAACTGTAGGCTACCTGTCTCTGCAGCCTTCTCCCAGGGAGTGACTGGAGCCTTTCCCAGCAGCCCCCTTTTGCTGCCAATTTCCTGCCTTTGTAAGTCCAGCCCAGCTTGTTCCTCCTCAGTCCAGGGATTCCCCTCTGCTGTGGCGTGTTGGGTTAATTAGCCCCCTTCTCATCCTGCATTAACTCTTTCAGGGCAAGTGTGGGGTGACCACCCCATTCCAGCCCAGCAGAATACGGATAATAATAATGAGGGTTCTAAAAATATACTAGGAACAAAAAGAATCCTGACAATGGTATTGGGCGATTACTAGATGGAAATGAAAAATCATCAATAATAATGCAGAAAAGGCAGAAGTGTTCAATAAATATTTCTGTTTTGTTTTTGTTTTGGGGGAAATAAAGGATCATACAGTCTCATCGTATGGTGATGTTAACACTCTGTCCATTCCACTAGTAGCACTTGAGGATGTTAAACAGAAGCTACTAAAGTTAGACTTTTTTAAATCAGCAGGTCCAGAGGACTTTGCATCCAAGAGTTTTGAAAGAGCTGGCTGAGGAGCTCACTGGACCATTAACACTGATTTTCAGTAAGTCTTGGCGCACTGGGGAAGTTCCAGAAGATTGCAAGAAAGCTCCTGTTGTGTCAATATTTAAAAAGGGTAAACAGGATGACCTGGGTAGTTATTGGCTTGTCAGCCTGACGTCAATCCCAGGCAAGATAATGGAAAGGCTGATAAGTGACTCAATTAATAAATGGAGGATAGTGTAATTAATGCAAATCAACATGGGTTTATGGGAAATAGATCCTCTCAAACTTACTTGATATCTTTTTTTTGGATGAGATGACGAGTTTGATAAGAGTGTGACGTAATAGACTTAGACTTCTGTAAGGCACTTGACTTGGTACCGCAGGACATTTTGATTAAAAAACCAGAATAATATAAACTGAACACGGACACATTAAATGGAATAAAAACTGGCTGACTGATAGGTCTCCGAATGTAACAGGAAACAGGGAATTGTTATCGAGGGGGCCCTGCAGGGATCGGTTCTGAGCCCTGCGCTAGTTAACTTCTTTATCAATGATGTGGAAGGAAACATAAATCATCACTGATAGAGCTTGCAGATGACACAAACATTGGGGGAGGGGTAAATAGTGAAGAGGACCCGTCACTGGTCCAGAGCGATCTGGATCACCCGATAAACTGGGTGCAAGCCAACGATATGTGTTTACAGAGAGCTAACTGAAAATGCAGACATCTAGGAACAAAGCACTTAGGCCAGACTGACAGGCTGGGGGACTCTATCCTGGGAAGCAGCGACTCTGAAAAAGATTTGGGGGTCAAGGTGGACAATCAGCTGAATAGGAGCTCCCAGTGTGAGCCCGTTGCCAAAAGAGCGAAGGCGATCCCGGGATGCATAAACGGGGACTCTTGAGTGGGAGCAGAGAGGTGATTTTACCTCTGTATTTGGCACTGGCGTGACTGCTGAGGAAGACCTTGTCCAGTTCTGGTGTCTGCAATTCAAGAACTATGTTGATACATTGGAGAGGGTTCGGAGGCGATCCACAAGAACGATGAATGGATTAGAAAACCTGCCATATAGTGCTGAGCTAAGTCGATAGAGCTCCTTCACAAAGAGACGGCTGGAGTGACCCCATCACAGTCTATAAGTGCCTATAAGTACCATGGAGAACAAATATTTGATAACGGGCTCTTCAGTTTAGCAGAGGAAGGTCTAACACGGTCCAATGGCTGGAAGTTGAAGCTAGACACATTCAGACGGGGAATAAGGTGTTCCCTTAATGTTTTAATGGTGAGAGTCGTTAACCACTGACATTTTTAAAATCATGATTGGCTGTTTTTCTAAAAGCTCTGCTCTGGGAATCATTGGGCAGTTCTGTGGCCTGCTACGCAGGGGGTCAGATTAAATGATCACAGTGATTCCGCTCTACTCCATCTGATATGGCCTCAGCTGGAGTGTTGTGTCCAGTTCTGGGCGCCACATTTCAGGAAAGATGTGAACCAATTGGAGAGAGTCCACAGAAGAGCAACAAAAATGATTAATTTCAGAGTAGCAGCCGTGTTAGTCTGTATCCGCAAAAATAACAGGAGTACTTGTGGCACCTTAGAGACTAACAAATTTATTAGAGCATAAGCTTTCGTGGGCTACAGCCCACTTCTTCGGATGCATATAGAGTGAAACATATATTGAGGAGATATATATACACACATACAGAGAGCATGAACAGGTGGGAGTTGAAAACATGACCTATGAGGGCAGATTGAAAAAATTGGGTTTGTTTAGTCTGGAGAAGAGAAGACTGAGAGGGGACATGAGAACAGTTTTCATGTACATAAAAGGTTGTTACAAGGAGGAGGAAGAAAAATTGTTCTCCTTAACCTCTGAGGATAGGACAAGAAGCAATGGGCTTAAATTGCAGCAAGGGAGGTTTAGGTTGGACCTAGTTTTTCCTGAGGAAGTTTAGGCAAAACTTCCTCACTGTCAGGGTGGTTAAGCACTGGGATAAATTGCCCAGGGAGTTTGTGGAATCTTTGTAATCAGAGATGTTTTGGAGCAGGTTAGACAAACACCTGTCAGGGATGGTCTAGGGGTCGGGATGGCTGGTAGTTGGGGTTCTCCGGGATGTCAGCTTTGGGGGAATGACTGTATCACTTTAAGACAAAGTTCAGTCCCTGTTCCTGCACCAGCCCGGATACAGAGCACCTCCCCCCGGCCCTTCCCAGGGTCTGAGCCAAGCCAGGCAGGAGGCTCGGAGGGGAGAAGCCATTGGCTGGCCGGGAGGGGCAGGGGATTTTCCCTCTGGCCCGTCTGGATGAGCTCTCCCCGACAGCTGGCGGCACAATGGGGCAAAGGGCTTCAGGAGCAGCCCATATCTGAACTCTGGGTCTCCATCCAATGTCTGAGGGCAGGGGTCTGTAATTGGGGGGCAGCGGAGGAGAGGGGAGGGGAGTGCTCAAGCGACATTGGTCCCCTGGACACCAGAGCCCTGGAGGTAGGGCTGGGTCAAGACCAAATGCTCCGGGGGTCACTCCCTGCCCTCTCCTAGGGTCAGGACCCTCCAGCTGCAGCCGCGAGAGCAGGTGGGCCACTGCCTCCCTCACTCCCTGGCAGATGAGGGGGAGGGGCAGTGGCAGGACCCCAGCGTGGTCTCAAGCCCAAAGGTTTTGGGGTGGAAAAAGGGCCCGGGGCGGCATGAAAACTCCCCCTGTGCCGCCCCCCCCCCCCCGCGAGCGCCAGCGACCAGCCCAGGTGTGACACTGCTCTGCACTGGGTCTTGGAACAGTTTGAGTGTATGTGGACTGTGCTAGAAGATCTCGGGCACGCCTGGCAGGACAGCGCCAAGGGGAGGGGAAAGAGGCTGCGGAATCTCTGGCTAACATTGGTCAGTTCCAGCTTCCCCAGGTCATGGGTTAAAATGACCCTGCTCAGTTCGTTCTCAATGAGGGAAGAAATATGACAAAAAGGGACTTTTCTGTAATATTTTTCTAACCCCGATGCGTGCCTCAGTTTCCCTGGTATTGGTCTGGCTGCCCAGCAGGGGGTTAGGGGTCTGGAAAGAACGGTTAGCGCTCAGGGCAGGCTACAAGACACGCCGGGCTGTCTGACCCTGAATGGGTCATTAAAAAGCGCCACCCAAGGCCCACCCCATCTTGGCAGAATCCAAGGGGACAATGGTAAATCCAATCACCAGGACATGGACACCTAGTGACCCAGAGGGAGGTGGATTTCCCTGAAGCTGAGCACAGTCCCCCTGCTGGAGAACACGGGGTTGGGGAGGTGGGAGGTAGGGGTCAGAGGTGGCTGCTGGAAGGAGGCGGGTGCTGACCTGGGAACCGACCAAGGAGCTCGGAGGGAGAACACGGGGGCTATGAGAATGGACGATGCTTTAACCTTCAGTTCTCTGCGCTGCCCTGGGGGCTTCCTGTGCAGGATTAACCCGCCTGTTCTGACAGCGCTGGGGGAACAGCCCTGCCCAGGCTGGGTGAGGTGCATTAATCCTGCAGAGTGGGCACGGCTCAGCTGGATTTCCTGACCGGAGCTCACAGGGTGACACAGGAGGCCTGGAGCCCCAGAGGTTCAGTCTGAGGAGGCGGTGAGGCCCCATGGGTCACCCTGGAGGGAGAGAGACCCCTGGGGGTCTGGCCCACTGAAGTGTTCTCTGGGAGACTGGTCTAAGGCTGGGGGCGTGACACCTCCCATTGGGATGAGGTTCGGGGCCTCTTGGTTAAGAGAACCTGCCATGGCCACCCTCTTACCTGGCCTCTCTGTTACCAGCAGCAGCCTCCCAGATGCTTTCCCCTTCTCTGGGGCTTCTCTCACCCCTGGGCAAGGCAAAGCTGTCTGGCCATCGGCCAGCCCTGCCTGTGTCCCCCGCACGCTCAGCTGGGGGCTCAGCTCGCCTCTGCGTCCCTCGTCGGGGCAGGAAGGGAGCGGGCTCTGCCACAGCACCAGGCTTCTGAAAGGTTACGCCGGAGCCAGCGCGACTGGTGGCGCCATGCCTCTGCCCCACCCAGCTGCCCTCCGCTTAGCTGCCTTTCCTGGCTGTTGCAGGCATGTGGGGAAAGCCCCTCCACCCCGCCAGCCGCTCCCGTCTGAGCCCCCTGCCAGTGCTTGGCTCAAGCCTTGGCTCTTACAGGGAAGGGAGAGGGACTGGGCTGTATCTCAGGGTGATACAGTCATTCCCGAGGAGGATGTTAAATGCGAGGTCATGGAGACACCCTGACTACCAGCCACCCCGATCCCTCGTGTCTGCCCAGGAAGCTGAGCCGTGCGCAGGATTTGGAGCCTTGACCCAGCCCCTGATGGGGTTCTACCACGCCAGGTTTGACAAGGGGTTTCTCTGTCCCTGAATCTCTTCACCCCCTGAACGTCTCCCCATTAACCACCACCTTCCGCTCCCCCAGGGGGTCAGATGCGTCTGAGCCCAGGAGAGTAGGGCAGGACACGTGTACACTCACTTATGCCCAGTTTTCCTACAGATGTTGCCCCGCAGGTCCATGAGATCCCACAGCGGGTGTCTACTGGGGACAGCTGCTCCCCCCACTTTGGGTTTACCCAAAGTCCCACTTCTGGGGTGTCTCCACTGGTTCAGAGTCCCCAGTATTGGCTCCATCTGGCTGCATGCATCTGTAGCTCTGGGGCGGAGTAAGGGGTGAGACAGCGGAGCCGGTCTGCAGGGTCAGCGTGGTGTAAATTGCAGGTCTTCTCAAAGGCAGTGAGGTGGGCAGCAGTTCCCCCCCCCCCGAAACTGGGGCAGCAATTTGGTATCGAGGCTCCCTGCAGAATTGGCTTCCTGTGGTCTCCCCCTACTTACTCCTCTTGCTCCCAATTCTCCATCTCCAGTTCATGCTGTCGCTACTCTTCCTGGTTTTTCCGTTGTTCTTACTCATGTTTTCACTGCTCCTCATGGTCTGCTAGTCTCTGTCGCTCTAGCTGAAGCTCCTGCACTTTCACCTCCAACTCCCACCACTTCAAGTCTATCAATGGGGAACCAGGCTGGGAGACGCTCTATTTCATGGGGAACTGAGTCATGAGAATACCCGGCTACTGCCGTGACTGCTGCCTCTCTCATAAGAACATAAGAAAGGCCGTACTGGGTCAGACCAAAGGTCCATCTAGCCCAGTATCTGTCTACCGACAGTGGCCAATGCCAGGTGCCCCAGAGGGAGTGAACCTAACAGGCAATGATCAAGTGATCTCTCTCCTGCCATCCATCTCCATCCTCTGACGAACAGAGGCTAGGGACACCATTCTTACCCATCCTGGCTAATAGCCATTTATGGACTTAGCCACCATGAATTTATCCAGTCCCCTTTTAAACATTGTTATAGTCCTAGCCTTCACAACCTCCTCAGGTAAGGAGTTCCACAAGTTGACTGTGCGCTGCGTGAAGAAGAACTTCCTTTTATTTGTTTTAAACCTGCTGCCTATTAATTTCATTTGGTGACCCCTAGTTCTTGTATTATGGGAATAAGTAAATAACTTTTCCTTATCCACTTTCTCAACATCACTCATGATTTTATATACCTCTATCATGTCCCCCCTTAGTCTTCTCTTTTCCAAACTGAAGAGTCCTAGCCTCTTTAATCTTTCCTCATATGGGACCCTCTCTAAACCCTTAATCATTTTAGTTGCTCTTTTCTGAACCTTTTCTAGTGCTAGAATATCTTTTTTGAGGTGAGGAGACCACATCTGTACACAGTATTCGAGATGTGGGCGAACCATGGATTTATATAAGGGCAATAATATATTCTCAGTCTTATTCTCTATCCCCTTTTTAATGATTCCTAACATCCTGTTTGCTTTTTTGACCGCCTCTGCACACTGCGTGGACATCTTTAGAGAACTATCCACGATGACGCCAAGATCTTTTTCCTGACTCGTTGTAGCTAAATTAGCCCCCATCATGTTGTATGTATAGTTGGGGTTATTTTTTCCAATGTGCATTACTTTACATTTATCCACATTAAATTTCATTTGCCATTTTGTTGCCCAATCACTTAGTTTTGTGAGATCTTTTTGAAGTTCTTCACAATCTGCTTTGGTCTTAACTATCTTGAGTAGTTTAGTATCATCTGCAAACTTTGCCACCTCACTGTTTACCCCTTTCTCCAGATCATTTATGAATAAATTGAATAGGATAGGTCCTAGGACTGACCCTTGGGGAACACCACTAGTTACCCCTCTCCATTCTGAGAATTTACCATTAATTCCTACCCTTTGTTCCCTGTCCTTTAACCAGTTCTCAATCCATGAAAGGACCTTCCCTTTTATCCCATGACAGCTTAATTTACGTAAGAGCCTTTGGTGAGGGACCTTGTCAAAGGCTTTCTGGAAATCTAAGTACACTATGTCCACCGGATCCCCCTTGTCCACATGTTTGTTGACCCCTTCAAAGAACTCTAATAGATTAGTAAGACACGATTTCCCTTTACAGAAACCATGTTGACTATTGCTCAAGAGTTTATGTTTTTCTATGTGTCTGACAATTTTGTTCTTTACTATTGTTTCAACTAATTTGCCCGGTACCGACGTTAGACTTACCGGTCTTACCGGGACTGGTTCTTGGTCCAATCATCCTTCTTCAGCTGCACAATCAGCTGCGCCTTGTTCAATCCCCTCCCTCTGCACAGCTCCGTGATGCTCGTTAGGGGGGCGGTTAAATGCCATTTTGTCGCTGTTTCCTTTGACTAACATTGTTTTTACCGCTGCAAGTCACTTATTGCAGACTACTACTGGTGCATGTAATATCCCACTGCTGCCACCAGATGTCACTGAGCCACAGGATCTGGGCTATATCCCAGCTTTTAAATGGTTCCTAGATTTGTACCTTCCCAGCCAGAAGGGACTGTTTTGATCATCTAATCTGTGTAATACAGGCCAGAGAACTGCCCCCCAATAATTCCTAGAGCAGAGCTTTTAGAAAAACATCCAATTGTGATCTAAAAATTTTCAGTGATGGAGAATTCACCCCAACTCTTGGTCAGTTATTCCCATTGTTAATGACTCTCCTTGTTAAATATTGATGTCTTATTTCCAGTCTGCGCCAGAAGCTGATGCCCCTTCAGTTAATGCTCTGTCCTTGAGGGCTTGGTTGTTGGAGCTGGTAACCAGCCTAGTTCCTCCGGCCTCCTTTCCTGCCCCAGCCCCGGGCCCAGCCCAGAACAGACACAATGATGCACTCACCTGCTGATCCATTATGCTAACTGCAGCCTTTTAAGATAAGTGCTTTGTTCCCAGGGTCAGAGCCAAGACAGAGGGGGAAGTGCATTACACTCGCTCCAAGCTGCTGCAGCTGCCTCCCCCCTCATGGGGTTCCAGAGCCCAGGGGAACCAGCCCGAACATCTACACTGCAGTTTACACCCCCGGCAGCTTGAGCCCCGTGAGCCAAGTCGGCTGACATGGGCCACCCACACTGTAGACATACCCAGAGAGCCCAGCCAGGAGCAGGGGGACACCGGCTCGGAGAGGGGGCTGGGGCCTGCTCCCAGGGAGCCTGCATCAGGTTGGCTCAAGGCTCCTCTTGCATCATGAATAATCCACGTGGTGTCAATCTGAGGCTGCACAGTCTGGGCTGGGATCCCAACCTAGGGCCTGGAATGGGGCAGAGCCAAGCCTGTGGGCCGTGTGTGGGGCACAGAGAGCAGGGAGGGGTCTGCGCTCTGTACAAGGGGGTTGCCCTGCACGGGGGGAGCTGTGACCTGTCCCCAGCTGTCAGCACCACAAAGGTCTCGGGGGTCATGCTCCAACCTCAGCCAGCAGGAAATTCCCCTTGTGCAGATCCAGTGGGGTGGAGGCATGGCTTTTTTTCTTTATATATATATATGGAGATATACCTATCACATAGAGCTGGAAGGGCCCCTGAAAGGCCATTGAGTCCAGCCCCCTGCCTTCACTAGCAGGACCAAGTACTGATTTTTCCTCAGATCCCTAAGTGGCCCTCAAGGATTGAACTCACAACCCTGGGTTTAGCAGGTCAATGCTCAAACCACTGAGCTATCCCTCCCCGCCCTGCACCGTTCTTGGGCCGCGCACTACCCCTGTAGGTGGTGACTGTGGCCTCCCCCGGCCGGGCGGCTGGTCTGCACAGGATGGAACAGCGCCACTCTGCTCTCAGGGTCTTTTGCCTGGGAGAGCTGCAGGCTCAGCCGCTCTCACGCTGCCCCTTCCTCCCGCACAGTCGTCCTGCCCCAGCCCTCATGTCTCGGGACACGTCGAGCCCTTGTTCTGTGATGTGACTCACCCACTTTGTTCTCAGCCCAGGCCATCCGCGCCCCAGGGCCTGGGAGTGTCGCGCAGGGTCAGGGGCCCACGCCGGGCCCCTTAGCACCATTCGGGGTGACTGACTCCCGGCACCGATGGATCCGAACCATGGCCTCGCCCCAGGTGGGGCCTGTCTCCTGGGATGCTCAGCACCAAGCTACGACATCTTGGCAAGCCCATTCCTAGCAGGCCCCTGCTACCACCCAGCTGGGCTCTGTTAGCATGTATGGGCCCTGGAGGATAAAGCCACCACAGCCACCTCATCCTCCACCCATGGGACACACCAGGCTGCAGGGTGTGTATTCACCTCCCCCCAAAGCACATGGCTGCTCTCCTGGCGTCCCCGGGCAGAGCTGCTGCCAGCCCTTTCCCTGGGCTCCTCACGCTGTCTGCGGGCAGCATGGCTCCAGAGGGACCCGGCTGTGTTTGCAGGCCCTTGTGGGGCAGGATCTGGCTGAATTCAAAGGCCAGAGCAGAAGCCTAGGACTGGAAGGGCCCTCGAGAGGTCATCTAGGCCAGTCCCCTGCACCCATGGCTAGGCGGGTGCTCTGCCGTCTCCTCAGAGGAGCTGGATGAGGCCTGGTCTCACCCACCCAGGGCAGATGGGGCTCTGTGTCCAGCTCTAGCTCTTGCCAGAGCGTGGCATGAGGGTCAAGGGCAGGTACTTCTCCCTGCTCCTTGAGCCTCCAGCTCCTCTCCCCTTCAGTGACCCGGCCCTCTCCTGCAACTGCGGTCACCCTGTGAGGCTTTGGGGGCAGCCTGGGGGCTCTACTCCCTGCCCCGCTCTGCATGCAGCCCCCCATGGACTCAATGGCTGAGGAAGGGTCCTGGATGCAGAGCAGAGGGTCCCCCTTGGGGGCCTGGGAGTACATGTGCTGGTCTGTGCTTTATAGATGCTCCTGGATCCCCACTCCCTCCGCTGTGCCAGGGTCCTTCTCCAGTGAGGCAGGGCGGACGCGTGCCCGAGGCCACAAAGGGAGGCGGGGCAGGCACAGAACCCAGGTGTCCTGGCTCTCAGTGCCAGCACTCCTACCCCAGCAGCCACCAGGCTCCCCACTGGTTATTGCAGCTCAAGCAAGACCACAGAGCTGTTTGTACCAGGGTGGTTTATTAAAGGCAGGGAGCCCCTCCCCAGGCCCCTCGCCCCGGGTAAGGTGGGCATGGGGTCCCCCTTGCTGAAGGAGACGCCCCCCATAACACCACTGCACTCAGACAGGCTGAGGAGGGGAGAGGAATCCCTGCTACCCCAGCTGCAGGGTGGTGGAAGAGCAATACCTGTGGCCCCGCCACAAGAAGGAGCAGAGGGAGATGAGGGCAGAGGACTCTCGCTTCATCCCTCGGGGGCTGCATCCTTCCCCAGGCTCGGGGGTGGAGGGTTCCCCCCCCCCCGTGCCCCAGGGCAGGAATCCCCCTCAGGTTGCATGTAGCTGATGAGTGGGGTGTACGGCTAGGAAGTGGGGGGCAGAGACAATGAGCAGGGGCACAAGTTCCTAGGTGGGACTCCCTCCTGCTAGGAGAAGGTCCAGGTAGGCCCCGGCGACCAGATCCTCTTCTTGGACCCCCAGCTCCTCCATCAGCCTCCGGGCCACCCGCTCACCATCCTCGGGGCTCTGCTGCTCACTCAGCACCACCTGCAGAGGGCACAAAGGGCTCGGGTCAGAGCAGGTTGGCAGGGAAAGCCCCTGGAGCGAGAGTGGCACTCCACCCCAGAGACAGTCGCATTCCGGCAGCAGGTGAGGTGACCCCTTTACAGCCTATGGGGTGAAATGCAGGATCCGGCGCCTGGCTCACCTCCAGCTCCAGGAAATCACCCAGCCCCTCCACACGGTCCAAGTGCACGCGGGTCTGTCCCACCACGTAGAGACAACGTTCCTTCTTCACCACGCCCTGCACTCCAAGCGCCTGCGACAGCACAGTCTGCAGAGACATCGGGCCGGGACAGCTCAGCCAGCTCCAGAGTTCTCCCAGATCTCCCTCCCCCCGGCCATGAACTGCTGTCCCTCTGACACTGCCTGGCACCACCATGGGCTCAGCGTGGAGACTGAACCCTGGCCATCCGCCGACCTGCCTGGGTCCAAGGGGCCATGGCCAGGGCCCATGGGGTTTTCCTGCAGCACCGTGATCCCAGGCAGGGCTGGCAGGATCTGGAGCAGCCCAGCAGAGGTGCAGCAGCTCTTACCACGGGGTTGGCTGTGTGGACAGGGGCAGCCAGTGTCCTGGGGGAGGGGCTCTTACCACTGGACCCAATGGTCCGGCGGGAGGGTCTGTCCAGCACCATGCCTGTCCCACTGATCTACTACAATTCTCTGGACATCTCAGTGAAGTGGAGGGCGAAGAAGCACTGGGTGACATAACTGGGACAGATTCCAAAAAGCCTTTGACAAGATCCCTCCGAAGAGGCTCATTATGTGGTGGGAAGCAACACGACTGACATGGATCAGAACTGGCTGAGAGAGAGAACCAAAGAGCAGGGGTGGGAAGGTGGGAAGAGGGGCCTCAAGGGTCTGTACTAGGTCCCATCTTTGTTTATTACCAGTGAGGAGGTGAAGTTTGTAGAGGACATAACATTCAGGACCAGAGAGGACAGCGAAAAACTTCAATCCCAAGCAAGCCAGGGAAAGGGCAAGACTGTGGCCGATGAAATTCAACGTCAGTAAGTAAGTGCAAAGTAATGCACATTGGAGGGGGAAATTTAAACTACTCACATACCTTACAGCAGTGGTTTTCAAACTTTTTTTCTGGTGACCCAGTTGAAGAAAATTGTTAATGCCTGCGACCCAATGGAGCTGGGGATGAGGGGTTTGGGGTGTGGGAGGGGCTCAGGGCTGGGACAGAGGGTTGGGGTGCAGGGGTGAGGGCTGCGGGGTGGGGCTGGGGATGAGGGGTTTGGGGTGCAGGAGGGGGCTCCGGGTTTGTGGGGGCTCAGGGCTGGGGGACGGGAGGGGATCCGGGCTCTGGGCTGAGGATGCAGGCTCTGGGGTGGGGCCTGGGATGAGGGGTTTGGGGTGCAGGAAGGGGCCCCAGGTTTGGGGGAGGCTCAGGGCTGGGGATTGGGGTGCGGGCTTACCTCAGGCGGCTCCTGGTCAGCGGCGCAGCGGGGGTGCAGAGGCAGGCTTCCTGCCTGTCCTGGCACTGCAGACAGCGCTGTGCCCCAGAAGCGACCAGCAGCAGGTCTGGCTCCTAGGCGGAGGCACGCCCATGGGAGTGCGGAGCCGGTTCTTGGGATGGGGGCAGTGCGGAGCCCCATGGCCCCCCCGCCTAGGAGCTGGACCTGCTGCTGGCCGCTTCTGGGGCGCAGCGCAGTGTCAGAACAGGTAGGGACTAGCCTGCCTTAGCCAGGCAGCACCGCCGACGGGACTTTTAATGGCCCGGTTGGTGGTGCTGACCAGAGCCGCTGCGACCCAGTGCCTGACATTCCGCGACCCCCTACTGGGTCATGACCCACAGTTTGAAAACCAAGTGACCCTAGAGCCCCCTGACAGGTGGTTGTTCAACCTGCTCTTAAAACCCTTCAGTGACAGAGATTCCACAACCTCCCTAGGGAGCCTGCTCCAGGGCTTCCCTGCCCCGAGAGTTAGAAAGTTTCTCCTAATATCGAGCCTAACTCTCCTTTGCTGCAGATTAAGCCCATTGCTGCTTGTCCTGCCTTCAGTGGCCATGGAGACAATTGATCACCGTCCTCTTTACACCAGCACTTGACATTTTTGTAGGCTGTTCTCAGGACCCTCCTCAGTCTCTTTTCTCAGGACTAAACATGCCCAGTTGTTTGACCTTTCCCCATAGCTCAGGTTCTCTAAACCTTTCGTCATTTCTGTGCTCTCCTCTGGACTCTCTCCATCTTATCCACGTCTTTCCTAAAGTGCAGCACCCAGACCTGGACACAGAACTCCAGCTGAGGCCTCCCCAGTGCCAAGCAGAGCGGGACAGTTACCTTCCGTATCTGACATACAACACTCCTGTTAATACAGCCCCAAATATTAACCTTTTTCACAACTGCATCACATTGCTGACTCCTATTCGATCTGTGATCCACTAGAACCCCCGGCTCCTTGGCAGCAGTGCTGCCACCTACCCATTATTCCCCAGTTTGTAGCTCAACATTTGATTTTTCCTTCCTGAGTGTAGTACTTTGCATTTGTCTTTACTGAATTTCATCCTGGTAATTTCAGACCAGTTCTCCAATTTTTCAAAGTCATTTTGAATTCTAATCCAGCCCTCCAAAATGTTAGCAACCTCTGCCAGCTTGGTGTCAGCTGCAAATTTTATAAGCATCCTTTCCATCCTATTATTCAACTCATTAATGAAGATATTGAATAGTACTGGACCCAGAACAGACGATCTTGATTAAAAAACGGCCAGTGACAGAGAATCCACTACCACCTTTGGTAAATTGTTCCAAGGGTTAATTACCCTCAATGTTAGACAGCTGTGCCTCATTTCCAGGCTTTGTCTAGCGTCAACTTCTAGCCACTCGATCATGTTAGAGCTTTTTCTTCTAGACTGAAGAACCCACGAGCCCCATGTACATAACTTACAGACTGTGATCAAGGCACCCCTTAGCCTTCTCTTTCTTACGATAAACAGCTTGAGCTCCTTGAGCCTGTCTGTCAGGAATCCAGGCCTGCAGCATCTCCAATCTCCAGGCAACCTAATGAGCACAGCCGGCCTGTAGCAGGCTGCCTGACGGGCGGGAAGAGTCAGCAGAGCAGCTCTCTAGCCCAGCAGCAGTTCAGTGACTGCTCGAAGATTCGCCTGTGACCGTGATAGCCCCTATGACTGCTGGTTCACAGCATTGCCTCGCTCCAGGGAACCTGTCTCTGACCCAGGCTCTGGCTCTAACCCTCAGGCCTCACTGGCCATATCCAGGTCTCTGAGTCTATCACTCTAAGGGCTGGTCTACACTGGGGGGGGGGGTGGGGGGGGTCGATCTAAGATACGCAACTTCAGCTACGTGAATAGCGTAGCTGAAGTCGAAGTATCTTAGATCAATTTACGTGGGGTCCACACGGTGCGGGATCGACGGCCGCGGCTCCCCCGTCGACTCCGCTACCGCCGCTCGCTCTGGTGAAGTTCCGGAGTCAACAGGGAGTGCGTTCGGGGATCGATCTATCGTGTCCTAACGAGACGCGATAGATCCATCCCCGATAAATCGATCGCTACCCGCCGATACGGCGGGTAGTCTGGACATACCCTAAGGCAGGTTTTCTAATCCTTTAACCATTCTTGTGGCTCTTCTCTGACCCCTCTCCAATTATCAACATCCTTCTTGAACTGTGGGCACCAGAACTGGGCACAGTATTCCAGCAGACGTTGCACCAGTGCCAAACACAGAGGTCAAATAAGCTCTCTGCTCCTTGAGATTCCCCTGGTTATGCACCCCAGGATCCCATTAGCTCTTCTGGCCCCTGACTGCACTGGGAACCCATGTTGAGCGGATTATCCACCACAACCCTAAATCCCTGCTTCCCAGGAGAGAGTCCCCCATCCTGTAAGCGTGGCCTGCATTCTTTGCTCCTAGATGGATACGCTGACGTTTCGCTGTATTAAAATGCAGACTCTTTGCTTGCGCCCAGTTTACCAAGTGATCCAGACTGTGGTTTCAGTGACCCATCCTCTTCATTATTCATCACTCCCCAATTGTTGTGTCATCTGCAGATCTCTATCAGTGATTTTATGTTTTCTTCCAGCTCATTGATAAAGATGTTAAATGGCATAAAGCCAACAACCGATCCCTGCAGGACCCCACCAGAAACAGTCCCACTCGACGAGTCCTCATTTACAATTACCCATTGAGACCCGTCAGCCAGTTTTTAATCCATTTCCTGTTACTGGGCAGTGCAGAACTAGAGAGGTTCAGAGAAGAGACAAGGCTGATCAAGGACTTTGAAAAACTCTCATATGAAGTGAGATTGAACAGACTGGGATTGTCACCTGTGAGAAGGGACATGGTAAAAAAAGGAACGGTCTAGAGAAGGGAGAACAGAAACGCTCAATCTCAGCCAAGAAAACGGGGACGAGCACTGAAACTGGAAGATGGCAAATTCAAAATGGATAAAAAGAAATACTTTTCCTGCCACACAAACACAACACATGTAACTAGACCGTGGAACTCACTGCCACAGGAAGCTGGTGAGGCCAAGAACGTCACAAAAGTCAAGAAAGGATTGGACATTGATATGGGTAACAAGAATATCCACTTAGAATAGTTAATGCTACAAACAATTCTGGAGCGGACGTTGAACATCCTGTTTCAGGGCTTTAGCCAAACTAATGATTAGAGAGCAGGGTTAGATGGAATGTGGAGGCCAATTATCCCACATCTGCTACTGCAGGGTTCTTAGCCCTAGTCTATATTTCAGCAGTTCACATAGGCACGGCACTCCCACCCCAGTGCCACAGCTAGGTCGCCAGAAGACTTCTTCCATCAACTTAGTAACCGTCAGTCGGAGAGGTGGCCTACAGCAGTGGACTGACCCCTTCCGTCACTAGCCTACGTCTGTGCAACGCGGTGCCAGCGGCATGGCTATGGTGCTGTCGCTCTGCCGCTGGAGCGTTCCTAGTGTAGACGTGGCCTTACTCCTTCCTACTGGACTAGAGCAGCCTTGGGGCTTATCCAGCCACTCACGCCGACGTTCCTGTGGGAACGGCTGTGTGCAGACAGTGTCAGGCTGGGAAAGGCTCTTACCGTCAGGCCTGCAGGGTCGGCTGTGGGGGAGATGGAGTAATGAGAAAGTTTGGGACCTTCATAGTCAGGACGCTCATAAAATATCAGCTGCCCCCGGCCATCCTGAAAAGGGAACAGAGAAGTGCGTCAGCGTGCGAGGCGGCTGCACGGCTGCCCTGCCCGCAGGCCCAGACATACCCACAAACTTGAGGGAGTTCAGGAGAGGCCCAGAAACACTCAGGGGATGGCGGGAGTGACGCAAGCTCTGTCTGGTTTGGCTCAGACATGCCGGTGGGGACCCATGAACACCCTGCAGTTATACAAGTGTGTAAGCCCCATTGAGCGAGCTCCCGGCCGTATTACCAGGGGAATCAGCAGGGCAGGTGTGACCATGTGGGGGATTTTCTTGGTTTTTCCAATGGTTTGCATGCAGAGGGGGTTACTGGTTTAACGAGGGGGTTTGCATGCAGTGTCCCTGGGGGTTACTGGTTTAACGAGGTGAGGGGAGCGGGATTTTGTTGTTACAAAGGACCGGAGAGGCAACTTGGGACCCCAGCCAATGGCCTGGAAGAGGGACACCCCAGTGACTGGTGACCTGGCGACCCAGCTCAGGAGTCACAGCCGGTTCTGGCCAGTGGGAGGACAATGGGCTGTGAAGAGAGGACCTCGGTGACCTGACCAGCCCCTTGCAGCCAGAGGGACCAGAGGACAGAAGCGAGGAAAGGAGGCCCAGGCAACCCGGTTTACGACCCTGTTTACTTGGAGAGAAGACAATGGACAGAGGCAGGGCTTGGGGCCGGTGATATCAGATGCCCAGCTGGGGAGCAGGGGGGCTCTGGGCTGGAGAGAGGGAGCAGGCAGAGGCCCACCTGGATGCAGGGGAGCCTGGGATGTGCTGGGCTGAGGGAGGCCAGGCCTGAGGCCCTGAGAGTTTCCTATGCTGGGTTCAGACGCTCAATAACCCCTCCTATGTTACGCTGGCTGAGAGTCACTCCGGGCTAGAGAACAGGGGGCATTATTCCCTTTGGGGAGTGGAGGCCCCAGGGATCCAGAGCGAGTGGACTCCCTGAGGGGGCCCACGGCAGAGACAGACGTGCTAAGGCTCAGAGAGGTGTGGCTGCAGGAGGTGGAAGGGCTTAACTCCCTGGGAGAGAGTGGCCCCCCGAGAAGGGCTGTCTCACTGAAGGGGGTTCCCCCCACGGACCGCACGGGGCCAAGAGTGGGCACGATCTTTGAGTCCGTGACAGCAGGGCCAGAGGGTCGAGTCAGTAGGAAACAGGTCTCCATTAGAAGAGCTTTGCTAGCAGCATTACTGGTTATACAGGTGTCGCTCCCTCGGCCAAACCCGCTCCGAGCGCAGCACAGCAGACCCGGTACAGGAGCCATCCCGCTTGCCGCAGCGAAACAAGCTAGGCAGAGTGAAGGCCCTTGATGCCAGGATAACCGCAGCAGGGCGTGGGCCGATACAAAGGCGCCCTCCCCTCCCCGGGGCACGACTGCGTCGGCTAAAGCATGCAGCACCCAGCCAGCCCAAGCCGCCCAACGCCCCGAGACACGGGACCGCACCGACCGGGAATTCATGGGAAATGAGCTGCCAACCCCCGGGGATGGGACATCAGGGGCCGGAAGAGGCTGTCCTCCCTGGCAAGCCTGCGGGATGCGCAGAGCAGAACCCCCAGTCCGCAGAGCCAGCCCTGGGGGATTGGGGTGCAGAAAGTGGTGTGGGCTCTGGGAGGGAGTTTGGGTGCGGGAGGGGTCTCTGGCCTGAGGTGCAGGAGGGGGCTCAGGGCTGGGGGGTGCAGAAGGAGATGCAGAAGTGGGGCTGGGGTGCAGGAGGGGGGCTCAGGGCTGGGGTGCAGGAGGGGGGCTCTGGGCTGGGGTGCAGGAGGGGGGCTGGGAGGCTTGGGGGGCTCTGGGAGGGGGTTGGGGTGCAGGAGATGGGCTGGGGGTTTGGGGGGCTCTGGGAGGGGGTTGGGGTGCAGGAGAGGGGCTCTGGGAGGGAGTTGGGGTGCCAGGCTCAGGGCTGGGGGTTCGGGGGCTGGGGATTGGGGTGCAGGGGGGCTCTGGGAGGGGGTTGGGGTACAGGGGGGCTCTGGGAGGCTTGGGGGGCTCAGGGAGGGAGTTGGGGTGCAGGAGAGGGGCTCTGGGAGGGAGTGGGGTGCCAGGCTCAGGGCTGGGGGTTCGGGGGCTGGGGATTGGGGTGCAGGAGAGGGGCTCTGGGAGGGGGTTGGGGTGCAGGAGAGGGGCTCTGGGAGGGGGTTGGGGTGCAGGAGAGGGGCTGAGAGGCTTGGGGGGCTCAGGGAGGGAGTTGGGGTGCAGGAGAGGGGCTGGGAGGCTTGGGGGGCTCAGGGAGGGAGTTGGGGTGCAGGAGAGGGGCTGGGAGGCTTGGGGGGCTCTGGGAGGGGGATGGGGTGCAGAAAAGGGGCTGGGGGGGTTGGGGGGCTCTGGGAGGGGGTTAGGGTGCAGGAGAGGGGCTGGGGGTTTGGGGGGCTCTGGGAGGGGGTTGGGGGGCAGGAGAGGGGCTGGGGGTTTGGGGGACTGGCTCTGGCCGGGCGGCGCTTACCTGGGGCGGCTCCCGCCTGCCCAGGCCCGGCCCGGCCCCGCTCCGGGAAGCGCCAGCAGGTCCCTGGGCCCCGGGGGAGAAGGGGGGGCAATGGGGCTCCACGCGCTGCCCGCCCCCGCAGGTCCCGGCCAATGGGAGCTGCGGAGTCAGCGTCCGGGGAGGGGCGGGGCGCATGGTGACCAGACGGGCCCCCGGACCGGACCGAGACCCCCCCCGCGGAGCGCACCCCGAAATCGCGCAGTTTGAGGCGGCCGCGCGGCGCGCGCAGGAAGGTGTCGGTCTGGGTGAGCGCGCGCCCCGCGCCCCCGCTGAGCCGCTCGGCGACGCGCTCCGCGCGCGCCAAGTCCCGCGCGCGCGCCTTGATCTCCACGTTCCGCGGCATCCTGCGGCGGCCCACCTCTCCCGCTGCCCATTGGCTGGTGCGCCCACGCGTCCCGCCCACTGGTCGCGCTGCCTTAGCTACGGGACTCTAGGTCCTGATTGGCTGCCACTGCCAAAGGCTCCGCGACGATTGGCTGATTCAGGCTTCCCCTTCCGGCCCCGTCCCGCCAATCACAATGGAGAGTCCGCGAGCCTCGCCGACACTAGACCAATCGGGCTGCCAGCGGCGCCGTGAGGACAAGGCGCTGATTGGTTGAACGTGCGACTAATGCAGGCGGCAGGCTGCGCGGCGATTGGAGGAGGCCGGCGGGGGCGGACAACGATTGGCGGAGGGGGCGGGCGGTGATTGGCCGGGGCCGGCGGGGGCGGGCGGCGATTGGTGGAGGGGGCGGGTGGCAGAGCCGGGTGGGTGGCGATTGGCCGGGGCCGGCGGGGGCGAGCGGCGATTGGCGGAGGGGCGGGCGGCAGAGCCGGCCCGGCAGGGACGGCCGGTGATTGGCGGTGGGGGCGGGCGGTGATTGGCCGGGGCCGGCGGGGGCGGGCGGCGATTGGTGGAGGGGGCGGGCGGCAGAGCCGGCTGGGCGGTGATTGGTGGAGGGGGCGGGCGGCAGAGCCGGGTGGGCGGTGATTGGTGGAGGGGGCGGGTGGCCGAGCCGGGTGGGCGGTGATTGGTGGAGGGGGCGGGCGGCAGAGCCGGGTGGGCGGTGATTGGCGGAGGGGGCGGGTGGCCGAGCCGGGTGGGCGGTGATTGGCGGAGGGGGCGGGCGGCAGAGCCGGGTGGGCGGTGATTGGCGGAGGGGGCGGGTGGCCGAGCCGGGTGGGCGGTGATTGGTGGAGGGGGCGGGCGGCAGAGCCGGCCCGGCGGCGAGCAGGAGATGGAGGCGGAGGCGCCCGGCGCGCGGTGCCCGGGCGATGGCGAGTGCGCGGTGCCCGGCTCCCCCCGCGGCGCCGCCGTGCCCGGCCACACCCGGCTCCGCGCCTTCCTGTGGTGCCGCGAGTTCCTGGCCGGCTCCTGGAAACTGATCGCGCCCGAGGAGTTCGGCATCAGCCCGGTCAGGTACCGGACCGGGCGCGGGCGGGGCGGGCTGGTGGGGAACGGTCCCGGTCCGGTCCGGTCCGGTCCGGGTCCGGGTCCGGTCGTGTCGGGTGCGGGCGGGGTCAGGCTCGGCTCGGCTCGGCTCGGCCCGGGCGGGGGTGGTTCTCGTGCCAGCCCTGCAGTGCCGTCGTTAGGGTTCCGGGTTAACGCTCCTCCCTGCGGCCAGGCCGGAGGGCCAGGGGCGGGCAACGCGCCCAGCGCCAGCGGCGTGTCTGGAGTCCCGGCGTGGGGCGATGGGCCCGTGGGGGGGGGGGGTGCTGCGCTGCACCCCCCCCCCGTGCAGAGTGACCGGTAACTGTACAGGGGCTACCCTGGGGAGCGGGGAACCCGCTGGGCCCGGGACCCCCCGGCCGTGCCCCTACCTGGGCCAGGGGGTGTCAGTGGGACTGGGACCGGGGCAGGGCACCGCCCCCCCCGCCCCCCCCGTCGCACCCGGGCCTGCGAGCTTTGCCCCGTTCAGTGCCCCGTGATGTGGCACATCCCAGCTGCCGGCCCAGCCCAGCCACACAGGGAGCGAAGGTCCCGGGGGCAGCTCCTGCTAACCCCCCCGCCCTGCCCAGCCGGGGGCACCGTGCTGCTGCCTCTGCCCCCCGGGCCTCGCAGGGGCTCCTCTCACGGGCCCGGGGCTTTATGGCTCACCCCGGATCTTGCCTCGGGCCTGGTGTGGGGCAGAGCGCCCCGCTAGGCTCTGGGGGACAGGCCCAGGACTGCCACCTGGGCCAGGGCTGGGACAGACGGTGGAGAGGGGCGGAAAGGGGGGACTCCCCGTCCCCGAGCTTGGGGGCAGGCCCAGGGCGATGCTGGAGTTCCCAACAGGGCGCTGTCCCGGACGCTGCCGTGAGCCCAGGTCTCTCCACGTGCAGGCGTAGGAGCCTGGGGCTCTGCGGGCACCCGCGGTGGGGCCGTGCTCGGGGCGCTGGTGGGGGCAGGATCGGGGCAGGAGCTCACTCGTGCGGGCTCAGGCTGAAATTGCCTGGGAGGGATCCGCAAACCTTCCGGGGTGCGCCCCGTGCTCCTGGCCGGCCCCGTGCTGCCCCCCCCCCAGCGCCTGGGCTGCGTCCCAGCGCACCGGGCCCCGTGGCCTCTGACCTGCGCTCTGCTCCCCTTTGCAGTGGGGGGCTCAGCAACCTGCTGTACAAATGCAGCCTCCCGGACCACGTCCTGAGCGTGGGCGATGAGCCTCGGCAGGTGCTGCTGCGCGTCTACGGGGCCATTCTGCAGGTGAGGCTCCCCCAGCCTGGCGGCAGGGCACAGGGGTGGGGGGGGGGCCCCGGGACACACCAAACCGCTTCCTGTGCTGCATTCCACGGCCTGGCTGGGGTCAGCGTGTGGGGGACCTGGCCTGACCCAGCCTGACCTCATCAGCCCAGCGACAGGCTCCATGCCAGCCACGTACGGGGCCAGCTGTGGGGGCTACGCAGGCCTCTGCAGGGACTGTAATCCACCCACCCCCAGGTGAGGGCCTAGGCCAGCCCTGCCCCCTCCCAGCTCTGCCAGTGCCCCATAGTCCCCACCCGCAGCCCTCTGCTATCCCAGCCCTGCCCCCCCAGCTCTGCCATTGCCCCATAGTCCCCACCCGCAGCCCTCTGCTATCCCAGCCCTGCCCCCCAGCTCTGCCATTGCCCCATAGTCCCCACCCGCAGCCCTCTGCTATCCCAGCCCTGCCCCCCAGCTCTGCCAGTGCCCCCTAGTCCCCACCCGCAGCCCTCTGCTATCCCAGCCCTGCAGCACCCTCCAGGCTAGAGAAACGGCTCTGTCCAGCTTGCTGCTGCTGGGTGCTGACTCCTGGGCCAGCGAAGGGTTCAAGGCTGAGGGGGTTAATGCCGTCCTCCCTTCTCTGGTGAGGGTTCCTTTGTGGGGTTCCCCAGGACTGTGCATTGGGGTGGGCTGTGGATTGTGGGTTTGCTGCCTCCACCCTGGCATCAAGCAGTGTCTTGGGGTCATTCCTCCCCTATTGTGCAGGGTTGGGGAGTCCCAGGGCCATGGCCCCTCCCCCGACTGCGCAGGTTTGGGGGTGGCTACCCCTCACCCATGCCTTCTGTCTCTGCAGGGCGTGGACTCGCTGGTGCTGGAGAGCGTGATGTTTGCCATCCTGGCAGAGCGGGCGCTGGGGCCACGGCTCTATGGGGTCTTTCCCCAGGGGCGCCTGGAGCAATACATTCCGGTATGGGCCTCACTGGGGGGCCTACCCTCTGCCCTTCCCCCATGCAGGCCCGCACGGACTGGCCAGAGACCGCCCTGCCCGACTTCAAGGGCTGGTGAGGCCCAAGTGGCTCTTCCTCCGTGACCCCAGATGGCTGCTGCACGTGGCAGGTGCCTGGCAGTGCCCCGGCTCGCTGCCCGTCCTGGCTGGCTTGGCTCAGACCTGTGGGCTCCCGGGGCGCTGAGAGGGCTCTGTCCCTCCCCTGGCGCTGGAGGCTCCGTGCCAGGCCAAGCGAGCCCCGGGCTCCCTGCTGCCCCCGTCCCATTCCCTGGAGGCCAGGCTGTCTCATGCCTGCCGTGTCCCCCCAGAGCCGGCGTCTGCGCACGGAGGACCTGCAGGACCCCGACATCTCCAGGGAGATAGCGATGAAGATGTCCCGCTTCCACGGCATGGTGATGCCCTTCAATAAGGAGCCCAAGTGGCTGTTTGGGACCATGGAACGGTAACTCACTGCTCCGGGGTTCTCTGGCCTGTGGGTCATCCCGGCCTGCCCCTCTGAGTACCAGCTGCGTCCCCTTGGGGACCCCTTCCCCTGCAGGAGTGGGGGCCTGGAGTGTGGCTGGCAAGGAGTCACCCCCCATCACTCTGCAGTAACAGCCCTGAGGGGAGCACCCCCCGCCCCCCGATGCAGTGCTGCGGGGACTCTGCCATGGGGCCAGGAGGGAGAATAATGGGCCCTGTCTTGTGGCGAGTGGAGGGGCCCCTCCCCATCTCACTGCTGGGGTGGGGGACTGAGTGGGGGGTGTCTCCCCATCTCACTGCTCCTAGGGGAGGCAAGTGGAGGGGGGCTCATGGGGAGGGGAGTGAGTGTTGGGGGAATCCCCATCCCACTGCTCCCGGAGGAAGGGGGTGGGGGGGGGTCTCCCTTGCTCCCAGGGGACGAGGGCTGGGGGGCCTTGCCCTGCGGAGGTGACAGGACCTTGCGCTCCAGGTACCTGAAGCAGATTGCCGAGCTCACCTTCCCCCAGGAAGCCCAGCGGAAGAAGTTCAACCAGCTCAAAGCCTATAACCTGCAGAAGGAAATGGGGAGCCTCAGGTGAGCCCAGGGCCCGAGGGGCTGTCATAGCCACATGGGGGTGGGGGAGGGCAAACTGCTGTTGGGACTGGCCGGAAAGGTGCCCCCCTACCCCTTCAGGGGTGCCTCTCGCTGCTGGTTCCCACTAGCTCTGCACCGCAACAGGCCCATGGGCCTACCCCCCGTCTCCCATCCCGCTACGGTTCCCCAGCGGCGGGCTCCGGCTCCCCTCCCTGTGCCCGCGGCGGGCTCCGGCTCCCCTCCCTGTGCCCGCGGCGGGCTCCGGCTCCCCTCCCTGTGCCCGCGGCGGGCTCCGGCTCCCCTCCCTGTGCCCGCGGCGGGCTCCGGCTCCCCTCCCTGTGCCCGCGGCGGGCTCCGGCTCCCCTCCCTGTGCCCGCGGCGGGCTCCGGCTCCCCTCCCTGTGCCCGCGGCGGGCTCCGGCTCCCCTCCCTGTGCCCGCGGCGGGCTCCGGCTCCCCTCCCTGTGCCCGCGGCGGGCTCCGGCTCCCCTCCCTGTGCCCGCGGCGGGCTCCGGCTCCCCTCCCTGTGCCCGCGGCGGGCTCCGGCTCCCCTCCCTGTGCCCGCGGCGGGCTCCGGCTCCCCTCCCTGTGCCCGCGGCGGGCGGGTCTCTGCCCGGCACCGCTGACGCACAGCGGGTGGCAGAAACTAGCAGCGTCAGAGCGTCAGCGTCTCCTTGGGGTTCCCTCTCGCAGCGCCCCCTGCTGGAGAGCCTAGGGAGTGGGAGGGATGAAGTGGGCTGTCTGCTGACGTCTCTCTCCCCTCAATTCCAGGGAGCTGCTGGAGTCCACGCCGTCCCCTGTGGTCTTCTGCCACAATGACGTGCAGGAAGGTGAGTGATGGGGTGAGACGCCCCCGTCGCCTGTTGACGGTCGGCATTGCCAACTGGAATAGCCCAGCCTTGGGCCCGCTGGTGCCTGAGCCACCACTGCAGCGTGGCTCCCCTCTGGGGTCGGGTTAGGGGGAACCTCTCTGACCTAAGTGCAGCTTGCCCCAGGGAGCAGCCTAAACCCTGCCTGGGGGCTGACCCGGGGGCCAGTCCTGCTTCGGCCCCAGGGCAGGGCTACATGGGACCTGAGGGGCTCCCCCAGCTCCGGCTCCCCAAGGCAGCCGCTCTCACCTGTCCTTCCCCTTCCCAGGGAACATCCTGCTGCTGGCTGGGCGGGAGTCACACCCCACTGACAAGCTGATGCTGATTGACTTTGAATACAGCAGCTACAACTACAGGTGGGTGATGGGAGGGGCAGGGTGGGTGTGGTGCCGAGCCATAAGCTGGCGTGTATAGGACCTCCACTGCCCAGCCCGGTGCTCTCCCTGGGCCGTGCTGCCTACACGGGGCTGTCGGGATGGCTCTGGGGACGGCTGTCCGGCCTGGTGCTCTCCCTTGGCTGTGGGACCCATACGGGGCTATTGGGGCAGCTCTGCTGTGGCTGCCTGGTGGGGTGGGGTCGGGGCCACGAGGAGGCTGGAACCCTGCGATCATGGAAGCTCCTAACCCCCCCCTCCCTGCAGGGGCTTTGACATCGGCAATCACTTCTGCGAGTGGGTGTACGACTACACCCATGACACGTGGCCCTTCTACAAGGCCTCCTTGGAGAACTACCCCACGCGCCAGCAGCAGGTAACCGAGCTGCCCAGCTGGGGGGAGCCCCGGGGAGGGCGTAGGGCAGGCAGGCAGTGAGTCCGATCCTTGCCAGGCTGCTGCCCTGTGGGGTGAGGTGCTTGCGCTCTGGTTGGTGGGGCTGTAGCTGTTGGGGATTGTTGTTGGGTGTTGGGCCCTGTTCTGAGCCCCCTGCCCCGGGGAGCTCCCCCACTCCTCCTGGGGGAATTCTGCACCAAAAACTTAGATTCTGTGCAGAATATTTTAAAATTTTGCAAAATTCTGCATATTTTATTTGTCAAAGTAACATAGTATAATCACGCCAGTTTCAGTTATTTTGGTAATTAATTTCAAAATACCAGTCAGCAAGTGTGTCTGTAACAGTACAGACAACGCAAAGCTTCAGGAAACATTTCTTGACAAATAGATCCTCGCTAGGCCTGTTAATACAGACCTTTGAGTAATTCATTTCTACTCTAATACAGAACCGGATTCCCGCCCCCCTCGGAAGCAGTGCAAAGGCTGGGGGGAGTCGGGGTAACGGAGGAACTGAGGGAGAGGGAAGGAGCCTGGGAATGAACCTGGTGGGTTGGTGGGTGTGGCTGGGAGAAGGTTTTTGGCGGGGGAGGGGATTGTTAGGGAGTTGGGGAGCCTCCCCCATGCAGGCCCTGGGTGACCCCTAGCCTCTCCCATTCAGCCAGGAACATCTGCCCCAATCCCCATGTGGCCCTGCATCCCCATTCAGCCCCCCCCATCCCCATGTAGCTCTGTACCCCACTCCCATTCAGCCCGTGGGTCAGTGCTGTCACCCCACTAGCTCCTGTTCCCCCCACTAGACCTTCTGAACCCTAGTCTATGTGACCGCCCGCAGCCTGTGTGCCCTGTGCCGTCCCCCTCCCAATATCCCATGCCTCCTCACCTGGCCCCGCAGGCAGGGTGCTGTGAGGAATGCAGCCTCTCGGCCTCCCTCTCTGCGGCTGGCTGCTCCGCCCCTGAGCCAGCTGCCCTCTCTTCTGGGTCCACAACAGTCTCTGGTGCATAGAAGGTGTAATTGCAGCACCTCCCAGGCAGAATCTATAATTCTGTGGGGGACATGAATTCTGCGCATGCGCAGTGGTGCAGAATTCCCCCAGGAGTACCCAACTCACTCTGGGCCTCGCCCAGCTGGGCAGGTAGGCAGAGCCCTAGATTCCCCATCCCCTGCACAGCCCAGCTCTCCACCCTGCGTTTGGGGCCTGAGGCTGAGACTTGCTCACCCTGCCTGCAGCTGCACTTCATCCAGCACTACCTGTGGGAGGACTCGGGGCGGTGCGGGGACACCACGCACGAGGAGCAGGCCCGCATCGAGGAGGAGATGCTCACTGAGATTGGCCGGTGAGTGAATGACCATGGGCGGCAAGGGGAGACCCCCACCCCCGTTTCCCCCACACGGAGCGGGTGCAGGGGGACCCCCACTCTGCTGCCCTCCCCAAGGAGAGATCTTTTCTTTAAAGAGCCCTCCAGCGCAGTCAGGCATCTGTTGCATGCTCCTTCTCCCAGCCTTGCTGCACAGCCTGGGGGTGCTTGAGGGGCTCTGGAAGGGAGCCAGCGGGACTGGGGGGGGCTGTGCAGGCTTGGGGTGGAGTCTGGGACATGGCACAGTGGGGGGGTCTCTCCCAGCATCTCCCCAACGGCTGCTCTCTCCCCTCAGGTTTGCTCTGGCCTCTCACTTCTTTTGGGGTCTCTGGTCCATCCTGCAGGCGAAGATCTCCACCATTGAGTTCGGCTACCTGGTGAGCACGGGGCATGGGCGACTCTGCCCCTTGGCTCCCACGGGGCACTGCCCAGGGCTGCCTGCTGAGACGGGGACAGGTCAGGGGGGCCCAGCCTGGTTCAGCGTCCTGAGGGGCGTCTGTCCTAAGCTCTCCCTTTGCTGAGCACTGAGGGTACCCGCTGCCTCCCTGTGCCAGGCCCTCAGCGCGGCTGCACGTGGGTCTTGTGTTCTGGCTCTGGCCCCGCGGCTGGGGGGCTGCGCGGGGTGACTGGGCTCCCCTGCCCCCGCGGCTGGGGGGCTGCGCGGGGTGACTGGGCTCCCCTGCCCCCGCGGCTGGGGGGCTGCGCGGGGTGACTGGGCTCCCCTGGCCCCGCGGCTGGGGGGGCTGCGCGGGGTGACTGGGCTCCCCTGCCCCCGCGGCTGGGGGGGCTGCGCGGGGTGACTGGGCTCCCCTGCCCCCGCGGCTGGGGGGGCTGCGCGGGGTGACTGGGCTCCCCTGGCCCCGCGGCTGGGGGGGCTGCGCGGGGTGACTGGGCTCCCCTGGCCCCGCGGCTGGGGGGCTGCGCGGGGTGACTGGGCTCCCCTGGCCCCGCGGCTGGGGGGCTGCGCGGGGTGACTGGGCTCCCCTGCCCCCGTGGCTGGGGGGGCTGCGCGGGGTGACTGGGCTCCCCTGCCCCCGCGGCTGGGGGGGCTGCGCGGGGTGACTGGGCTCCCCTGCCCCCGCGGCTGGGGGGGCTGCGCGGGGTGACTGGGCTCCCCTGCCCCCGCGGCTGGGGGGCTGCGTGGGGTCCCTGTTCTGGCCCTGCACCAGCCTGACGCTCTCTCCCTGCGCAGGATTACGCGCAGTGCCGTTTCGAGGCCTACTTCCAGCAGAAGGCGCAGTGCCCGTGACCAGCCCGGCTCTGCCTGCCCCGCGCTCGCCTGCCTCCTGCATCAGGCCCCCGGGCTCGCCGGGCTGCAGACGGAGCAGCGGAGTGGCCCCTCCCCGCCAAAAGGACAACAGCTGGCAAGGACCCCAAGGGACCAACGCCCCCAGACCAGCCTCCCTTGCCTCCTGGGGTGGGGGGCTGCCCTGGCTGGCCAGTGAGTGGGGGTGGGGTCTGGGGGGTCTGGGCGGGAAACGGTTAATGTTCCGGTGTGGGGAGTGAATGCAGAGGCTGCCCTCCCCCAATGGGTGTGAGGATCTCCACCCCCTCCAGGGGGGCTGTGTGGGGCCGGCTCTCCCCACTGCCCAGTGTCAGATGTCTCTGTGTGGCCATGGGGGTCCCGCTGAGCAGGGCGGCTGCAGCCTCGGCCCCCTCCCTGGGGCAGGAGGGGCCCGGCTCCCCTGGTTCCCTGCGAGTGCACTGGGGGCTGCGCGCTGGGGGCTGCGCGCTGGGAGCTGAATGTGCCACACGTGCGTCTGCCTCTGTCCCTGTGTCTCTGCCTCCCCTGGCCTGTGGCGCTGCCCAGCTCTGCCACCCCAGTGCCCTTCCTGCCTGCCCCGCCGATGTGACCTGGGATCCCCTGGGGCTCAGCGAGCGTGGGCTGCAGGGGGAGACCTGCATGCTCTGCCCCTGCCGGGCCCCCTCCTGCTGGCCCCTTTTCTGGAGAAGCAGGGGGCGTTTGTAGGGCTGCTGTCCCCGCAGGCAGTGCTGGCCTGGCTCCAGTGCCTCTCACGCTGCTGGGAATGGGGGGTGGGCTCTAGCGGGGTGTCCCCTGCTCCGGCTGGGGGAGTGGGTGGGGGCCGCCTCCCATAGCCCTGCCCCAAAGCTCCTCCCTGCCTGGGCCCCGTGGCCGGGGCTCTGCACTTGCTTTCCCTGCCAGTCCCCAGAGCCTGCTGCTGCCGCCCCCTCGGAGCCGGGCCCCTGGCAGGGCCCTCCACTGCCTAGCAATGGACCGTGAACTCTGCACTCAGACCAATAAATGCCTGGCACTGTCTGCCTGTGTCCGTCTGTCTGGCCGTCCCTCCTCCTGCCCAGGGCACTCAGCGTCCTGGGGGCCGGCCGCCAGGCCCAGCGTCTGCCCTGGGGAGGTCCCTGCCAGGCTGCAGAGCTGTGTGGGTCCCCAGGGCAGTGGGCGCCGAGGCCTGATCTGTGTGCAGTGGGGGGGTTCAGGCCTGCACATGGGCACTGACGCTGGCAGCGGGAGGGGAGGCTGGCTTGGGAGAGACACAGCGCGGCCTAGCCCTAATGCCCCAGCCCCCTGGCTCCGGCAGCGTGGAAGGGGGGAGCGTGTTTGGAGCCGTCACGGCCCCGCCAGGCATGGGGCTCTGCTGCTGGGCCCCCGGCCGTGCTGGTGCTCCCCGGCTACCAGCCGGAGCGGCGTGTCCGCGATCCGCGGCGGTGCCCGCTCCTGCCTGGGGCAGGCTCCGCAGCCATGTCGTGCTGTCCTCCCAAGCCTCGCCCTGCTGCTCCAGGCTGCATCTGTGACAGGAAAGCCAAAGGCTGGGGTGCCATCCAGTGCCCGCTCTGCCCGGCTCCGTTCCCTCCCCCGGGGCTCTGCCTGGCGCCAGTGCCTAGCCTGCAGGAGCCTCTTGTGGAGCCTGGGCGCTCCCCTTCCTGTGCTGCTCCGCTTGGCCAGGGGCCCTGCTGCCTCCGCGCTGCATGGGGCGCAGGCGGGCTCAGCTTTCCTGCTCACTGGCTGGAAGCAGGTTAAAAATAGCTCGGCCCTCCTGCCTGCTCTGAGATTCCTGTGGCGGCCCGTGCCCGGGCCTGTGCTGCCCAGAGCTCCCAGCGCTGCCGGCTGCCCCACGCTCGGCCGGGGCCGAGCTTCGGGACGTGCCATGCCCCGCAGGGCGCTCTGTGCCCCTCTGCGCAGCCAGAGGTGGGGGGGCGAAGCCTTGTGGGCTGCAGCCTGGCACGCCGTGACTCACCCCCCGAGGGCTGCGGCTGGCTGGGCTCTGAGCTGCCTCCTGTGCTTCCTTCACACCCTGATGAGCTGCTTCCTGCTGCCCAGCAAGGGACCAGGCGGCCTGGCACCACGGGCAGAGCCCTGGGAGAACAGCCCTGAGCAGAGGGTCTACCGGAGCCGAGGGGCGGGGCTGCCCCTCATTACCGTCCAGACAGATCCCTGTGCCTTCCAGGTATGCTGCCCAAAATGCCACCTTCCTGGTGCTGTGCCATCGCTCCCGGAGCCTGCTCCCCCACGGGGCCCCACCAACGCCATTGCACAGGCTGCGTGTTACTGCTTGGGGGCCTGGGCGTCCTGCAGGGCAGGGTGCAGTCCTGGGCCCCGGGCCCCTCACCCGTGGGTGGGCTGGGACTGGGTGCATGCAGCGCCACGGCTGGGCCACTGCCTCAGCCTGCCGTCCCCAGCACTGGCAGGGCCTGCACCCAGTGGAGCAGAGCGTCCCGTGAGCCCCTCCCCATTGGTGCCAAGGGGGCTGGTCTCCCCCCGGGGCTCTGTGCCCAGCGGCTTGCAGCCCAAAGCACCCGTTGGGTCCCCTCCGCCCCGTCCCTGGGTGAGCCAAGGTGCCCTCAGGCTGTAGGTCCCAGCCTTCACCCGCGTGGATTCCTGCTGGCTGCCACCCTCACGGGCCAGGCCTGGGTCTCCGCTGGTGGGGCTGTGCCACTTCGGCAGCCCCACAGGCCTGTGGCCATGGGCTCGTCCCAGTGATGGGCCAGGCCCAGCCCAGGAAAGGGGCTGGCTGGGACCACGGAGGCCTGTCTCTGGCCAGAGTAGCACCCCGGGTGGGTCTGCAGACCCCGGCCTGGAGATGCCCCCTTGTGGGGAGGTGGCAGCTGCCCAGCAGAGCTGTCGGGCGAGGCCTGGGCTGCGCTCAGTGGCTGCGTCCAGCGCAGCGTGTCAGGTGGGGGCCCTGGTGTGGGGTGAGGAGACCAGGGCCAAGGGCCCTGGTACCCCGGAGCTACCCCCTCCCACCTGGGAACAGCTCCCCGTGCCCAGAGCCTGTGGCGCCAGGGGGCAGGGATGAGGGGAGCCCCTGCCCAGCAGACAGTTCCCCCTTGAGTCCCATCCCCTCTCATTTCCCCCCATCCTTTGTCCCCAGCCTGCCTCTGCCCCAAGGAGCTGCTGGTGCAGGCCCCAGCCCTTGGTGCTGGCCCCACCGCCTGCGGGCGGAGGCTGGGGCAGGCTGAGCCCCACAGGGGCCTGGCACCAGCTGAGGATAAAATGGACAGGAGTCTATACGTGCTGCCCCGAGGGAGCAGGCGTCCCCCTGCCCTAGGCCCTGCCCGGCATGGCACTGCCCCCAGCCGGACTCCTCCCTGCCCGAGCTGGGCCAGGCCAGCTTAGCAGCCCCAGGTCTCTTGGTGCCTGCAGGTGGAGCTGGCCCGGATGGCTGAGGAAAGCGCGTACTTCGGGGCGCTGGCCCGCTCCCAGATGCAGGAGGCTGCGGAGTGGCGGCTGGTGCTGGAGCACGTCCCATCGGGCGCCTTCCGCGCCATCCTGGAGTTTGTCTTCCTGGGGCACTTCGGGCTGGGCGAGGAGGAGCTGCTGCCCGCTGTCCAGGCTGCCAGTTACTTGCTGGTGCCCTCCTTCATGGAGCAGTGCTGGCTGGCCCTGCGCCCCCTCCTGCACCCCCACAACTGCCTGTCCTACCTGCGCTTTGCTGAGGCCATCGGCTGCCCGGAGATGCGGGCCGTGTTGTGCCAGTACCTGAGCACCCAGCTCCTGGAGCTGGCGCCCGTCACGGGGCAGCTGGCCCCGGCGCTGCAGGAGGAGCTGGCAGGGCTCCGGACGCGGGGCCCTCAGCAGCTGTGTGTGCTCCGCAAGGAGAACCTGAGGGCCCCGGCCACCCCCGACATGGAGCCCCTGCGCGGCCTCTACTGCCTCCCCCTGGGCCAGGGGGGCACCTGGCGCCGGTCCACCGGGCTGCCCTTCCGGGCTGACAAGTGGAGCTTCAGTACCGCCCAGCTGCTCAACTACCTGTTCCTCATCGGCAGCTACCGGGAGCGCCGCGGGGCCCGCGGGTTCGCCTTCCGCATGGCAGCCTTCCGCTACAACCCGCTGGCCGGCTGCTGGCAGCCCACCGCCCCGCTGCTGAAGGTCAGTGCCCCATGCCCTGGTACCCTCTCCCGCTACTCCCTCACCCACCGCTGGCAGCCCCCTACCCCGCTGCTGAAGGTCAGTGCTCCGTGCCCTGGTACCCCCTGTCATGGAGTCCCCGGGCGATGCTCGGGAACTGCTCCCTACAAAGCCAGTCAGGACTCTGGTGAAGTCTCCTCGCTCTGAGCAGACTGTCTTCAGGGCAAGCAGCTCACACAGCTTCACCTTCCTGGGTCTGACCTTGGAGCATTCAGCATCCTCTGCCCCTCCATGCGCTTCCCACAGCAAGTCCGCCCAGGCGGGGTCCTGGGGAAGCCAGAGGACCTGCACGCACCCCCCCCTTCGCAGTCAGACGTGACTCTCAGCCAGCCAGTAAACCAGGGGTTTATTAGATGACAGGAACACGGTCTAAAACAGAGCTTGTAGGTACAGAAAACAGGACCCCTCAGCTGGGTCCATCCTGGGGGGCAGCGAGCCAGACAACTCCGTCTGCACTCACTTCCCAGCCCCAGCCAGCTCCAAACTGACTCTCCAGCCCCTCCTTTCTGGCCTTTGTCTCTTTCCCAGGCCAGGAGGTCACCTGATCTCTTTGTTCTCCAACACCTTCAGCTATCACCTTGCAGGGGGGAAGGGCCCCGGCCATTAGTTGCCAGGAGACAGAGTGTCGGCCATTTATGCACACTGGCCCTTTGCTCTGCAACAATTACACCCCCTTATCCCACCACCTAGAGACTTAAGAAACGCATAGGGGAAACTGAGGCACCCACACAGTATTCAGAGGAAACATTAAGAAAAGTCCCACTTTGTCACACCCCCATGCCTGGTACCCCCTCCCCCCACTACTGCTCCCTCACCCACCACTGGCAGCCCCCTACCCTGCTGCTAAAGGTCAGTACCCTGTGCCCTGGTACCCCCCCACCCCCTCTTGCTACAGATCCCTCACCCAGCACTGCCGCCCACTTCCCGCTTATGGTGACCCCCTGTCACGGACTTTCAGGCCTGGCGCTCTGGAACTGCTCTGTACGAAGCCAACCAGGACTCGGGCACCGGGACTCTCCCCCGGGCAAGGAGCCTTTCCACCTACGGCCTTCCTGGGTCTGACCTCGGAGCACTCAGCCCCCTGTTCATGCTGTGCCCTTCCCCTGGGCAGGGCCTCCAGAATGGGACCCCTGGGGAAGCCAGAGGGGCCCTGTCCGCAGTCAGCCGGGACTCCCAGCCAGCATGCAACACAGTCGTTGGGACACAGCGTAGAACAGAGCTTGTTACCCAGAAAGCAGGAACTTTCAGCCAAGTCCATCTTGGGGACCCCCAGGGCCTCGTGCCCCTGGATTCCCCACTCCGAGTCCCAAACAGGAGACCGACCTCCCACTGCCCCTCCTCTGGTCTTTGTCTCGCTTCCAGGGTAAAGTGTCACCTGGCCGCGTCCCCCTCCTGGCTCTCCGGTTACGAAGGGCACCGGCCATCGCCTACTTGCAAGCAGCTGGAGCTGCCTCACCTGCCCCCAAGGGCCTCAGCAAAAGACACAGACCCTTATCCCCACCACCGAGGCATCGGTGCAGTACACAGGGAAACTGAGGCACACAGTATTCATGCATAACAGTAAGACTTACTCAGGCTCACATACAACATGATGGGAACCCCCCCACTTCATCACATGTCCCCCTCCTGCCCTCGTTCCCTCACCCACTGCTGAAGGTCAGTGCCCTGGTACCCCTCACCTCTCTGTTACTGCTCCCTCACCCACCACCCCTGCTGCTGGGGGTCAGTGGCTGGTACCTTGTGTCACGGAGTGTGGGGGACTCAGGGCCCTGCACCCCCGGCTTCCTTCGATTCACTGTGACTCTCAGCCAGCCAGTAAAGCAGAAGGTTTATTTAGACGACAGGAACACAGTCCAAGACCGGTCTTGCAGGCACAGACAACAGGACCCCCCCCCCCAGTTAGGTCCATCTTGGGGTCCCAGGGGCACCACAGCCCCGTTGGGGGGTCAGAGCCCTGTCTGGGCTCCCCTCCATTACACCAGCCAGCTCCTGACCCTCTAACTCCCTCCAGCGTCTCTCACCCAGCCTCTCCCAGCTCCTCCCCCAGCCTTTGTCCAGTTTCCCAGGCAGAGGTGTCACCTGGCCCCAGCCCCTTCCTGGGTTCTCACGTTACATGCTCAGGTATCTTCCCTCAAGGCCAGTCTCCCATCCCCCAATGCAGACCGTCCCAGCCAACCTCCCCACTCAGCATTCAAAGACCACATTAAGAACAGTCCCAGTTCGTCACACCTTGGTACCCTTTCTCCTGCTACCGCTCCCTCACCCAGCACTGGCAGCCCACCCCCCACTCATGGGCAGTGCCCTGGTACCCCCCACGCTACTGTTCCCTCACCCAGCACTGGCAGCCCCCTACCCCGCTGCTGAAGGTCAGTGCCCTGGTACCCCTGTACCCAGGTACCCCCCTGCTACAGATCCCTCACCCACCGCTGGCAGCCCCCTACCCCGCTGCTGAAGGTGAGAGCCCCCTTGCCTCAGTGGCCCCGCTTCGCTCTCTGCCCTCTCCCTGCTGGCACTCGCTGGCTCCCCCGTGAAGGCCCCACTCTGAGGGCCCCTGGCACTTGCAGCTGAATGGGATGTGGGGCCAGCTGCCCCAGGCTCTGAGCCTCCCAGTGCCATGCTCCCACCCCCAGTTCCCAGCCTGGACCCCCAGGCCACGCGCTGCCCCCAGACACCAGGGTGACAGGCTCCCGGTGGGGTCAGCCCTGAGTTCCTAGCCCCCCGGCCCGCTCTCTCCTCGCAGCGCCGGCGGCACTTCAGCACAGCGGTGGTGGGGCAGCGGATTTACGCCATCGGGGGCTGGTACCTGGACACGCTCCTGGCGCCGGACGGCGGCACGGCTCTGTACGCGGCGGTGGAGCGCTACGACCCCTGGAGCGACTCGTGGGCCTTCGTCTCCTCGCTGCCCCTCACCGACTTCACCTTCGCCGTCTCGCTGTCCCACGACCTGCCGCTCTGCGCGGCTCATGCCGGCAGCATCTACGCCCTGGGCAGCGTGCAGAGGACGGGCGAGAAGCTGCTGCTGCGTTACGACGTCGGGGCAGGTGAGCAGAGCCAGAGCCAGCGCCTGGCACTGCCCGGGCAGAGAGCTCCGGCCCCAGGGCGCCCAGCCGTGCCACACGGAGCCTCGGCCCTATCTCAGCAGGGCTGCCCAGAGGATTCAGGGGGCCTGGGGCAAAGCAATTTCGGGGGCTCGTTCCATTAAAAAAAAGTTGCAATACTATAGAATACTATATTCTCATGGGGGCCTGGGGCAAATTGCCCCATTTGTCCCCCCCTCTGGGCAGCCCAGCATCTCAGCCCCGTCTCCAGCCGCCTGCTCCTCCCTGCGGCTGGGCTGCGATCAGAGCCGCTGCGGACGGGCGAGTCCCTGGCCCGCGCCCGGCGAATGCTGGGCCGTCTCTTAGGGAGCCTCCGAGCTCCCAGGCTGATGGGCCTTGCGGGAGGGAAGGGGGAGGAGACTTGGGGGGGGGGTTGGGCAGGGTGAGGCTGGGGCAACGGTGGGGGTGGGGAGTGGGTTGGGATGAAGGTAGGGGGAGTTGAGTGGGGGGTGGGCTGCGGTGGGGCGAGTTCCAGGTAGGGTGGGGACAGGTGGGGGGGTGAGATGCACAGGGTGAGGATGGGCGTGGAGGTGTGGGGCTGAGGATGGGGGGACTGGGGTGAGGGCGGGCAGAGTGAGGACGGGTGTGGGGGTGGGCGGGGTGAGGACGGGGGGACTGGGGTGAGGGCGGGCAGAGTGAGGACGGGTGTGGGGGTGGGCGGGGTGAGGACGGGGGGACTGGGGTGAGGATGGGCAGAGTGAGGACGGGGGTGGGTGGGGTCAGGACGGGGGACTGGGGTGAGGGCAGGCAGAGTGAGGACGGGTGTGGGGGTGGGCGGGGTGAGGACGTGGGGGACTTGGGTGAGGTCTGGGCAGAGTGAGGACGGGTGTGGGGGTGGGTGGGGTGAGGACGGATCCGGGCCAGGTGGGGTGAGGTCTGGGCAGGGTAAGGATGGGTGTGGAGGTGGGGGGGTGAGGATGGGGAGGGGACTGGGGTGAGGGCGGGCAGAGTGAGGATGGGTGTGGGGGTGGGCGGGGTGAGATGCACAGGGTGAGGATGGGCGTGGAGGTGGGGGGGGTGAGGGCGGACAGAGTGAGGACAGGCGTGGAGGTCGGCAGGGTGAGATGCACAGGGTGAGGACGGGTGTGGGAGTGGGTGGGGTGAGGACGGCGTGGGACTGGGGTGAGGGCGGGCAGAGTGAGGACGGGTGGGGGAGTGAGGGTGGGCAGGGTGAGGATGGGCGTGGAGGTGGGCGGGGTGAAGATGGGGGGCCTGGGGCGAGGTCTGGGCAGAGTGAGGAGGGGTGTGGGGGTGAGGACGGCGGGGGACTGGGGTGAGGGCGGGTGTGGGGGTGAGGACGGGGGGGCCTGGGGCGAGGTCTGGGCAGAGTGAGGACGGGTGTGGGGGTGGGCGGAGTGAGGACGGATCCGGGCCAGGTGGGGCGAGGTCTGGACTGGTGCGGGGGCGACGCCCCTCCCACCCTCTCTCTCGTTGCAGACACGTGGCAGGAGCTGCTCCCCACGCTGACGCGAGCCGATGCCGACCTACCCGGCCTCTATTTCCTGGGGGGCTCGGAGCCCCTCTATGTGGTGGGGGGCAACACCCAGGAGAACGTGGTGATTTCCTTCAGCCCGGGGGCCCGGCGCTGGGGCCCTGCGCGGAGCCTGCCCAAGTGCAGCCTGGCAGGGCAGGGCGTGGCCCGGGGCAGCCGCCTCTTCATGGCGGCACCGGAGCTGGGCACGGTGCTGGCCCTGGAGCTGGGCTCGCTGGCCTGCTGCCCGCTGCCCGCCCCGCCCTTCCCCCTCTCCTACGAGGCCCTCTTCTTCCTGCACTTCCCGCCGCCCCCCTCGCCCCATGGGGAGCTGGGCAGTGAGCAGGGGCAGGTGGGGCCAGAGGGCCCTGGAGCCAGCTGGGACAGTGAGGGGACCCCCTCGTGGTGAGCCCGGGGTTCACGCCCTGCCACGAGCGGTGTGCGGCGCACGCCGGGGGGAGGGGCGCTCATTTGCCCACTGATGACGCGCTGGCTCGTTAAGGTTGCTGTGAGACGGGCACCGGTGCCACGCGGGTGCTGCGGCTGGTTCTCGGGGCTGTGCGGGCAGGGCCGGCTCTGGCTTTTTTGCCGCCCCAGGCAAAAAAGCCTCCGGCCGCCCCCCCCCCCTGTGGGGGGGGGGGGGGGAGGGAGGGCGGCGACCCCGGCGGCCGGGGGGAGGGAACCGGGGGGGAGGGCGGCTGGAGCCCCGGGGGGAGGGCGGCAAGCCCCGGCGGGGGCTCCACTCTCCCCCCGGCGGCCAGAGCGGGAGGGCGCAGGGGGGGAGGGCGGCCAGAGCGCCGGGGGGAGGGCCGCGAGCCCGGCTGTGGCCCCGCTCTCCCCGGCGGCCGGAGCGCCGCGCCGCCCCCCTCCAGGTGCCGCCCCAAGCACAAGCTTGGTGGGCTGGTGCCTGGAGCCGGCCCTGTGTGCGGGGCTGTCGGGGATGGGTTCTCGCCAGGTGAAGGATGGACAGGGGCCGACACAGCAGCCCGGGGGGGGGCCCAGACTCCAGGGACCCTTTGTCCGGATCAGAGGCTGCAGCAGGAAGGGGTGGGGGTCTCCCTAGTGCCAACCCCAGCGGGGGGAGCCAGCCTGGAGCCGGGGCTGGGCCCCCTCACAAGCCCCCAGTTCCCACGGGCGCTGACCCCTGGGGGAGGAACTCGCAGGGAGCCCCAGGCGGGCGCTGCCCATTCCCGGGGGGGGGGCTGAGCCTGGTGCCTCCTTTGTCACTGCAGTTCCCCTCCCTCCCCTGCCTGCTCCCAGCCCCCTTGCTCCTTATTTATGCCGCTGCCCTTTCACCCACATACCAGCTACTATTTCTGGGGCTGGCTCTGAGCCCAGGGCGAGCTCCCGGGGGGGCTCCGGGCTGGGCGGGGGGCACCATGGGGGGGTGTCCCTGGGCACACCCAACAGCTTCCCCAGCTCAGCGGGCAGCGCCGCCTCCCTCCTACTGCCCAAGGCAGCGCACAGCGCCTCCCACCCCCTCCCCCACTTCCTCCAGCCCTCACCGGGTGGGGGGTGGGGACGGCTGGTGCCCCGTTCCCATGGCCCAGCCTGGCGGGGGAGGGGGTGGGCCGTGATTAGTCCCAGATTTGGGAGGCCCCCCTGCACCGGGGGTTGCTGAGTGTCTTGGTGAGTATGTCGCCTTCCTTCGGGCAGGGTGGGAAGGGGACCGGCCTGGCCCACTCAGCCCTGGTGCCCTGGAGCATACATGTACACGCTCGCACACGCTTGTACACGCACATGCCCACCCTCCTGGCATGTCCCCCGGGGCCGTGCCCCATTCAGCCGCCCCCCCCCCCCACCCCCGTGCTGCAGCCTGTTCAGAGCCCTGCCGGGCGCAGTGAGGCCTGGGCCGGGGACTCTGCTCCAGGTGCCCTTGTGGTGGTGGAGGGAGGGGGCCGCGTGCTGCTGGCTGGCTGGCTCCCGGCTGCTCTGCGGGGGCTCTGGCCTGGGGGAAGGACGCGGGCTCGGTGGGGTTGGCAGGGGCTGGGGCACCTTGAGACCAGGGCGGCTTGTCCACTTCAGCCCAGCGCTGCAGCAGCCGCACTCCCCTGCACGCCAGGGAAGGTGCAGGCCCCTGGCTGGGTGGGCCCCCAGCCTCCTGCCCCACTGCGACATCCTCCCCTTCAGTACTGGCGGGGCAGGTTTTGGGCCACGTGAGGTGAATGCAGGGGGCACTGTCATACTCCCCGCCCCAGGGCGGCTGGGAACAAGGCACAGCCAGTGCCCCTGTGCCAGGGCAGCGGCTCCCCTTTGGCCAGTGAGGAGGGTGGGGCTGTCGGGCCCGACAAAGCGGAGGGGGGGACAGGCCCAGGTAGGTCTGGGCCCTGGGAGAAGCTGAAGGCAGAACAGCAAGGGGGGCAGGGGGGCTGGTGAGAGCTGAAGGCTGGGGCGCAGCGGAGCAAGCTGGACCCATAAGAGCCATGGGGGGGGGGTTAGGGAGGGAGGCTCCCCAGTAAAGGGGCTCTCCCAGGCGAGAGGCTGGGGGCTCTCCACTGGGCAGAGCAGGGTAACGCTGGGGCGGCTCTGCTGGTACGAGGACAGGGCGGGAGTGCCAGGGAGTCCGGGCGCCCCTGTGCGAGATGGGATGGGGGGGCTGTCGTGGGCCGGGACGTTGGGTGATCTTGGGGGAGAGAAAGAACCGATGTGTGGGACGGTCTGCGCAATGCCTGATAATAAACCAGCCCCACGGAGGCTATTGGTGAGGCAAGACAGAGTGTGTGGAGTTACTGGGGACTCTGAAAGGGGAAACTGAGGCAGGCATGCCTGCCATGCTGCAGCCTGCTGCAGGAGGGTGCCCTGGGCAGTGGCTGCCCTCTGACACCCACCCACCTAGGTCCCTACTTCCCCCCGTGCAGGCGAGGAAGGGCAGCATGGCCAGGCCCAGTCGTGCCCCCGCCTGGCTTGTGTGCTGCCCGGCTGGGGGCTGGAGGAGCCGTCTCCGGGGAGGAGCCGCCGTTCTCCGGGTAGAGCACTCAGCAGCAGCCGGTGCTAGAGCCAGGCCAGGTCTGCGTTGGAGCCAGGAGGGGTCAGGACGGGCAGCCACGGGCTATAGCTGCCAGCTGCCTGGAGGGGCAGAGAAGAGGCATGGGGGCTGGGCAGGGGAGGGGAGGGGGCATCGTGGGCAGGGACGTGTCCTTGGCCCTTTGCTAGCCAGGCTCTCAGGCAGGCCAGGGGCGCGCACGGGCGAGAGGGAGAGGCGGAGGTGGCCGATTTCAGGATGCCATGTAGGGCCGCAGGGAGGCTGGATGCCAGGTGTCCTGTTACAGGCAGCGGGGAGCGGGGCGGGCAGGGGACGCGGAGCAGCGGGTTTGAAGGACGCAGGAAGCACCGTTCCCAGGGGCTCTGCCAAGGGCGGACGTGGCGCTGACGCTTGGAGATTCGGCACCTTCTGAGCAGGTACCAGCGTCTGCTGCTCGGCTCCCGGGCAGGGCAGGGCGTGGGGCTGCTGGGGCTGGAGCTGCGCTTTGCCTCCGTTGGCCTCCAGCCAAGTCCCCGTCTTGTCCTAGCTGATTGCCAGCGACCTCGCTAGCTACAGCTGCTGGCCATCCTGGGCGTGTTTCGGGCCGTGCTGCCCCCTGTGTGCTCCATGTCATTAGCGTGTTGCCCCCTGCCCTCCACGTGTCCTTGGCTTGTTGGGGATGCGCTGTCCCTTTGTGTGGTGCTTGCTCCTGCCGGGTTTGGGGTGCACAGATGGGGGGTTTGGATGAACGCTCCCCTTTGGACCATGGCTGGGCTTGGCTGTGGGGGTGTGTGTCCTCAGCAGGTGTAGAGGTGCACTGTCCCTTCTTATAGGCCTTTGGGGGGCTTGGGGCTATGGGGGTCTGGGGTGTCTGTCTGCAGCCGGGTGTGCCAGCCCAGGAGGTGTCTGCATCCGTGTGTCTGTCTGCAGCCGGGTGTGCCAGCCCAGGAGGTGTCTGCGTCCGTGTGTCTGTCTGCAGCCGGGTGTGCCAGCCCAGGAGGTGTCTGCATCCGTGTGTCTGTCTGCAGCCGGGTGTGCCAGCCCAGGAGGTGTCTGCATCCGTGTGTCTGTCTGCAGCCGGGTGTGCCAGCCCAGGGGGTGTCTGCATCCGTGTGTCTGTCTGCAGCCTGGTGTGCCAGCCCAGGGGGCGTCCGTGTGTCTGTCTGCAGCCGGGTGTGCCAGCCCAGGGGCAGTTGGTGCCCGCGGCTGGCCGTGTCTGTCCATGCCTCTGCCTGCTGCTCTGAGGAGCAGGGTGGCTCTGACCCTTCCCTCACTTGGCCCATTCCCAGCCTCGTGTGATGGAAAAGCTGCCCGCCGGCCTGACGTCACCGCTAGCCTCCAGCCCGGGGAGTGTCACAGCTGCAGCAGCGGTGGAGTGTGATTGGCTGGCAGGGCCCAGTGGGTGGTGGGGGGCACACGGGTGCTGTGGGGGTAGCAGGACCTAGAGTGGGGTGTGCCAGCGGTCTGCACACTGCTATGCCCCAGCTTTTAAACAGTGTCTGGGAGGTCCCCTCCCGCCACTGCGCCAGCCCCCCAAGGGGTCCCACGGGGGTAAGTCCCACAGCCTCACCCCCTCCAGCCCCCCGACGTCACCCCGTGAGCTCTGCCCGGTGACCCCTGCTGAGCCGGACTCGGGGTCAGAGCCTGTGACTCGGCCGGGGTCTGCGGCGCGTCCAGGCAGCCAGGTTGGGACTCATCTGGACGCCGCGTCTGGAAATCCTGAGCTCAGCAGCTGTGGAGGAAACGAAGGGGAAGGCCAGGCCCCCTTGAGCCAGGCTGCTGCAGGAGCCAGCAGGGTTTGCTTTCTCTGCCCCCTCTTTGCCTTGCCCCCAGGGCTCCCGGATTCCCAGGGTCGGGGGGGGGGGGGGGGGAGGCTCCAGCTCCAGCTCTGGCCCAGTCTCGAGGAGGAGCCCATCAGTGGGCCCAACCCCCGAGGGGTCTCACACCTCCTCCAGGGTCAGCCACTTGGCTTCACCGCCTCCTGAACGGGCCGTCTGGGCCTGCAGCCCCCCACTGCACGCCGGTGAGTCCGACGGAGCCAGACCCTGACGGAGGCTTGGCCCGTCTGCAGGGCCTAATGCACCTTGCCCAGCGCGGCCAGAACGGCCGGGTCAGTCAGCTGGACACAGCGCAGGACAGAGAACGCCGGGTACAGCCGCGTCTGTGCTGCCTGGCCCCGCTCTGGGTGGTGCTCCCTGTCTGACCTCCTTGGGCAGACTCCAGGTCAGCACCCCGACTCCGCCCAGCACCTGGCTCTGTCCCCCTCCTCCCAGCCCGTTGGTCTCCAGCCAGGGGACGGTTGGCGGGGGGGGATGTCCACATTCCTCTGGGCCCTTGGGCACTGGGGTCTCTGTCACAATGTTTGGCTCTGCCATTGTCTCCTCACATGCTGCAGTGAGCTGGGGACTAAGGCCCAGACACCCGGGTGATGGCCACACCTGTGTCTTCACCCGCCCTGAGAGCCAACAGCCCTTTTCCCCCCCAGGTAACAATGCAGCACATGGGGGAGCCAGAAGGAGACATAACAATATTACAGAATGGTCTCTGTGTCCCTGTGAGCTCAGTTCCCAGCCCCGCCGCCCGCCCCCAGGGCTCTCCTGCTGCCCGGTGACCAGGGTCAGTTCAGTCCTTGGGGTTCCCGCGGTCTCTGCAGGGTCTATCTATGGCAGCGGTTTTCAAACTGTGGGAATTTCAGGCACTGGGTCGCGGCAGCTCTGCAGGGCCGGCTCCAGCATTTCTGCCGCCCCAAGCAAAAAAAAAAAGCCGCGATCGCAATCGCGACCGGTGGTGGCAATTGGGGGGGGGGGGAAGCCGCGATCGGCGGTGGCAGTTCGGCGGCAGGTCCTTCGCTCCTAGAGGGAGTGAGGGACCTGGCACCCCCGAATTGCCGCACGTGCCGCCCCTCTCCCTTGGCCACCCCAAGCACCTGCTTGTTAAGCTGGTGCCTGGAGCCGGCCCTGCAGCTCTGGTGAGCATCACTGACCAGGCCATTAAAAGTCCGGTCAGCGGTGCTGCTCGGCTAAGGCAGGCTAGTCCCTACCTGTTCTGGCTCCGCGCTGCGCCCCGGAAGCGGCCAGCAGCAGGTCCGGCTCCTAGGCAGGGGGGCCACTGGGCTCCACGCTGCTCCCACCCCGAGCACTGGCGCCGCACTACCAGCCAATGGGAGCTGGGGAGGGGGGCAGTGCCTGCGGGTGAGAGCCACGCAGAGCCGCTTGTGTACCTCCGCCTAGGAGCCGGACCTGCTGCTGACTGCTCCCAGGGCGCAGCGCGGTCCGTATAGGGTGACCAGATGTCCCGATTTTATAGGGACAGTCCCGATATTTGGGGCTTTTTTTATATGGGCTCCTATTACCCCCATCCCCTGTCCCGATTTTTCACACTTGCTGTCTCGTCTAGGTTCGCGGTGCCAGGACAAGCAGGAAGCCTGCCTTAGCACCCCCGCTGCGCCGCTGACCGAAGTAACCCCGCACCCCAATCTCCTGCCCCAGCCCTGAGCCCCCCCAACCCTGAACCCCTCATTCCCAGCCCCACCCTGCAGCCCTCACCTCTGCACCCCAACTCTCTGCCCCACACCCCGAACCCCTCATCTCCAGCTCCGTTGGGCCGCGGGCATCAACAATTTTCTTCAACTGGGTCACCCTATGGCTATGGGCTGGCCCCAGCCAGCCCCGAACAGCCCATTCGTAGCGCCCCAGAGAAAATACAGCACGGCTCCTGCTTCGCCACTTGAACCCTTCGAATCTCCACCCCCTGGGTAGCAATACCAAGGCCACAGGGGCAGCGTCATCCGGCTGGGTCATCTGAATCCTACAGACAGTCCCCACGGCTGTCACGGTCGGCCTAGAGCTGGGGGATGGCCCCTGGGGGCGGGGGGCTGAGAGCTGGGGTTAGGGGGTGGCCCCCTGGAGGGGGGAAAGCAGGGCCTAGAGCTGGGGCTGAGGGCCAGTCCCCTGGGGAAGGGGGGGGGGGCTGAGAGCTGGGGCTGGACAGTTGACCCATGGGGTGGGAGGGCCTAGAGCTGAGGGCCAGTCCCCTGTGGGGGCAACGAGGCCTGGGGCGGGGGGGCAGTGGGGCTGAGAGTTGGGGCTGGGGCTGAGAGTCGGGGGCTGGTCCCCTGTAGGGGGTTGGGCCTGAGAGCTGGGGCTGGGGAGTGGCTCCGTGGGGGGGCGGCAGGGCCTAGAGCTGGAGGTCAGTCCCCAGTGGGGGCAACAGGCCCTGGGGTTGGGGGGGCAGTGGGGCTGAGAGCTGGGGCTGAGGGCCACCCTGTGGGAGGGGTGCCTGGGAGTGATTCCCTGTGGGAGGGCGGCAGGGCCTACAACCTTGGCTGGGGGGAGTCTCCTGTGGGGGCAATGGGGCCAGGGTTCCCCTCTTTAGGAAGCCCTCTGTGGGGGAAGCCCCTGGAGGGCTTCAGTTCATGCTGGGGCTGAGGGGTCCGATGTGGGGGAGGCGGGGGGTGGGGCAGGGGGCACCCTCTCTGGGTCTGGGGGGGTTCCCCTCTGTGGGAGGCAGGGCCTACTGTTGGGGTTGGGGCAAGGTGGGGCAGAGGCAGGGTCAGGGGGTGCCCTCTCTGGGGCGGGAGGTGGGGCTGGGGTGGGGCAGGGGGTGCCCTGTCTGGGACGGGAGGTGGGGCTGGGGCAGGGGGTGCCCTGTCTGGGGCGGGAGGTGGGGCTGGGCTCTCCTAGGAGCCGGCAGCGGGTGGGGCTGGGGGTTCTCTGGCAGTTGGGGCAGGAAGGGTGGAATCGATCTCCGAGGACGTCCGGTGCCAGGGTCAGGAGGCTGGTGCCCTGGGGCAGCCCCTAGCAGCCCGGGCCCCCCATGTTGGGCGCTGTCCAAACGCACCAGGAAACGGCCCTGCCCCACGGAGCTCTCCACCCATTCCTGTCGCTCTCGGGGGTCAGGGCCGGCACCGGCGCTGCCGCGGGGCAGGGATTTCTCAGCTGTGGGTCGCCAGGCCATGGAGAATGGGGCTGAGAGCAAGCTGGTCCCTGGGCGGATGGCTGCACCTGGCGAGCCCCCAGTGCCGGGAGCCGAAGGGAGCTGTGCTGGGCCCCTTGGGCTCTGTTTCCGTCCCCACAGTAGAGCTGGGGGCTTGTTACCCTGTGTGCAGGGTCCGGAGGAGCATGGTCACGGGGTCCCCTTCCCTCCGCGCCCTACAGGGCTGCCTCTGTCTGCCCTGGCCTGGGCCTCGGGCTGGGGTTGGGCGTTCCCTGTGGGGTGGGGAGGTGCCGTTTCTCGGGCAGGGGGTGGCTGTTGGGTGCGGCTCAGGGGACTTATGGGGGGCGGCGCTGCTTTGTGGGCTGCGTGCAGGGGTGTCCAGGAGGAGCAGATGCTGGGGAGAAGGGGGGGCAAGTGACCGTGCTCAGTGGGGACCCCAATGCCTGCTCTCTGCCCCTCCCCCGGCAGGCAGCGCAGGGCCCCCAAGATGGCGGAAGCGCACCAGGCCGTGGCCTTCCAGTTCACGGTGACCCCTGAGGGCGTCGATGTCCAGCTGAGCCGCGAGGCCCTCAAGCAGATCTACCTGTCTGGGGTCGCCTCGTGGAAGAAACGCTTTGCCCGCATCAAGGTGAGCTGGGCCCCAGAGGGGGGTGGTGCCAGGGGGCACGAGGGGTGGTGGTGCAGTGCCAGGGGGTGGTATCTAGGGGTGTGCCGGGGGGTGCAGTGTGTGTGTGGGTGCACTGCTGGGATGGCAGTGCCCAAGGGGTCTGGGGGGATGCAGTGCTGGGGGTAGTGCCGGGGAGGCACTTGGGGGGTGCAGTGCTGGGGTGGCAGTGCTAGGCGGTGCACTGGGGGGTGCGGTGCTGCAGTGGTGTTGCTGGAGGGCACTGGGGGGTGATGGAGTGTCAGTGCGGGGGGGTACTGGGGGCTGTGGTGCTGAGGGGTGGTACTGGGGGTTTGGTGCCAGGGGTGGTGGGGCTGGAGGGTGCAGTGCTGGGGGGGCTATGGGGGACACTGGGAGGGGAGTGTGGGGCTGGGGGGGGGTGTTGGGAGGGCCCCGGGGGTGTGTGGTGCCAGAAGGTGGGGCTGGGGGTATTAGGGGGTGTGGTGCCAGAGGGTGGTGGGGCTGGAGGTGTGGTGACAGGAGGCCCTGAGGGGTTGTGGTGCTGGTGTGGGGTGCCAGGGGGCACTGGGTGCGGGGGGGTGCGGTGCTGGGAGGGCAGTGGGGGTGTGTGGTGCCATGGCAAAGGGTGGGGCCAGGGGGCGCTGGGGGGTTATGGGGGGCACTGGGAGAGGAGTGCAGTGCCAGGGGGTGTTGGGAGGGCCTTGGGGCGGGGGGTTTGTGGTGCCCAAGGTTGGGGCTGGTGGGCACTGGGGGTCTGGGGCCAGAGCCGGGTGCAATGCCAGGGTGTGGGGCTGGCATCTCCCTGCAGGATCGCGCTGGGGCTGGCGAGTAGATCAGGCTGGGGTGCCTTGCAGCACCGGGGCACAGGGAGGGAGCGGGGAGGCACGCTGGGGGACTATCGCGCGGGGAGGATCATGGGGCTGTGCCAGGGAGGCAGCTCCCTGGTGCCCCCTGTCCCGCGTCGCCCTGACTCCCGCTCTCCCCCCCAGAACAGCATCCTGACAGGCGTGTACCCCGCCACCCCCTCCAGCTGGCTGGTGGTTGTCATGGCGACGGTGAGCTCCATGTACTGCCGCATTGACCTGTCCATGGGCCTGATCTGCCACATCAGGCGGTACCTGCCCAGCTGGTGAGTGTCAGCCGCCCCCTTGGCAGGGCCAGCTGCCCCAGGCCTCTCCGCCCGCCTGGGGCCTCCCTGTCTGGGAGCCCATCACCGCAGCCTCTGGGCCTCCCAGTCTTTACGGTCTGTCACCCCATGGGAAGCTGGGGCCCAGAGGTGAGGTGACTGGCCCAGGTCACACAGGGAGTCTGTGCCAGAGCAGGGACTTGAACCCACGGCTTCTAAGTGCCAGGCCAACACTTGAGTCATTGGCCCACACTTCCCTTGGAGTCCACTGGGACCCCCCCCCACCTTTCCCCCGATTTCCCACTGGTACTGCTGCTCCCTCCCCAGGAGCCCCCAGCGATTCCTGGAGCCCCTGGTGCCCCCAGCGCATGCAGCGTCCCACGCTGCTCCACGGTGCTGGTAGAGGTGCCTGCAGGGTGGAGAAGGCTGCCCCGGCATTGAGCTTCCTCTCGTCATTCATTGCAGCCGCTACCTGAGCTTCCAACACCGGACCCTGCTGAGCGCCGCGCTCTTCTCCACGGGGGTCTGGCTCTCGGGTATCCTGCTCTGCCGGCAGTCTCTCAAGCTGCTGCTCTCCTACCACGGCTGGATGTTCGAGCCCCACGGCAAGATGAGCCGGAGCACCAGGGTCTGGGTGGTGAGTATGCCGGGGCAGCCCGTTGCTGGGTATGCATGTGACAGGGAGGTCGGCGGTATATCTGTGTGGTGGGAGGGTGGTTCATTGCTGTGGAGCGGGGTACAAGGCTCTGCATGTGGGGGGAGGTGGTAAGTTAATAATGCACCAGGCAGAGTGTGGGGGCTCAGTCCCCCCCCTTCACTCTAGCCCCCTCCTTTGCTTTTCAGGCTCTAGTGAAGGTGATGTCTGGCCGCAAGCCCATGCTCTACAGCTTCCAGACCTCTCTGCCCAAGCTGCCAGTTCCCAGCGTGGAGGCCACAATCCGTAGGGTAAGAGGGGGCACTATCTTACTTAGTGACTCGTCTCACCACCGTCCTGTGGCAGTGAGTTCCACAGGGTAACCATTTGCCTTTCCTTGTATCTGTTATATCTCAGTGTCCCCAAGTGCCCCTTGTAGTTCTCTTATGGGACTGGCTGTACCACTCCTGCCTTTCTAAAAGCAGCACCTGCTGGGACTGGATTGGCAGATGATGTCCACTGCCCCAGGGAAATGGAATGCTAATCTGTATTCTACTGTTCAACCACTTAGTGGCACCGAGTGTAAAACTCCGTATTGAAATGACCTCTGCCATACCTGGCAGCTTATTAAAGGATCTTATGCGGAACACATCTGGTGCGTATAAGCCAGTCCATAGCTGGTACAGAAGTACATGACATGGTGTCAGGAGTAAACTAAGAACAGAAACAGAAGGAACCGAGCATCAAAGATTGCAGGATTGCATCAACATACCACCCTTCATTGCCCCAGAGAACTTCAGCTTTGGCGAACCTTCCCAATGGACAGAATGCAAGCGGTAGTTTGGAAGACTTCAGACTGCAGACATACCCACAAAGAAGGTTTTCTGAACTTGATCCAGTTTACCACAGGAATAACTTACACCCTGAATACATAGCTTTTGATCAAAGGACCACCGACCAACAGCCTTCTCAGCCGCAGTGTGGCACCAGGCTGGACCTAGTGAGAAAAGTGGAAGAACTCAATGGAATATTTCGTGATATTGGACTTCTGAAAGGAGATCCCGTACAAATCACCTTAGGAGATGATGCTGAACCATACAGTGTACATACCCCTCGCAGGATTCCTATCCCCGTATTTCATACAGTGGAAACGGAGTTAAAGAGAATAGAGCGGATGGGCATGGTGTGCTCCAACGGCACCGGTTATAAAGAAACATGGAAAAATACGAATCTGTGTGTATCTTAAAAGACTTAATGAGAAGAGGAAGGCAAGAGAAAAATTAATCCTTCCACCCCTGGCTGACTTCCTCCCCAAAGCAAAGGAGCTACAGTATTCTGCAAGCTGGATGCCTTGAGCAGATTCTGGCAGATTCCTTTAGCCAAAGAAAGTGCTAAACTGACTGCATTTATCACACCCTTTGGGAGATTTTGCTTTTGTAGATGACCTTTTGGGATCACCAGTGCACCTGAAATTTTCAAAGACCGATGGCAGAACTGTTAATGAACCAAGTGGAGCTGCAGGTTTCATGGATGATATTCTGATAGGTGGATCTTTGAAAACTCTCAACAAAGCCCTGAGCCTGATCAGTCAGTCTGGGCTGAAGCAAAACAAGGAAAAATGTTGTCCGCCCCACTCCCCAAATGGAGTGGATCAGTCCTAGCCCGAAGTAAGAGCAATTCAAGAATTGACAGCACCAGAACTGAGACGTGTACTGGGGATGGTCAGTTACTTTGCCTGATACCTACAAGTCATTTAGACCTGCACTGAATGAACTGTTAAAGTCCAACACATCGTGGCTATGGGGCCAAATCAAGACATTGCCTTAAAAAGGTGAAGGAAATTATCTCAGCAGCTCCAGTTCTCGAGTTCTGTGATCTGAGCAAACCCACAATGGGGTCAGTGCAGACACAAGCAGCTACGGCCTCCGTGGTGTGGTGTTGCAACAACTGGGCTCGGGGTGGCAGCCAGCTGCACTTGGCTCTGGCCCACGCACTGAAGCAGACAGTCGATCTGCACAGATTGGCAAGGAGGGCCTGGCAAGCGTGTGGGCATGTGAGCACTTGTACAGATAGCTGTGTGGACTGGATTTTTTACACTGATTGATAACAGACCATAAACTGCTTAAACCTGATCAGGGGAAAAGACCTGGGTCAAGCACCCGCTGAGGTGCCAGTGTCTATTGCTAAGGTGAATGCGATTTAACCCAATTGCTGGATATGTTCCTGGGAACAATCTCCGAGTAGCAGACACTCTGTCACGGAGCCAGGCATCGCACCCAACTACCTGAGAGCTCGAAGATGAGGTAAAGGCGTACGAGGATGCTGTGGACACTCGCAGACCAGTGTCAGGAAAGAGATGACTCCAGCTACAGAAACCAACCCCGATAGACACACAACTCCAGCAAGTTCTAAGCTACGCTGGGCGGCAATCTAAAGGGAACTAAGGAAGTGGCAAGAGGCTACTTTGCAGGGTGGGGACAATTGAGCAACTCAAATGGGCTCATGATTAAGGTTAAGATTTTGTCACGGATATTTGAGTAAAAGTCACCGACAGGTTGTGGGCAATAAACAATAAATCATGGAAGCCCGAGCCCTGCCGCCCGGGGCTGAAGCCGCAGACGTCACCTAAAATCCCAGAATCCATGACCTGCATGACCAACTCATAGCCTTGCTCATGATTAAAGGCAATTGCGTTGTAATTCCAAAGGAAATGAGAGGAGAAATCCTAAACCTCATCCGTGAAGGGGTCATGGATTAATTAAATGCTGTGAATGGGCCAACCACTCAGTGTGGTGGCCGGGCATCAGCGAGGACATAAAGTATCTGCACATGAACCGTGCAGAACTAACAGACCATCACAACACGAAGAAAATGAATAACACCACCCCTACCAGACAGACCTGGGAAGAATGAGCTGCAGATTGATGGGACATCATGACCTTGTATTCGTGGACTATTTTTCCATGTGTATATGTAACAGTGACAGACCCCGGTTGTCGATGGGCGGGATTGAACTGGGGACCTCTGGAGCTTAGTGCATGAGCCTCTGCAGCATGAGCTAAAAGCCACATGGCCGTTAGCGACGGCTGTGGAGCAGACTCATTAATCTCTCTCTCTAAGTGGTCTCGGTGCCACTAGATGGAACGGACACCACCCCCAGGAGGTGTGTGGGTTAGTTAGTGTGACGAACTGGGACTGTTCTTAAAGTGGTCTGTGAATGCTGACAGGGGAGTGTGGCTAGGATGGTCTGCATTGGGGGATGGGAGAATGACTGAAGGGAAATACCTGAGCCTGTAACATGAGAACCCAGGAGGGGGCTGGGGCGAGGTGACACCTTTGCCCGGGAAACTGAACAAAGGCTGTGGGAGGGGTCGCTGAAGGCAGAGTCTGGGAAGCTGGCTGGTGAGGTGGCTGGCAGGCAGGGAGGGCTCTGACCTCTGGAGGAGGGTTGGGGTGCCCAAGGACCCCAAGATGGACCTAACTGAGGGGTATCCTGTTGTCTGTGCCTGCAAGACCTGTCTCGGACTGTATTCCCGTCGTCTAAATAAACCTTCTGCTTTACTGGCTGGCTGAGAGTCATGGTGAATCGCAGGAAGCCGGGGGTGCAGGGCCCTGAGTCCCCCCTTACTCCGTGACAACTACCATCTCCCCCCTTCGAGACCGAACTGAGCGGGGTCACTTTAGCCAGTGACCCGGGGAAGTTCGAACCTACCCCTGTTCCCATGGATGCCCCCGCATCCCTCCCATTCCTTGGTGAGAATTACACCAGGCCCCTCCAGTTTCACGCCCCCCCTTAGGTCGGGGGTGCTCGAGGGTATTCGCAGTTCGCATGTGGGAAGGGTTATGCGGCCCGTGCCCTTTTCCCACCCCAATACCCCTGGGGTTCCAACTGGGCTGTGGTCTTCTCCCAGCGCTCCCGTCTGGAGGTCTGTGCTTCGGGCTCTCTTGGTTCAGAGCCCCCCTTTTAACCTTGGCCACCCTCTGGAAAGGCTCCTCTATGTTGAGCAAGGGTCCTAAAGCCGTTTTCCCCTTGTCCCGGGCCTTCCTCCCCCTCTGACAGGGGTCACAGGATCGGCAGTACTGCCGGACAGTAACAAAGACCCCAGGCCAGTAAAAGCTCCGTAGCAGCCTCTGCTGGGTACGCCAGGTTCCCTGGTGCCCTGAGAGGGGGGTGTCATGGGCCCGGTACAGCAGCTGCCGGCGATACTTCTGGGGTACCACCAGCTGCCTCCTGATCCCCCCTGACTCCATCTTCCCTGGGGGAGCCCATTCTCGGTACAGGAACCCCTTCTCCCACAGGAACCTTTTCCGGCCGCCTCTCCCCATGGTCTGTACCGCACCGAGGTCGGCCAGGTCCCTTACCTTCCGTAAGGAGGGATCTTTTTGCACCTCGGCCTGGAACTCAGCAGCTGGGACAGGGATGGCCACCTGTTCTCTCTCGCCGGCTGGGTCTGAAGCCGCAGCCTCCCTGAGCCGTGTCCCTGGGTGTTCCCTCCCCACCAGGTTAGGGTCCTGCGCCTCGGGCAAGGCACCCTCCCCAAGGTCAGGGCGCAGTGCTCCTCGCCGGCTCTGACTGCGGGTCACAACCAGTGCATTCTGGGGGTTGCTTGGCCAGTCCTCCAGGTCCCCCCCCATCAACACCTCAGTGGGCAAATACGGGTGTACCCCCACGTCCTTGGGGCCCTCCTTGGGCCCCCACTTCAGGCGTACCCTCGCCACAGGTACCTTGAATGGGGTCCCACCCACCCCCGTCAGAGTCAGGTAGGTGTTGGGCACCACCTGATCTGCGGCCACCACCTCGGGCCGGGCCAGTGTCACCTCTGCGCCCGTATCCCAGTCTCCATCGACCTTCCTCCCATCCACCTCCAGGGGAACGAGGTACTCTTTCCGGAGGGACCGCCCCGCGCCCACCGTATAAACCAAAAACCCTGAGTCTGGAGCATCCCGCCCCGCAGAGGAGCAGGCCTGGAGCTCTCCTCCCTCCTTAGCAGGTGGTACTCTGCCAGCCCCCCTTCCCTGGGAGTGCTGCCTCTCGCCCGGCTGGGTCTCTACCCAGTCAACCCTCTGTGGGTTTGGTCTGCTCAGTCTGTCCCTGAGCCTGGGGCACTGGGCCCGTATGTGACCTCTTTGGTCACAGTGATAGCAGACCATGTCCCAGGGGTCCCCTCGAGTGGGTTGGATGGACCTGACGCTGGATCTTCCCCTTTGGTGGGGTTTCTCCGTATTTTCCCGCTGGGATGGCCCATGGTGACTCTCGCTCTGCGTTGTGGTGGGACTGTTCCTTTGGGACTCCTCCCTGCCAGCCCCTGACCGGCTCTTCACAAACTCATCGGCCAGCCGGCCTGCATGTCGCGGGTTCTCTGGTTTTTTGTCCCTCAACCACAGCCTCAGGTCGGATGGGCACCGCTCATACAGTTGCTCCAGTACCAGCAGTTTAACCAGGTCCTCCTTTGTCTGGGCCCCATCTGCCCACTTGCTGGCGTATCCTTCCATGCGGACGGCTAGTTGCAGATATGAGATCTCCGGGGTTTTATCCTGACTCCGGAACCTTTCCCGGTACATCTCAGAAGTCAGCCCAAACTCACGTAGCAGGGCTTTTTTGAATAGTTCATAGTCCCCTTTTTCCGCCTCTTCCAGTTGGCGGTACAAGGCCACGGCTTTGGGGTCCAGTAAGGGGGTGAGAACCCGGAGTCTGTCTGCAGGATGAACCTGGTGCAGCTCGCAGGCCGTCTCAAAGGCATCCAGGAAGTCATCCATGTCCTCCCCCTCCTTACGTGGGGCCAGGATGCACTTATCAAAGCTCCGTGCAGTCCTGGGTCCCCCCTCACTCACCGCAGCCGGGGGCTCGCGGCCCTTCAGCCTCGCCAGTTCCAGTTCATGATGCCTCAGCCTCTCTCTCTCTTCATGCTGCCTTTGTCTCTCATTCTCCTCCCGTTCATGCTGCCTCAGTTTCTCTTTCTCCTCCCGTTCATGCTGTCTCTGTTGTTCACGATCCTCCAGCTCTCTCAGTTTTAGCTCTTTCTCCCATTCCAGCCCATTCCGCTCCACGGATGCTGCGCGTGGCTGGGAGGATCCCCTGCTGGCCGGCGAGCGTTGCCGGGAGGATCCCCTGCTGGCCGGGGGGGTCACTGCGCCCTGGGTATTTGCTGGGCTCCTCCCCACCCTTCCCCTAGGCGTAGGCAGGAGGGGTCTCGGGAAGCCCTCAGCAGCCGGCTGACCACTCCCAGCTGGGACAGACACTGGGGCCTGCGCTGCATCTGCCAGGCTGCTTCCCTCAGAGACAGGGATCAGTTCATTCGCGCGATCTCCCTTCTCCAGCTGGGCAATGAGCTGTTCTTTGGTGAGCTTCCCAATGCGCACCCCCCTCTGCTTGCACAGCTCCACCAGGTCGCTCTTAAGCCGCTTGGCATCCATCTTCCTGCTGGCCACTCACAGGCCTGTGTGCTCACCGCTCCCCACAGTTTCCCGGGAGACCCCTAGTGTGCCAGCCCTTCTCAAGGTCACCACCTCTCTGCCAGGGTCGAGCTGCAGACTCCTCCGCCCCTGCGACCACTCGCTACGATCTCCCGGGGAACCCTGTTACTGCAAAAGTCCTTCTCGCTGGTCACACACTCCCAGGGGTGATAACCGTCTCTCTCTGACTCCTCAGCACGCCTGGTCCCCGTCAATCCCCCTTCGTTTTACTTCTCCCCAGTCACTTACTGCAGGAAGCGCCGTCCACGGGGTGCAGTAGATCCCACCTCTGCCACCAGTTGTCACGGAGTAAGGGGGGACTCAGGGCCCTGCACCCCCGGCTTCCTGCGATTCACCATGACTCTCAGCCAGCCAGTAAAGCAGAAGGTTTATTTAGACGACGGGAATACAGTCCGAGACAGGTCTTGCAGGCACAGACAACAGGATACCCCTCAGTTAGGTCCATCTTGGGGTCCTTGGGCACCCCAACCCCCCTCCAGAGGTCAGAGCCCTCCCTGCCTGCCAGCCACCTCACCAGCCAGCTTCCCAGACTCTGCCTTCAGCGACCCCTCCCACAGCCTTTGTTCAGTTTCCCGGGCAAAGGTGTCACCTCGCCCCAGCCCCCTCCTGGGTTCTCATGTTACAGGCTCAGGTATTTCCCTTCAGTCATTCTCCCATCCCCCAATGCAGACCATCCTAGCCACACTCCCCTGTCAGCATTCACAGACCACTTTAAGAACAGTCCCAGTTCGTCACAGTTAGAAATAACGTATTTGAAAGCCATGACATCTTGTCGTGTTGTAGAGAAACGAATGTGCACTTTTGCTCACTTCGGCATTCCAGAACAAACAGTGACAGACAACGGACCACAATTCACTACAGCAGAATTGAAGTCCTTCCAAGCGAAATATGATTGTGATCATATTACTGGCAGCCCACATTACCCACAAGCGACTGGAGAGGCTGAGAGAGCCGTACAGACAGTCCAAAAATCCTGCAGCAGGAAGATCCATTCCTTGCTCCTCTGAGCTACAGATCAAAACCAATAGCAGGTACTGGCGATAGCCCAGCACAGCTCCCGATGGGAAGACAACTCAGGTTCTTTTCCAAAGTTGGAAAGGTAGTTCTATCTCCAAAGTGGGCAGACGTGGAGAGAGTGGCCAGCTTGGATGAAAAGGCTAAAAGAGCATATGAACACTTTTACAACAGATGTCACTCTGTTACAGAACTGCCAGGTCTAGAACCTGGTGACCATGTTCATGTCAAATTGGATGGAGAAAAAGGAGGGCCAACTCCAGCTGTTGTAACGAAAAAGAATTCAGAGCCCAGATCATACGTGATCATGACCAGCAGTGGAGAGTTCAACAGAAACCATCGACATCTACAATTTGTTCCTCAGAACAATGAACGGAGCAACCTCTACAGATGCAGAACAAGAAGAGGACGACTCAAGAACTCCAAGCCGACCAAAGCCCATCCTTGTATCTAATGGACAGCCCGACGACCAAGTTGTTGCACATTCGGGTCATGTAATTAGCAAACCAGGACGATTCAGACACAGACTGATCCATACTGAACTTCAAAGCCACATATTGTCCATGACAGGAATGGGGCATTTAAAGAGGGCGATGTGATGAAAGGCGAAACGGTAGAGCCGGTTGAGCCGCCAGGTGGCGCGGTGTGTACAATACAGTAGAACCTGAGCGTTCTGAACGCCCGGGGATGGAGGTTGTGCCCAGCCTGACGCTGACCAGAGCCTTTCAAACGGTTACAACTGAACATTGACTTGATGCGGCTCTGAAACTTCCCTGTGCAGAAGAGAAATGCTGCTTGTAGCTATCTTAACTGAAATGAAACAAGCCCAGAGGCAGCTCCCTGACCTCGTCACGTCTCTTTCTAACTCTCCCCGTAGTGTGTTAGTAGTTCACGTTTAACATACCACTGTCCTGAACCTGCTTTTCTCCCCTCTGCTGCTGCCCGATTGCGCACTTCCGGTTCCAAACGAGGTGTGCGCTTGACTGGCCAGTTCGTAACTCTGAGATGCGACTGTTGTTTACACACCTGGCCGAGCATTGAAGGGCGTTACGGGGTGTGTAAGGTGGCTCTGTGGCTAGTCTCTAGCTGGTACAGGAACATGACACCCGCAGGATCTCTGGCTCGTGGGCTCCCCACTGCCAGGGCCTGTTAGAGGAGCTCTGTACTGGGAAGGAAACGGGCATGGAGGGGGCTCCAGTAGCGGCGCAGTAAAGCAGCAGGTGGAGTCGCTCTGACCCTGACGCTGCAGAAAAGCCTGAACGGACTGAAGTGTCTGTAGCCAGAGCTGGGAGCAGGGAGACGGGCCAGGCGATAGCCAGCGTAGCGGGGCGCTGGGAGGCTGCGGCTCATAGCCGGGCTGGCAGGCTACAGGGGAGGGGCAGCAAAGGAGTGACAGCTCCAGGGAGCTGCAGTTGGACAGCGCAGGATCCTTGGTGTTAGGGACCAGGGAAAGCAGCATGGTACAGACACGCCTGGGGCCACCCGCTGCAGACTCCAGGTCAGGAGCAGAGTGAGTCAGACCCCCTGGCCTGGCCGTGGGGACCCCTGGATGTCACTCTGGGCTGGGTGGCTGTCTATAGGGGAACAAATGCAGCCCAGTGGGCACCCTCAGGAGCTCTGCCCTGCAGCGCGGGCACACGGGGTGCAGCGTGGGGACCCCACCGGGGCTGGTCCTGCCGCAGGCCCCGAGCGTTGCTGGGGATGTTCAGCAAAGGAAGGCTCCGGAGGGGCTGGCTGGGGGCGTGGGAATGGGAGAAGCCAACCCGGCCTCGAGTGGCTACAGAACTAGTGAGGTGGGGACCCAGGGAGGGAGCGGCTCTGTCGGGGGGAATCCAGGGGGTGGAAAGGGGAGAAATGGGGGAATCAATGCAGGAAATGCGAAGCCTGATTTCAAGCAGCGGGTCCTGGCAGGGAGCTGGGGGACTGTCTCCCAGGAGAAGGGCTTGGGGACCGGGGCGGGGGGGCATTGCTTCCTGATGGGTGGAGCTGGCTGGGAACTGTCCCAAGGAAAGGGCTGGGACATTCAGAACTGCCGTTGCTTGGAGCAGGGCTGGCCAGGGGGCAGCTCAGACCCACAAAGCAGGAATCCTCTCTCTGCTCTGAAACGCAGCATGCACCCGCTCTGAGCCCTGCCCAGGACTGCGGGGGGACCCAGGTGGGGGGCTCAGACTGCCCCCCGCAGGGAGCCCGGGCTCAGGCTGGCCGTGTCTCTGCAGTACCTGGAGTCCGTGCACCCCCTGCTGGAGGAGGAGAAGTACCACGAGATGGAAGTCCTGGCCCAAGCCTTCCAGCAGCACACAGCCCCCAGGCTGCAGAAGTACCTGGTCCTCAAATCTTGGTGGGCAACCAACTATGTGAGTTCCCTGCCACTGTGCCGCCGAGTGCCCAGAGCCAGCAGCCCTCCCGCGCCACTCTGCTCCAGTTCCTGCCTTTCCCGCCTTCTCCTGGGTCCCTCCCCAAAGCCAGGCTCCGGAGCCTGGCGGGCTGTAGGCTCTGGGGGTCTGCGATGCCCGGGCTGGCCCGGTGCGGATGGCAGGGCGCGGGAGCTGGGCGGTGGGAGCTCAGGGCGACCCTGCTTGCTGGCAGGGGCTGGCTCCGCATGGGGGACAGCTGCCCTGGGCTTGCCCCGGCAGTACCCCCCCATCCCGCTAGCCCCAGGGCAAGAGTGGGGCTCTCAGGCCTGTGACAGGAGCTACAGCCCGTCTGCCTGACACGGCCACGCGGCTCCATCTGCCTCGGCTCTGCCTGTGGGCACCAGCGCTGGCCGCGAGGGTTCACCGCCCCCCTGGCCCTGCCGTGGGCAGCAGCCGCTCCAGCATCAGTGCAGCACGAAGTGAGGACGGTTGGGCACCCCCCAGCCACCCCGCTTGACTGGGACGGGGCCGGTGGGGAGCCGTGGAGTGGACAAGGAGGTCGGAGGCTGGGGAAAGGCTAGCACAGGCTCAGAAGTGACCTGGTCCTGCCGGAGTCCATGGGAGCCCGCAGGCCCCTCCCAGGTCTAACTGGCACGGCAGCATGCCCAGTCTGTCGGTGGGGGGGTGGCAGCAAGACTCAAGACCTTGTGAATCAGGGACCCCCAGCCTGCTCCCCCTCTCAGGAGCTTGGGGGCTGCGGGAGGCAGTGCAAGGACACAACCCCGCATATTGTTCCCAGCTCCTCCTGCAGGAGGCACTCACAGCCCAGCTGTCCCAGGAGGGGAGGTGGGCACCTGGGAGCACCCGCTGGGACAGACCCTGGGGTCCCACGGCCTCAGAGGAGGCAGAGGCAGCGCCATGGAGGAGTCGGGCAGGCCCCTGCCAGCCCTGGCCTCTCCCGCTGCCCTTGTCTGTGCTGCCACTGGGGGCTGCTCGTGCTCACAACGCTCTCCCGTTGGCAGGTGAGCGACTGGTGGGAGGAGTACGTCTACCTGCGCGGACGAGGCCCCATCATGGTCAACAGCAACTACTACGCCATGGTGAGGGCACAGGGCCGGCGAGGCGGGGCTTCAACCCGTCCTCTCCAAAGGGCACCCGGTGGAGCGGCCAGAGACACTGACCCCCTTCCCCAGAGGAGCCCAGTGTGTGGGGGGTCACCCCTGCTGCTGGGCTGGGGGCTGCACCCCCAGAGCCTGAGCAGTGCGGGCTGTGACCCCCGTCTCTCTCCACTGCCCAGGATTTCCTGTACGTGACGCCCAGCCCCCTGCAGGCAGCCCGAGCCGGCAACACCGTGCACTCCATCCTGCTCTATCGGCGGAAGCTGGACCGCGAGGAGATCCCCCCGGTGAGTGTCTGCTCGCCACGCCGGGAGGGGCGGGGGGCACGGCCTGAGCTGGGCGGGGGGCAGGCAGGGACTGTGGGTGAGTCCTCTCTGTGCTGTGCTGCTAGGTGATGGCGCTCGGCATCGTGCCAATGTGCTCCTTCCAGATGGAGAGAATGTTCAACACCACCCGCATCCCCGGGACGGAGTCGGGTACGTGGCGCGGGGGGAGGGGGGAACAGGAACCGGAGCAGCTGCTCCCTCTCCCCAGAACCAGGACTCAGAGCCCGTCCCCCCGCGGCCTGGCGGCTCTGTTCCCTCAGGGGGGCGCCCGGAGCCCGTACCCCCGCGGCACAGCGGCTCTGTTCCCCCAGGGGCGGTGGCCGGAGCCCATCCCCCCGCGGCATGGCGGCTCTGTTGCCCCAGGGGCGGTGGCCGGAGCCCATCCCCCCGCAGCCTGGCGGCTCTGTTCCCCCAGGGGCGGTGGCCGGAGCCCGTATCCCCGCGGCACAGCAGCTCTGTTCCCCCAGGGGGGCGCCCGGAGCCCGTACCCCCGCGGCACAGCGGCTCTGTTGCCCCAGGGGCGGTGGCCGGAGCCCATCCCCCCGCAGCCTGGCGGCTCTGTTCCCCCAGGGGCGGTGGCCGGAGCCCATCCCCCCGCAGCATGGCGGCTCTGTTCCCTCAGGGGGGCGCCCGGAGCCCGTACCCCCGTGGCACAGCGGCTCTGTTCCCACAGGGGCGGTGGCCGGAGCCCATACCCCTGCGGCACAGCAGCTTCGTTCCCCCAGGGGTGGTGCCTGGAGCCTGTCGCCCCGGGCACGGCGGCTCCGTTCCCCCAGAGGCGGTGACCGGAGCCCGTACCCCCACATCACAGCGGCTCTGTTCCCCCAGGGGCAGCGCCTGGAGCCCGTCCCCCCATGGCTCTGCACTGCAGCTGGGCTCTTTCCCAACACTCCCAGGTGCAGGGCCCCGTGGGCCCTTCGTTACCCCCCGAGGGCTGCCATGCAGGCCCAGGCTGGATCCCGGCAGCCTGGTGCCTGGACAGCCCAGGCTGCGGTGAGCAGTGGAGAAGGTGACTGGGGCTGGTGCATCTCCTGCCCGCAGACACCCTGCAGCACCTGTCGGACAGCAAGCACCTGGCCGTCTACCACAAGGGCCGCTTCTACAGGCTGTGGCTGTACCAGGGCGGGAAGCTGCTGAAGCCGCGGGACCTGGAGCTGCAGTTCCAGAGGATCCTGGACGACCCGTCGCCCCCGCAGCCTGGGGAGGAGAAGCTGGCGGCACTCACTGCTGGAGAAAGGTGGGTACCCAAGGAGGCAATGCTAGGGGCTGGCGAATGGGGCACTGCCAGCCTTGGGGACCCAACCCTGGGGAGCTGAGAGCCCTGGCCTAGGAGACCGCCCAAGTGCAGGCATGGCTTAGGCTGGGCAGGGGAACTGGGCCTGGCCTGTGGGGTTGGGGTTGGGGGAGGGGAACTGGGCCTGGCCTGCGGGGTTGGGGTTGGGGGAGGGGAACTGGGCCTGGCCTGTGGGATTGGGGTTGGGGGAGGGGAACTGGGCCTGGCCTGTGGGATTGGGGTTGGGGGAGGGGGACTGGGCCTGGCCTGTGGGGTTGGGGGAGGGGGACTGGGCCTGGCCTGCGGGGTTGGGGTTGGGGGAGGGGAACTGGGCCTGGCCTGTGGGGTTGGGGTTGGGGGAGGGGGACTGGGCCTGGCCAGTGGTGGGAGGGGGGATTGCCAGAGGGGGATGCATCAGGATCCTGGCATGGGTCTGCCCCAGCCCCTTGATCGGCCTCAGTAATGTGCCCCCCCCCCCCCATCTGGCCAGGGTCCCGTGGGCCGAGGCCCGGGCCAGGTTCTTCAGCCAAGGGAAGAACAAGGTGTCTCTGGACGCCATCGAGCGGGCTGCCTTCTTCCTGGCGCTGGACGAGGAGGCGCACGGGTACGAGCGGGGCAGGGAGGATAGCATGGACCGCTACGCCAAGTCCCTGCTGCATGGCCGCTGCTACGACAGGTAGGGGACAGCGCCGCCGCCCCGCACCTCCATCCTGGCACTGTCCTGGGCACTGACCTCCCCAGCCTTGACTCTGGACTCTTCCCGTCACGGCATCCCTCCCCGTTTCCTCGCACGCCCGTGCCAGCCGCGGGTCTCACGTTGTGTCTCCCATCCCCTTGTGCTCCCCCCGTGCCAACCGCGGGTCTCACGCTGTGTCCCCCACTCCCTTGTGCTCCCCCCGTGCCAGTTGTGTGTGTCTCCTGCCATGTCTCCCACCCCCTTGTGCTCCCCCTGTGCCAGCCACAGGTCTCACACCGTGTCCCCCGCCCCCTTGTGCTCCTCCTGTGCCAGCTCTGTGTGTCTCCTACCATGTTCCCCACCCCCTTGTGCTCCCCCCTCTGAACTCCCCCCTTGCCAGCCACAGACATCTCATGCCGTGTCCCCCACGCCCTTGTGATTCCCCCCATGCCAGCCGTGGATCTCACGCCATGTCCTGGCCCAGTGCCAGCCATGTGCCTCTCACAACACGCCCTCCACCCCCTCACTGCCCCCTGCCCGTTGTGTGCAACTCATGCCGTGTCCTCAGTGCCCTCGCGACCGCCAGTACCAGCCGTGTGTGTACGACAGTGTGCCCCTCCTCCCCTCCCCCCATGCCAGGTGTGTGTGTCTCACGCTGTGCCCCTGCCCCTGGCACCCTCCCCGTCTCAGTGTCTGCCAAGTACGTCTCATGCTGTGCCCCTCCCCCAGGTGGTTCGACAAATCCTTCACCCTGGTCGTGTATAAGAACGGCAAAGTGGGCACCAACGCGGAGCACTCGTGGGCCGACGCGCCCATCATGGGGCATCTCTGGGAGGTAATTGGGGTGGGGGGAAGGGGACCGTCCATGGCGTGCCTGGGGCAGGGGCCAAGATCCCATCCTCAGTGCAGGGAGGATAGTGCCAGGAGATGCTGTTTCAGGGTGTGCCTCTGCAGGCGAGTCTGAGCCCTGGTGGGGTGGGGGTGATTCCAGGGGGGGACGCACAGAGACAGGAGCGTTTGGGAGTTCCCAGCCCAGGGGGCTCAGGGGTGTTGCCAGGGTGTATGTGGACAGAGGGTCAGGCTCTGTGTGCAAAGGGACTCTGAGTTCTCAGCCTGTAATGATGCTGGTTCTGGCGGGACCCAACTGAGTGTCAATTCAGGACAAATTACTTAAAGCAGGCTAGTTACAGCCCAAGGCTGGGGTTTTCCACCTCTAAGGCACCAAACCAGCCAGACAAAGAGGACTTTGGTCTTACCCCACTGGCTAACCACAAGTCACACAAGCAATTCCCTTAGACACTCCAGTTTCCCAGTATCACCACCAGTGCCACTCGTTATGGGGACAAATGGTTATGAAAACCAATATCCCAGTAAAAGAAAAAAGGTTCTCCTGATCCCAAAGGACCAAGCCCCAGATCCAGGTCAATATACAAATCAGATCTTACCCACAAATCACGCTGTTGCCAATCCTTTAGAATCTAAAATCTAAAGGTTTATTCATAAAGGAAAAAGATAGAGATGAGAGCTAGAATTGGTTAAATGGAATCAATGACATACAGTAATGGCCAAGTTCTTAGTTCAGGCTTGTAGCAGCGATAGAATAAACTGCAGGTTCAAATCAAGTCTCTGGAATACATCCCCCGCTGGGATGGGTCCTCAGTCCTTTGTTCAGAGCTTCAGTTTGTAGCAAAGTTCCTCCAGAGGTAAGAAGCAGGATTGAAGACAAGATGGAGATGAGGCATCAGCCTTATATAGTCTTTTCCAGGTGTAAGAACACCTCTTTGTCCTTATTGTGGAAAATTACAGCAAAATGGAGTCTGGAGTCACATGGTCCAGTCCCTGCATACTTTGCTGAGTTGCAAGGCTATCTGCCTTCTCTCAATGGGTCAATTGTGTAGCTGATGGTCCTTAATGGGCCATCAAGCAGGTTAGGCAGAGCTAACACCAACTTGTTTGGGATGTCTCCCAGAAGCACAGCATAAGTTTGAAATGCAGACAGTATAGAGTCAATATTCATAACTTCAACTACAAAACTGATACACACACATGTAGACAGCATAATCATAACCAGCAAACCATAACCTTGTCTTGGACACCTCATTTGACTCCCTTTATATAAGATTTGGTGCCACTACAGGACTTTGGTTGCAACCATGTTCTATATGGTCCCAGTTCAAGTCAATAACGTGACACAGCCCCAGGGGTGCGTGGGCACAGACGGGAGGGGCTGTGAGTTCCCAGCCCTTGGGGTGCAAGGGTGGTGCCAGGGGTACGTGGGCACAGGGACAGAAGGGGCTCTGGGTTCCCGGCCCCGGGGGTGCGGGAGTTTTTCCTGCACTCACACAGGCCCCTCCCCCTCCTTGTCTTTTTTTCTCTGCAGTTCATGCTGGGGACAGACAAATTCCACCTGGGCTACAGCGAGGGGGGCCATTGCTGTGGGGAGCCCAGCACAGCCATGGCCCCTCCCCAGAGGCTGCAGTGGGACTTTCCGGAGGAGGTAGGTTTAGCCCAGCTGTAAGCAAGGGAGATTCCTTCCCCCCAAGCCTAACTGCCCTGCCCCCGCTGGGATCAGCCGACCCCCTTTGCCACAAGCTGTGAGCCGGGCGCTGGCTCCCCCGGCTCTGCCAGAGCCTGGAGTCACTAACCCCCCGGCCACTCTACTCTCCCAGGCTTGGGGGGAGCTTTGTTATGGGCAGTGCAGGTAGCAACCCCGACAGATAAGGCTGCCAGACGCTTCCCATTGTAAGAGCCTGTTTTCAGCTGCTTATGACTTTGCCAAAGTTCAGGTGTTGGGCTGGAATTTCCCGGGCCGGGGTCTGCCTCGGGCTGAATTCTCCTGGAAAAGGTAAGACAAAACAAGTCGGCTGTGCCCAAGAATGAGCTTGGGGAAAGTACATTGATTTGTCCATATGAAACGTTCCGAGAACTGCTTCGTGGTTTTGGAGCCGAGCCTGGGGTGAGCCTGCGCTGGGCGCCTCTTGTCAGCCCGGTGCAGATCCCCAGCTCTGAACCTCGGAAAATCTCCATTTGCACGCGCTCAGTGGAGATTGGCGGCTAAATTCTCCAAGATTTTGTCTGCACTGAGCATGCTCCCTCTCCTCACCGCTCCAAGGTGCGACCGGACGATGTCCATATCACGGATCTGCAGCACTGGGGCTGTGCCCCACCTCTGGCCCTGTCTCTAGGAGGAGCCCGTCAGTGGGCCCGACCCCCAGGGTCTCTCGCTTCCTCCAGGGTGAGCCATGCAGCCGGACCTCTGGGTCTCCAACTGTCCTGCTCACACCACGAGCTCAGTCCCTTCTGGGGCCTTGTCCCGGAGCCAGTCCCTGCTGGAGCTTTGTCCACTCCTCAGGGATTAAGGCACCGCGCCCAGCATTTGCAGTGACACCCTCACCGCTCTGTCAGAGGAGCTGGGTTCATTAGTCACCTGGCACCCAGTCTAGGGCATCCTCAGGTCAGCACAGAGAAAGGCAGGTTAAAGCAGAGACCTCCTGGTTAGCCCAGAGCCCAACCCTGCGGTCGTGAGCTCTTTCGTCATTTCCAGGACAGAGCCAAGATTGCTGCCAGCAGCCAACTCCTATCCCCCACCTCACACCTTCCCAGCTGGGAAACCCACCTCCCCCTGGGGCGCAGTGTCCTGGGGACTGGAATTGCCATTGCCTTCTCAGATAATCCACTGGTATGGGGTCAGCCTCGGCCAGTCCAGGGTCAGACAGCTAGGCCTCATTCCCACCCACATCTCGTAGCCTGCCCTGGGAGCCAACAGTCCTTCCCCCCCCCCCCCCCCCCCCCCCCCCCCGGGGAGCCATGCGAAATATAAGGGAAACAGAGGCACACACAGGGGTCATAACAGCATTGCAAAAAATTCCCGCGTTATCGCATCTCTCCCCTTCGCGGCTGCACTGAGCAGGGTCATTTTAACCAGTGACCGGGGAAGTCCAGGGACCCCGGTTCACAAAAAGCATCAGCCAGAACATCTGCACGCCATGAATGACTGCCACAGCGCAATCCTGGAGGGTTAGGCGCCATCTGAAAAGCTTTGCATTAACCCTTTCATTTAACGTAGCCGTGCCGTGGAGCGTGGTCAGGATAAACAGTAAAGCGCCACCCGAACACGTCCGGCTGAAGAGCCCATCCCATGGCCAGGCATTCCTTCTCTGTGGCCACATGGTTCTGCTCCCCGGGGAGCAGCTTCCTGCTCCGGGTTACAGTTGGGTGCCTCTCCCCATTAGTATCGGCCTGCATCAGCACCGCCCTGTGTCTGAGGCATCTGTGAACACCAGGAAGGGTCTGTCAAAGTCTGGGTTTGCCCCAGCTGGGCCCAGGCTTAGCCTCCTTCAGAGCGCAGAGACCCCCCTGGCCCTGCTCGGTCCACACCACCTCGTCTGGCTTGTCCTTCCTGTACAGTGTGGTGATGGGAGCCGCTAGAGAGCTAACGTGGGGCACAAACCTCCGGTAGTACCCCACCATCCCGGCGCAGGCCTGGGCCTGTTTCTTGGTCTGGGGAGCGGGCTAGTCTCTGATCGCCTCCACCCTGGCAGGCTCTGGCCTTACACGCCCACTCCCCACCTTGTGGCCCAGGTATGACATCTTGGCTATCCCCACCTTACACTTTTCCACCTTTACAACCAGTCCTGCATCCTGGAGGCGACCCAGCCCCCTCTTCACCTGGGATGCGTGGTCCTCCCAGGTCTGGCTAAAGACACAGATATCGTCAATGTACGCCTGGGCCAAGTTCTCCACCCCTCTCAGAAACTGACCCACCAGGCGCCGGGAGGGGGCAGTTGCCCCCTTGAGGCCGAAAGGCAGGACCAGGAACTCAAAGAGCCCCAAATGGGGGATAAAAGCAGATCTGAACCTGGCATCTGGGTCCAAAGGTACCTGCCAGTAGGTTTTAGTGAGATCCATGGTAGTGAGATAACAAGTCCCCACACAAACTTGTCTAGGATCTCGTCAGGCCGAGGCATGGGGCAGACACCAGACATGGTGAAGGCACTGAGCTTCCGATAGTCCACTCAGAGTCTGATCGACCTGTCCCGCTTGGGGACCAGCCCCACGGGTGAGGCCTAGGGGCTAGTGGACGGCAGGATCACCCCTAAAGCCAGCATGTCCCCGACCTCTCTCTCCAGGGCCTGGGCTGTGCTCCCAGTGACTGATGGGACGGTTGGTTCCCGTCTCTACCCGGTAGACAGCCAGGTTAGTGAGCCCAGGCCGGCTGGAGAACAGCGGCTGGTAGGAACACAGCATCTCTCTGATCTCTGCCTGCCACGCAGGGGTTAGCTGGTCAGAGAGGGGAATTGATTCCAGCGAGGGGCTAGCTTCTGTCTTAGGGAAGAGATCCACCAGGAGATCATCCCCCCCTTCTCCTCCCACTGCCCACACGTGGCCCGAATCAGCCTCTCCCCGTCCAAGTACAGCTTCGTCATGTTGACATGGTACCCTCGGTGGCTGTGAGCCCGGCTGGACAGTTCCACCACATAGTTCACCTCATTCAGCTGTGTGATGACCTTAAAGGGCCCGTCCCAGGCGGCCGGGAGCTTATTCTTCTGCACTGGGATGAGAAGCATCACCTGGTCCCCGGTGCCATAGGAGCAGGCACATGCTGTGCGGTCGTATCAGACCTTCCGCTTCCCTTGGGCCCTGACCAGGTTCTCCCTGGCCAAGCCCATGAGCTCCGTGAGCCTTTCCCCTGGGGCACTTCCCTGTATGCAAACAGCACCTGGGGTAAATACATGTCCCAGTCCTGCCGATCTGGTCCATAAAAGTCCTCAGAGTCATTTTCAGGGTCCCATTTAACTTCTCCACCAGCCCGTTGGACTGAGGGTGATACACCGAGGCCCAGGCGTGCCAGACACCACATTTCTCCCACAAGCCCCGGAGCAGGGCTGACATGACATTGGACCCCTGGTCCGTAAGGACCTTGCTGGGGGAACCCCACGCTGCTGAAAACGGTCAGCAGCACATCTACCACAGTGTCTGTCTGGATGGAGGACAGGGCCTGCTTCCCCCTTATCCCGGGCCCTGACCACTCTGGCAGGGGGCACGGGACCTGTAGTACTGTTGGACTGCGTCAGACTCCAGGCCAGTAGAAACCCTGCAGCAGCCTTTGACAGGTGCACAGGATCTCCTGCAGCGGTACCTCTGGGGAACCACCAGCTGCCTCCTGATCCCCCAGGGTTACATTTTCCCCAGGGGAGCCCACTCCCGGCGCAGGAATCCGGTCTCCAACAAGGGACTTCCTCCTTAAGGGGTTTGCAGTGCTGTGGCCAGCCAAGGCCCTCAACTTCTCTGACGGGGGATCCTTCTGCAGCTCAGTCTGGCGGGGATGGTGTGATGATGCGGTTCTGCTGGGACCCAACTGAGAGCAATTCAGGACAAATTGCTAAAAACAGGGCAGTCACAGCCCAAGGCTGGGGTTTTTCCACCTCTAAGGCAAACCAAACCAGCCAGACTAAGAGGACTTCCGTCTTACCCCACTGGCTAACCACAAGTCATACAAGCAATTCCCTTAGACACTCCAGTTTTCCAGTATCACCACCAGTGCCACTTGTTATGGGGACAAATGGTTATTGTCACGGAGTGTGGGGGGACACAAGGCCCTGCACCCCCGGCTTCCTGCGATTCACTATGACTCTCAGCCAGCCAGTAAAGCAGAAGGTTTATTTAGACGACAGGAATACAGTCCAAGACAGGTCTTGCAGGCACAGACAACAGGACCCCCTCAGTTAGATCCATCTTGGGGTCCCAGGGCACCACAGCCCCCTTGGGAGGTCAGAGCCCCATCTGCCTCCCAGCCATGTCACCAGCCAGCTCTCAACTCCCTCCCCAGCCTTTGTTCAGTTTCCCGAGCAAAGGTGTCACCTGGCCTCTAACCCCTTCCTGGGTTCTCATGTTACATGCTCAGGTATTCTCCCTCGGCCGGTCTCCCATCCCCCAATGCAGACCATCCTAGCCACACTCCCCTGTCAGCATTCAAAGACCACAGTAAGAACAGTCCCAGTTCGTCACAGTTATGAAAACCAATACCCCAATAAAAGAAAAAAGGTTCTCCTGATCCCATAGGACCAAGCCCCAGATTCAGGTCAATATACAAATCAGATCTTTCCCACAAATCACGCTGTTGCCAATCCTTTAGAATCTACAATCTAAAGGTTTATTCATAAAAGGAAAAAGATAGAGATGAGAGTTAGAATTGGTTAAATGGAATCAATTACACACAGTAATGGCAAAGTTCTTGGTTCAGGCTTGTAGCAGTGATGGAATAAACTGCAGGTTCAAATCAAGTCTCTGGAACATCCCCAGCTGGGATGGGTCATTCAGTCCTTTGTGTAGAGCTTCCGTTTGTAGCAAAGTCCCTCCAGAGGTAAGAAGCAGGATTGAAGACAAAATGGAGATGAGGCATCAGCCTTATATAGTCTTTTCCAGGTGTAAGAACACCTCTTTGTTCTTACTGTGGAAAATTACAGCAAAATGGAGTCTGGAGTCACATGGTCCAGTCCCTGCATACTTTGCTGAGTCTCAAGGCATATTTGCCTTCTCTCAATGGGTCCATTGTATAGCTGATGGTCCTTAATGGGCCATCAAGCAGGCTAGGCAGAGCTAACACCAGCTTGTCTGGGGTGTCACCGAGAAGCACAGCATAAGTTTGAAATACAGACAGTATAGAGCCAATATTCATAACTTCAACTACAAAATGATACACACATATAGACAGCATAATCATAACCAGCAAACCATAACCTTGTCTTAGACACCCCATTTGACCCCCTTTATACAAGATTTGGGTGCCACTACCGGACCTTGGTTGCAACAATGATCTATATGGTCCCAGATTATATTAATAACGTCACAGATGGGTTAGTTGGTGTTGGTCCTGCTTTGAGCAGGGGGTTGGACTAGATGACCTCCTGAGGTCCCTTCCAATCCTGATATTCTATGATTCTATGAAGTCAGCTGCCGGGGGAGGGAGTCACAGCACCCTTTGGCCGTGCCTCGGTTTCCTCACCTGGGGACAGAGTTGGGCTCAGCCCTGGCTCGGGGAGCGCATGTTCCCCAGGTGAAGGCTCACTAGCCCCATGCTTGGTAGTTGGTGACCCCTGGTCAGGGCTGGCTGGTGCACTCTGACTCCTGGTAAGAACCAGGGCGTTATGGGCACCATTTGGCCAGTCATCCAGATCATTTCTCATCAGCACCTCTGCAGGTAACTGATCCTGCACCCCAACCTCTTTGGGCCCCTGCTTGGCCCCCCATCTCAGGTACTTCTTTGCTACAGGCACCTTAACCAATGGGCCAAACACAAGCCCCAGGGTTGGATATTCACTGGGCACAAGCTGATCCGGGCTCACCTCCGGCTGTGCCAGTCACCTCAGCACGCATGTCCTGGTACCCCTGGCCCTCTTCCCATCCACCTCAATGGTGGCGATACAGCGATTGCTCCCCTGGGGCTGCTCTGCGCACACCCTGTGAACGGGATACCCTGAGGCTTGAGAGCTGAGGCCTGAACATCACCCCTCCCCCAGCTGGGCGGGTTGTGGGGTCTCCTCCCCTGTGAGCCACAGGCAGGCTGTCAGTCCCGCAGGCCCACAGCTTGCCTTGCCTCCGGCTGGGCTTTCACCAGGTTAGCCCTTCGAGTTGTTACCTGCACACCTTAGGGCCCCCCACCTTTTCCCAGTCCGTAGGGCTCCAGGCGAAAAGCACCTGCCCATACGCAATCCGTAGGGGTCCGGGTGTAACTAACCTGGTCAGTTTAAGTACCCGCCCCTTTTCCCAATATGTAGGGCTCCGGATGTACACTACTTCTGCAGGACCTTTTCCCAGTGAAAGAGCCTCAGGCCTTGGCTACACTTGCAGCTGTACAGCGCTGTGAGGTAAACCTGTCTTCGTGCAGCTGAGTAGGGAAAGCGCTGCAGTCTGTCCACACTGCCAGCTGCCAGCGCAGTGGTGTGGCCACACTTGTAACATTTGCAGCTGTGTTGGGAGCGGTGCATTATGGGCAGCTATCCCAGCATTCATGTGGCTGCAACGTGCTTTTCAAAACGGGCGGTGGGGTGGAGTGTGACAGGGAGTGTGGGGGGAGAGAGAGTGCTTTTTGGAGCATGTCAGCTCTCTATTTTGCAAGTTCCGAACTCCCGGCCCCCTGCTCATTCATTTACTCACTCAAAGCAAGCTGCAATCTGTTTGCTTTTCTCTGTGGTACGAGCTTTGAAACCGGCACTTCCGCATTCCTGCAGCCGGTCCCAACAATGGAGAGGATTGGCCACTTGACAAGGTGATTAGTACAGCGCTGCAAGCGTTTACACTCACACCCGGAGTCGTAGCCGCTCTGCTGCAGCTGTTATTCCTCTCGGAGATGTGGAGTACCTGCAGCGGTGTACCCAGGGAGATACAGCGCTGTAAGTGCCCTGCCAGTGTGGACGGGGAGTGAGTTACAGCGCTGGGGGAGGCTTTACAGCGCTGTAACTTGCAAGTGTAGCCTTACATAGTAATATCCTGATCCTCTAGTTATTAACAATCACCAAGCAGAATACACACTAAGCACACAATGCCATGCTCACTGCACGGTCGTGCAGAGGATCCTTAACAGCTCTGATCTTAGGCTGAGTCTTGGGGGTGAGTTCTTCTTCCTCCAGGTCTTTCCTTCTTATTCTTCTTCTCTTCCCAGCTGGTCTCCTTCTTGGACCCCAGTTTATAGAGTGAAACTTGAGTCCTGCTTAGCTAGACCTTAAACAATCATTTTACTGAAATCTATCTAACCAATCCTAACATATTGTAACAGAATTCTCTGACCAATTATATCCCACTACCCTAATTCACTTACACCCAGCAACATGAATTATACAGCTGACAGAAACAACTAAAGAACCAGACCGAGACCATAGAGATAAACTATAGGGAAGTGGGAACCATAATGACAAAACAATACAGAAATGAGGATTTCACAACCACAACTATTGAGAAGTGATTTCTTGACGGACAGATGCTATCAAACTACGTTTGCTTTAGCCATCTCTAGATCTGTTTCTGTATCTGGTGCTAGTGGGGGCCATTCGGACGGGGTCTCCTCCTTCACAGCCCGATGGGACATTGGTTTAATGTCATGTAGATGGAATGTGAGGAGGTGACTTCCTGCTTCTCAGCGAATGGCTGCTGCTCGGCTGCTCTTTTAATCTGGCTGCAGACGAAGGCCTGATCCTTAGAGAGGGGCCTGCTTGGCCACTATTTCATTAACCCGGGAGCATTTGGCCCACTTATGCCTGCCCGCCTCCAGATATTACAGCTCAGGTCTCTGCGGTCCTTTGGAGGTCTACCCACATCAGCTGTCACCCCTGGCTTGGATTTCCTCGAGCCTGACTTCTGGGGCACCCCGTGTGACCCCTGTTTTGGGTCCCCTACCTGGCTCAGTCCATTTTCATACCTGGACCTACTGTCCACAGATTCATCTGCCAACCCCCCTGCACTAAGCAGATCCTTACGCTTCCTGTCCACTAGCCACATTTTAAACTCGTGTGGACAGATCTCAGAGCTGCTCCAACCCATCCAGGTTATACAAACCCTCCAGCGTAGAGACACCTGCGGCCGTACCCCATTTGTGGAGAGATTCTCCCAGCAGGGGGTGGTTTCCATATAGGTCACAGCTGGGGTATTTTGCAAACCCTGAAACCTTTTCCTGTGAGCCTGAGGTGTCAATTCAGACTTAAGCAGTAGAGCCTTTTGAACTGTTCATAGTCTCCAGTATCAACTCCGTCCATCTGGCGTGGATCCACAGGATCGGTGCTATGCCCCCGGCTCTGGAACAATCTCTAGGAGGAACAGTTCAGTGAACCAGACCCTCTAGAGGTTTCACACGTCTGCCAGGGTGAGCCACACGGCTTCACCACCTCCTGAGACTGAACCTCTGGGACTCCAGGCCTCCTGCTTCACCCCGTGAGCTCCGGTCAGCGAGTGCCACTGAGACAGACCCTGGGGAGAGACTTAGCCATTCTTCAGGGACTAACGCATCTCGCCCAGCATGTGCAGGGACACTCACCCAGCGCTGGGAAAGCAGTCGGGTTTATTAGACAACTGGCACCCAGCACAGGACGTCCTTGGGGCGGGACAGAGAACTGAAGGTTAAAGCATGGTCCACTCTGGTCAGCCCAGACCCCAGCCAAGCTGTAGTGAACCCCACTGGTCAGGCTCTGTGTCTCTCCCTGTCTGACCTCCTTAGTCAGATCCCAGGAGCGAGCCCCGACTCCTTCCAGCAGCCAACTCATATCCCATCTCACACCACTCCACTCCTTTGATCCCCAGCTGGCAAGTGGGGAAATCTATATCCCGCTGGGTCGCTGGTCACTAGGTATCCATGTCCTGGGGACTGGGTTTTCCATTGTCTTCTCGGATTCTCCACTGATATGGGGTTGGCCTCTAATGTCCCATTCAGGGTCAGACACCCCGGTAACATTCACACCAGTGTCTCTTAGCCTGCCTGAGAGAACACTGTCCTTTTCCCTCCCATTGGGGAACCATGCGAAATGAGGCACACACAGGGGTCATAACAGTATTGCAAAAAATTCCCATTTCTTCACACTTGTCCACTTTTCAAGGACTAATGCACCTCACCCAGGGACACTCACACAGCATTCTCGACACCATAGGGTTTTTTAGTCAACTGGAACACAGGCTAGGAAGTCCTTAGGTTAGCACCAAGACATAAAGATTAATGCAATCCGTTCTGGTCAGCCCAGAGCAATCTACCAAGCCAAGCTGCAGTGAACTCCATTTTCAGGCTCTGTCTCTCCCTGACCTCCTTGGTCAATTCCCAGGTAAGAGAGCTCCCAGCCAGTGCAGACAGGGCCGGCTCCAGGCACTAGCTTAGCAAGCAGGTGCTTGGGGCGGCCACTCTGGAGGGGGGCGGCACGTCCAGCTATTCGGTGGCAATTCGGCCGAGGGTTCCTCACTCCCGCTCGGAGCGAAGGACCTCCCGCTGAAGTGCCGCAGATCGCGATCGCGGCTTTTTTGGGGGGGGCGGGGGGAGCTGCTTGGGGCGGCAAAAACCCTGAAGCCGGCCCTGTCTGCAGAAAACACATTACTCGGAGTCAGGACATTTTGGAGTATTTGCTGCATTTGAAATCTTCAAGCCTGGCTCTGAGCTCCCTGAAGGTTTCACTTAGTGGTGACTTCAGCTTTCCATCCTCCCATTCAAAGGCAATTGCTATTCTCAAACCCTATGATGGTGAGGTTTTTAAAGTGTATTATCCATCTTTTTCCACCAGTGAAAGGACCGGTGCCATTGTGGGACCTTAACCTGGTCCTGGTGGCACTGATGGGTCACCATTCGAGCTGATAGCAACATGCTTATGGGCTTTCCTCTCTCAGAAGACGGTCTGCCTTGGGGCCATAATATCCGCAAGAAGAGTTAGCGACTTGCAGGCCTAAATGGCAGATCCTCCATATGCTCAGTTAAGAACATAAGAACGGCCGTACTGGGTCAGACCAAAGGTCCATCTAGCCCAGTATCCTGTCTTCTGACAGTGGCCAATGCCAGGTGCCCCAGAGGGAATGAACAGAACAGGGAATCATCAACTGATCCATCTCCGTCGCCCATTCCCAGCTTCTGGCAAACAGAGGCTAGGGACATCATCCCTGCGACTCCTGGCTAATAGCCATTGATGGACCTATCCTCCATGAACTTACCTAGTTCTTTTTAGAACCCTGTTATAGTCTTGGCCTTCACAACATCCTCTGGCAAGGAGTTCCACAGGTTAACTGTGTGTTGTGTGGAAGTTATTTACTTAACTATATTTTCCCCCAAACTACTTTGAAGTGCAGAGGAACGGCATCTGCATAGTTTAGATGCCAGGTGGTGCTTGGCATGTTATTTAGAAAGGATTAAGCCATTTTCTTCACCACCTTATCTCCCATGCTGAGTGGATGAAGGGACAACCAGTCTTGGCTCAGCGCATATCCAGGCGATAACTGCCTGCATTACCATGGCTTCTGAGGTGGCTAGGATGACATCTCCACAGCCATTGCGGGGTCATTCAATGAGCGCGCAGGTGACATTGGCCGCGTCTCTTAGCGCTGTCTCAGCGCTGGATGTCTGCAGTGCTGCGATGTGGTCTTCTGTGCATACTTTTTCTAGACATGATGCAATCACCATGGCATCGAGCTCGGTGCAAACGCTGGGAAGGCAGTTCTGCACTCACTGTTAAATAGACTCCGAGTCCACCACGGGCTGGAACCGCCTGTGAGTGGAATACGTGTCTGCAGCCACTCGAGAAGAAAAGACGGCTACTTACCTGTATTGTAACTGGCGCTCTTCAAGATGCGGGTGCAGATGTGTATTGCACAATCCACCCTCTGCGTCGGAGTCTCCAGCCAGGGAGTTCGGTGCGAAGGACTGAGCGGGGTTGGGCAGCGCCACCCTTGTATAGCCATGGGAGGAGCTATGAAGGGAGGAGCGTGAGCGCCACCCCTAGGGTACAGCTGGGCAAAATTCTCCCACTTCGGTGCGCTGGGCGTGCGCACGCCTGAGTGGAATACATGTCTGCACCCACATCTCGAAGGACAATGGTTACGATACAGGTAAGTCACCATCTTTTCTTACCTCCCCATCCCAGAGCAGAAGTTAACTCCTTCACACCCGTGGGGTAACAATACAAAGTGAGGGGAAACTGAGTCACGTACATTTCCACAAAAATATTACAAGGAAGCCCAGGTTCTCCGCAGCGCTGGTGTAATTACCTACTGGATCTTAACACATACGCACAACGGGAGGGTGAAGGCACCAGGCAACCTTCATTCTGGCATTTTCTAACTATTGTGGGCTTGGCTTTGCCACCCTAGCATTATTCTAATGTAATTTTGTGTGTGTAATTCTGTCTGCTCCTGATGGCTCTTCCCTCCTCTGCCAGCGGGGTCAGCCGCCCTGGTGCTGTATGGAGTGGTCACCCCGAGCGCTAGATGGCGCTCTCAGGGGCGGGGGGACTGAGGCCTGGGCAGTGGAAGGGATAACCCAGGAGGCAGTGGGGGAATCCTCCCCCGCCCCCAGCCTTTGTGCTCTGGGAAGTGTGACCTGGACTGGAGCATGACAGGGTCTGTGTCCTGCCTGGGGAGCAGCCCCTGCCCACACTGGGTCACCGACCTTGGGCCAGCCGAGCTCCCCAGCTGCTCTCTGCCTGACTCTCTGCCTGGTCCAGACTGACATTGCTAGTGGAATTGCCCTGGGAAAGCTCTGGGTTCAATCCCAGGGAGAGGGTTCGTGAGCTGCCGCCATGGGAGCCCAGAGAGGCCCTGCGAGATCCCCCACTCCCAACATTCCCTGTCCCCATTAGCACGGGAGCCCAGTTCGGGCCCCCGCGTGCTAGCCAGGAAGGCATTAGCCAATGCTCTCTGTGCAGTGCAGGAAGGTTATCGACAGCTCCTACCGCGTGGCCAAGGCACTGGCAGACGACGTGGATTTCCACTGTTTCCAATTCTCCAATTTCGGGAAGGGCCTGATCAAGCTATTCAAGATCAGCCCCGACGCCTTCATCCAGATCTCGCTGCAGCTAGCTCACTTCCGGGTAAGAGCCCCGTGACCCCGTCTGTCTCTCCCTTTCCCTACATCCGTGGCTCTCTCTGTCTCTGGTGCCCACAGAGACGGGTGCAGCTGGCTCACCATTTCCCAGCTCCGGGAGTCCTGGGGGCGGCAGAGTCTCGGCTGTTTCTAGCCCGTGTGGCTGCAGAGGAAAGATTGAACATGGAAAGCCTGAGTGACCCCGTCGGCTCAGACCCGGGCAGCAAAGAGCAGCTCCCAGTGTGCGAGTTACAGTCTGGGGACTGTTTGGGGCTGGCAACGGTGCCGGGGGCTTGTCCGGCTCTGGTGCTGGGCTGCTCCCTCCCTGCAGCCCTCCCGGTCCCCACTGGCAGGGCACGAGCGAAGGGGTGAGGGGAGCCTCTCAGCCAGGCCCTGTGCGCTGCTCCGCTGGGGCTCCCCACATGGGCACGAGGGGCAGGTAGCGCTCCCTATTCTCCCCCCCTCCTCCATGCCCCCTCCTGCCCCCCTCCCCAGCTCTGACCTGCCCCGTCTCCTTCCAGGACAAGGGCAGCTTCTGTCTCACCTACGAGGCGTCCATGACGCGTCTCTTCCGGGAGGGCAGAACCGAGACGGTGAGATCCTGCACCAGGGAGTCCACGGCGTTCGTGCGGAGCATGATGGACCCGGCCCGGGGCGTGAGTGTAACCCAGCCAGACCCAGACCCCTCCTCCCCCCACGCCAGGCCCAGCCCCCCCCGTATCCCCCCAGCCAGGCCCAGGCCCCTCCTGCATCCCCCCACACCAGGCCCAGGGCGCCCCTGCGTCCCCCCCAGCCAGGCTCAGGGCCTGCCCCATCTCTTCCCAGCTAGGCCCAGACCACCCCCATCCCTGCATCCACCCCAGCCAGGCTCAGGGCCCCACGTGCATCCCCTCAGCCAGGCCCAGCCCCCCCCCCCCCCCCATCCGCTCTAGCCAGGCCCAGGGCCCTCACTGCGTCCCTCCCAGCCAGGTTCAGGGCCTGCCCCACCTCCTCCCAGCCAGGCCCAGGGCCTGCCCCACCTCCTCCCAGCCAGGCCCATGGCCCCCCTGCGTCCCCCCAGCCAGGCCCAGGGCCTACCCCCTCCCCCCAGCTCCACCTATCCCCCCAGGCCCACCCCGCACCTCTGGGCTAAGTCAGGGTCCTTCCCCCTCCCCCCCCCCCCATGCTGTGCGTTACTCACTGGGCACTATGTTTCTTCCACAGTGTCCAGTGGGTCCCATGGGGCTGCTGAGGGGGTGCTTTCCCCAGGGCTGGGCACAGTCGAAGACACCCCCTACAGCCAGTGCACTCAGTCAGAGCCATTGGTGGAGGGGAGAGTGGCACAGGGAGCTGCCATAGGCCAGGGTCGAGTCCCCAGCCCATACCCCATGGAGGGGGAGCCCCTGGCCCCTGTGTCCCAGCTCTGCCCTGAGTGTGCCCCTTTCTCACTGCAGCAGCTGGAGCGTCGACAGCTCTTCCAGGCGGCGGCAGAGAAGCACCAGCACATGTACCGCCTGGCCATGACGGGCGCCGGCATTGACCGACACCTTTTCTGCCTCTATGTGCTCTCCAGGTACCTGGGGGTGGAGTCGCCCTTCCTGGCGCAGGTGAGGATTCCCTAGGGCCTGCCCGGATGGGTGTGCCCCGGGCCAGGGCAGCAGGGGCTGCACAGACAGCCAGGGTACGGCTGCTCCAGCCCTGCTTGCCCTGTGTCTCCCATATGGTGCCAAGTAACCATGGCCCCTGCCAGGGCCGTCTGCTGCCTGCGCAGGGGCCTGTGGGGATCTGCCTTCCACCTCTTCCCGGCTTTGAACTCGGAATCCGGGGACACATAATCTCAGGGCCAGCGCAACCCATTAGGCGACCTAGGCGGTCGCCTAGGCCGCCCCGGTCGTCGTTGGTATGTCGGGGGCAGGACCTTCCGCCGCCTAGGGCGGCAAAAAAGCTGGCGGCGCTCCTGCGTAATCTCCACGCCTGTTTCCAACCCTGAGCGGGAGAGGAACAGCAGAGGGGAAGGGAAGGGACATTAAGAGGAAAGATAGTGGCCGTGCCAGTGACCCTAGCAGCCAGGTAGGCAATACTGGCAACAGAATGACTGTGCCCAGCTGGGCGAAGCCGAGCAGAAACAACGAAGATGTCTGACTCCAAAGCAAGGAGTCTGGGTAACAAGATGGAGGAGGTAGAACTACGGGTGCAGGAGGTGAAAGCAGGTATTCTAGGGGTAACAGAAACAAGCGGGAATAGTAGTCATGAGTAAGGCTAAGATTTTGTCAGAGATATTTTTAGTAAAAGTCACAGACGGGTCATGGGCAAAAAAGAAAAATTCACGGAAGCCGTGACCTGTCCGTGACTTTTACTAAAAATATACCTGACAAAATGGGGATCTGTGGGTCTCCACACCGCCTGAAGTGGGGCAGCTGTGGAGGGGCTAGGAGCCACCTGCAGCAGCTGGGGGCTGCGAAGTACCCCTGCCGTCTGCAGCTCCAGGGGTCCCCTACTGCCCACGGGGGCCAGGAGCTGTGGGGTACCCCCGTTGGTGGTGGCCGGGGGCTCAGGGATTCTTCCCAGACAAGATCAGCTCCCAGACTGCTGCATTGGACAGCACAGTATGGGGCAGAGATGAGCAGCCCTCAGTGGTGAAAGAACAGGTTAAGGACTATTTAGAAAAGCTGGACATGCACAAATCCATGGGGCCGGATCTAATGCATCTGAGGGTGCTGAGGGAGTTGGCTGATGTGATTGCAGAGCCATTGACCATTATCTTTGAAAACTCGTGGTGATCGGGGAGGTCCCGGACTATTGGAAAAAGGCAAATATAGTGCCCATCTTTAAAAAAGGGAAGAAGGAGGAACTACAGACTGGTCAGTGTCACCTCAGTCCCTGGAAAAATCATGGAGCAGGTCCTCAAGGAATCCATTTTGAAGCACTTGGAGGAGAGGAAAGTGATCAGGAACAGTCAGCATGGATTCACCAAGGGCAAGTCATGCCTGACTAACCTAATTGCCTTCTATGATGAGATAACTGGCTCTGTGGATATGGGGAAAGCGGTGGACGTGATATACCTTGACTTTAGCAAAGCTTTTGATACGGTCTCCCCCAAAACAACGAGGAGTTCGGTGGCACCTTAAAGACTAACAGATTTATTTGGGCATAAGCTTTCGTGGGTAAAAAACCCACTTCTTCAGATGCATGGAGTGATAATTATAGATACAGGCATAAATATACCGACACATGAAGAGAAGGGAGTTACCTTACAAGTGGAGAACCAGTGTTGAAGGTCAATTCAGTCAGGGTGGATGTAGTCCACTCCCAATGATTGATGAGGAGGTGTCAATGTCAAGAGAGGGAAAATTGCTTTTGTAGTGAGCCAGCCACTCCCAGTTCCTATTCAAGCCCAAATTAATGGTGTTAAATTTTCAAATGAATTGTAGCTCTGCAGTTTCTCTTTGAAGTCTGTTTTTGAAGTTTTTTGTTGAAGGATGGCTACTTTTAAATCTGTTATTGAATGTCCAGGGAGATTGAAGTGTTCTCTACTGGCTTTTGTATGTTACCATTCCTGCAAATAGGACCTAAGGGTTAGAGTGGACGAGAAGCTGGATATGAGTCAACAGTGTGCCCTTTTTGCCAAGAAGGCTAACGGCATTTTGGGCTGTATAAGTAGGGGCATTGCCAGCAGATCGAGGGATGTGATCATTCCCCTCTATTCAACAACGGTGAGGCCTCATCTGGAGTACTGTGTCCAGTTTTGGGCCCCATACTACAAGAAGGATGTGGAAAAATTGGAAAGAGTCCAGCGGAGGGCAACAAAAATGATTAGGGGGCTGGAGCACATGACTTATCAGGAGAGGCTGAAGGAACTGGGATTGTTTAGTCTACAGAAGAGAAGAATGAGGGGGGATTTGATAGCTGCTTTCAACTATCTGAAAGGGGGTTCCAAAGAGGATGGATCTAGACTGTTCTCAGTGGTAGCAGATGACAGAACAAGGAGTAATGGTCTCAAGTTGCAGTGGGGGAGTTTAGGTTGGATATTAGGAAAAACTTTTTCACTAGGAGGGTGGTGAAGCACTGGAATGGGTTACCTAGGGAGGTGGTGGAATCTCCTTCCTTAGAGGTTTTTAAGGTCAGGCTTGATAAAGCCCTGGCTGGGATGATTTAGTTGGTGTTGGTCCTGCTTTGAGCAGGGGGTTGGACTAGATGACCTCCTGAGGACTCTTCCAACCCTAATCTTCTATGATTCAGCCACCACCCATGGCAGCTGGGGGTTTGGGGGCCCTCTGCCAGGGGCTCGGGGATTCCCCCGCCGCCTGGGTTGGCTGGGGGCTCAGGGGTTTCCCTGCTGGTGGCCAGGGGTCCTCTGCCGGCAGGAGTTTCGGGGTTCCCTCGCCGTCTGCAGGGGCCAAGGGCTCAGGGGTTCCCCCGCCGCCCGCAGCGGCTTGGAGCTCTGAGGGCCGCCAGAGGTGCCGGGGGTATCCCGCAGCTCCCTGCGCCAGCTGGAGGTGGGAGACCATGCAGCTCCTAACCACCGCAAGCTGATGTCACGGAGGTCACTGGAAGTCATGGATTCTGTGACTTCCGCGACCTCCGTGACTAAATCGTAGCCTTAGTCATGAGTGGAGCACAGGTACTGAAGGGTACGTGCTGTTCAGCAAGGATAGAAACAAAGGCAGAGGTTGGAATGGCACTGCATATTAATGATGAGTAGGCTGTAAAGACATGATGGAGTGAATAAAACAGAATCTGTTTGGGTCAAAATCACTTTGGGGAAGAAAGATACTAGAGGTTCCCCTGGGATAGTGTTCAGGGTCTGCTACAGGATCCGATCCGAATATGGATAGAGACCTCCTTAATTTGTGTGACGGTGCTGCCCGTGGGAGCCAGCTGAGGTCACTCAATCAGGGTGAACTGCAAACAAAACGGGGCAGACAAACCCCAAACACGGGTGGATATTCCAATACTTAGATTTACCAACCAGCACAAAACAGCTTCTATAGAACCTCACTGGTTACTCAGAAGGCCAAACAACGCAGTTCCCTTAAAGTGCCCAGCCTCAGGCCTCCGTCCAGACACACACGTCAGATATGATGATGATTACTGAAAATCTTATCTCATCATATAACAGAAAAGGTTCTTCCAATCCCAAAGGATCAGCCACATACCCAGGTTCAATTATAACTTAGATCTTACCCAGAATACACACTTATAGCCAATTCTTATTAACTAAACTAAAATTTATTAAAAAAGAAAAGAGAGAGAGTGTTGGTTAAAAGATCAATATACAGACAGACTTGAATTCAATTCTTGAGGTTCAGATACATAGCAGAGATGAGCTTGTAGTTGCCAAAAGTCCTTTTAGATATAGTCCGTAGTTTATAGTCCAATGTCCATATTCAGGGTGACTCCAGTCAGTGACTGGGGATCTCAATCCTTGTGGCTTAAGGTTTCCCCTTCTTGAAACCCAAAGCAGATCTGAGATCAAGTAGGATCATGTCCCAGGGTTCTTATACATTTCCAGCAGCCTTTCTGCCTGAGAAAACAATAGGCTTAACTCTCCTTCTTCCAAACATCCTGGCAATTAGCACAGGGTAATTTATCCATTAAACAGTTCAGATCCAGGTTACCCCAACCTTCAAAGAGACAGAGACAATAATACTATTTCACTCAAGTATCATCATAAATGTTAATATTCCTTTTTTGATCTTTGAATTAAAGTTATAGCAATAGACAAGACTTGTTTGCTTATATCACAAGACCTGAGCAAACATCTACCCTTGAGATCTCTAACAATGCAGACTTGCATTTCAAAGCTCTGTTCATTTACAGAACTTCCTAACCAGTCCTTAAGGTTCACCCATGGGTCAGGTCAGTCTGAGTTAATTAACTCTTTCTGGCCCTGTCACCTTCCAATGAAATATTATATTACACTCATAACATCACAATTTCTTTACTAAATTAAAAATTACTGGGAATTGTGTGATTATGGGAGACTAACTTCCCGGATATAGATCGGAGGACAAGTGCTACTAATAATGGTAGAGCCCAGCTATTCCTGACTGTGATGGCTGACAGTCATCTTCACCAGATACGCCCTGAACCCACAAGAGGTGATGCTATTGTAGATTTTGTATTGGGAGGTGGCGAGGCCTTCACAGAAGAGCTGGTTGTAGGGGACAACCTTGGTTCCAGTGATCATGAGCTAATTCATCTTAAACTAAATGGAAGGATAAACAAAACTAGATCTGCAGCTACGGGCCTTGATTTCAGAAGATCAAACTCTAAAAACATGAAGGGAATGAGTCAGGGAAGTGGAGTGGACTGGACTGAAGAACTCAAGGATCTGAATGTGGAGGAGACCTGGAATTACTTTAAATGAAAGTTGCAGAAGCTCTGTGAAGCCTGCAGCCCAAGCAAGGGGAAAACATTCATAGGGAAGGGTTGCAGGCCAAGCATCTCAAACAGGTGATTAGAGAAAGCAGAAAGCCCACAAGGAGTGGAAGAAGGGAAGGATCAGCAAGGAAAGCTGCCTCTTGGAGGTCAGGAAGTGTAGGGATAAAGTGAGAACTGCCGGCAGCCAAGCAGAGTTGGACCCTGCAAAAGGAATTAAAACTGATAGTAAAAGGTTCTAGAGCCATGTAAATAAAAAGAAAACCAGGGAAGAAGAAATGGGACCGTTAAGCACTGAGGATGGGGTGGAGATTAAAGATAATCTAGGTGTGGCCCAACACCTAACAAATACTTTGCCTCAGTTTTTAATGGGGGTAATGAAGAGCTTAGGGGTAGTGGCAGGGTGGCCAATGGGAAGGAGGATATGGAAGTAGAAATGACCACATCCGAGGTGGAAGTCAAACACAAACTATTTAATGGGACTAAATTGCGGGGGGCAGATAATTTCCATCCAAGAATATTAAAGGAACGGGCACATGAAATTGCAGGCCCAGTAGCAAGGATTTTTACTGATCAACTCGGGGGTGGTACCCTATGACTGGAGAATTGCTAATATAGTTCCTATTTTTAAGTAAGGGGAAAAACAGGTGATTTGGAAAACTACAGGCCTGGAAGTCAACTGTATGCAAGGTCTTGGAAAAAATTCTGAAAGAGAAAGTAGTTAAGGACATAGAGGCAAATGGTAACTGGGATAAAATACAACACGGTTCTGCAAAAGGGAGATTGTGCCAGACCAACCGGATCTCCTTCGCTGAGAAGATACCTGATTTTTTAGACAAAGGAAATGCAGAAGATCTAATCGACCTGGATTTCAATATGGCATTTGAATTGAAAGGTGGCTAAGGAACTGGTTAAAGGGGCGTCTACAATGGGTCACACTGCAAGGTGAACTGTCAGGCAGAAGGGAGGTTACTAGTGTTGTTCCTCAGGGATTGGTCTTGGGTCCAATCTTATTTAACACACACATGCACACCCTGCACACACACATGCACACAGGCACCATGCACACACCCCTCCACACACATGCACACCCTGCACACACACATGCACACAGGCACCATGCACACACCCCTCCAGACACATGCGCACCCTGCACACACACATGCACACAGGCACCATGCACACACACATGCACACCCTGCACACACACATGCTGTCACGGAGTCCCCGGGCGATGCTCTGGAACTGCTCCCTATGAAGCCAGTCAGGACTCTGGGGGAGCCTCCTCTCTCTGAGCTTTTTCCTTTCCCGGGCCAGGAGGTCACCTGATCTCTTTGTTCTCCAACACCTTTAGCTACGTCCTTGCAGGGGGGAAGGGCCCGGGCCATTAGTTGCCAGGAGACAGAGTGTCGGCCATTTATGCACACTGGCCCTTTGCTCTGCAACAATCTCACCCCCTAGAGACTTAAGAAATGCATAGGGGAAACTGAGGCACCCCTACAATATTCAGAGGAAACATTAAGAACTGGCCCACTTCGACACTCATGCACACCCTACCCCACCTGACACGTGTACACACACCCTCTCACCCACGCTCATCTGGTAACGCCCCCACAGACCAAGTGAGCTCCTCCTGGAGGCTGGGAAGAGAGGGCCGGAGCCTTGTTGGTCTCTCCGTGTTCGCCTCTGGACCGGGATAGACAGAAGCTGGCCCGGCCTGCGAGCTCCCCTCTGGCGTCTGCCTACCTCTATTCAGCCTCCCCCCGTGCGAAACTGCTCGTGTCCTCGTGGCACTGGGGGCGCTTACAGAAAGCCAGAAAAGGGCCAAGGGCCAAGACTCAGACGGGGATCCAGGCGTGTCAGTCTGGGCCCTGGGCTGTGGCTATGGCTGGCAGCTCTGCTCTGGGCAGTGCTGGGTTCTGGAAGGGAGGGCCCTGGGCTCCGTGCCCAGCTCAGGATGGTCTCTGCAGAGTTTGGAGCCTCGCGCTGGAGGGGAGGTGGGGCTGGCAGGTGCATGGTGCTCACCGGAGCGTGGTTCTGTGCAGGTGCTGGCTGAGCCCTGGCGTCTCTCCACCAGTCAGACTCCCCAGCAACAGATCAAAATGTTTGATATGGAGAAGAACCAGGATCTCGTCTCCTCCGGTGGCGGCTTCGGCCCAGTGAGTTTTACTCCCGCCTGGGGCTTCCGTGCTGTGTCTGCAGGGTGGGAGCATGTGGGACTGCGGCTGTGTGGGTGGGGAGGGTACTTTGGGCAAATGTAGGCTGGGAGGGGCACTTCAGAGGGTGCAGCGGCTGGGCAGGCGGGTGCCCTGGGTACATGCACGGGGGACGGGGCACCTCTGGTCTCTGCAGAGGCTGGGCAGGGCGGGTGTCCTGGGTACATGCACAGGGGATGGGGCACCTCTGGTCTCTGCAGAGGCTGGGCAGGGCGGGTGTCCTGGGTACATGCACGGGGGACGGGGCACCTCTGGTCTCTGCAGAGGCTGGGCAGGGCGGGTGTCCTGGGTACATGCACAGGGGATGGGGCACCTCTGGTCTCTGCAGAGGCTGGGCAGGGCGGGTGTCCTGGGTACATGCACGGGGGACGGGGCACCTCTGGTCTCTGCAGAGGCTGGGCAGGGCGGGTGTCCTGGGTACATGCACAGGGGATGGGGCACCTCTGGTCTCTGCAGAGGCTGGGCAGGGCGGGTGTCCTGGGTACATGCACAGGGGATGGGGCACCTCTGGTCTCTGCAGAGGCTGGGCAGGGCGGGTGTCCTGGGTACATGCACGGGGCATGGGGCACCTCTGGTCTCTGCAGAGGCTGGGCAGGGCGGGTGTCCTGGGTACATGCACAGGGGACGGGGCACCTCTGGTCTCTGCAGCGGCTGGGCAGGGCGGGTGTCCTGGGTACATGCACGGGGGATGGGGCACCTCTGGTCTCTGCAGAGGCTGGGCAGGGCGGGTGTCCTGGGTACATGCACGGGGGATGGGGCACCTCTGGTCTCTGCAGAGGCTGGGCAGGGCGGGTGTCCTGGGTACATGCACGGGAGACGGGGCACCTCTGGTCTCTGCAGAGGCTGGGCAGGGCAGGTGTCCTGGGTACATGCACTGGGGACAGGGCACCTCTGGTCTCTGCAGAGGCTGGGCAGGGCGGGTGTCCTGGGTACATGCACTGGGGATGGGGCACCTCTGGTCTCTGCAGAGGCTGGGCAGGGCGGGTGTCCTGGGTACATGCACAGGGGACGGGGCACCTCTGGTCTCTGCAGCGGCTGGGCAGGGCGGGTGTCCTGGGTACATGCACGGGGGATGGGGCACCTCTGGTCTCTGCAGAGGCTGGGCAGGGCGGGTGTCCTGGGTACATGCACGGGGGATGGGGCACCTCTGGTCTCTGCAGAGGCTGGGCAGGGCGGGTGTCCTGGGTACATGCACGGGAGACGGGGCACCTCTGGTCTCTGCAGAGGCTGGGCAGGGCGGGTGTCCTGGGTACATGCACTGGGGACAGGGCACCTCTGGTCTCTGCAGAGGCTGGGCAGGGCGGGTGTCCTGGGTATATGCACTGGGGATGGGGCACCTCTGGTCTCTGCAGAGGCTGGGCAGGGCGGGTGTCCTGGGTACATGCACGGGGGATGGGGCACCTCTGGTCTCTGCAGCGGCTGGGCAGGGCGGGTGTTCTGGGTACATGCACGGGGGACGGGGCACCTCTGGTCTCTGCAGCGGCTGGGCAGGGCGGGTGTCCTGGGTACATGCACGGGGGATGGGGCACCTCTGGTCTCTGCAGAGGCTGGGCAGGGCGGGTGTCCTGGGTACATGCACAGGGGACAGGGCACCTCTGGTCTCTGCAGTGGCAGGGTGGGCAGGTGTCCTGGGTACATGCACAGGGGATGGGGCACCTCTGGTCTCTGCAGAGGCTGGGCAGGCGGGTGCCCTGGGTACATGCACGGGGGATGGGGCACCTCTAGTCTCTGCAGAGGCTGGGCGGGCAGGCGGGTGCCCTGGGTACATGCACAGGGAACAGGGCACTTCTGGTCTTTGCAGCGGCTGCACGGGCAGGAGTCCCAGCTGGGGCAGTTGGTGGAGCGAGGCTGCTCTGTGCGAGTGAGGGCAGCGAGCGTGACCCTATCGTTTCTCAGGGAGTCTGGCATTGCTGCAGCTCACGCGGCATCAGCACCCGAGTACCCTACCCAGCCCAGCCTAGCCCAGTCCCCAGCTACCAGCCCCCCCTGCCTGTGCTGGGACCGGGCAGGGTCTGAGTGACACATATATAAATGTGAGTCAACACTGTGACACTGTTGCAAAAAAAGCGAACATCATTCTGGGCTTTATTAGCAGTAGTGTTGTAAGCAAGACACGAGAAGTAATTCTTCCGCTCTACCCCACGCTGATTAGGCCTGAACTGGGAGTGTTGTGTCCAGTTCTGGGCGCCACATTTCAGGAAGGATGTGGACAAATTGGAGAAAATCCAGAGAAGCACAACAAAAATTATCAAAGGTTTAGAAAACATGACCTGTGAGGAGAGATTGAAAAAAATTGGGTATGTTTAGTCTGGAGAAGAGAAGACTGAGAGGGGACATGATAGCAATTTTCAAGTACATAAAAGGTTTCTACAAGGAGGAGGGAGAACAATTGTTCTTAACCTCTGAGGCTAGGACAAGAAGCAATGGGCTTAAATTGCAGCAAGGGAGGTTTAGGTTGGACATTAGGAAAAACTTCCTAACTGTCAGGGTGGTTAAGCACTGGGATAAATTGCCCAGGGGGGTTGTGGAATCTCCCTCATTGGAGATGTTTAAGAGCAGGTTGGACAAACACCTGTCAGGGATGGTCTAGATAATACTCAGTCCTGCCATGCGTGCAGGGGACAGGGCTAGATGGTCTCTCGAGGTCCTTTCCAGTGCTACGATTCTGGGATGACTCCAGCTTGCTAAGCACAGAGCCGGGCACAGCAAAAGGCTGGCACCCACCCTGAGGCTGTTACTGAATCTGCCTCGCCTGGCGGCCCAGCCGAGGCTGCACCACCCACAGTCAGCGGCTCCAGCCCCTTCCTCCCGGCTGCGTTCCCTCTCGGTGCTGCTGCCCATCCGCCTCTCTCTGACTGTCCCTGCAGGTGGCTGACGACGGATACGGCGTCTCTTACATCATTGCTGGCGAGAACCTGATCACCTTCCACATCTCCAGCAAGTTCTCCAGCCCCAAAACGGTCAGAGTCCCCCTCAGGCCTGGCTGGGCACAGACTGCCTGGCCGATAGGTGCCAGGCTAGGAACCCCTCCTGGGCCTCGTGGCCCATCAGCATTCGAGGCTCTCCCTAGGAGAGGAGCCCCGGGGTACACGTAGCCAGCTGGAGGGCAGCCCTGAGGGGACATGGGGTCTGAGAGCCCTCCCCTGGGGCCTGCTGTCCTTTAGCTATGGCAATTGGCAGTGTGGGTCAGCCCCAGGGGCCCATCTCGCCCCCTCTCTGATGGGCCAGGACTAGGACCTTCGGAGGGAGGGGCAGGATTCTGGAATAACGTGCCCTGAGAGAAGTGTCTCTCAGCCCGTTCAGTTGTTGGCTGGCTCGTACCTGTCGGCAGGTCTTCCCTTCTGCGTTCATCTAAGCAGGGATGTTCCTGTTATCCAGGCCAATGCCTGACCCTTGTTTGAACCTCACTAAGTCGTACTCTCTCTGGCATCTTGTGGCAGTGAGTTCCACGGGTTAATTATAACATGGTGTAAGAAAAGCATTTCCTTTGATCTGTGTAAATGTGCTGCCTGTTGGTGCCTTTGCGTGTCTCTTGGCTCCTCTGTTTTGGGACAGCACATGAGAGTGCCCTGCCCTCCATTTCTGTCCCTTCAGCATTTCCTACCTCTGGCACATTGCCTCTTTTTCAGCTCCTGTCTAAACAGCCAGGCTGTCCAGCCACTACAGGGTCTTGCCACCTGTCCCTGCCCCTCGATCCCTGCGGTTCCCTATCAGATCGGGGAGCATGGACTGGCTCACTGTAGCTCCTTTCCTGGCCCTGCAGTCTGTGGGCATTGTCCCTGTGTCTCGCCTGGGGGCCAGATCTCCCTGCTGTCCCAGCAGACATCTGTCTCTGAATGCCCCATCTGCTGTGGCTGCTGCGCATGGGGTGGGTGCAGCCGTGGGGGCTGGGTTAGGGTCAAGCCTGCTGTCCGGGGCATGGGAGCGCCAGTCAGGCTCTCCCCACAGTGCACACTGGCCGAGGGTCGGGAGGGGTGTGCAGATCACTCACCGAGGGGGGCTTGGAAGCAGCGGTTGCAGGACCGGCCTCGCCCTGCAGCTGAGGTGTGTGCGGGGGTGGGGGAGCTGTGTCAGGGCCTGGCCCCTCTCAACTCCTTCCTGTTCCACTGACCCTCGTCCCTGCCCTGCCCTGTCCTGCTGTAGCACCCCTACTTCCAGAGCAGGATGGGCCCCTCCACATCCCGCAGCCCCCCGCCCCCCAATGCCATGGGCCTGAGAACTCTGCCCGCCTGGGGCTTCTCAAGCTGCCCCCCGCCGCTCCTGCTCCTGCTAAGCCACGGCTCTAGCTGGGACCCATGTTAACCAGTTCCCGTCTCCTCTCCCACCCCAGGACTCCAGACGGTTTGGGAGGAACATCCGCCAGGCCATGCTGGACATCGCAGACCTCTTCAACGTTCCTGCCAACAAGGTGGCCAACTGACCCCGCGCCATGGGAGGGGCGACGGCCCCTGTGCCGGAGACGCGTGAGGCTAGCCCTAGTGCGGAGGGCGTGGCCCCAGAACACCGGGCGAGCTGCCGGGGCTGCCCCTCCGGTGCCAGCGCTCGCCCTGCGGTGTGTCCCTGCCATTCGGAGCCCGCCCAGCCAGCCATGGGGACCTGGGGACGCACAAAGCCGTGGGAGCGGGTGCGGGAGATTTCCTCCCTCAATGTTACCGATAAAGAAGGCTCTTTGTGTAATGCCAACCTGGCTGCCTGGTGATGGACTCCGCCCGGAACCGGGGGGGACAGACAGAGGGAAGCTCCTGGGGAAAGGTGGGCAAGCGTCCCCCACACCACGTGTCAGGGGAATGAGAGTCGGGGAACACGGCCAGCCCGGGCCTAGCTACCACGTCCTGATGGCCAAGGGGAGTCCGGCCCTGTCCGAGAGGGGAGGGAACGGGGCGGTAGATTCTGGCTGGGCTGGTGGCTGGGCCTTTGCGAAGGAAGCCACTGGAAGTCTGGTCTAAATGGGACCTGGCTGGGCTTGGGGTGGTTTATGGGGTGGGGGATGGGGTGATGGGGCTCTGGCTGGGGGGGGGGGGGTCAGTGGGGTGGGGGATGGGGTGATGGGGCTCCGGCTGGGTGTGGGGGGATGGGGGATGGGGTGACGGGGCTCCGGCTGGGTGTGGGGGGGGTCAGTGGGGTGGGGGATGGGGTGACGGGGCTCCGGCTGGGTGGGAGGGGTCAGTGGGGTGGGGGATGGGGTGACGGGGCTCCGGCTGGGTGTGGGGGGGGGTCAGTGGGGTGGGGGATGGGGTGACGGGGCTCCGGCTGGGTGTGGGGGGATGGGGGATGGGGTGACGGGGCTCCGGCTGGGTGGGAGGGGTCAGTGGGGTGGGGGATGGGGTGACGGGGCTCCGGCTGGGTGTGGGGGGATGGGGGATGGGGTGACGGGGCTCCGGCTGGGTGGGAGGGGTCAGTGGGGTGGGGGATGGGGTGACGGGGCTCCGGCTGGGTGTGGGGGGGGTCAGTGGGGTGGGGGATGGGGTGACGGGGCTCCGGCTGGGGTGACGGGGCTTTCTGTGTAAAGCACTGACACTGGTGATGGGAAGGAGTCCGTTACAGAACGTGGGTGCCACACAGTCATGCGGGCTGGCACGCAGCTGAGACCCAGCATATTCAGCCACAGGGTCCCACTCCCCGTTAGCGCCACTTCACAGAGGGAAAGGCACCGACCCTCGACGATTGCGCTAAGTACAGCACCACAGGTGCTGAATCCATGGGTGCTCCAGCCCCGGAGCACCCATGGGAAAAAAATAGTGGGTGCTCAGCACCCACCGGCGGCCCCTCCGATCAGCTCCCCCCCCCATACCTCCCTCTCAGCACAGATCAGCTGTTCAGCTGCGTGCAGGAGGCACTGGGCAGTGGGGGGGGGAGCAGGGGCAGGAAGAGGCGGAGTGAGGGCGGAAGAGGCCGGGCAGGGTGGGGCCTTGGGGGTAAGGGGCAGGGTGGGGGTGGGGCCTCGGAGCGAGGGTCGAGCACCCCCAGGGAAACCAGAAAGTCGGCGCCTCTGTCCAGCGCTCCAAGAATGTGCCGTGGAGATTAACCACGTCGGGGGCAAAGAGAGCGTCGTGGCCGTTTGAGTGCTGGGTGCCACGGAGAGGGCTGAACTGAGGTGCAGCCGGTGACCTGGGGGCTCTGCTCCCTCGGCGGCAGCGGCTCTGCGTGTGGCGTGTGTCCAGAAGTCAAGTCACTGGACTCTGGCGTGTCAGGCAGTGGGGCACACAGCCAGGTTGGAGGACCTGTGCCCCGGGGCCAGAGCAGCTAACTGTCTCCACTGACTTAGCCACAGGCTAACTCTGCTCTGCCCCAGGCTCTCGTAGGGAGCCTGAGGAGGGATGTGGGAATTGCCGGCTTGCGGAAGGAAGGAGCGGGCCTTGCAGAGCCCAGGGGGGTGTTTGTGCTGCCACTGGCAGTAGTTTGGGGCGAGTTTCCCCCAGTGGGCACAGACACATCTCTCTCGTGTTGAAAGCAGGTGATAGTGATTCACCCTGTACCCCTCGGGTAACCCCAAAAGTGGCACAGTTCTAGGGTTACCATCCGTCCGGGTTTCCCCGGACATGACCGGCTTTTTCAGCTTTAAATGGCCATCCGGGGGGGGATTTCCCCCTTCCCCTCCTGCAGAGTGCGGCGCGGCTGATTGGACGGCTGGGCCTGATTGAAAGCCGCTCGCAGCCACTGGGGCCTCTAGCAGCCAGAGTCCCTCCCCCCCCGCTCCCTCCTCCCCTGCACAGCAGCAGGGCACAGTGTTTGGCTCCACGTGGAGCCCGCAGCTCTCCCTCTGCCCGGGGAGCCGGGGAGCAGGGCAGGCGGGGGGGTGCAGAGGCTGCAGGGCGAGGAGGAGCAGGGCAGGCAGGGGCATAGAGGCTGCAGGAGTGGGGGGGTGCAGGGGCTGCAGGGGGAGTGGGGAGCAGGGAAGCACTTAGCAACCCCCAACGAAGATCAGAGCGGGAGGGGGAATGCGGGGTGCTCAGAGGAGGGGGCAGAGTTGGGGCAGGGACTTTGGGGAAGGGGTTGGAATGGGGGCGGGGTTGGGGTGGGGCCGGGACCGGGGCCCCGTGGAGTGTCCTTTTTTTTAAATGTTTGAATATGGTAACCCTACACGGTTCCCACCCCCCGGGGGGCGGAAAACCAGACACGTTTCATTTGGGAATTTTGGCAAAAATTGGAACAACATTTTGAACAGACGAAAATGTGGTTTTGAACTAGGTGATTTACAGTGCGAGGGAGTCAGCCCCCGTCCCAGCTCTGGGCCCGGGAACCCCTGCAGGAAGCGGGCTGGGGCCACTGGGATGGGCAGGTCCTTCCCATCGCTGATAGGGGCAAGTGTAAGTGAGCAGAACCTGCCCTCCCTGCTCCGCTGTGGGGCTCCTCCCCCAGCTCTTCCTGCCCTCCCCATGGAGGTGCTACGGGGAATAGAACCAGACGTACCAAGCCCAGGGCAGCACCAGGGCCAAGGAGTCTGGGAATCTCCCATGAGCCTCTGCATGGCCAGGCACCCATATGGGTCCTGGGCCCCTTCAGCCGCGAGGAGGAAACTCTCCGGCGTGGAACAGGCCAGTACAGGTGAGAATGGGGGCAGGTCCCTACACTTGGGTCATATGATCCCTGTGGGGACAGGTCCTGGAGAAGACACTTCCATGGCCAGAGCTGACCAGCGACTTCCCCCCCCCCCAGGTGATCAGCACCCCAGAAGTAGGGCCCAGGGAGGTACAGGACTGGCCCGCGCTCACACGGGAAATCCATGGCAGCCACGGATACAGACTCCACATCCCCTGAAAGCCAGACCAGGCGCTTGCCTGAATGGCTCCTCCGAGGGAGTGGGGCTGGCACCAGGCAGGGGGAGAAATGTAGACGAGCACATTGAGACGCACGGAACAGCCTGCTGCAGAGAGTTTATTATCAGCCCAGGACACCACGATCGCTGAGGAGACAAGGGGTGGGGTGGGGCCAAGCGAGACTGACCCAGAGATCCAGGGGAGAAGGGTCTTTGCAGCTGGGGCCATGGGCGCTGCTGTCCTGGGGGAGCAGGGGACGGCCCCTCAGTGCACTCACATGGCTGGGACGTGGCTGCTAACACCGTGGCTGCCCCCTGCCCGCGGTGCGGAGCCCGGTCACTCCCCTGGCTGGCGTTGGTACTTGCAGATGAAGGAGGTTTGGACATCACAGGGCTCAGCCTTCCACTTCAGAAAACCTGCAAAGAAAACAGAAATGACCCAGGGTGGGGCAGGCTGGGCCGTTGCTGTACGTACAGTGGCCTCTCTCCCTGCCTGTCCCATGCCCCTCGGAGAAGATCCCAGCTCCTGCATGGCCCCGAGGAAGAGGAGGGTGGGATGGAGCTCTGAGCACCCACCCCAGTCTGAGACAGGCCCAGAGAGACGCTGTGGCCCAGATTTGCCGTATTGGCCGAGGGGCTGGACACCGGAGCCGAGTTAACGGGAAAGCCGTTGTTGTAGATGAGATCCCAACCCCAGATCGGTCGTCAAAGGGCCCTGAGAAGAACCAGCAGCCCAAGGAGGCTGAACCAGCCTCATTCATGGTTGACAAGTTTTGTGCAGCTCCAGGGGATGTTTATGCATATTATTTCATGATCTAATTGGCCTAGACGCAAATAATTTGCATATGATCCTTTAAAAAAGCAGTGTGCATTGAGTGCCAGTGAAAGGTGCTGGCTTGAGCACCTCGGTGAATGAAGGGGGCCAGAGATCTCCTCGGCCAACTCTTGTAGGGCTTCTGTGCGCAAGTGATCGATTTAGAAATGTTTAGCCCTCGTAGATGTTGTCTAACATCCTCCTCAATTACCAATGGACTGGAAACTACGTCATCCTCCTCCTGTGATACAAGTACAACATCCCGCCTCTTCTGAAAGACATGACCACTGGGCCTACACCACTGCCTGGATTTCGTTTGTTCTTGATGTACTTGAAAAATTCCTCATTGTCTTTAGCCCTGCCAGTCATGGATTGGTACCTGATGTCTTTGGCTTCTCTTATCTGTTTTTTTACGCGTCATAACTTCCAGTTTATATGGATTGCTGCCTGCTTTCCCCTTGTCCCGTTCCACCGAGCAGGCGAGGGGCAGCGAATGGAACCCAGGTCTCCTGAGTCCCAGTCCAGTGCTCTGTCAACTCGGCTACACTGCCTAAAAGAGTCCTCTATTGACTGCCCCATTATCTCCACAGAGAATTAGAGGCTACAAATATAATTAGTGCCAGTCAGCATGGGTCTGGGGTAGGTCTTGTCAAGCAAACCTGGTGCCTGTTTCTGTCTGGACTACAGCCTGGCTGATAAAGGTCACGGTGCTGATACAGTGCTGGGGTCCACACTGGAAGAAGGCTGAGACGACACTGGAGAGAGGTCAGAAGGGGGCCCCCAAATGACCCAGGGGGTTGAAAAACAAGCCTCACAGGGTGAGGTTTCAGGAGTGCAATCCATCCATTTTATGCGAGGGAAGGTTGAGAGGTGACGCGATCGCTGTGTGCAGGTACTTACACGTGGAACGGGGCTCTGACCGTGGGCAGCTCTCTGACAAAGGCAGAACAGAAGCCAGTGGCTGCGAGTGGAAGTCGGACAAATTCATCCTTGAAATAAGACGCCATTTCCTGTCAGGGAGGGTAATTAAACACTGGAGTGGTTCCCCAGGGAGGTGTGCTGGGCTCCCCATCGCTTAGTGGCTTTAGAACAAGGTTCGAGATCCTCCTGAAAGCTATGCTTTAAGCCAGCTTCTGGGAGACGTTCTATGGGCTGTGTGTGTGCGTGGGGGATCAGGCTGAGTGGTTGGGGGGCCCTTTTGGCCCTGGAATCTGTGAATCCACGAGTCCCCCTTTCATCCCCTTCCTTCGCGGGCCATGGGAGAACAGGAACCTCTGCAGTGCCCTCAGCATGCCCAGAACTCGCAGCTCTGCATTACGACACTGACTATAATCAAATCTGCTGCTTCACTCAGTCACCTGCAGGGTCAGGAAAGAATTTCCCCCCCCTGACGCACAGCTGGCCAGATGTATTGGGAGGGTGGGGGGGAAGGTCACCTGCCTCTGAAGCACCAGTGGTTGGCCACAGCTGGAGATGAGACACCAGGTGGCTTAGCCCAGTGCTCGGAGGTGGTGAAGGGAATCCTCTATCTAGACACCTGGGTGGTGTGTCCTGCTCACATGCTGAGGGAATTTCCCCCAGGTTAGATTGGCAGGGACCTTGGGGTTTTTGCCTTCCTCTGCAGCATGAGGTGCAATTCTCCTGCTGGGATCATCTGAGCAGGGGACTGGACTAGATGACCTCCTGACCTCTCTTCCAACCCTAATTTTCTATGATTCTATGATCTGGGCATAGAACCATAGAAATGTAGGACTGGAAGGGCCCTCGAGAGGTCATCTAGTCCAGGGCTAGAGTATTATCTGGACCATCCCTGACCTGTGTTTGTTTAGCCTGCTCTTAAACATCTCCAATGAGGGGGGATTCCACAACCTCCCTGGGCAATTTATCCACCCTGACAGTGAGGAAGTCTTTCTAATGTCCAACCTAAACCTCCCTTGCAGCAATTTAAGCCCATTGCTTCTTCTTTTATCCTCAGAGGTTACGAAGAACAATTTTTCTCCTCCTCCTTGTAATAACCTTTTACGTACTTGAAGACTTATGTCCCACCTCAGTCTTCTGTTCTCCAGACTAAACAAAACACCAGTTTTTTAAATCTATCCTTACAGGTCATGTTTTCTAGACCACTGGTCATTTTTGTTGCTCTCCTCTGGACTTTCTCCAATTTGTCCACATCCTTCCCGAAGTGCGGGGCCCAGAACTGGACACAAGACTCCAGCTGAGGCCTAATCATCAGTGTTGAGTGGAGCGGAAGAATTACTTTTTGTGTCTCGTTTACAACACTCTTGCTGATGCACCCCAGGGAGTTTATGGATGTTAGGGGGCTTATTCCTTCACTCTCCCACTTCCCTGGTCCTTCTCACATGAACAGAGAGCAACAATACCCAAAGTCAGAAGGCGCAAACAATTCGATGTTTATTGGGGTGAACTTCCAGCAAGCATGATTCCAGTTTCCTTCCTCAGTGTCCCCCTTCCCAGCTCTGACACCACAGAGCCATCCCTGTTCCCAATCCCTGTTCCCATTTCCCCCTTAGCAAAACATGATTCCAATTCCCCCACCCCCATTCCCTGTTCCCATTCCCCTCCCTTTACTTCCCGAGTGACTGCAGACTATATAGTAAAACTTGAGTTCTGCTTAGCTATACCTTAACCAATCATTTTACTGAAATTTAACTAACCAATCCTAACATACTGTAACATGGTTATTTAACCAATTATATCCCACCACCTTAATTGGTTTACACCCAACAAAATTAATTATACAGCAGACAGAAACAATCACAGAACCAGACAGAGACCATGCAAATAAACATACAAAACAATACAGAAGTGAGGATTTCACAACTACATCTATACAGACATAAGGGTTTTCCAGCTGTGTCTATTGATAAGTGAGTTCTTACCAGACAGAAAACTATCAACCTAAGTTTCCTTTTACATGTTCTAGGCTCTTTCCTTTCTCTGGAGGTGATGGGAATATCAGGACAGGATTGGATTCCTAACAGCCCAATAGCACCTGATTTCCATGTGACTAGTCTGGAATGTGAGGACGTGACCGTTCACTTCTCAGCTTATGGCTGCCTCTGCTGCTTAGCCAAAGGCCTTACTTAGCCTAAGAACAGAGCCTCAGACTGTCACAGGACGAGAAGACCCAGACACAGACAGACAGTGATTTTGATTCTTTTTTTTATACCTCTATAACTAGCTAAGTGATCAGAATACACGTAAATTCCTAAAGTATCGGCCTTTACAGACAGGCCTGAATATCTATATCCTAACAATGGAATCTCCATCATTGGAGATTTTTAAGAGCAGATTGGACAAACACCTGTCAGGGATGGTCTAGATAATACTTAGTCCTGCCACAAGTGCAGGGGACTGGACTAGATGACCTCTCGAGGGCCCTTCCAGTTCTATGATTCTTTGATACTATTTCCCATTTTGTGCAATTTGTGCAATTGATTATTCCCTCCTAAGTGGAGTATTTTGCATTTGTTCTTATTGAATTTCATCCTATTTACTTCAGACATTTCTTCAGTTTGTCCAGATCATTTTGAATTTTAATTCTGTCCTACAAAGCACTTGCAACCCCTCCCAACTTGGTATCATCTGCAAACTCCGTAAGTGTACTACCTATGCCATTATCCACATCACAGAAGATATTGAACAGAACTGAACCTCGGACTGATCCCTACAGGACTCCACTCAATATACCCTTCCAGCTCGAATGTGAATCATTGATAACTACCCATAACTGTACAGTTTGAGTACAGTTTTCCAACTAGTTTTGCACCCATCTTATAGTAGGTCCATCTAGGATGTATTTCCCCAGCTTTTTTGAGAAGAAGACTTGAGATGGTATCAAAAGCCTTAATAAAGTAGAGATATACCACATTTACTGCTTCCCCCCATCTACAAGTATTGTTACCCTGTCAGAGAAGGATATGACATGATTTGTTCATGACAAATCCATATTGACTGTTACTTATCACTTTAGTATCTTCTAGGTGTTTGCAAATTGATTGCTTAATTTTTTGCTCCATTATCTTTCTGGGTACAGAAGCTAAGCTGACTGGTCTATAATTTCCCGGGTTTTCCTTATTCCCCTTTTTATAGCTAGGTGCTATCTTTGCCTTTTCCAGTCCTCTGGGATCTCTCCCGTCCTCCGTGAGTTCTTAAAGATAATCACTAATGGCTCAGAGCTCTCTTCAGCCAGTCCCTTAGTATTCCAGGGTCTGTTTAGTCAAGCCCTGCTGACTTGAAGACATCTAACTTGGCTAAATAATTCCTAACTTGTTCTTTCCCTGTGTTCGCCGACATCCTACCCCATTGACACTGATGTTCACTAAATTAGTTGACCAGTCCCTGCTAACCTTTTCTGGTGAAAACTGAAACTAAAAAGGCATTTAACACTTCGGCCATTGCTGCATTTTCTGTTATTGTCTTTCATTCCTCATTGAGTAACAGGCCTACCCTGTCCTTGGTTTTCCTCTTGCTATTTGTAAAATGTTTCTTTTTACCCTTTATGTCTCTAGCTAGTTTAATCTCATTTTGTGCCTGAGTCTTTCTAATTTTGTCCTTACATGCGTGTGTTGGTTTTTTTAATATACATTAATGTTTCATAATTTGACCTAGTTTCCATTTTTGTAGGACTCTTGTTTGATTTTCAGATCATTGAAGGTCTCCTGGTTAAGCCAGGCTGGTCTCTTACCATACGCCCTATCTGTCCTGGGCAGTGGGATAGTTTGCTCCTGTGCCCTTAATGATGTCTCTTAAAAAGCTGCCAGCTCTCCTGAACTCATTTCCCTTAGACGTGCTTCCCACGGATCTTACCTACCACCTCTCACCTAATCAGTCCCCTGCCATTGCAGGGGCTTTGGGCACTGGTGACACCTTGATCTCGCCTGTTCTCCGCCTGGGCTACACAACGGTTTAGTCTCATGAGGACTGAAATGCTTTCATCCAAGTTATTGGGTTCATACGGGGGGGTGTGGTTGAAGTTTAAGGGGCCTGTGACACAGAGGAGGTCAGATTAGCCGAGTGGATGGTCCCTTCTGGCCTGAGCACTGTGAAACAGTGGAAACGGCCTCACCTTGTGTTAGAAAATTACCACCTCTAAGTTTAGGAACTAGCTCAGTTTGAAGGCGCCTGCCTCTCCCATGCACGGCAGGGGGCAGCGTTCCCTGTGCGCTAATCCATGCCCAGCACCGGGGCAGGACCGGTGAGCCATCAGGCCCATGGCAGCCGTCTCCCCCAGGAGTGACCCAGCCGCAGCCCCTGGGAGGGGGGAGAGGGGCTAGTCTCTGACGGGGGGTTCTGGGCCCTGCTGGGAGCAGTCGCTTTCCCCAGAGTCTCTGTTTAGCCCCTGGGGCATGAGGGCTCCTTATGGCCCATTCCCTTAACTCTGCGCATGGCTCCCCAGTGTGGGACCGGTCCCGCTGGGTGTCTGTCCATCTGCGCGCCTGTGCGGCGTCCTGCCTAGTACTGACGCCACACTTTGAACTTGGGACCCAGCAGGCCTGAGGGGGCAGCTCTGCTGGGTGAGACGAGGGGCTCGCCCTGGCACACGGCTGATCGGGTACGAGGGTCCATGGGAGCAGGGGCCTGTCCCCCCAGTGCTGGGTCCCTTTGTGGGCTGGAGAGCTGCCTCGGTTCCCCTGGCTCTGAGCCCTGGCTTACCTGTGCCACTGCTCAGCTCTGCACAGGGCTCTTGCGTCTGGGCGTTGGGGGCTCCCCGCTGGACCAGGCTGCGTAGCTGAGGCAGGAGCTCGCTGTCCAGGCCCAGCCTCCGTTCTGCAGAGATGGGGAAGAGGTCCGGCTGCCAGGCGGCAGGAGCAGACCTGAGCCCAGGGGAGGGGGAGCGAATGGATGCACAGTGCTGGGGGGAGCACTGTGGGTGGGTGGCACGGCTGAATCGCGGGGCGGCACGGGAGGGAGTCAGTAGAGAAGTGGGCACAGTAACAGCCCGGAGCAGGAGACTGATTTTCCCTCCAGCTTCCTTTGCACTAACGAGCCGGTCCGGTCCCCAGGCAGCAGCGCGCAGGAGCTGGGACTATGGGGGCAGGAGGGGGGTGGGGGGGCTGCTTGAAGGGGTTTCCATCATGTACAGGATTTACAGTTTGGTTCGTTAGCGCTCAGCACCCCTACTCTACAAATTGTTCCAGCTCCTGGGGCAGTGTCACGCTGGCTTGTGCCCCAGTCCCTTACCCCGCTGACATAGACCCCTGTGCAGACTCGCCTGCTTCACCCATTAAAATGGCATCAGCGACTGGCTGTGTTGGGGAGGCAGGGAATGGGTACAGGGCCCCGCTCCCCCTACAGGGTGCTGGCCCCAGCTCTGCGGGAGTGACTGGGTCGGGGGCAGTGATGAGCTGCCAAAATATTAACAACCGGTTCCCTCCTCCTCACCCCACGAGGGGGTCATGTCCCCCTGCCCCCCGGGACCCCTGCCCCATCCAACCCCCCACATTCCTTGACACCCCACCCCCGGGACCGCTGCCCCATCCACCCCACTTCCCTGTCCCCTAACTGCCCCCTGCCACCCCATCCAACCCCTCCTCTCATTCCTGATGGCCCCCCGGAATCCCTGCCCCATCCAACCACCCCTTCTCTCTGTCCTGACTGCCCCTGGAACCCCTGCCCCTGACTGCCCCCCACCGCCCCATCCAACACCCCTGCTCCTTCCTGACTGCCCCCCCAGGACTCTTGCCCCCATTCAATTCCCCTGTTCCCAGCCCTCTGACCGCCCGGAGTCCCGACCCTAATCCACCCCCCCGTCCTCTATCCAACACCACCTCCCTGCTCCCCTTACCGCGCCACCCGGAGTCGGGGCCGGGAGCTGGGGGCTAGGAGCCGCGGGCGCCGGGCCGGGCCGGAGCCGCTGGCCGGCCCATAGTCTGGGCTGGGGGCCGGACTGGAGCTGCGCCACCCGCCCGGCCGGCCAGAGTTAGGGCCAGAGCTACGTGGCGCCTGGAGCCCTCCTCCCGCCCCAGCTCACCTGCAGGAAGCTGCTGCTTCCTTCTCAGCCCTCCCAAGGGATCAGCTGATTCATGGGAAGCCGGGAGGGGGAGCCGGAGCCAGGTGAGCTGGGGCTGGGGGCAGGGCAAGGAGCTGCTGGAGCTTTTGTTAAATTTAAAAGCCCCTTTAGAACCGGGACAACCGGTTCTAAATTTAACAACCGGTTCCCGCGAACCGGTGGGAACCGGCCCCAGCTCACCACTGGTCGGGAGGGGGGGGGGCAGGGAATGGGTACAGGGCCCCTCTCCCCCTACAGGGCGCTGGCCCCAGCTCTGTGGGAGTGACTGGCTGCGTCGGGGGGGGGGGGGTAGGGAACGGGTACAGGGCCTTTCTCCCCATACAGGGTGCTGGCTCCAGTCTGGCCCCAGCTCTGCGGGAATGACTGGGTTGGGGGGGGCAGGGAATGGGTACAGGGCCCCTCTCCCCCTACAGGGCGCTGACCCCAGCTCTGTGGGAGTGACTGGGTCGGGGGGAGGAACAGGGAATGGGTACAGGGCCTTTCTCCCCATACAGGGTGCTGGCTCCAGTCTGGCCCCAGCTCTGCGGGAATGACTGGGTTGGGGGGGGCAGGGAATGGGTACAGGGCCCCTCTCCCCCTACAGGGCGCTGACCCCAGCTCTGTGGGAGTGACTGGGTCGGGGGGAGGAACAGGGAATGGGTACAGGGCCTTTCTCCCCATACAGGGTTCTGGCCCCAGCTCTGCGGGAGTGACTGGGTCGGGGGGTTGGGGAATGGGATATGGACACTGGCTCCAATCCAGCCCCAGTTGCCAAGTGACCTAGAGTCACCCCAGCTGAGGGCCATGTGAGGGCCAGTGCGAGTTGCCCTGGTGCTGGGGGGCGGCCCTGCCCCACTGGCCCTACATGACCCCCCCTGTGCCTCTGAGCGGACAAGGGCTGAGCAGACTGTGGAGACTGACCCCTCCCTCCTATACCTAGATGGGTCGCCCCAGGTCTGGGCTGAGACAGGCGGATGGGGGACACTCACCCTCCCTGCTCACGCTGAGCCCAGGGCTGGAGGACCCACGGGAAAAAAATTAGCAGGTGCTTAGCACCCACTGGCAGCCAGCTCCCCTCCTCCCCCCCCCCAGCGACTCCCACTCGCCGGTGGCCCTGCCAATCAACTCCTTCCCCTCCCTCTCAGCACCTCCTGCACGCTGCGGAACAGCTGTTCAGCGGCATGCAGGAGGTGCTGGGAGGGAGGGGGAGGAGCAGGGACAGGGTGCGCTTGCGGGTGGAGCGGGGTGGGAAGAGGTGGGATGGGGTGAGAACTTGGGGGAAGGGGTGGAGTGGGGGCAGGGCCTGAGGCTGAGCGGAGATCGAGCTCCGGAGGAGGGACAGGGACTTTGAGTGAGAGCTCAGCCCTGCGAGGAGGCCTGGGCACTCTTGCACAGGGAGGGGAGGCTGGTTGGCACCAGCCCCCGGTTGAAAGCAGGGCTGGACTTGAGGGGCTAACGGGGAAGCTTTGGTGCTGGGTACAGGAGTTAATGAGACCCCCCCAGGGGGTTCCCAGGGCCCAGCTTGGAGTCGGCGAGCGTGAGCACCCAGAGGGAGCCGAGGGCCCTGTACTGGCAGGGCCAGAAGGGCGGGTGCTTGAGGACGGTGCCCTATCACCAGGGTCCCTGTGGGCTGGGGTTGCTCTGGGTCCAAGGCACCGAAGGGTGGGAAGGGGGAGCCCCCCGGGCGGGGCAGCTCCTGGGAAGGGCTCACTGGCCAGGGCTCACTGCCGGCTCCGCGCGGCCCCGGGGCAGAGAAATGAAATCCAGGGCCGGGAGGGAGCAGTGGCGATGGGAAGGTGGCGTCGGGCACTCACCTGCTCAGGGTCAGAGAGCCCGATCCAGACGTCACCAGCTCGTGGGAACTGGCCGAGGTACCCAGCCACAAAACCGCCTTCTGCTGCGCTGAGCATGGAGGAGAGATGGGCCCCGTGGCCGGAGCTCTGGCACTCAGCCTGCGGGAGAGTCACGCAGTCACCTCCACTGCGATCGCTGCCTGAAGGGGCTCTGGGGGGCTGGGACAATTCCCCCCGTCCCCAAAGCCCTGGGCTGAGAGAACGACCCCGTCCAGCCAGGGCCGACGTGTGGCTTCGCTCTCACACGCCCCAGCTCAGTGTACGCGCTGGCTGCAGGCGGGTGGGGAGTTCCTGGAGTGACACACCTGGGGCGAGGGCCACGGAGCGGCTTGCGCTGACACAGAGCAGTGGGATGCTGGGCTCTGTGTCCTGGGGAGCCATCCAGTGCCCCACATGGCCTGGGTCTGAGCTGTGTCTCCCTAGGGGTGTGCCCCCAGACGGCCCGTCTCTCCTGTGGCTATTCTGAGGGCGCTGCAGCTGGAGAGCCCCCTCCCAGGGCCCGGGGTTGGGCTGGGAGGGGGCTGCCTCTGGACAAGCCCCTGGCTCAGCTGAGAGAGTGGGTTACAGCAGGGGAGGGGTGGGGGCCTGACCTGCCATCCCTCCCCTCTCCTAGCACGGGGGGCCACCCCCCAGGGCAGGTTGTGTCCCTGGGCAAAGCCCCCCTGTGTGGGTGTCAATCGGGGATGAAGGGCCTGGGACTGGAAGGTAAAACCACAACCTGCTGCCCCATTCCTGCTCCCCCCCCCGCCAGGGCAGGGCTGTTCCCATGTCAATGTCCCATCCCGGCCTGGCCCAGCACAGCTCCCCTGTCCCGACGCTCGAGGGTTCCCTTCCCCCCTGGCATCCCCCCGGGGTCCCTGTTACTGGGCAGCGAGGCCCTGGGCCGGCCAGCCCTGCCCCCTACTCCTGGGCCGGGGCCGGGGCCGGGGGTTGGTGCTGAAAGGAGGAACGCCTCCTGAGGGGGAGAGTGGGGAGCTGAGTTGGCTGGGGGGTCTCTGGAGGCGACCTGCAGAGGGAGGAGGCTCATGCCCAGGGAGGGGTGGAAGGTGCCTGGTGCTCTTGGGTTGGGTTTGTGGGGCGAGTTGTGCTGAGGGGCGCGGCCGGGGAGTGGCCCTGGGACCTGCTGCTCCGACGAGAGGAGAGCAACCCCGCTGTGTGGGGCAGCGAGGGGCCTTAGACCAGGCCAGCTGGGAGAAACTGGCGTGGGGCCTGGCCAGCTGCCGCCGGACTCGGATACCCTGCAAGGGGGCCTGGCCGGAGAGCTGGGCATGGAAGCCGCAGGTCTCCACAGAGCCAGAGGTGCTAGAGTAGATGAAGCCCTGCGCTCAAGGGGGTGCCCTGATGGGGAGCTCCCCCATGAGCACTCCAGGGACCCCGGGGCCCTGCCGCCCCCCAGCCTCTCACCTCAGCCTCTGCCCAGGACTGCTGGTGGGCGAAGTAGCTGTAGCAGCTGTCTCCGTGCGGTATCCAGCTCTGAGGGCAGGGCGAGTCCGCGGCTCCTGCTGCCCAGGGAGAGAAACGGGGCGAGGGGGGGCACGTTTACAGGTGGCCCTGCAGAGCAGCAGAGTGAGGAACGTAGAATTCAGGTGTCCCGGGGGCAGGGAGCTCCCCCAGCAGCAGGAGAGGGGATAGGTTGGTGGGTTTAGCCCCCAGCCCTTCTCCCGCACTCAGCCCTGCTGGGCCTCAGGGAGCCACTCTCACCCAGCGCCAGGGGCAGCGGGCGTCGTCGTCTCTCCCAGGCTGGGTGCTGAGCCGCTGGCTCATAGACTCAGTGGGACTGGGGCTCTGGGGACGAGATAAATTCACTTCCCACTGCAGCAACCAACCCCCGAGGCTCCAGCTCCGAGGGCCCAGGGACTCACCTGACAACAAGAGTTGTTTTTTTTTTTTTTTTTCCTTTTAATGGAGATATCCCATCTCCTAGAACTGGAAGGGACCTTGAAAGGTCATCGAGTCCAGCCCCCTGCCTTCACTAGCAGGACCAAGTACTGATTTTGCCCCAGATCCCTAAGTGGCCCCCTCAAGGATTGAACTCACAACCCTGGATTTAGCAGGCCAATGCTCAAACCACTGAGCTATCCCTCCCCCCTGCCTGTTATAGATCAGGCAGCCGAGGAGGCAGAGGCTGAAGTAGGCAGATGCAGGGCTGGGAGGGGCACATGGGATCCCTGCCGATCCACGCAGTGGTGGGGGCCGAACCCGGCACCCCCGGCTGGTCGCAGACCGCGGGGGGACTGCACACCCTGGTTGGATCCCTTCTCTCGCCCTGGCACTGCGGAGGAGATGCCCGGGGCAGTCCGTGTAACCGCACAGGTGGGGCAGCGCCCGAGAGCTCACCTGCCTGAGCCCGGGGCCAGGTGTGCGCTGCAGCCCCCTACAGCCAGTGCTGGGCATTGCACCCCCGCAGGGACTTGCCTGGGGCAGCCTGAGGCTGGGCGTGCAGAGGGCTGGGGGCAGGCAGGAGTTCAGGGCGCTTGTGGGAAAGGTGAGGTGCATTGTGGGATGAAGTTAACGGCTCCCACTTCCCATCCCCCTCCCAGCAGATGCATGAAACCGCACATGGCCTGGGCCCTGTTCACCCCAGTGCTCCTGGACGCGGAGCTGAGCCCGGGGCCAGAGGGGGATTAGGGGATGTTCTGTGCAGGACAGGCCCCCTGGGGCTGGTTCCCCTGGGAACGGTGCTGAGCGGTGTTTTTCCTACCCCCCAGCGCCGGTGCTGAGCACTGGTGGGGGTGAGGGGGGGCTCTGTGCAGAGCCAGGAGCCAGCCCCGGGGTCTATGGAGCTCCGCCGGCTCCCGCTAACCTGAGGGTCCGAGCTTCGCTCAGCTGAGCAAACAGCCCAGCCCATCTGTGCCAGCCAGTGACCTCCAGGGAACCCTCGTTGGCAGGGTTTTTTCCCAGAGAACTGCTCCGCGCTGGCTCCCAGAGATCTCCAGTTTCCTCAGTGGGTGGAAACCTCCCGGATACACTTCTTGAGAGGCTCAGGCAGCTCCCGCCAGAGCCTGAGAGCAACCGAGGGCTTTGTCCCTCGTGCTGATGTGGCATCCCTCCCCCGCCCCACAGGGCCAGGCCAGGGTGAGCCAAGAGAACTGTGCTGTGGGGTGGGCGGGCCCCGCGTCTGGGGCAGGATTGGGCCCTGGCTACTATGGGGTGGGCGGGCCCCGCACACGTCTGGGGCAGGATCGGGCCCAGGCTGCTGTGGGGTGGGGGTGGGGGGGGCAGGCCCCGCACACACGTCTGGGGCAGGATCAGGCCCTGGCTACTGTGGGGTGGGCAGGCCGCGCACACACGTCTGGGGCAGGATCGGGCCCCTAACAATTTATTAAACAGCAACCAAGGAAAAATGGGAAAGGTAAAAGGAAAACATGTAACCCCACTCTGTCAGTTTCAGGGTCCTGATTTCTCCTCAGTCCTTCCCCTTTCCTTTGGCACTGGGAAATGGCCAACCAAAAAACCCCACCAAGTTTCACTAAGGGCCTAACAGTGCCCTTACAGAGGTCAAGGATGGGCCCGTTACCCAATGCCTCTGCCTTTGATCTCACCCTAATGATCCCAGCTCAGCTGACGGGCGGGTCACAGAGTCTCTGTTTGCTCTGGGCTGGGATCCTTGTATTTGCCAGCTGGGCTGATTTGCATGTTCAGCATCCTGCCCCCCTCCCTTCTCCCCTGCTCCCTTCCTCACACCCTGCACCCCCAGTAGGTCTATAAATACCCCGGGACCGAGCGCTCTGCACAGGCTGAGCTCCGATCCTCATTGCTCCAGACTAGCCGCCCAGACAGACAGACGGACAGACAGACAGACAGGTAAGTCCCAGCCCCCTGCCCCCTCCTGTCCCTTCTCCCTTCCGCGCTAGGTGCTGGACACTCAGTGGCAGCCGAGCCCTGTGATCATAGAATCATAGAATATCAGGGTTGGAAGGGACCTCAGGAGGTCATCTAGTCCAACCCCCTGCTCAAAGCAGGACCAATCCCCAACTAAATCATCCCAGCCAGGGCTTCCTTAGAGGTTTTTAAGGTCAGGCTTGACAAAGCCCTGGCTGGGATGATTTAGTTGGGGATTGGTCCTGCTTTGAGCAGGGGGTTGGACTAGAGGTCCCTTCCAACCCTGATATTCTATGATTCTATGATTCTTTGTCAAGCCGGACCTTAAAAACCTCCAAGGATGGAGATTCCACCACCTTCCTAGGTAACCCATTCCAGTGCTTCACCACCCTCCTAGTGAAATAGTGTTTCCTAATATCCAACGTAGACCTCCCCCACTGCAACTTGAGACCATTGCTCCTTGTTCTGTCATCTGCCACCACTGAGAACAGTCTAGATCCATCCTCTTTGGAACCCCCTTTCAGGTAGTTGAAAGCAGCTATCAAATCCCCCCTCATTCTTCTCTTCTGCAGACTAAACAATCCCAGTTCCCTCAGCCTCTCCTGATAAGTCATGCGCTCCAGACCCCTAATCATTTTTGTTGCCCTCCGCTGGACTCTTTCCAATATTTCCACATCCTTCTTGTAGTGTGGGGCCCAAGACTGGACACAGTACTCCAGATGAGGCCTCACCAATGTCGAATAAAGGGGAATGATCACGTCCCTCGATCTGCTGGCAATGCCCCTACTTATACAGCCCAAAATGCCGTTAGCCTTCTTGGCAACAAGGGCACACTGTTGACTCATATCCAGCTTCTCATCCACTGTGACCCCTAGGTCCTTTTCTGCAGAACTGCTACCTAGCCATTCGGTCCCTAGTCTGTAGCAGTGCATGGGATTCTTCCGTCCTAAGTGCAGGTCTCTGCACTTGTCCTTGTTGAACCTCATCAGGTTTCTTTTGGTCCAATCCTCTAATTTGTCTAGGTCCCTCTGTATCCGATCCCTACCCTCCAGTGTATCTACCACTCCTCTCAGTTTAGTGTCATCTGCAAACTTTTTGAGGGTGCAGTCCACGCCATCCTCCAGATCATTAATGACGGGGCCTCATGGCCGGACTTTCCCTATGTGAATCCTTGGGGCCGTCTCTGTCCCACCCCTTCCCCCACAGCGCGGCCCCAGCACCCCGTCCCCTTGTGTAAGTGCTGAGCGTCCTCTCCCTGGGGCTCTGTTCTCCGTGCCCCTGCCCTGCCCTGCTGGAGAGGAGGGGCAGGGAGAGCTGCAGGTGTAGTAGTAGGATTTTATCTTTGTATTTTATATAATTTAGAATGAAGGATAAAGAATAATAATTTAGCATGTGTTATATGTGTTGGTGTATGATTTGACCATATCCTGCCAGCCGCCCTTTCTGAAAAGGAATCAATTATCACTAATAAGTACTGGAATCCTTCCTTACTCCTTGGCAATTTATCAATAAAATAAATTTTAGCCTTCGTTGTTGCCTCCTGGGTTGCCAGTGCAGAGGATGAGCCTTGTCCTGAGCGCACCGCACACAATTTCGCACCCATGTTTTAACATCACCCTCCATACACTCCCGTTCTGCTACTTGCTTTAGCTTTTTTAAAGTTCCTTCTGTCACGGAGTGTGGGGGGACTCAGGACCCTGCACCCCCGGCTTCCTGCGATTCACCATGACTCTCAGCCAGCCAGTAAAGCAGAAGGTTTATTTAGACGACAGGGACACAGTCCAAGACAGGTCTTGCAGGCACAGACAACAGGACCCCCTCAGTTAGGTCCATCTTGGGGTCCCAGGGCACCACAGCCCCCTTGGGAGGTCAGAGCCCCGTCTGCCTCCCAGCCATTCCACCAGCCAGCCCTGAAACTCTCCCCCCAGTGTCCCCTCCCACAGCCTTTGTTCAGTTTTCCGGGCAAAGGTGTCACCTGGCCTCTAACCCCTTCCTGGGTTCTCATGTTACATGCTCAGGTATTCTCCCTCACAGCCAGTCTCCCATCCCCCCATGCAGACCATCCTAGCCACACTCCCCTGCCTTCCCAGCCAACACTCCCCACTCAGCATTCAAAGACCACATTAAGAACAGTCCCAGTTCATCACATCTCTCCCCCCTTCGAGACCGAACTGAGCGGGGTCACTTCAGCCAGTGACCTGGGGAAGTTCGAACCTACCCCCGTTCCCATGGATGCCCCAGCATCCCTCCCATTCCTTGGTGAGAATTACACCAGGCCCCTCCAGTTTCACGCCCCCCCCCTTAGGTCAGGGCTGCTCGATGACACTCGTAGTTCGCATGTGGGAAGGTTTATGCGGCCCGTGCCTTTTTCCCACCCCAATACCCCTGGGGTTCCAACTGGGCTGGGGTCTTCTCCCAGTGCTCCAGTCTGGAGGTCGGTGATTCGGGCTCTCTTGGTTCAGAGCCCCCCTTCTAACCTTGGCCACCCTCTGGAAAGGCTCCTCTATGCTGGGCAAGGGTCCTAAAGCCGTTTTCCCCTTGTCCCGGGCTTTCCTCCCCCTCTGACAGGGGTCACAGGATCGGCAGTACTGCCGGACAGTAACAAAGACCCCAGGCCAGTAAAAGCTTCGTAGCAGCCTCTGCTGGGTACGCCAGGTTCCCTGGTGCCCTGAGAGGGGAATGTCATGGGCCCGGTACAGCAGCTGGCGGCGATACTTCTGGGGTACCACCAGCTGCCTCCTGATCCCCCCTGACTCCATTTTCCCTGGGGGAGCCCATTCTCGGTACAGGAACCCCTTCTCCCACCTCTCCCCATGGTCTGTACCGCACTGAGGTCGGCCAGGTCCCTTATCTTCCGCAAGGAGGGATCTTTCTGCAGCTCGGGCTGGAACTCAGCAGCTGGGACAGGGATGGGGACCTGCTTTCTCTCGCCGGCTGGGTCTGAAGCTGCAGCCTCCCTGAGCCGTGTCCCTGGGTGTTCCCTCCCCACCAGGTTAGGGTCCTGCGCCTCGGGCAAGGCACCCTCCCCAAGGTCAGGGTGCAGTGCCCCTCGCCGGCTCTGGCTACGGGTCATGACCAGGGCACCCTGGGGGTTGCTTGGCCAGTCCTCCAGGTCCCTCCCCATCAACACCTCAGTGGGCAAATACAGGTGTACCCCCACGTCCTTGGGGCCCTCCTTGGCCCCCCACTTCAGGTGTACCCTCGCCACGGGCACTTTGACTGGGGTCCCACCCACCCCCGTCAGGGTCAGGTAGGTGTTGGGCACCACCCGATCTGGGGCCACCACCTCGGGCCGGGCCAGCGTGACCTCTGCGCCCGTATCCCAGTATCCATTGACCTTCCTCCCATTCATCTCCAGGGGAACAAGGTACTCGCTCCGCAGGGACAGCTCCGCGCCCACCGTGAAAACCAAAAACCCTGAGTCTGGAGCATCCAGCCCCCCAGAGGAGCTGGCCTGGAGCTCTCCTCCCTCCTTAGCAGGTGGTACTCTGCCAGCCCCCCTTCCCTGGGAATGCTGCCTCTCGCCCGGCTGGGTCTCTACCCAGTCAATCCTCTGTGCATTGGGTCTGCTCAGTCTGTCCCTGAGCCTGAGGCACTGGGCCCGTATGTGGCCCCTTTGGCCACAGTGATAGCAGCCCATGTCCCGTGGGTCCCCTCGAGCGGGTCAGATGGACCTGACGCTGGATGTTCCCCTTTGGTGGGGGTTCTCCATATTTCCCCACTGGGAGGTCCCATGGTGACTCTCGCTCTGCGTTGTGGTGGGACTGTTCCTTTGGGACTCCTCCCTGTTATCCCCTGCCCGACTGTTCACAAACTCGTCGGCCAGCTGGCCTGCATGCTGCGGGTTCTCTGGCTTTTGGTCCATCAACCATCGCCTCAGGTCGGATGGGCACTGCTCATACACGTGCTCCAGTACGAATAGGTCAAGCAGGTCCTCTATAGTTTGGGCCCCAGCTGTCCACTTGCGGGCATACACCTGCGCCCGGTTGGCTAGTTGTAGATATGTGACCTCATGGGTTTTACGCTGATTCCGGAACCTTGTCCGGTACATCTCAGGGGTCAGCCCAAACTCGTGGAGCAGGGCCTTTTTGAACAGTTCGTAGTCCCCTGTCTCTGCCCCTTTCAGTCGGCTGTACACCTCCCTGGCTGTGGAGTCCAGTGAGGGGATGAGAAACTGGAGCCTGTCTGCAGGGTCAACCTGGAGCAGCTTGCAAGTATTCTCAAAGGCCGTCAGGAAGGTATCCATGTCCTCCCCCTCCTTACGCTGGGCCAGGAAGCACTTATCAAAGCTCTTTGCAGTCTTGGGTCCCCCCTCGCTCACCGCAGCCGGGGCCCCACTGCTCCTCAGCCTGGCCAGTTCCAGCTCATGCTGACGTTGGCTCTCCTCATGCTGACGTTGGTCCCGCTCATGCTGACATTGTTTCTCCTTCTCTTCCTGCTCCTGCTTCAGTTCTTGCTTCCTTAACTCAAGCTCTTCCCGTCTCATCTCCCATTCACGTTCCAGCCGCATCCGCTCCCGGGACGGGGAGCTCCGCTGGGACGATCCCCTGCTGGCTGCTGGGGTCAGGGTGCCCTCGGTATTCGCTGGGCTTCCCCCAACCCCTCCCCTAGATAGAGGTAGGCAGGGTCTCGGGATGTCCTCGGCAGCAGTCTGACCCCTCCCAGCCATGTCAGGCCCCAGGGCCCACGCTGCATCCGCCGGGCGGCTTCTCTTAGGGACAGGGCTCGGTTCCTCCAAGCGATCCCTCTCCTCCAGCTGGGCAATGAGCTGTTCTTTGGTGGACCTCCCAATGTGCAGCCCCCTCTGCCTGCACAGCTCCACCAGGTCGCTCTTTCGGCGTTTAGCATACATCCTTCTGCTGGCCACTCGCCAGCCTGTGCTCTCCGCTTTCCACCGTTCCAGGGAGACCCCTAGTGTGCCAGCCCCTCTTCAGGTCACCACCTCTCTGCCAGGGTCGAGCTGCAGACTCCTCCGCCCCTGGGACCACTCGCTGCGATCTCCCGGGGGACCCTGTTACTGCAAAAGTCCTTCTCGCTGGTCACACACTCCCAGGGGTGATAACCGTCTCTCTCTGACTCTTCAGCCCACCTGGTCCCCGTCAATCCCCCTTCGTTTTACTGCTCCCCAGTCACTTACTGCAGGAAGCGCCGTCTGCGGGGTGCAGTAGATCCCACCACTGCCACCAGTTGTCACGGAGTGTGGGGGGACGCAAGGCCTGGCACCCCCAGCTTCCTGCGATTCACCATGACTCTCAGCCAGCCAGTAAAGCAGAAGGTTTATTTAGACAACAGGGACACAGTCCAAGACAGGTCTTGCAGGCACAGACAACAGGATACCCCTCAGTTAGGTCCATCTTGGGGTCCCAGGGCACCACAGCCCCCTTGGGGGGTCAGAGTCCCATCTGCCTGCCAGCCATTCCACCAGCCAGCCCTGAAACTCTCCCCCCACCCTTTGTTCAGTTTCCCGGGCAAAGGTGTCACCTGGCCTCTAACCCCTTCCTGGGTTCTCATGTTACATGCTCAGGTATCTTCCCTTGGCCAGTCTCCCATCCCCCAATGCAGACCATCCCAGCCACACTCCCCTGCCTTCCCAGCCAACACTCCCCACTCAGCATTCAAAGACCACATTAAGAACAGTCCCAGTTCGTCACACCTTCCACTCCTTCATGCATAAACTGATGGGCTACATCAGGGGTAGGCAACCTCTGTCACGCGTGCCAAAGGCGGCACACAAGCTGACTCCTGGCCACTGGTCCAGGATGCTCTGCATTTTAATTTAATTTTAAATGAAGCTTCTTAAACATTTTAAAAACCTTATTTACTTTACATACAGCAATAGTTTAAATATATATTATAGACTTATAGAAAGAGACCTTCTAAAAACATTAAAATGTATTACTGGCACGCGAAACCTTAAATTAGAGTGAATAAATGAAAACTCGGCACACCACTTCTGAAAGGTTGCTGACTCCTGGGCTACATTAAGTAACTCCTGTCTTTCTATTTTTCCTGGAACTCGGTTTGGGCGGTCTGTAGTGCCATCTGATGGCTCAGATGTGTCAGCACAGACATTCCTTTTCTGACCTCTGGTTACAACTGCTATGTTGTGCTGTCAGTCTACTGTATTTACCTGGTTATTCCAGGTGGTCTCCATACCCGTTCCTTTACCTTGTGCCTTTACATGATGCTGGTTCTGGCGGGACCCAACTGAGAGTGCCAATTCAGGACAAAGTGCTTAAAGCAGGGCAGTTACAGGCCAAGGCTGGGGTTTTTCCACCTCTAAGGCACAACAAACCAGCCAAACAGAGAAGACTTTGGTCTCACCCCACTGGCTAACCACAAGTCACACAAGCAATTCCCTTAGACACTCCAGTTTACCAGTATCACCACCAGCGCCACTCGTTATGGGGCCGAATGGTTATGAAAACCAATACCCCAGTAAAAGAAAAAAGGTTCTCCTGATCCCAAAGGACCAAGCCCCAGACCCAGGTCAATATACAAATCAGATCGTACCCACAAATCACGCTGTTGCCAATCCTTTAGAATCTAAAATCTAAAGGTTTATTCATAAAAGGAAAAAGACAGAGATGAGAGTTAGAATTGGTTAAATGGAATCAATTACATCCAGTAATGGCCAAGTTCTTAGTTCAGGCTTGTAACAGTGATAGAATAAACTGCAGGTTCAAATCAAGTCTCTGGAACAGTCACAGCTGGGATGGGTCATTCAGTCCTTTGTTCAGAGCTTCCGTTTGTAGCAAAGTCCCTCCAGAGGTCAGAAGCAGGATTGAAGACAAGTTGGAGAAGCTGCAGCAGCTTTTTATAGTCTCTTGCCATGTGGTCTCTGCTTTCTTTGTCCCAAGGACAAGCCGCCCAGCACATGGCATGGAAAAACCTCAGAGTTCTGTCCCTAGGCAAGTCCTTGCATACCTTGTTGAGTCACAAGGCGTATCTGCCTTCTCTCAATGGGTCAGTTGTATAGCTGATGGTCCTTAATGAGCCATCAAGCAGGCTAGGCAGAGCTGATGCCAAATTGTCTGGGGTGTCACCCAGAAGCATAGCTCAAGTTTGAAATACAGACAGTATAGAGCCAATATTCATAACTTCAACTACAAAATTGATACACACATATAGACAGCATAATCCTAACCAGTAAACCATAACCTTGTCTTAGACACTTATTTGACCTCCTTTATAAAAGATTTGGTGTCACTACAGGACCCTGGTTGCAACAATGATCTATACGGTCCCAGTTCATGTCAATAATGTCACAGCTCATAAGAAGCAAACAGGATCTTTTTCGGGGAAAAGGCAATATGCTGCATTTATTGGAAATTCAACAATTAGCATATGCATTCATTCATACACACACACTGTCCCGCCAGTCGATGTTATAGTTAACAGTCCAGAGTCCGGATCAATCTAGTGGCCAGCTAGGTTGATCACTAGTAGGGAGGAGCCAGGTTCTGTCAGTCATGACATGATGCTCTGGGGAAGGCTTGGCAGGACGAACCCAAAGTTTCATGGCAAGGCCCCCTGTTTATAGAGTGATTTTCCTTCATTAGGTCCAATGAGTTTTGCACTGTCATGCTGTAATCAATTGTTTGACGAGTGCTTGTTTTCTCAAATTATCCTTCTCATCCTTTATCTTGTTCTTTCATGAAGTCACTCAGGGAGTTATCCCATGCTGCGTTTGTTCACAGCTATCTTGTCCCCACTGATAGGTGCCTGTCTCATCTTCAGACTCGTCAATCTGCCCTCCTCTGACATTTCAATAGGGGCGTGTTGCAATCTCCTGGCGCCTTTGCGTCTGTCCTCGGTTTCTCCCTAGGGCCGGTGATGGCCTTCACACTTATCTTCTAACACACACTTTCCTCATTCACACACAAAACAGAATTGATTTACACAGAACAGTTGAACAGGAACATCAAATTGCAATGTAAGAGAAAAACAATCATTGCATTCTTTTACTTATTTTAAAATGCTAAACCTACAACAAAGTGGTGACCCTAAAGGTCTGTCATTGCCTTGAAATCAGCTTCAGACACAGATTCTGGCTGATGCGTCTCTACCAATGGCCCATTAAGCCCATTCCTTTCTGCTTTCAGAAAGGGTGGCTGGCAGGATATGGTCAAATCACACACCAATATATTTAATACATGCTATATTATTATCTTATTATTCTTTATCCTTCATTCTAAATGATACAAAATACAAACATAAAATCCTACTACTACACAGGCTAATGGGCCCTTGGGAACCAGCCCAGGGAGATGGGCCCCGGACAGCTCCCCTGCCCCACGGGGGACTACGAGTTGGGTCCTCTGGGGCTTCGGGATGGGATCCCTCTCGCTGCCCTTCCAGTCCTGCCAGCCCCTTCAGCAAACAGCCCAGCTCTGGAGAGCATCCCCCAGGAAATGCCCCATGGGGGGAGGGGAGGGGTGTCACTCCAGGGGGATGTCTCAGGCTCTCGTGGCCCATCTCCTTGTGTGTTTTCTCCCCAGGGGAAGCGAGAAGATGGGGCCAGTCGCCTACTTCAGCCTCTGCCTCCTCGGCTGCCTGATCTATAACCCCTCACTGGCAGGTGAGTCCCTGCCCGGCCCTCGGAGCTGAAGCCCCCAGAGGCTGGTTCCCATGATGGGAATTGGGAAGTGAATTAATTTCCCTCGTCACTCCCAGAGCCACTGCCCGTCTCCTGCTGCTTGGGGTCACTGCCCTGGGGAGAGCCCAGGCCCTGCAGCCCCTCCCCAGGGAGCGGATGAGAGAAGGTGGATGAAAGGCCCCCCAGGGTTGGCTCTTCCCATGAGGATTGGGTGGGGCCAGTCCCTGGGCAATGGGCGCTCAGCCCCCGTCAGCTACAGGCTCCCATCCCACCCTCCCGTGTTCCCTTCCCAATGGTCCCTCTCCAAGGGCAGGTCATGGCTCTGCTCTAGCCCTGACTTCTCCCCCATCCGGCCTCTGATCCCGGCTGGGCTGCCCCATTCCCTGCACACTGTGCCTTTCTCCTCCAGACTGTCCCATTCCCTCCCCCTGCTGGGATACGGCTCTGCCCCATCCCTCTGTGCCCCCAGCGCTGAGAAGGGCAGTGCCTGCACAGTGTTCCCCTCCCCTCTGCCCCAGCCCCACAGATCCCTGCTATTCCCCCTCTTTATGCCCCATCTCCCTGGGCACCTCTCTCCCTTCCCTCCTCCTTCAACCCCCCAGATTCTTCCACCCAGAACTGGGCCCCATGCTACCGATTTCCTCTCTGCTCCCATGTGTGCCAACCCTAATGCTTCCCCAGCTTCACCCCTTGGTCCTGGCTGTTCCCTTCCCCTTCCCACACCCTCCCCTACCAGCTTCCCTGGCCCCACTGTCCCGCATGGCCCAAGGGGAGACGGGGAGGAGCTCAGGGTGGCAGGAATTCCCTCTGCCCGAGGGCTACAGCTGAATGGGGGCCACTGTGGCTGGCAGCTCCATATTTCCCCACTTCCCAGAGCTTGGAGTCCATGGGGCTCCCTGGGGCAGGGGCAGGGGCAGGGGCAGGGGCAGGGAGGGTCTATCAGCCACCCCACAGTCACTGGCTCCTTCCTCCCCCCAGGGAGCCATGGGAAAGGAGCCCCTGCCCCATTCAAACCCAGAGTCCCTGCCCGGCTGGGATCCCTGCTCAGGGCTGGGTTCCAGGGGCCCCGTTCTGCCGATGTGGGGTCTGGGCAAACCCAGCTTCTTCCTTCAGCGCCAGGGCCTGGAGGGTCCTGCCAGCCAGACACAGCCCCAAACGGGATCCTTATTCGTGCTAATGAGAAAGCCACGACTCTGCCTCTGAAACAGCCTCTAACCTGTCCCCACCATTGCCCCCAGCCCCCTCTCTCTCAGCAGGGGCACAGGCTGGGCCCTGTCCCAGGGGCTGGCTACTCTTCCAAGGCAACTGCTATGGATACTTCCCCCAAGGGAAAACCTGGCTAGAGGCTGAGGTGAGAGGCGGAGGGGGGGGGGGTTTGGAAGCAGCGGGGCTCAGGGGTGCTGGGCTGGGCCGGAGGCTGGGGGGATGGGGCGGTTTAGGTTCGGTATCAGAGTCAGTGAGCTGGGCTGGGCTGGGGAATCTGCTCCGGTGGGAGGGGTGGGAGCCCAGGGCTGGCACATTTCACACTGCCCCAGACAGAGCCCTGGGAACAGGCTGTGAGGGAACAACCTGCCCTGGCCAGGCTGGGGAGCAGAATACAAGGTAAACGTACCTCCCGGTGGGGCACGATCTCCTCTGGACCCAACGCGCTTGTCATGCGCTGTGTCTGCCAGGGACGGACTGGACCCAGGTGGGGTCATGTCTCCATCTAGACCGGCTCAGGGAGGGCCTGCTCCTTACTCGGCGTTACCAGAGCAGCTCCAGTGGCAGGGCTGTGCTAAGGTTTGTGGCTGGCTGGCATGTGGCCAGGGACTCTCTGCACAGGACCTGATGGGGGGCTGGAGCCCCGTGTAATGCTGTGTGGTGCGCAGGGTGCACATGAATGTGACCAAGGGGCTGGGAATTCCCTGTGCTTGTGCTCAGGGGGGTTTGTGGTTTCTGTCGTCTCCGCTCTGTCGTTCCCCTGCAATGCTGTTTAGTGCTTTGGCCTGTAGCTATTGTGGGAGCAGTTGCTCCAGGTCGGCATAGAACAGCGGCAGGTCACAGACCCAGTACCCAGCAGGGCTGTGTCTGGAGCATGGGGACAGGGCAAGGCCATCTGTGGGGACCTCAGCTAGGAGCCAGGGAAGGCTTCCTCTCCTCATGGAGCTGGGGGAGGGGAAAGCCCGTTAGCAGGAGTGCCCAGCTGGGCAGGCGCCTCCCCAGAGGCACCTATTATGCTAAACCCTGTCTGCGTCTCTATGGGAAGCTGGGCCTGGAAGGAGGGACAGTCAGAAATCTTCTGGCTTTCCTGCAAGTCTCCCTCTGTGAGGCAGGTTTTCCAGACCTCATGTCGTTCTTGGAACTCTCTTCTGAACGCTCTTGTAACGATGCTGGTTCTGGCGGGACCCAACTGAGAGTGCCAATTCAGGACAAATTGCTTAAAACAGGGCAGTTACAGCCCAAGGCTGGGGTTTTTTCACCTCTAAGGCAAACCAAACCAGCCAGACTAACAGGACTCTGGTCTCACCCCACTGGCTAACCACAAGTCACACAAGCAATTCCCTTAGACACTCCAGTTTCCCCGTATCACCACCAGTGCCACTCGATATGGGGACAAATGGTTATGAAAACCAATACCCCAATAAAAGAAAAAGGTTCTCCTGATCCCAAAGGATCAAGCCCCAGACCCCGGTCAATATACAAATCAGATCTTACCCACAAATCACGCTGTTGCCAATCCTTTAGAATCTAAAATCTAAAGGTTTATTCATAAAAGGAAAAGGATATAGATGAGAGTTAGAATTGGTTAAATGGAATCAATTACACACACAGGAATGGCAAAGTTCTTGGTTCAGGCTTGTAGCAGTGATGGAATAAACTGCAGGTTCAAATCAAGTCTCTGGAACATCCCCAGCTGGGATGGGTCATCAGTCCTTTGTTCAAAGCTTCAGCTTGTAGCAAAGTTCCTCCAGAGGTATGAAGCAGGATTGAAGACAAGATGGAGATGAGGCATCAGCCTTTTATAGTCTTTTCCAGGTGTAAGAACACCTCTTTGTTCTGTGGAAAATAACAGCAAAATGAAGTGAGGTTCTTCACATCTGAAGAAGTGAGGTTTTTACCCACGAAAGCTTATGCCCAAATAAATCTGTTAGTCTTTAAGGTGTCACCAGACTCCTTGTTCTACCTAGGGAGGTAGTGGAGTCTCCTTCCTTGGAGGTTTTTAAGGCCCGGCTTGACAAAGCCCTGGCTGGGATGATTTAGTTGGGAATTGGTCCTGCTTTGAGCAGGGGGTTGGACTAGATGACCTCCTGAGGTCCCTTCCAACCCTGATATTCTATGATTCTATAATTCTAACAGCAAAATGGACTCTGGAGTCACATGGGCAAGTCCCTGCATACTTTGCTGAGTTACAAGGCGTATCTGCCTTCTCTCAATGGGTCAATTGTGTAGCTGATGGTCCTTAATGGGCCATCAAGCAGGCTAGGCAGAGCTAACACCAACTTGTCTGGGGAGTCACCCAGAAGCATAGCACAAGTTTGAAACACAGACAGTATAGAGCCAATATTCATAACTTCAACTATGAAAATGATACACACATAACCAGCAAATCATAACCTTGTCTTAGACACCTCATTTAACCCCCTTTATACAAGATTTGGTGCCACTACAGGACCCTAGTTGCAGCCATGTTCTATATGGTCCCAGTTTAAGTCAATAACGTGACACCTCTCCAATTTGTTAATGGCCTGTCTGAGGGAGACCCCAGACCGGGACATGGTGCCCAGTGCTGGTCTCACTAGTGCCGTATACGTGTAACACCCCCTCCCTGCTCCAACCCCACAGCCCTGTGCTTGCACGTTCAAGGCTCACACCTGCCCTCTTGTGCGGCACGGCACTGAGAGCTCCCATTCAGCTGGCTGTGGCCATGACCCCTCAGTGCTTTTCAGTCCCGGCTCCCAGGCTACATCCCCCGGCTGTCAGTGCAGCCGGCTGCCTTGGTTCCTGGCCGTGAGACCCTGCATTTAGCTGTATTAACGCACACGGGGATCAAGTCAGCCCAGTTCTCCGTGCGATCCCGATCCCTGCATAGCCCTGACGTGTCCGGCTCTATTTACCGCTCCAGCAATCTCACTGTCACCGGCAGCCTTCACCCGCACTGGTTTTGTATTGTCTCCCAGATCCCTGAGACAGAGACTGAATAGCCCTGGGCCGAGAACAGACCCTGATCCCTGTTTAACTGGCTTTGTTTCTTCTTGGCCCAGGCTAAGTGCCAGGACCTCGGGCACAGGACCCATCTCACCTCCATTCACAGTGCTGGAGAAATAAATATGATGGCCCATTACATCAAGCAGTACCGGAAAAGTTACTTTTTTGCCTGGATCGGACTGTTCGATTTTGAGCAGGTGAGTGCCCGGTGCCCGCTCTGCCTCTGGCAGCCCCTCCCCAGGCCCCTGGGCTCTGTGTCTCTGCTCAGTGAGGTTGTTGTTTGGGGCGGGGGTGCCACTAGAGCAGGATTTCCATGGGAACGGGGTGAAAAGGGGCTGTAACCGCCTGTGTTTTCAGTTACAGGGTCGATCCCCAGCGCCCGGTGCAGAGTATAAACTGCTGGTATTAATATTCACATTCGTTACACTAGCGCCCAGGGACCCACCACACCGGCCCATTGTGCTCACACCGTACACGCCCGGCACGAGAGCCAGCCCCGCCCCACACAGACGAGACGTCTAGACGAGGGCTCGGGGAAAGGGGCAGCCCCACGGGCAGAGCGACCAATGCGAGGGCACAGAGCCCTGGGAGTGCTGTCGCTCTGTGTGTATTCGTCCTCAGGGTGGGCTTAGGGGGGGGGGGGTCACCTGGCCAGAGGCGCTTCAGCTCCAGGCCTGTAGGGGGAGCCCCGGTGGGTCCTGATACCCACCTGACACAGGCTCAGGAAAGGGCAGTGACTGGGGCTGGCAGGAACAGGGAGGTTTCAGATACCCCCGCGCTACAGAGGCTTAATCACTTACAGCTCAAAGTGAGCCACCGCGGCTCTTGTTTGGCCCCTGGGCCAGTCCAGTCGCCAGTCAGGGCTCTGCAGGCCAGTGCCTGGGGGTCGGGGTGGGGCTCTCCAGTCCAGTCTCTAGTCCAGCAAAGAGGCTCGTTTCCAGGACAGGCTCATTAGTGTCTCTTCCTGGGGCCCTGCTCAGCAGCTGCTGCTCCCCCATGGACTCGGGGCAGGACGCCGGCGGGGATACTGTGTGTGGTCGTGTGTGTGACATGGGACTTGCACAGGGATGGCGCGGACTCCTGCACGAGGCTCCCTCCAGCCGACAGGCTGTCGTCACTTGCTAAACACGCCCGACTGCTCTTGGCTCCTCACTTCTCACCGTGATAAAATGCCAGAGACAGAGACCTCCTGGGTCACGTCGCAGCCTTTCACCCCTCGGGGGGTCAACTGAGCCTGGGGCAGCGTCAGCCTCTGCCCCTCGGCAGCTCCCCCTGCACCTGCCCACTGAGGAGCTGCCCAACGAGGGACACGGCCCCGTACAAAACCCTGGGGAATTAATAACCCAGAACTCCCTTCAGGGACAGGGAAGGGGGGGATCAGGACCCACCCGAATCCCTGAACACACGGACAGAACAAGGGGATTGTCGCCAACATTCCCGGCTCCTTCCCATCGGCTGAAGTGCTGGCAGCCCACTCCAGGCACATACGGCGTCTGCTTCCCTCCCCAGCAAACAGCCCAAGGGAACACACGATAGAGGCGGGGCCGTGGGCAGTCAGGCCTAATGGTCGGAGCAGGAGCAGGAAGCGGATCCAATACAAGGGTCAGAGCCGGAGTCAGGAATTAATAGCCAAGCCGAGGGTCAGAGCCAGGAGGGGACCCAGGCGGCACATCAAGGGTCAGAGCCGGAGCCCAGGGTCGGGGTAAGGAAGCCGGGACCAGGAGCAAGCTGAGGTGGCCAGGACGGAGCAGGAGCAAGGCTGGGAAACCAGCAGGAGCAGGAGGAGGAGCAGGGCTGGAGCAGGACAGGAGCCCGGCGAGGAGCAGCAGCACAGGGAGGATCGCGGCCGTGGCATGAACACACTGAGCAGCCAGAGAGCTGCTGGGCTAAGAGCCGGCCAGCTGCCCTTCCGGCCCAGGCAGGGGGTGCAGTCAGGCGGGTGGCCTGCGGCCGGCTGGCTGCACTGGCTGGGTTGCCAGGTGACTAATTCTGCTGCAGCCCCTGATCCCCGACAGTGCGAACCCCAGCTTCATCCAGCGCCCCCGTCCCCCAGACCTACCGCCGTGATCTCTGCAGCGGGGAGCAGAGTAACTCCCCTGTGGATGGGCTTTGGGAGCGTCGTCGCCTGGGTCTGTGCACACGAGAGAGAACGGGGGCAGCAGCGTGGGGCTGCGGGACAGCGCGTGGGATGACGCTGCAGGTGCTGCCTGTCGGGCTGGGCTGGAGATGGACGTGGAACCTGAGGGCAGGTCGGGGTGCGCTCCCCTCGGCGATGTGGGGGTGGCAGGAGCAGGGGGTGCCGGAGACTCTCCCTTCACTTGCTGTTTTCATGCTTCCGAAGGCTTGGGCTGGTCCTGGTGTAACTTCAGCTGCCAGTAAACGTAGCCCTGGTTGTCAGCGCTGACATTTCATAGCAATGATCAGTGTCTCCAGAGTCACTGGGCAGCCTCTGCCCGTGCCCTGCCCATGGCCCCTCGGCTCCGGGGCACGTCTCTAGCTGCGTAACCTTGGGTTTTACAGGGGCTCTGCTCTCCTTTGTCTCTGCAGGATCGAGACTGGAGATGGTCAGATGATTCTTCATTCAACTTAAGAGCTTGGGATAAGGGGCAACCCAATAATCTGACAGGAGACGAGCACTGCACAGTGTTATTTTACGATACAGGTAAGCAGGCGGCTCAGACCCCCATGGACCTACCACCCTGGCAGCGCTCTGACCACACAAGTCCTGAGATACGATCCGGGCTGGCCCCAGCGCGCTCTGGAGTGCAGATCCTTGCTCCTCTCTCTTCCCTGCCCCATGCTGGGAGGGCAGTCAGGAGAGACCCCCTTGTCTGACCTGGTAAAGCTCCTACTTACCAGATCCCCAGTGTCAGTTTACATGTCTGCTCCAGTGACAGGCAGGAGAGACACACACACACACGCGCGCACACACACACACACACACACACACACACACACACACACACACACACACACACACACAGACAGACAGACAGACAGACAGACGGGGACTCTGCTGAGCTGTTAAAGGTTGATGGCTCTGAGTCGCTGTTGCACCCCTACTCCACTGCACCAGGGTGTCGATCAGGCTGAACTGTGCAAACACTGATCCACACAATGATGTGGGGACGGGAGCTGCATTTGGCCCCCTCGGGGGGTCGTGTAGCTCACAACATTCACACACACGCCGGCTGCTTGTGAAAGTGCTGCCCAGTCTCGGAACGTTCACACAATGAACACGAATGACTGTTCCTATGGAAACTGGCCCTGGGAGGAGATCGTTAGGAAAAGTTCCAGCCAGGGAGCAGAACCTGCAGGAGGCGGTGTAAGTGATTCGGCATTCACGGTACCAGCAGGGAGGGAAAGAAGTTCTGAACGGCCCAGCCAGCAACAGCGACTAGCCAGTGTTGGTGGATAACGAGGGGTCGCTTTGCAGACAGGCTGTGAACAGGAGAGGGGCGAAATTCACAACAAATCCCCTGCCTGGCCCTGATCATTGGGAGCTGTATCTGTGTGGGGCCTGCAGTGCCAGTGGCTGTGGGGAGCAAGGGGCAGGGCCGGGGCTCTCAGACCAATTCCATTTATCTTGGGTTGCCAGGCATCCGGTTTTCGACTGGAACAGCAGGTCGAAAAGTGACCCTGGTGACCCTGGGCCATTATAAGTCTGGTTGGCAGTGCAGCGGGGCTAAGGCAGGCTCCCTGGCTCTGCGCGGCTCCCAGAACCGGCCGGCATGTCCAGCTCCTAGGCACAGCTGTGATTAGGGAAGCTCCACATGCTTCCCCCGCCCCCAGAGCCAGCTCTGCAGCTCCCATTGGCTGGGAACCCCAGCCAATGGGAGCTGCGGGTGCAGTGCCTGTGGGCGTGGGCATCGCGCACCACGCAGAGCCACCTGGCCGCACCTCCGCCTAGGGGCCGGGCATGCCGGCTGCTTTCGGGAGCCGTGTGGAGCCAGGGCAGGAGGGAGCCCGACTTAGCCCCCCTGCACTGCCAACCTGGAGCCGCCTGAGGTAAGTGCCACCCACCCGGAGCCCGCACCCTGGACCTGCTCCCGCACCCCAACCCCCTGCCCCAGATCAGAACCCCGTCCTGCACCCAAACGCCCTCTCAGAGCCCACACCCTGCATCCCCTCCTGCACCCAACCCCCTGCCCCAGCCCGGAGCCCCCTCCTGCACCCCAAACCCTTCATCCTCGGCCCCACCCCAGAGCTCACACACCCAGCCAGAGCTTTCACCCCCTCCCTCACCCCACTCCCCTGCCCAGAGCCCCCTCCTGCACACTGAACCCCACATTTCTGTCCCTAAACCAGAGCCCGCAGCCCCAGATGGAGACCTCACCCCCTCCTGCACCCCAACCCCCTGCCCCAGCCCCATGAAATTGAATGAGGGTGGGGGAGAGCAGGCGACAGGGTAGGGCCTAAGAGAAGGGGTGGGGCAGGGGCAGGGTTGGACCTTGGGGATGGGGTGGGGAAGGGGTGTTCGGTTTTGTGCGATTAGAAAGTTGGCAACCCTACATTTATCACTGGGACCAGCCTGATCCAGCCCTAGCCAGGTGTGTTAGACAGTGACACACAACAGTAACAAGCCACCAATTACCCACTGGGCTCATAGTAGTCAATTAACCTTGAACTAAAACATTAATTATTTGTTAATTTTATAAACTATTTGCAAATTACACCCAACAACTATGTTAAAGGGAAATGAAAGTCCCCACGTTGAGGAAGTGCCAGGTTATTCTGCCCATGTAACCTTAACGGAGCCCCTGGTACATGTGCATCATGATACAGTCTTGAGTTACAGGCTCAGTGTCCGTCAGGCCTGATGCCGGCAGATGGGCACAGCCAGGGACAGGGATAGAGTCAAACAGCAGCAGAAACCCGCACCCAAGGGAACGGGGCACTGAGACCGGCCTATACCCCCCGCGGAGCTCCCTGCTGGCCCTGGGGTGCTGCTGAGGGGCAGAGCCCACCCAGCCCAGCCCCAGGACTGTCCTTCCCTGGGCGCTCTCTGGGCTGACTAAGCAGGAATACTACTGCCAGGCAGCCCTCGGTCACGGACACAGACACCCCCAGTGCAGAGGGGTAACGGTGTCTGAGGGAGGAACGTGCTGCTCCGCGCACAGCAGGCCGGTAACACTGACTCCTGGGACAGGGACACATCCCCTCTGCATGGCGGCTGAGCCCTGCCTGGGACAGATGTTCCCATGGGTGTAGCCAGACCCAGGTGGGCAGGGCATGGAGGGGGCCTGGCTCACTCAGCAGGGACGGAGGCAGCAGCTCAGTTCCTGAGCGGGTGCCCCCAGTCCCGGGGCAGGGCTCTCGCTCTCTCCTCGGCCCTCTGGCTGGGGTGGGGGGCACGTGGGGTGGGGGAGGTAGGAGCAGTAGCACGTGGAGCAGGCGTCTCCCTTTTCACACTGAGCCTCGGCCTCTCTTTGCAGGATGGGGCTGCCCCAATCTGGGGTTCATGGGTGGAGTTTTGGGAGGAGCAGGCAGAGTGAGTGTGTGGAGGAGACAGTTCTGCTGCTCCCAGCTTGTGCCCCTGAGGCAGGGAGTCAGAATTTTGGTCATAAACAGGGGGATTCACAGGGGATTAAGATAAGAAAGGGCTGTTAGGATGTTTCCTAAAGTTAAATGATCTGTTCCAAGCTTGGTGCACTGAGAAAGTCAGTAGCCTAAATGATAGAGAATAACTGTAGGTTTTTCTACAATGGTTTCAATTGCTGTATTCAAGGGGTGGTAACAATGTTACTAATATCTTTCTTTGAGAAGATAACTGATTTTTTAGACAAAGGAAATATAATAGATCTAATCTACCTCGATGTCAGTTAGGCAGTTAGTGGATACAGTTCCACACGAGAAATTATCAGTTAAATTGGAGAAGATGGGGATTAATCTGAGAACGGAATGGTGGATAAGGAACTGGTGAAAGGGGAGCCTACAGTGGGTCATACTGAAAGGTGAACTGTCAGGCTGGAGGGAGGTTATTAGAGAAGTTCCTTAGGGATTGGTCCTGGTACCAATCTTATTTAACATTTTTAAAATGTATTATAATGTTTTTATTACTGACTTTGGCACAAAAAATGGGAGTGTGCTAATAACATTTGTCGATAACACAATGTTGGGGGTATTGCCAATACGGAGGAGGACTGGAATATCATATAAGAAGATCTGGATGATCTTGTAAACTGGACATTAAAGACTAATGTCTTTAAACTGGGTCGTTAGTGAACACAGCTTGTAGGTGATTGCACTGATTTTAATATACTGAAATTCATGATAATGTAATTATGTCATTCATAACAATTTTATCATTATTAAAATAGTAAAGATACCAATGATAGGCAGATTCAATAACTAGAATATGAAAGAAATGTATAAGTATGCTGAAAATAGCCTCCCAAAACTGGCAGAGTGATCCCCCCCCCCCCCAAACATACAAACCTCTTCAAAAGCACCCACCGGCAAAAACAAGTCAGCGCCTATGATCTGAGGAATGGAAAACCTTCCTTATGGGAGGAGATTCAAAGAGCTCGGCTTGTTTAGCCTAACCAAAAGAAGGCTGAGGGGAGAGACGAGCGCTCTCTATAAACACATCACAGGGATAAATACCAGGGAGGGAGAGGAGTTATTTAAGTTAAGCACCAGTGTGGACCCAAGAACAAATGGATATAAACTGGTCATCAACAAGTTTAGGCTTGAAATTAAGTGAAGGTTTCTAACCATCAGAGGAGTGAAGTTCTGGAGCAGCCTCCAAGAGGAGCAGTGGGGGGGAAAAACCTAACTGGCTTCTGGACTGAGCTTGATAAGTTTATGGAGGGGATGGTGTGACAGGACTGCCTGCAATGGTGTGTGGCCGAACAGTGGCTGCCTGTAGCAAAAATCCCCAACGGCCAGAGACAGGACACTAGAAGCGAAGGGCTCTGCATTACTACAGAGAATTCTTTCCCAGGTGTTTGCCTGGCAGGTCCTGCCCACATGCTCAGGGTCTAACTGATCACCATATTTGGGGTCAGGAAGGAATTTTCCCCTGGGTCAGATTGGTAGAGACTGTGGGGGTTTTCACGTTCTTCTGCAGCATGGGGCACGGGTCACCGGCAGGTTTAAACTAGTGTAAATGGTGAATTCTCTGTAACTTGAAGTCATTAAACCATGATTTGAGCACTTCAGTAACTCACCCAGAGGTTAGAGGTCTATTACAGGAGTGGGTGGGTGAAGATCTGTGGCCTGCGGTGTGCAGGAGGTCAGACTAGATGATCACAATGGTCCCTTTGGACATTAGGAAGAGTATCTGAGTAAGAATAGACATTACAATCTTAAACCTAACTTGCCACAAGAGGTCAGAATGTGTTAGTATTAGAGCTGAGTGGGTCTAATGTTTATTACATTTTCTTTCTTGATATAGGATTTAGATACAATGCTCCTGTCAGATAATTTCTAAGTTATCTGCCAAAAAAACAAAACAAAAAACCCTAGCATTTTCAGTTAAAGTTGCCCGTCCCCCCAAAATCTGAAATGGTGCCACTGTGGGCAGGCAAGAAATCCTTCCCCGCTCCCCCATGCACAGGGACGTTGGCCTGACAGGAGCTCCCTCCCTCCACAAACTTAGAAGCCAAACTACGCCTAAGCTGGGGCGCTTAGGTCTCTATCCCACCCTCCTCTTCCTTGGGTCCCATGCACAGGAGCTGGGATCTTCTCTGAGGGGCAGAGAATGGGGTGGGGCAGGGGTCCTGTATGGCCCAGCCTGCCCAACCACAGAACCACAGGGGTCATTTCTGTTTTTCTTTCTAGGTTTTCCGAAATGGCACGATTATCCCTGTGACACCAAATTCTCTTTCATTTGTAAGCGCAAAGCCTAAGGGAGGCAGGTCGCCTGCACCTGGGGTCTCCCAACACCTGGGCTGTGAGTGAATCGGGTCCGTCCCTGTCAAGGCTGTATCCCTACTTTGAACTTTAGGGTACAAATGTAGGGGCCTGCATGAAAACTGCTAAGCTTATCTACCAGCTTAGCTCTGGTCCCGCTGCCACCATTCTCGATGGATTCCCTCCCTGGGAAGCCTTGAGAAACCTTTCACCAATTCCCTGGTGAATACAGATCCAAACTGCTTGGATCTTAAACAAGGAGAGATTGACCCTTCCCCCCTCCTTCCTTTCACCAACTCCTGGTGAATACAGATCCAAACCCCCTTTGGATCTTAAAACAAGGAGAAATCAATCAGGTTCTTAAAAAGAAGGCTTTTAATTAAAGCAAAAGGTAAAAATCATCTCTGCAAAATCAGTATGGAAAATAACTTTACAGGGTAATCAAACTTAAAGAGCTCAGAGGAATCCCCTCTGTCTTAGGTTCAAAGTATAGCAAACAAGATAAGCACTCTGGTAAAAGGTACATTTACAAGTTGAGAAAACAAAGTAAATCTAAGACGCCTTGCCTGGCTTTTACTTACAATTTTGAAATAAGAGAGACTTGTTTAGAAAGATGGGGAGAACCTGGATTGATGTCTGGTCCCTCTCAGTCCCAAGAGCGAACAACCCCTTAAACAAAGGACACACACAAAAGCCTTTCCCCCCCCCAAGATTTGAAAGTATCTTGTCCCCTTATTGGTCCTCTGGGTCAGGTGTCAGCCAGGTTACCCGAGCTTCTTAACCCTTTACAGGTAAAAGGATTTTAGAGTCTCTGACCAGGAGGGACTTTAGTGCTGTACACAGTATGGCTGTCACCCTTCCCTTTATAGTTATGACAGTCCCGCTCTCCTGGGAGACCAGATCCTGTGTCCCCGGCTGCAAAGTCCCTTCTGTAAAGCATCGCTGTGTTACGCTGTGTCACTCCTGCTCTGCTCTGCCCCCTTCTCTCCCTGTCACACCCACGCTCTGCTCTTCTCAGCAATCTCAGCACAGTGACGTGATAATAAACTTTCCCTCGAGCATTCAGCTCAGTGCATGTCTCCTTTCTCGTGTTCCTGACTCTGGCATGGACAGTCCATGTGTCACCGGGCTCCAGCCTCAGCACCCCAGAGCCAGTGCTTCACAGGGGAGGAAAGGGAACAAATGAGGAATAAGGAGGGCCCTGGCCTTCTGGTAAAGACATGGGGGATCAGTACCCCTGAGACACGACCTGTTCATCCCGCTCCCCTCTGCCCCTCTGTGACATTCTGTACCTCATGAGAACACCCTACACCCCCATGTCCATCCTTATAAAATGATTGTGTGGTGTCCAATGCAAAGTTTGTCATGTCGGGTGTCTTCGGAAGGCTCATGATGCACTGAGCATTGTTGTTACAGTGATGTTATGGGTTGTAATTTCATGTATATATTTATGAGGCTGAAAATGTGTCCTCATGGCTTAAAGCAAGCCTAGTCAAAAACTCTCCAAGAGCAGAGGGGCAGTTCACACCTCATCAGGGCATGTATGGGACAAATGGGGAGGGATAGCTCAGTGGTTTGAGCATTGGCCTGCTAAACCCAGGGTTGTGAGTTCAATCCTCGAGGGGGCCATTTAGGGATCTGGGGCAAAAATCTGTCTGGGGATTGGTCCTGCTTTGAGCAGGGGGTTAGACTAGATGATCTCCTGAGGTCCCTTCCAACCCTGATATTCTTATGACTCAAACCCAGCCCAGCCTCACAGGAACAAAGGACACTGGCCTAGGCAAGAACAAAGGGTCTGTTGGACTACCATGGGAGGGGTTGAAGCCCTGGTGCATATCAATTTCCCTGGGTCAGAAAGCAGCATTCCGCTCTCAGATAGGGGAGGGGCTGGGACGTGCTCCCTATGCCCAAGGAGGACAGCATGCCCTCAGGGCCAAGGGCAGGGGAAATGTTGTCTGGGACTGAGGTCGCTGTCCCAGTTGCTAGCTGCCAGAATTTTGCAGCTGAGCTAAAGACTGACCCCAGTCTAGAAAGCATAAGGAAGTATGTCCTAGAGGGAACCCCAGGGAGGGAGAAGGGGAGAAGTTTTGTGAAGAGAGTGGGAAGTTATATAGGGAGGCTCCTGTGGGAAAAAACCAAAAGCCCTGGGCAGCCCTTTAAACAGTTGGTTGTACCTAGCCAATGTCGTGGGGACTTAATGCAGCTAGTGCATGATAGTCCCTTTGCTGATCACTTGGGGGTACAAAGAACCTATGGCAGGCTGAAGAAGAATTTCGACTGGCCAGGAATACAAAATGACATAAAAGATTATTGCAGGTGTTGTGTATTGTGCCAGGCGAGGAAAAGGCCCGTAGGGCCCCCAAAAGTTCCTCTCCGTCCCTTGCCTGTGATACAGGAGGCATTCCTAAGGGTAGCGATGGACATCGTGGGCCCTATGCAGCGTCCTACCCGGACAGGGAACAGGTATATCTTAGTGGTGGTAGATTCTGCCACCAGGTATCCTGAGGCAGCTGCTCTGTCTAATATTGAAGTTGGGACTGTGGCGAGGGCCCTTCTCACTATAGTCAGCAGAGTGGGTTTCCCTAAAGAAATTTTATCTGATTGAGGGTCAAATTTCATGTCACAAATTTTCAATGAACTGTGGAAGTTGTGTGGGACAAAACAACTTAAAACTGCCCCATATCACCCACAGGCCAATGGTTTAGTGGAAAGGTTTAATGTGACTCTAAAATCCATGCTAGGGATGTATACTAAGAAGAGGGGCAAAAATTGGGATGAGTTATTACCATTTCTGTTGTGTACTTACAGGGAAGTACCCCAAGAATCCACAGGTTTTTCCCCATTTAATCTTTTGTATGGAAGAAAAGTGAGGAGACCCCTCGATCTCATTAAAGATTCCTGGGAGGGAAATACTGAGGTAAAAGAAGAACCGGTAACTGAATATGTTCAGAGATTTAGAAAAGAGTTAAAAGACATGATGGAACTCGTTCAAACCAATCTCCAAGACAGTCAATCCAGGCAAAAGGCGTGGTATGATGAAAATAATTGTAAGAGCACTTTTGAAATAGGGGATTTGGTAATGGTATTAAGCCCTGCGAAAAAGTATAAAATCCAAAACTCTTGTGAGGGTCTCTTCGAGGAAATAGAAGTGGCAAATGAGGACACGTATCAAGTTAAAAAGCCCCTTGATGATGCTGTCCCACAGCTTGTGCATGTGAACAGGCTGAAAGCCTATCACAACAGAGAGGCCATAGTAAAAATGATCTGTTTTATGGAAGGGGAAACTGAGGCACATCCCCTCTTTATGCCATGATCTAAATCATTAATGAAGATATTGATCAGAACCGAACTTATTGAACAGAACTTATCTTATGTTCTTATTGAATCAGGAGAGCCCCTTTTTCTGGAGGAGAGGCCTGAGGCCAGCACAATAAGGGGACGCTCTGAGAGAGGCTGTATGAAGGCTGGGGGCAGAGAACACCCCATCAGTCAGGGACAGAGATAAATGTAACAGGGAAGAGGAGAAGGGATGTTCACTGGGTCACACAGGATCCCTCCAGCAGAGCTGGGACTGGAACCCAGGAGTCCTGGCTCAGTCTTTATTGTTTTGTATCCTGCTCTGCAAGATGAGCCGGTGCATTGCAGGCAGGCTAGACAGATCCTGCTCTGGAAGCGCTGAGATGAGGACAGGAGGGATGAGCGCCCAGGGAGGGTGTGATGCTCCACTGGTGTTATCTGGACCAGTGATCTGCTAGGTCACTCCAATCCTTGACTCTGGGAGCCAGCCTGACCCTGCTCTGCTGTGAGAAACCCCACTCCTGGGCTGTTCACGCACAGCCTCTGCCATGTAAGCTGCTCCTTTGATTGTGCAACCAAATGACACTAGCCAATATCTCTGGTCCCAGACACAACCCTAGGAACCTCCGTCTTGCAGTGTCCAGTTATACCCGCTGGATGCTGCAAGCTTGTATGAGTTCGTCAATTTAACAAAGAAATTGATATGTACCAGGCTTGTTATCCCAAGGGGAGTCTCTGACATGCTTCAAACCAAACATGCTGCTTCAGGTAGAACAAACCAACAGATTTATTAACTACAATAGATAGATTTTAAGTGATTATAAGTCAAAGTGCAACAAGTCAGATTTGGCCAAATGAAATAAAAGCAAAATGCATTCTAAGCTGATCTTAACACTTTCAGTGCCCTTACAAACGTAGATGCTTCTCACCACAGGCTGGCTGGTTGCCCTTCAGCCAGGCTCTCCCCTTTGATCAGCGCTTCAGTCACTTGGTGATGATGTCTGGAGATGGAGGTGGAAGAGAGAGGAAGAACATGACAAACATCTCTCCCTTTTATCATGTTCTTTCTTCCCTCTTTGTTTTGCCCCCACCCTCCCTTCAGAGTCAGGTGAGCATTGCCTCATTGCCATCCCAAACTGACCAAAGGAAGGGGGGTGACTCACTCAAGAGAGAGTCCAACAGATCCTTTGTTGCTGCCTAGGCCAGTGTCCTTTGTTCCTGTGAGGCTGGGCTGGGTTTGTCCCATACATGCCCTGATGAGGTGTGAACTGTCCCTCTTCTCCTGGAGAGTTTTGCCTGGGCTTGTTTTAAGCCATGAGGACACATTTTCAGCCTCTTAACTATATACATGAAATTACAACCTATAACATCACTATAACAACAATGGTCAGTGCACCATGAGCCTTCCGAAGACACCCGACATGACAAACTTTGCATTGGATACGACACAATCATATCATAAAGATGAACATGGGAGTTCAGGTTGTTCCCCCCAGGCACAGAGTGTCACAGGGGGTTTAGGTTGAACATTAAGAAAAACTTCCTAACTGCCAGGGTGGTTAAGCACTGGAATACATTGTCCAGTGAGGTTGTGGAATCTCCATCATGGAAGATTTTTAAGAGCAGACTCCCCTTCCACTCTCCCATGCAGCCGAGTTCTCACAACCCCAACAAGGCTGGGCCCAAGATTCCTGGGAAGTTAACCCCCAAATCTTGTTGTAGTCACTCAGGACAGGGGCAAAGTTGTCCCCATTTCCGGGGGCTCTCTCCTCACCAGCTGCTTCTCTGACCCCCCAGTCACTGTATTAATTTCCATCCAAACACAATTTATTGAATAGAAACTGTAAGAAAAATAAGGGGACAATGGAAAAGGTTAAAGGAACCAGGACCCCACGGTGTGGGCAGGGGGACTCCACACACAGCCAGGGGAGCTGGAACAATTTTTATAGTGAGGGGCTGAGAGCCATGGAACCAAACTGTAAACCCTGTATATAATGGGAGCCACTTCAAGCCGGGGGTGCGGCAGCACCGCCAGCACCCCTAATTCCAGTGCCTATGCACACAGCCATCTGTAGGACATAAGAAAAGTTCACAGTCTGTTCCTCACCCATCCCACTTCTCCCTCCCAGCCCTGGCTGCGCTGCGGTGATAGCAGGGGTCAGACACCTGGTCTGGCGGTGGCCACATGCCCTCAGGTTCCAGGGGGCAGGACCCTTCTCCCCAGCATCAGCCCGTCTGTTGGGGTCAAGACGCCCCCTCTGAGTCCAGCCTGCAAGGGCCTCTTATGTGGTGACGTCTCCCCCCGCTGGGCCCTCGCTGCCCAGGGCCCCCTTCACTGTCCCCAGCCGCTCACCACGCTCAGCTCCAGTGTTACTTGTGGCACGGCCAGTGCCCGCTATTCCGGCTCTGGCCCCATAGCTCCCCGCTGTAAGTTGGCCTTGGCTCCCTGCTGGCGTGGCTGGTCTGCGCTGCCCCAGCTCCCGGCTCTGGGCTGGCCAGCTCAAACTGCCCAGCTCTGCCTCCAGCTCACCACCTCTGTCTCCAAAGCAGACAGGGGGCTGCAGACAGGGGAGTTTGAGAGAGAGTTTGACAAAGAGAGGCTTACGATGGTTAGGAAGACCCGCAACACCTGTGCCAGCACTGCTTCTGCCTCCTCCACCTGCGCCTGTAGCCAGACAGAGCGCCTGAGCATGGATGCTTCTACCCAGATCCTGGTGTGGTTTTGCAGAGACTGTAACTTGCAATTTCCACTTACTGATATCCAGGCTGGGGGGACCATCCAATGTGAAAGCTGCCTGCTGGTGGAATCTCTCAGGCAGCAGGTGGGAGAGCTACAGGAGGAGGTGGCTAGGTTGAGGAGCATCCGAATCCACGAGCAATTCCTGGACAGTGTCCATGTGGAGACAGCTGAGGTAGCTGTCCCAGTACACAGGACTGCTGATACACCACTGGTGGAGGAGGAGATGGCTCAGGGTGGACACTGGCAGCAGGTTACTTCTGGCAGCAGGCAGTGCTCCACCCCTGCTCTGAACCCTCCTGCCATGGTAATAGGTAACCGTTATGCTCTTCTTGATACAGGAGAGAAGGCATCACCCCCTACAGTAAAGGAGGAGAAGCCTCATACCCCTAAGGCTGGGAGGTCTGCTGCCACCACTGCGAATAGGAAACGTAGGGTAGTGGTGGTCGGAGACTCTCTTCTGAGGGGGACGGAGGTGCCCATCTGTCGCCCTGACATTTCATCTCAGGAGGTATGCTGCCTGCCGGAAGCCCGTATCCGAAATGTTACGGAGGCATTGTCGAGGATTATCCAGGCCTCTGACTACCACCCCATGCTACTCATCCATGTGGGCACAAATGATACTGCGAGGTGTGACACTGAGCGGATCAAGAGTGACTACAGGGCTCTGGGAGTACGGGTGAAGGAGTTTGGAGCGCAGGTGGTATTCTCTTCAATCCTTCCTGTCAAAGGTATGGGCCCAGGCAGAGACAGGTGCATCATGGAGGTGAATGCCTGGCTGCGAAGATGGTGTCACCAGGAGGGCTTTGGCTTCCTCGACCATGGGATGCTATTCCAGGTAGGACTGCTAGGTAGAGATGGCGTTCACCTTTCGACTATTTGGACACAGACTTGTGGAAGCAGAAAAAGAACTGTCAGAAAAGAACTGCAATGCATGACAGTTTGTTAGCAAGAGTCAGGCTAACTGTAACCCTGATAACGCGAGATTTGTAGAAGCGAGGATTGTGTGAGGCGGGTGAGAAAGTACTGTGTGAGAAGTTATTGTGACCTTGTATAGATAAGGTGTAGAAGACCTTGTGTAGATAAGGTATAGGAAATATTGTATGTTGGCAAGAGTCAAAACAATTAAGAAATAAGATATCAAGATGGCTTATGTATAACAAAATGCAGCTGTCCCTCATTATTTCTGTAATGAAAGGTATAAATGCTTGTTGTAATTAGGTATCAGAGAGAGAGACCTGCTTGGCTCTCTCCCTCTGCACAATTGTGAGAGTTAATAAAGCTTCTGACTTGCTGTACCCAAACAAAAGAGTGAGAACTCAGTTTTTCTCCGACAATTTGGGGGCTCGTCCGGGATGGCAACGCCCTCAGAGGCACCGGCAGTTACTACGGATCGTTCCCCTTCGAACCCCATGGCGCCACAATAGAGGTAGGAGACCTTTTGACATCTCTATTGGGGTGTCGGAGGAGGACTGTCCGTGGGGCCGTCTGTCCCTGTTGGGCTCACGCCATCCGAACTTATTGACTGTGCAGCAAGGTCAGATGCTGAGCGGCGTAGGGGAATTGTTTGCCGCCCCCTGTATGCATATGCGAGGTGCATAGGATTGCACCTGTGTTGAGGGGTTGTTACTGCCTCAGGAGGGGTTTTTACCACCTCAAGTATAGAGTCCGGGTTGAGGGGTTTTTACCACCTCAAGTAATGCATCGTGGTACTTGGGAATAGTACCTGGAGTAAGGCCTTGGGGTGTGTGTGTGTGTGTGTGTGTGTGTGTGTGTGTGTGTGTGTGTGTGTGTGTGTGTGTGTGTGTGTGTGTGTGTGTACACCAGTGTGAATTGAGTGTTACCGGAAGACGCCCAGAGTACTCTGCGAAGTCTTTTGGCGCGTGACCAGAACTACTCTAACGCAAGCCCGGTAACTAGAGGATCTTTTAGGAGATCCGACCCACGGTACGCTAACTCGGCCTGGCAGCGTCCGGCGAGGAGGCTGCCTGGGTCTAGGAGTGTGTGAACCCATCTTCCCTCCCCTTTTCCTCTCCGTGTGAGCCACTGACAGTCTGACCATCTCACTGGATGCAACAGAGTAAGCGGCGCCGTCTCTCTGAGATTAGCCGACGCTCTTTGCTGAAGGGAGGTGTAGGAGGTCATGGCTATCCTCGTTAGTCTTTCCTGTGTGAATACCCTGTAGGGAGAGATCCTTAGTTTATATGCCGCTAGCGCGGACAGGGCATCCTCCTCCCTGTGTGTGTGATTGGAAAATGGGTGGGGGACAGTCTAAGGATTCCCTCTCACCCCCTAAGGGTACCCCAGCTTATTTTATGTACGTACATTATGGTCCATCAACCTGCAGGTATTTAGAGAATTGGAATCATTACACGCGTGAAAATTCATCTAAACAATGCCCACTAGAAGGTACCTTCAATCTAGATAAGATCATACATCTCAGAGGAGCTTTTAATCACCAAAAGAAAGCCTCTGACACACAATGGGAGCAATTTGTCTATTGAGGAAAGGAATGGGTTAATTTGAAATTCAGCTTGGTCCAGAGATAAAGAGAAAGTTAATCTGCGTTCAAGGTCAAGAATCAATGCAGACCAGGCTAAGTACAAAGAAAAACTGCTTTCGGCCCCAGCTGGCTGTGAAAAAATATAGACATAGTCAAACCAAAGGCAATACAAGTTACAGTGCTGAGATTACATTTGCAAAGCTTAACTGTCCAGTGAGATCCAACAGTCTGCCTTTGCGACCCTGGAGCCGGCGTGGTTTGGGGACGCTGAAGAAGCCACAGGCAGCCGGCCTGGACTGGAATCACTGAAAAGACGCCCCAGGAGACCTCAGGGTGTAAAAGAACTGCCCTCCCAAGAGAGGAAGCAAGTTGGAGATTGCACAGCACCTTCTCTCAACGTTATACACAGACGTGGCCAGTCTGAACATACGTGTGTGAGTATGAAAGTGTGCCTACTCTCAGCCGCAGTAAGTCTGAGAACCGGAGAGGGATTTAGCATTCCTCTCTCCACCCCGGTTGATCGGGAAGGGTGTCAGGTGGATCTACCCCAGTCGTAGCAGGACTGGGCAATAGAGAAGTTGGAGTAATAGGAAGAGTTGTGTACTTGATAACTAGAATTGAGCAATTAAGAGCATAGATCATGAACCAGGCAGCAACTCAAACCTATGCCCAGGGCAAGTTGCAAGCCTTGAGACAGGACTTCCAGGCAGAAAAGGAAGCACTGGCTAAGCAAGTACCGGTCCTTCAGGGACTTGTCAGAATTTAACCATTTGTGTTTGCATATGCTGTAAGAGCAGAGTGTTTGCCACAAGAGAAAATTGAATAGTTAAACGCCAATGGGCCATGCGTTTTGCCCAAGTGGCAAGCCTCACGAGGGAGGACTCGGGTGGCCTTGTGAGTAAAAATGTTTAAGAGAAGAGACCAGGAAGGGTGGGGGCTAGTTGAGAAGCCCACCCTCCTATCTAAATTGGTAGTGAAAAAGCCGGTGCCCATGGAAGGGACGGTTCAGCGAGAAAAGCAGGATCGGGCCCAAGCGGGCAGGCAATAGATAGAGAGATTGGAAAACAGGTTGGAAACTTTGAGGGCATAGTGGAAGGAAAGGAATAAGCATGGGGATTTCAAATCCCCAGGATAATAATTGGAATGGTAAAATGTGTGTAAGACAGAGTCTTTGTACCAAGGTGCAAGGCTCTCCTTTCTTCTGCTGAATAAAGCAACTCTTCCTTATCCCTGTCTGGCTGTTATTGGCTCTCAGCTAGGTGGACCCGATATTTCGGTGACAGTTACTGGCGACTCCAGTTAATGAATTTCTGTCTTATACATTTGGGCGTTAGGTGTGTGGACGGAACTGAGCCTCTCATTCGTAATTCCTCAGAGTGGAAGCCATCGCGTGCGATGAAGCTCTGAGGTCGAATTGGGATCCTTCTGTCCCGTCCCCTGTAGCGGTCAGTATTAGTAGAAATTCCTGTAATAGGATCCTATTAGGCCATAATTCCCTCTGTTCTCTGTGTAATTCTCTGTTAGAGTGTCAGCAGGCAGATGGGTGGGTCTCTGGTAAAACCCTCTGAGGATAGCCCTTTAAATTATATGTTAAGTAAATGGCCTTAACCCGGTGTTCAGAAAAGAATGTGGAAGAGACGCTTGTTGCAGCTTTGTACCCAGGATTGGCCAGCCCTGGGCACTGATTGGCCCGAATCCGGATCTTTTGACATTCCGACTTACTTAACTCCCTTGCGCCTGGTACTGGAAAACCAGGCACCGGGACAAATAGATGATTGGTTTTTGTGGGATCTGTGTTTTATAAGATTGAGATGAATTGGTATTGTTTAAAGTTGCAAAAACCGAAAATACTTTTGCCAGACACAGGAAACTAGTGTTGTTTAATATGGTGTTTAGCATTTAATCCTTAAGGTGACTTAATGCTTTACAAGATTTAAAATGTTTTAACTAAAGACCAAAGGTTGTGGCTGCAGCAGGGTAGTCAAAGCCAGGAGAATAAGAGATTTGAATTTGTTTTTGGGTAACAAAATAGCAGATAAAAGATCTGGTAAAAAGATAGAGAAGGACAGTGCCCCTGGCTCTGTGTGGTCGAGCTGTCACTTTACTAGGGGTGCATGGAGATTTTGTAAGCACAAAAGAAACAGTTACACCTTGTGTAGAAATGGATGTGGCTAGTGTTGTGGGTATTGAATTGTGGAGAGGATGTGCATTTTCCCCAGAACATGTGCAGTGTATATTGTAGAGAGGTAAAAGAAATGCAAACCTACCAATATAGGTTGTGTTGTCTTTTTCAGATCACTGGGTGTTTGAAAGCAGGAGTTAGAAGTAAAAGGCAATCAAAAGTCTGGGAAAGTTAATTGTGTCCCTTTGAAAGTAAGAATCTTTAAGCTGTGGATAGCTTTGGATCTGGAAGCAAGCCAGAAAACATCTGTATTAATGCAATTTTCTAACTAATAAGGTAGAAGCCACTGAAACCTGGGCTGCCTATGAAACAAGAGTATGTGTATATAAAGGAAATATTTTAAGCAATGACTGACTGCCCAGAAGGGGTAGACCTCTGTTCTTTTGTCTTTCAGATCATCAGAGAAAACGGATGCCAGCTGAACAGCATTCAATGTACCATGCATTTACTGGTACAATAGGAATTCTTTTTGTGTTCTTTGTCCTGTCTTGTGGTGTTTGTCTTGTGGCCAGAATTGTTGGGTTTAATATTTTCATAAGACAGTCTAGTTCAAAATTAAATAGAAGGGTTAAATCAAAAAGCAGATACTTGTTTTATTCAACTTGGAATACAAAAAGTGTTTGGATAAATCAGGAAAATGTGATATACTAAAGTCTAATACAGTTGCTTAAGTAAGAAAAAGAAACTTCATTGGCCAGATTTGTAATTGAAAAAAATTGTTGTTAAAATTTGCATACCAACAGTCTTTGGAAGCAAGGACATGGAAGGTTAACCCACTCCCCATATTGCCCATGGGATCCTTCTGGCTACCTCAGATTTCTAGCCAGAGGGCTGGGGAGGGAGGAAAGCTATTGGACACCTGAGGTTGTACCGAGTGAACTCCTCAAAAGTGGGTGTGCTTGTCCTGGTTTGTTGCTCCAAAGCTCTGTAATAAAGTTATTTTACTGGAAGGGTGTACATGGCATACATTGAATAATAAGACTAATGTACTGTATAATGGCAATGTGTATGTGTTCATTGTTGGGAAAAGGTGTATGAGTGAAGAGTGGAAGTTTCCTTTGTAGGTTAAAAGAAGCCAAGAAGGGGAGAAGGAAAAAGAACAGAATGAGTTAACTGAGGAAAAAATAGCTAGCAAGCTCAGTCCAAAGATAAGACGTTGGCCCCATCCAAGGATACTACCCACAGCTAAGACTTGGCTGACAGCCAAGAAAAGGGGGGGCCTGAATGTGCCCAAGCAACTATGAGATCTGCAAAACACTGCCAGGCATTAATGAAATGTGTTAGGTTTCTTTTCTCACAGATAAAAGAAGTGCTACCCAAAGACCCTAGCAGCCCTGCCATTCATTGAAACAAGGAGACTGAGTCTACGTAAAGTCCATCAATGAAAGACTACTTTGGCTCCATGCTGGAAGGGCCCTTTCCAAGTCCTGTTAACCACCAACACCGCTGTAAAGTGCCAAGGACTGCCCACCTGGAACCATGCTTCTTACTGCAAAAAGACCCCTCCACCTGGAGAGGATTCTCCAGCTGCTGATCAGCCTATTTCTCCTGCTAGCTCTGCTGTGCCTCCTGGACAGCAGGGAAAGAGGACAAGGTGAAGTGCTAGTAACCTCTCCCTTGTCCACTGACAGATCTACAATACCTTTGAATTCTTTTACAGGAATCACACCAGTACAGGGTGAAGTGCTAGTAACCTCTCCCCTGCACTATGGTGAATCATAACTGCTTTTGAAGAAGAAAAGAAGAAACACCTGCTCTGCTGAAACCACCAAAGTCCAGGGATTCCTGACTACAAGAGACATTAAGAACTGGCCCTGGTGGAAGAGACGGAGCATCGTTTATTGGCAAGGAGGGAACTGTGGGGACCGTTCCTGGGAATGCGGGGTCCAGTGGTGGGGTGGATTCTTTCCAGGGGCAGGACTTTGTGCTTATGGACAGGTACCTTCAGGGTGCACTGCCCTTCCTAATTGGCTTTCAGAAGATGAATATCAAAACCGCCTTGCCACCACTAGGACTACACCCACTAGTCCCTTGACCCCTGCCACCACCACTGTAACTTACCCAGATACAAACCGTACTGTATATTCCAATGAAACCCATTGGCCAAGGCTTTCACATCTTAGTGATTTACTGAAATTTTGTTCAGAGAAATTATTCTTTAAAGTTCAGGATAATGTATATGAGCAAACAATTGAATGGAAAACAAATGGATCAGTAGAGATAGAAATACATGATATCACTACCAGCGAACCCCAAGAATTAATAATTGCAATTGATGGGTTCTATAGTGAAGTAGATATGATGGTTGTTCCTGGAACTTGTACTGTGTTAAATGAGAGAGGCCCTTATTGTTATTTGGTCACCCAATTAGTGAATAATCAGACAAATACCCAAATTGTTCACAGGGGGCTGCCATTAGATTAGCACAACAGAGGGCTTGGGTTATTTCCTCTAGAAAGAAGAGAGACTTGACCGGATCCCTGTGGGATGGGGCCAATAGTGCAGCAGCAGTGTGGAATATTTTTAAGAACCAGGAACATGATGAGAGATTGGGCCAACTAGAGAAGGCCATTGGCCTTGTTTCTGGAGCACAACTAACCCAGGTACAGGCTGGAGTTGGTGAGTTACATGTTATTTCCGCCCTTAGTTCTATGACCCAGAAGTTGCTAAGAGAGATGGTACTGAATATCACTGAGGCTGGGAAGGCATTGCAGTGGGATCTAGCATGTTCAGAGACTCAGGATTTCCTGAATGACCAGCTGATGGCCATTCGGAATGATCTAGAACATCAGGCTTGGCCCACTGCCCTTACAGACACATCAGGAGTACCATCTGACCTGTGGCCATGGAGACTTACTTGGAAACTTTCTGGATGGAAGTGCGGACGTTCTCAATGCTCCTTCCAAGCATATGGACCGGTAAAGGGGGTGTGGGCTCCCACATACCGTATCCTGCCGGGTCCATGGGGAGGATGTAAGTGGGATTGGGTAATTCACCGAGACATCTGGGAAATTAGACCACCTGGTACGCCCAATCGATTTTTAGTCAGTGCTCCTGGGATTACACCTGACATTTGGATGGGGTTAGGTAGTCTATGGACATTTTGGCCATTAGAACCCGCACAGCTTCAGTGTAACCGTAAACTGAAGCCAGGAGAAGTTGTCACTGTTTATGACTACGTTTGCTGGGAGGGTAGGGGACAAGGAACTACACTGACAGGACACTTACTTTTTCAAGCTAATGATAGCTGTGTGTATGTTAATGACACCACATTACAAGACATACATTTTAATCTCACTACCACTGCAGGCAATCATATTATTTACTGGCCTGCAGATAGAGTTTTTCAAGTATCCCTTAGGTTCCAGATACCCTTTAATTGGACTAGTTTAGTACCTGATAGATTTCAGAATTTGTTTTCACTGTTACCAGAGATTCAGAAAATCTCTGAAGTACAAGGGCAAATTCACATGCTTCAAAACATATATCAAGTTGAAAAGTATGCCTTTCAGACTGCTTATAGAGTATCCACTTTATGTACTAAGTATGATGTATTGTGCTTTGTAACTAAGGCTGTACAACAACCCCATTATAGTTTTGCTATGGGAATGTTATTGCTTGTATTGTTATTAGTTAGCTTAGGATTATGTTATTGTTGTTGTAAAAGACGTAATAATAGTAATACCTTCCATGTTCATGCTAATCATGCATTGTCATTACATCCAATCAGAACCCCTAAGACTGAAGCATCTGATGTAGAATCTGAAGTCCAGGACTTAATGCAAATAGAGATTTAAGAATCTTTGTTGTACTAGAAGTACAAAAGGGGGGGTTGTGGAAGCAGAAAAAGAACTGTCAGAAAAGAACTGCAATGCATGACAGTTTGTTAGCAAGAGTCAGGCTAACTGTAACCCTGATAACGCGAGATTTGTAGAAGCGAGGATTGTGTGAGGCGGGTGAGAAAGTACTGTGTGAGAAGTTATTGTGACCTTGTATAGATAAGGTGTAGAAGACCTTGTGTAGATAAGGTATAGGAAATATTGTATGTTGGCAAGAGTCAAAACAATTAAGAAATAAGATATCAAGATGGCTTATGTATAACAAAATGCAGCTGTCCCTCATTATTTCTGTAATGAAAGGTATAAATGCTTGTTGTAATTAGGTATCAGAGAGAGAGACCTGCTTAGCTCTCTCCCTCTGCACAATTGTGAGAGTTAATAAAGCTTCTGACTTGCTGTACCCAAACAAAAGAGTGAGAACTCAGTTTTTCTCCGACAGACTGGCTAACCTAGTGAGGAGGGCTTTAAACTAGGTTCGATGGGGACAGGTGAGCAAAGCCCACAGGTAAGTGGGGAACATGGAGACCTGAGAGATGGGTTGGAAACGAGAGGGAGTGTGGGCTATATTGGCAGAGAGAAAGGAGGGTCAGGGCAAAACTGGGAGGCAAGATCAAACCAGTATCTTAGATGCCTATATGCAAATGCGAGAAGTATGGGTAATAAGCAGGAAGAACTGGAAGTCCTAATAAATAAATACAACTATGACATTGTTGGCATCACCGAAACTTGGTAGGATAATACACATGATTGGAATGTTGGTGTGGATGGGTACAGCTTGCTCAGGAAGGATAGACAGGGGAAAAAGGGAGGAGGTGTTGCCTTATATATAAAAAATGTACACACTTGGACTGAGGTGGAGAGGGACATAGGAGACAGAAGTGCTGAGAGTCTCTGGGTTAGGCTAAAAGGGGTAAAACAAGGGTGATGTCATGCTAGGAGTCTACTACAGGCCACCTAACCAGGAAGAAGAGGTGGATGAGGCTTTTTTTTAAACTAATGTAACCCTTCTGCCAGGCCAAGTTGATAGCAGCAAGGGCTGGGTTCAGTACATAGGGGTCCCCTCCCAACAGCATAACACAAAACCAGCTCGAGCCCCCACCCAGTGACCTAGGAAAATCTTACACACACCCCTGGGCGCCTCGAAGAGGCAATACTTCCCCTCTCGCAAGCACAGAGTCTCGGTGTAGCAGAAAATGTTTAATAATATGAGGTAAACGACATAGCATTAAATTGGGAAAACACCACAACTAGAGTTCATAGACCAAACCATGAGCGAAGACCCACCCCAGCAAATTGGGCCGTGTCCTTTCCTGTTGGTTCTTGAAACCAGCAACCCAAAATCACCCAAAGTCCCAAAAGTCCAACACCCCCAAAGTCTCTTGGGTCCAGCAACCCCAAATCACCCAAAGTCCTAAAAGTCCAACAACCTCCAAAGTCTCTGTCCCTGGTCAGTGCAGCCCCAGAGTTCAAAGGGGGGGAGTGCGCAGGGTGTTAAGGGGCACCTTACGTGATCCGAGGCCGACCGGCCGCCTCTCTGTGGGGTTCCGCCGCAGCCTTCACCACGAGCCGCTCCACTCCACTCCGCCAGCCGTCCCGTGAGCCGCTCCTGCCGTCCCACGAACTGCTGTGCTCTACCAGCTGCTCCGCTCTGCTCCACTCCAACCGTCCCTTGGGCCACTCCAACCGTCCCCGCAAGGCTCTGCTCTACTAGCTGCTCCTCCAGCCGCTCCGCTCACCGACCTGTGAGCCGCTCCGCTCTGCTCGCCGTTCCTTGGGTCGCTCCAACCGGCCCCACAAGGCTCCGCTCTGCTAGCTGCTCCTCCAGCCGTCCCCGCAAACTGCTCCACCAGCCACTTAGCAATATAGCTTCAGGCTCCCCCACTAGTTAACACAGCACTCAGTGATCTCAGCTCTTAGTAACTTTAGCTGTTTTGTGATTTCAGCTCTTAGTAATTTCAGCTAGTAGTAGAGGAGCCCCAGTGCTGGTGCACTATTAGCCCAAAGTGAATTCAGCTCAGCAGCCTGTAATTAGACTCCTAATAGAATCAAAGTTAGCTCTTGCACTAATACAGACAGATATCATCTTCCATTCCAAATGCAAACGGATGGACATCATACCAAATGGACTGAAGGTGAAAAATCCATTGCTATCTACATACTGCACAGACCACAGTGAGAGATTATGCCATACACTATCAAAGAAACTGAGGAACCACCTGATCAGCATCCTATACAGCAAACAGAAAAACATCAAGAAAGAGCTCTCCAACCTGGAGACTTTCATAAATAACCAACCCTCCACACAAATGGACTTTACTAAAATAAGACAGGAGATCTACATTACACACTTCACCTCTCTACAAAGGAAAAAGGACCGTAAGCTGTCTAAAATCCTACCTGCCACATGGGGCCACAACAGGGGTACCCCTAACTCACCCAGCAATATCGTCAATTTATCCAGCTACACACTCAACCCAGCAGAAGAGTCTGTCCTATCTCGGGGACTCTCTTTTTGCCCCAGCACCCCCACGAACATGATACAGTTCTGCGGTGATCTGGAAGCCTACTTTCGCCGCCTCCGACTCAAAGAATACTTTCAAGATAACACTGAACAGCGCACTGATACACAGCTACCCTCCCACCAACAACACAGGAAGAAGAACTCCACATGGACTCCTCCTGAGGGTCGAAATGACAGTCTGGACCTATACATAGAATGCTTCCGCCGACGTGCACAGGCAGAAATTGTGGAAAAACAACATCGCTTGCCTCATAACCTAAGTCGTGCAGAACGCAATGCCATCCACAGCCTCAGAAACCACCCTGACATTATCATCAAAGAGGCTGATAAAGGAGGTGCTGTTGTCATCATGAACAGGTCTGACTACCAGAAGGAGGCTACCAGACAACTCTCCAATACCAAATTCTACAGGCCACTTTCCTCAGATCGCACTGAGGAATACAGTAAGAAACTGCACCATCTACTCAGGACACTCCCTACACTAACACAGGAACAAATCAACATACCCTTAGAGCCCCAACCGGGGTTAAACTATCTACTACCCAAGATCCACAAACCTGGAAATCCTGGACGCCCCATCATCTCGGGCATTGGCACCCTCACTGAAGGACTGTCTGGATATGTGGACTCCCTACTCAGACCCTACGCCACCAGCACTCCCAGCTATCTCCATGACACCACAGATTTCCTGAGAAAACTACAATGCATTGGTGACCTCCCAGAAAACACCATCCTAGCCACCATGGATGTAGAGGCTCTCTACACAAACATCCCACACACAGATGGAATACAAGCATGGCAATATACAAAAACCTGTAGGAGAACACTTCCACCCCCCTGGACACACAATAGCAGATGTAAAGGTAGCCATCTTACAGCAAAAAAAAACTTCAGGACCAGACTCCAAAAGAGAAACTGCTGAGCTCCAGTTCATTTGCAAATTTGACACCATCAGATCAGGATTAAACAAAGACTGTGAATGGCTATCCAACTACAGAAGCAGTTTCTCCTCCCTTGGTGTTCACACCTCAACTGCTAGCAGAGCACCTCACCCTCCCTGATTGAACTAACCTCGTTATCTCCATACTGATTTATACCTGCCTCTGGAGATTTCCATTACCTTCATCTGAAGAAGTGAGGTTCTTACCCACGAAAGCTTATGCTCCCAATACTTCTGTTAGTCTTAAAGGTGCCACAGGACCCTCTGTTGCTTTTTACAGATTCAGACTAACACGGCTACCCCTCTGATACTGAAATGGTTTCACTCCTCACAGCTAAAACGATGGAAGGGAAACCATCCCGGTCAGTCTTAGATGAGATGGATGCCTGTTTTTGGTTCCTGGAGGAGGAGAGCGTAAATATTCATGGGAAATGGGAATCCGAAGTAGAAACAGATAGTGACCTGACAACTAATCCCTCGGAGTCAGAAGAGGAGTTAAGTTCAGAGCTGGAGGTAATAGAAAAAACAAAAGTGGTCCCAGATGAAAATATAAATGTAACCCATGTAATTGTTAAAATTGAAAGTGAAATAAATGCAATAAACTACCTGGTAGTCATGGGCAAATGCTCGGGCCCCAGTGTCAGGGCCTGATACTTCCAGCTTGGGAGAAACATGATTCAGACATCAGTGAGCCTGAATAAATGTTACCTTTAAAATGCTTTACCACTCCCTTCCTCTTGGCAGGGGGGATGGGGGGGAAATAGTCTATGTGTGTTTTGTGTTGTAGAGTCCTCTGTCAGCAGATGTCCAACAGCCCTGCCTGAGATGTGGTCCTGGCTGTGTATGTTGCTATCTGGATTCTTGTGTTTGGGAGTCTACTCTTCTGGTGTTGGTGCACCAAAAGCTGTCGTAATCGAGACATGGGAGAAACACACATGGAAGACACTGGAGTGTGAAGTAAACAGTGCCCTCGACATTGCTCCAAATCCCACATATATCTCAGGAGAAGGTCTCCACCTCCTAGGACCTACTGATGGATACAACCCCACTTCTGTGAGGTTAAAAGGTTTGAACAAAATAAGCATCACTGTTGGAGTGAGTGGAGAATCAACATGTATAATGGTTTGGACTGTAAATGGTAGTCCACTTTGGCGGCTAAAGAATCCCAGACTGATTGGTGGAAACATCATTATCCTCATGCATTCCGTAATAGCCCCTCTGTGGCCCGAGAGAGAAGATTTATTGGTGGGAGGAATTGGAGGAGACTACCCAGATAAATTAGGCTGTCGTTGGGTGGGAACGAACAGGGTGCTGTATAAGTGTAGCCAACCTAGATGTGCGCAGCTGTGGACTGACCTGCCTGAGAAAACAGCCCCTGGAGACAAAACAGTCTGATTTAAATTAGAATATGCCGCCCACTTCACTGGGAAACAGACAAATTGGGAGAAAATGGAATTGCAAATAGTTACACCAGGAGGGGAATGGAAGTTACACCAGGAACCAATGGCTGCTCAGAGGAGCTCTTCTCCCTGTGATGTGGAGAACAGCATCAGTTAATCTGGTGTGCTAGTGAGGAAATTATCACCATGCGGGTTAGCATGACAGGAAAATGGCTTCTGCGAAGGCCTCATGGGGTAAAAAGTTGCAATGTTTGGGTTCTGGACCCACCGGTCACCAATTTAATCGGTCCCTAGGTTGTCTGAACCAATGTCAAAAAGCAATTGGTGATTGACCCTACTCACTCCCTCAGAAAGGTCACTCTAGACCTAAGCTTGACAAAGGTCTCGGTGATGGAGCCCCGGTGTAAGCAATTTGTAACGCCCTTATTTGACAGTTGGCAAAACTGGATGGAAACACACAATATTCCCAAACCAAAAAGATCTAGCAGGGGACATAGACGGGTAAAGAGAGACTTATGGGGAGCAATTGGAATGGGAGGAGCAGTCCTTAACAGCATTAATGAGGAGGTGCTTGCAAACAAGGTGAATGCAATGGGAGCTCACATAGAAGAAGCTACACCTATTAAGGTATCATTTGATCAATTAAGCTCTATGCAATCCCAAGTAGCAAATATCTTAGAGGAATGGAGAAAAACCCAAGAGAGAGACCATCGCCGCCTCTTGCAGGCTGTTGGCACTCTGCAAGCTAACACTTCTTTAGCTATGGCATGTATGCAAATGCGAGTATGGATGATTGATGTAGTAAAAGATACGATTCACGATGGTATGAATGGGGTGCTCCCAGTAGAAATCAGAAGCATCATTTGGAAAAATTCCACCCAAACTGAAAGAGTTACAGGCCTGGTGGAAAATGGTAAATTTCACCTATAATCAAGAGTCAGAGGAAATCACGGTCTTTGTTTTGCTAATGTCCCAAGCAGAAAAAAAATGGGGTTCTCCCATTGTGGCTTTAGGCCTCAATATTAATCAGACCATAATGGAACCTATCGATCAGAGTGTGGGTGGTGAAAGATAATCAAAAATGGAAAACAGTAGAATTGGGAGCCTGTTTAGAGGACCCTGGAATTGGATATGAATGTAACAAAAATGCCCTCCAACATCAGGATGTATGTTTGGAAATAACTGAAGGAAAATGCCATTATGCTATTAACTCATTTGTCAGTAATAATTCTGTGCTTGTGTATCTAGGAAACTATAGTGTATGTCTTAGAAGTTGTCCTATGCTTTTTGTTAATTTTGTGCATAAAATAAATCATCATCCTTATGAGAATAAATGTTTCTGTCATATTATAGCAATTAGGGGATGTGATTTTGAATTTCATGTACCCGAATTTAAATATAGTCAGTGTAAGTGTCTTACATTTTGTATTCTATTGTAAAACCTGTGCCCCTTGGAATAAATTTAACTGCTTTACAAACATTGCTTGTACACTCTGATTTACAGAACTAGTTATCTACTGCAAAACAGAAAGGGCACAGAGTCATGGTTACCGTGCATCATAATGCCAATGAAATTAAACGGGTATTTGCAAGAATTGGCCAGGACCTGTCCCACTACTGGTGGGAAGTGTTATTGGGATGTTTCCCCACTGGCACAGGCATCCTGAATTTGGCCCTACACCCCATCATAGTAATCTTGGGGTGCCAAATAGTACTGGTTTTTGTTACCAGCCTAATGACATACTGGACCTGGCGCAAAATCTGGTGATTGCAAGTCCCCTGACAGATGAGTCAGTGGTTACTGCCACGGGCACTTGTACCCCCGGGAGAGGAACATATCAAACTTGTCGCCCCTCCCTTAAATGGGAGAGTAGGCTAAAATGACGGCTTGTTACTTGCTATGCTGGTGTGGTAAGTATGGGATGCCAACAAGAAGATCATTTGCTCGGTCTCGGCTGAGAGCCTTGAGCTTTCATTGGAGCTCAACTCAGGTGCATCCAGAAAGGGTGTAACAGCGATCATGTAAAGGGCCCCTTGTGTGAAAGGTGACCTTTAAGGAGGGGAACTGTATGGGGAGATCTGGCAAACCAGTAACAGTGCCTGAATCACTATTGCTTATTGCAAACAGTAGCCAAGTCAGCAGGCTATAAATTGGCCATGCAGCAGCCCTAGCTTAACCAAGGCATGAGGGGAAGGGGTTTTGGGTGCCACAGAAAGGGCAGCTTGACCCCACGACCTTCCTACTAAGAATGTTGCAATTGCTGATACTTGTATTTTAGAAAAATAGGAAGCTTGTCTATATGTGCCCTCGGGAATGTTTGTCAGGGCCTCAAGGCATGTACTCTCTGAAAAAACACATCTGGTTCAATTGATGATCAGAAGGAAACCTCTTGCTTGACCTTTAAAAACTGCGTGCTTAGCAAGTTTTCTTTAAGTGACATGTCATTGTATTACTAATGAATACATAAGTGGGGGAAAGTTTGAGGTAGTGGACTCTTCAGGAGGGTTTCTTCAGGGACACTCCCTCTGGATGCATCTTGGCAGACGGAAGCCTGTCGCTGTGCCACTCGAGAGCCACACTCAGCTTTGGTAATTATCGAGGGTTGGGGGTGTTTTACTAACCTGTTGTGGACGTGTGTAAGTGCTTGAGTCTAAGTAAAGTTTAGCTTTAAGTGAAAGCACTCTTGTGTTGTCCTGCTGGTGCCAGCCATCTATCAGTCGGACGGCCGTGTCTTCCCTGATTTACTTCCCGACACCACCTCACACAGAGTAAAAGTTACCAAGAGCTTTGGGTTGAAAGAACCCCAGGAAAGAGGGCAGTCCCAGCCCTTGGGCTCAGGTGGAGCAGATTCCAGGCAAGTCTCATGCTGCAGCAGGCCCATCAAGGGGTCTGGTCATGGCCCAGCTCCCCAAGGCTCTTGGCTGCCAGCACTGCCCTCATTGGAGGGAGCCCGTGCTGCACCCGGACACAAGAGGCTTCCACAATCAGGTGCCTCTGGGCGCTGCCTCTGGGCAGGGCCCCTCCCAGCACCCCCGGGCAGGGCCTTAGAGGGGCTGCATAGGCTGTCTGGGAGTAGGGAATCATCATGGGGCACAGGAGCGGACCAGGGGAGCTATGGGGGGATTGCAGGCAAAGGGAAATGAGGCTGACGATCAGGAGGATCTGTGGTGCTGGGGTACTGTCCCCCCAAGGGAAGGGTGGGAGCCCCCACCTGGACAGGTCAAACCCTGCACTGCCTCCGGCCAAATCTACACTTAAAGCTTTTGCCGTTACAGCAACAGTGGTCAGGGTGGTTTTTCTGGCACTCTAATTCCAGCCAAAGCCCCAGTGCGGACGCAGTTATTCCAGCAGGGCAGTACTGTTGCTGGTCGAGTGCATTTCCTTCCAGGAATCAGGAGAAGAACATTTTGCTGGTCTAAGCTGCAGCTACACTAGGCGGGTTTGCAGGTACGTCTGCGCCTGTATAGCTACCCCAGCAAACCTTCTCCGGTGTAAACTAGGCCCCGGTCTCGACCAGGCACTGGGGGATCATAGACACTCCACCACCGGCCGGGTGGGAGTGAGACACAGAGCCAGGGGTCACACGGATCCCAGTGCAGCCCACGTCCCCTCCAGGGCGGCAGAGCAGAGCTCTCCAAAGCATCACACTTGTGAATCCGCAGGGCGGGAGGGGCCAGCGGCAGCCTCTCTACGTGCCATGGTGCAGCTGCAAGAGGCAGATCAACGTGCCCCCTTCTGGGACCTCTCCGAAGGAGCTAGCAGAGGCACCAGCCAACCCCCTCCCTCAGCTGTTCAAACAGAAACAGCCGAGCCAGCAGCAGGCTGTGCTCCGACACGGGTGGGGGCTGTTGCTCCCTGACTGGTGTGACACCCTCCCGCAGCCTCGTCCCAACCCACAGGAGGAGCTGTTCTGACACTGGCAGGAGTTTAGAGCTGCACCCTCCATCGCCAGCCTCGGGGGGGGGGGGGAACTGTGGTGGGGGGGGCTACCTGGGACATGACCAAGCTGCCCTGAGAGCCCTCAGGGTGCGCACAGCACTGAGCCTTGGCAACCTCTGGGAGCGGCTGGGCCGAGCTCGGTCAGCTGGGCAGGGAGTCTAGACGTAACGGGGCCGGCTGCATCCCCTGGCTACTCCCAGATCAACCCTGCCCTCGGCCTGATCCTAGAGCCACCTTCCTTTAACACAGCCAGCAAGGCTGCTCCACCTCCCCGGCCGCTCTGCACGCCCACTGCACCAGTGCCAGCTGGAGGCAATGAGCTAAGAAAGGGCCCAGTCCCATCCAGGGATCTACCCCCTCCCCCAGCGCCTGCTCACCAGGGATCTGCCCCCTCCCCCAATGCCTGCTCACCAGGGATCTGCCCCCTCCCCCAATGCCTGCTCACCAGGGATCCACCCCCTCCCCCAGCGCCTGCTCACCAGGGATCTGCCCCCAGCCTGTCTCTCTCCCACAATGAGCAGAAACACACTTGTCATGGCTGACTTGCATTGCACGATGTGACCTGGAGCACAGGGTCTATGCTAAGAGGTGCTCTGTGCTCCTGAGATGGGGCACCCTCAGGAGCCCTATGGCCTCCCCACCAGCCTGTATCTGGGGGGTCTCCAGCCAAGTGTGCCCCTGCCCATCACACTGGAGTCAGGGAGCCCAGTCCCCCGGGGCCTGGGCCTGTCTAGGTGGAGGTCGTTTAGCTCGACCCTTTCAGCCGCCCAGGGGTCACAAGCAGCTCAGAGCATGGCTGGTCCCTGAGGGCCACCTGGATGACGAAGGTTCCTGTCCCAGATCTCCTGCTGCCCCAAGGGCTCTTCACGCTCTTTCTGCACAAATATTTGCTCTCTTCATGCCGTGAGAAATTCTTTCCCAGTCACCCATGTCAGCAGCTTGCCAGGATTACAGCGTGTGCTCCCCAGAGCCAGCGCTGGCGTCCCTCCAGACCCACTACGGAGGCTGTGTAAACATTTCGAAACACCCGCGAGGCCAGAGGCAGGGTCCAAAGGAAAGTAATTATGAGAAATTCCCTAATGCATCATTAGCCTCCATAACTGGGATTGTGTGGCTTCAAATGGGGGCGGAGGGCAGAGGGGGCTGTGATGAGTTGGTGCCACATCTGTATAACACATGCACTCCGATTGCTCTTGGGAAGTGGTGTTATGAAATACCGCTGTATCATGAGTTCCTACGTGTATGTGAATGCACCACAGCTGACAGGGCCGGTATCATGTACACCCCACACAGGCGCAAAGGCAAATGCTTAAGATTAATAATGGTGCTTAAACCTGACAAAAAGCTATGTTATAAAAAGCAGTAGCATCCTTAGAAATCCCCATTTAGCTGATTCCTCTGAAGGGAGGGGGGAAGTAGGAGCAGTGGAAAGTTACCTGGAGGAGAACAAAAGAGGCCAAGTGCTCGGGAGTGGGTAGGGGTGACGCTGGCAGACCAGGTGCCAGCTCATGCCAAGGTCCTCGTGCATCAATTGAACACTGACAAATACACGGCTGTAGTCAGCCGGGCTCACCTGCTTTAATCTTCTGACTAGCTCTTGTTTCCTTTTCCTATTAATAAATTGGTGGATAGTTTATTGTAGGATTGGCTACAAGAGTTGCCTTTGGTGTAAGATCTAAAGTGCAATTGACCTGCAGTAAATGACTGGTCCTTTGGGACTGGGAGTAACTGGAATATTGCTGTGAGTTTTGGTGTAAGGGACCATCTATCACAAGCTAGGCTCACCGGGGTGGCATGACGGATCGGAGTATCCACGGGGACTGTCTGTGACTCCGTGTTTAAGGCTGTTATAGTGCCTGAGGTGTTCACGCTTGGAGAACTCTAAGTATAGGTCACACTGCCACTCTGGGGTTCGTGCCCTGGTTTAAACCCACAAGAACAGGGGCCAGACAGGAAGAGGATGGTAGCATGGGCAGGAGATGGCAAGGACACCGAAGCGAGGTGAGGGGCTCCAGGAGGGAGAGTCACTCAGTATGTAGCAGCTTCCTGGGGCAGAGGGAGCTGCTTGTTTTCCTGAGCCCAGATGGCTCCAAGGGCTCTGGACAACCCAGGGGAGTTGGGCCCCTGCCCTGTGTGGTGAGGAGCCTGAGACAGGGACATACATTTAGTGGGTCTCGTTTGGGATGCTCTGTACTCTCCTGTGCTTTACACGATGCAGGATAAGAGATCATAAAGGCGTCTGACTGGGCCAAGCGTGAGCATGGCTGAAAAGCCCCATTTCCGAGATGGGGGAACAGATGGAGAGTTGGTGCCCAGGAGTGTGCCAGAGACACCAAGGGAGGAGCCTGTGCTGCAGCCTGCTGAGGCTCCAGGAGCGTAACACAGCTGGGGGATGCTGAGCACGGGGGCTTGGCTTCCCCTCACAGCCTCCTAGTGGGTGGCCAGCAAGGGGTGTCTGCTCGGATCTGTGACAGGCCACTCGTGGTGCCCAGCGTGCTCTGTCCCTCGGCCATTACTCGCTGGATCAATGATCTGCAGGGGCCGTGCTGCGGCCCCCGTGGGATGCGTGACTGGAAGTCAGGCTGGGGAGCACACAGAGAACATGGCAGGTTAGCTAAGGGCGGGGACGTTCTGTGAGGTTCCCAGTTCCTAGTAAAAAGAACAGGAGTACTTGTGGCACCTTAGAGACTAACAAATTTATTTGAGCTTAAGCTTTCGTGGGCTAGTGGGCTGTAGCCCACGAAAGCTTATGCTCTAATAAATTTGTTAGTCTCTAAGGTGCCACAAGTACTCCTGTTCTTTTTGCGGATACAGACTAACACGGCTGCTACTCTGAAACCAGTTCCTAGTGCCACCCCCGACCGGTTGCCCGTTATCCCAAGCTCTGAAGCTGACCGGGGATTTATCTGACCATCTCCAGTCTCGATCCTGCAGAGACAAAGGAGAGCAGAGCCCCTGTAAAACCCAAGGTTACACAGCTAGAGACATGCCCCAGAGCCGAGGGGCCATGGGCAGGGCATGGGCAGAGGCTGCCCAGAGACACTGGAGACACTGATCATTGCTATGAAATGTCAGCGCTGACAACCAGGGCTACATTTACTGGCAGCTGAAGTTACACCAGGACCTGCCCAAGCCCTTGGAAGCATGAAAACAGCAAGTGAAGGGAGAGTCTCCAGCACCCCCTGCCCCTGCCACCCCCACATCGCCGAGGGGAGCGCACCCCGACCTGCCCTCAGGTTCCACGTCCATCTCCAGCCCAGCCCGACAGGCAGCACCTGCAGCGTCATCCCACGCGCTGTCCCGCAGCCCCACGCTGCTGCCCCCGTTCTCTCTCGTGTGCACAGACCCACGCGACGACGCTCCCAAAGCCCATCCACAGGGGAGTTACTCTGCTCCCCGCTGCAGAGATCACGGCGGTAGGTCTGGGGGACGGGGGCGCTGGATGAAGCTGGGGTTCGCACTGTCGGGGATCAGGGGCTGCAGCAGAATTAGTCACCTGGCAACCCAGCCAGTGCAGCCAGCCGGCCGCAGGCCACCCGCCTGACTGCACCCCCTGCCTGGGCCGGAAGGGCAGCTGGCCGACTCTTAGCCCAGCAGCTCTCTGGCTGCTCAGTGTGTTCATGCCACGGCCGCGATCCTCCCTGTGCTGCTGCTCCTCGCCGGGCTCCTGTCCTGCTCCAGCCCTGCTCCTCCTCCTGCTCCTGCTGGTTTCCCAGCCTTGCTCCTGCTCCGTCCTGGCCGCCTCAGCTTGCTCCTGGTCCCGGCTTCCTTACCCTGCCCCTGGGCTCCGGCTCTGACCCTCGATGTGCCTCCTGGGTCCCCTCCTGGCTCTGACCCTCGGCTTGGCTATTAATTCCTGACTCCGGCTCCGACCCTTGTATTGGATCCGCTTCCTGCTCCTGCTCCGACCATTAAACCTGACTGCTCACGGCCCCGCCTCTATCGTGTGTTCCCTTGGGCTGTTTGCTGGGGAGGGAAGCAGACGCCGTATGTGCCTGGAGTGGGCTGCCAGCACCTCAGCCGATGGGAAGGAGCCGGGAATGTTGGCGACAATCCCCTTGTTCTGTCTGTGTGTTCAGGGATTCGGGTGGGTCCTGATCCCCCTTCCCTGTCCCTGAAGGGAGTTCTGGGTTATTAATTCCCCAGGGTTTTGTACGGGGCCGTGTCCCTCGGTGGGCAGCTCCTCAGTGGGCAGGTGCAGGGGGAGCTGCCGAGGGGCAGAGGCTGACGCTGCCCCACACTCAGTTGACCCCCCGAGGGGTGAAAGGCTGCGACGTGGCCCAGGAGGTCTCTGTCTCTGGCATTTTCTCACGGTGAGAAGTGAGGAGGCCAAGAGCAGTCGGGCGTGTTTAGCAAGTGACGACAGCCTGTCGGCTGGAGGGAGCCTCGTGCAGGAGTCTGCGCCGTCACTGCCCCCCGAAACACCAGCCTCTCCCGCGCTCTGGGGCCAGACAGGAGCGGCTGCAGCAGGGTGCGTCTGTGCTGCCCAGCAGTGCTGCCCACGGAGCTCCCCCGTCTCCCATCGGTCCCACCGGCGGCATTGCTCTCCGGCTGCCAGCCGACCAGCAGGGCCAGCAGCACCCACCACGTGCGCCCAGCCCCGAGCTCTCAGAAACGTCCCGTTCAGCCTCGGCAGCTGGGTGTGAGGATTAACAAGCAGGGGTTGGCCGTGACCTGGCTCGGGGACAAGCAGCGGCACAGCGAGCCCGGAGCAGCAGAGAAGCTGGATGCAGGGGAACCCACCGAGGAACAGCGTGCAGCACCAGGAGCACCAGCAGCAGGAGCCGGGGAGCAGCGTGTGGGGCAGGCTGTGACTGTCAGACACTGCAGCCGGGGGCAGCTCTGTGCAGGGTTTATGGAGGAGCAGCGGCTGGGCAGGGCCCCAGGGAGAGACACTGACTGAGCTTGGCCTGTAAAGCAGCCTGCATAGGCGCAGACTCTGTGGGTGCTCCGGGGCGGGGGCGGGGGCAGGGCTTGGCAACGCATAAGGGGGCACTTCCCCAGATGCTCGGGAGTGGAAGGGGCGGAACCAGCCCCTCCCAGCCACTAGCTCACTGCTCTGCTGCATGGTGGGCTGGCAGATGCCTGAGAGAGCCTGGCTGGGGAGGCGGCTTCTGCTCCCCCTCTGGGCTCAGGTGCCGGGGACAGGGAGTGAGTGAGCCCGAGCTCCCCACCCCAAACCTCACATTTCCGGCTCACTCACTCCCTGGCAGCCGAGCCGGGCAGGGAGCAGAAGCCGCCTCCCCATCCAGGCTGTGTCAGGCAGCTGCCAGCAACCGTGGGGGGCCAATGTTAGAAGTGGCTCCCTCCTGCTCCCCCCCCCGGGCTCCTTCCCTCCAGGGAGGGCAGCAGAATGTGCTGGGGTGGGAGGCAGGTGCAGGGGGAGGACAGAGCCTTCCCCCCCCCCAGGAAAGGTGGGGTGGGGAGAGTGCGGTGGCCCCGGGCTTGACGCAGGGGAGGGTTGGCTGGGAGGGAGATGTGACCTTCCCTTTAGATCATCCCCCCACCCCAGTTTGGGGAGGCACCAGTCATCTAAGGGGCGCCCTTGGGGGAGGGGGAAGAATGGGATGGGAAGAGGTGGAACAGGGGCGGGAAGTGGTAGGGTGGGAGAGCAGGACTGGGGGTAGGGCCTTGGACTGAGCAGGGGTCGAGCACCCCCCGGGAAATCAGGAAGTTGTTGCCGTTGCCAGGCTGTTTGCTGGACTAGAGACTGGACTGGAGAGCCCCTACCCCCCAGCCCCCACCCCCGCCCTGACTCGCCACTGGAATGAACCGCGGTTGCCCACTTTGAGCTATAAGTGATTAAGCCTCTGTAGCTCGGGGGTATCTGCAACCTCCCTGTTCCCGCCAGCCCCAGTCACTGCCCTTTCCTGAGCCTGTGTCGGGTGGGTATCAGGACCCACTGGGGCTTCCCCTACAGGCCTGGAGCTGAAGCGCCTCTGGCCAGGTGACCACCCCCCCACCCCACTAAGCCCACCCTGAGGACGAATACACACAGAGCGACAGCACTCCCAGGGCTCTGCTGCCCTCGCATTGGTCGCTCTGCCCGTGGGGCTGCCCCTTTCCCCGAGCCCTCGTTGAGACGTCTCGTCTGTGTGGGGCGGGGCTGACTCTCGTGCCGGGCGTGTACGGTGTGAGCACAATGGGCCGGTGTGGTGGGTCCCTGGGCGCTAGTGTAACGAATGTGAATATTAATACCAGCAGTTTATACTCTGCACCGGGCACTGGGGATCGACCCTGTGACTGGAAACACAGGCGGTCACAGCCCCTTTTCACCCCGTTCCCATGGAAATCCTGCTCTAGTGGCACCCCCGCCCCAAACAACAACCTCACTGAGCAGAGACACAGAGCCCAGGGGCCTGGGGCGGGGCTGCCAGAGGCAGAGCGGGCATCGGGTACTCACATGCTGAGGGTTTGAGAGTCCGATCCAGACGGGACTGTTCTTTGTGAAGCTCCACTTCATATAATTGGCCAGAATATTATTTTCTTCAGCACTGTGAAAGGAGGTGAGATGGGCCCCGGGCCAGTGGTGCTGGCAATGAGCCTGGGAGAAGAAAAAACAAAGCTAGTTACCCCCCACCCCCCACTGCAGGGAGCAGCAGGCGCGAGTCCAGCACTGTTCTGGGCCCTGCCTCCCCCGGGCAGCAAGGGCTGTGAGGGGACAGGACCCCGTGTTAGCGCCTCTCCCCTCCCCAGGACCAATGGGAGGAGCAGGTAGAGCCGCCTCCCTCTCTCCATCCCCCTTCACCTTCCCGGCCCCCACCCCGCTCGGCACAGCCACAGCCACCCTGTGCCCTGCTGGCGGCACCGAATCCCTCCCGCGCCAGCTCCTGGGCTCTGCTCTGAGCACTGGCCTGCCCTGGGCCATGGCTCTGCCAGACACACCCGCTGTCATGCTGGGAGGGGAGCACAGGTGTGGCTGATGAAGGGCCCTGTGCTGACCCCAGGCACCCGGACCGCTCGGCTTGTGCACGTGAGCAATTAGCACCACATGACCTCAGTGCAGCCCTGGCCGAGGGGATTTCCTGGCAGCTCTCACAGGGCCCTACAGCCCGGGCTCCAGCCAAGCCCAGAAGCCTACACAGCAATGAAACTGCCCCGCAGCCCGAGCCCTGTGAGCCTGAGTCGGCGGGCACGGGCCAGCCGCGGATTTTTCTGTACTGTATAGACAGACCCACAGCGGCCTGTTCTCGGCCCAGGGCTATTCGGTCTCTGTCTCAGGGATCTGGGAGACAATACAAAACCAGTGCGGGTGAAGGCTGCCGGTGACAGTGAGATTGCTGGAGCGGTAAATAGAGCCGGACACGTCAGGGCTATGCAGGGATCGGGATCGCACGGGGAGCTGGGCTGACTTGATCCCCGTGTGCGTTAATACAGCTAAATGCAGGGTCTCACGGCCAGGAACCAAGGCAGCCGGCTGCACTGACAGCCGGGGGATGTAGCCTGGGAGCCGGGACTGAAAAGCACTGAGGGGTCATGGCCACAGCCAGCTGAATGGGAGCTCTCAGTGCCGTGCCGCACAAGAGGACAAGTGTGAGCCTTGAACGTGCAAGCAGAGGCACGGGGCAGTGGGTGAAACTTCCCCTGGGGGAGGCTAGCTCCTGTCCCGCCTGTTCCGCTGACGGCTCTGCCCAGACTCCACCCCTGCTCCGCCCCCAGACCCCACCTGCTGCTGACTCGACGCTCACCCCTTCACCCCACCGCAAGTTCCCTCCTCTCCTTTGGCCTCCTCACCCTCCCTGCCAGACCCCCTGCCCCCATGAGATACCCCCTACCTGCCATGCCGCTGGCTCACCACTCCCCTCCTCACCCTGCTGCTGGCCCCACCGCTGCAAGACCATCCCCCGTTTTCACCCTAAAGCACTAATAAGATTTCCCTGTGGGAACTGAACAGCTATAGATCACTTGCCAGATGGATTCTCCGCTGTGTGGCAGAGTTCGGTGCATACTGTATAGAGAGAGACTTGGTTTTTCAGGCTACCTGCACCAACCTCAACTCTAATCTCCCTTTTTTCAAAAGTGTTTGTCATGGACAGCCTGCATTAAAGCAGTACTTTAATCACCTTTCTTACACAGAATTCCCTGCCAGACTCGCTTACTTAAACTGGGCTTGAATAAAACAACTGGATCAAGAAATAAACTCACTGGCTATGTCTGCTCCTCCTTGAGCGAGGTTAGTGAAAAATACTTCTGCTGGGTGCAGAGAATAAGTCGCATAGCATGGTACCAAGTATCAGAGGGGTAGCTGTGTTAGTGTATCCATAAAAACAACGAGGAGTCTGGTGGCACCTTAAAGACTAACAGATTTATCTGGGCATGACCTTTCATGGGTAAAAAACCCCCACCAATTCAGATGCATGGAGAATTATTGACAGGTCACATAGCATGGGAATTACTGACGGGTTGTTTGGAAACAATTTTTAACCCAAATAACACATTTTCCTACAATATAAAAGCCAGATGAATGTGACCAAAGTCTTACTGGGTGTTGGCAAATGCCTGTTTAATGGCTTCATTACCACTTTAATGGCCCGTTAACAGTTTCAGTGATCTGTTACTAGGTCTCTGGAAGGCTATTTCACTTGTGTTAAGTTACTCAGAGCATAAGAACATAAGAATGACCCTACTGGGTCAGACCAAATGTCCATCTAGCCCAGTATCCTGTCTTCCGACAGTGGCCAGTGCCAGGTGCCCCAGAGGGAATGAACAGAACAGGGAATCACCAAGTGATCCATCCCCTGTCGCCCATTCCCAGCTCCTGGCAAACAGAGGCTAGGGACACCATCCCTGCCCATCCTGGCTAAGAGCCATTGATGGACCTATACTCAGGGATCCCCTCCTCTCCCCTCTACACTCCCCCCACTGCTGCTGGCTCACCACTCACATCCTCAAATGCCCCAGAGGGCCCAAGGGGGGGTGAGGAGGAGGAACGGGGTCAGCTGAAGGGAGCTTCGAAGGGGGGTGGAATGGAGGAGAGGAGACGAGAGGAGGAAGACTCACCAGGCAGCAGCAGCAGGTGTTAGGAGCCCATGAAAGGGTCAGAGCAGGGAGGGGAAGAGGCGAGGAGGAGCCACCACAGCCCAGATGTCAGGTGCCAGGGCACGACTTGAGCACAGGGCTGTGGGGTTGGAGCAGGGAAGGGGTGTTACACGTATATGGCACTAGTGAGACCAGCACTGGGCACTATGTCCCGGTCTGGGATCCACTTCTCAGACAGGATGTTAACAAATAGGAGAGGGTTCCGAAGAGAGCTCCAAGAATGACATGAGGTCTGGAAAACCTGCCTTACAGAGGGAGACTTGCAGGAAATCTAGAAGTTTTCTGACTGTCCCTCCTTCCACTGTCCCTTCCTCTCATCCACAGATGTCCTTGCCCTGTCCCCAAGCCCCAGACACAGCCCTGCTGGGTAATGGGTCTGTTACCTGCCCCTGTTCTATGCCGACCCGGAGCAACTGCTCCCACAATAGTTACAGGCCAATGCACTAAAGAGCATTGCAGGGGCACTACAGAGCAGAGACAGCAGAAACTACAGTTCTGCCAGCCCCCCATCAGAGCACAAGCACAGGGAATTCCCAGTCCCATGGTCATGTTCACGTGCACCTGGCACCCCACACAGCATTACACAGCATTATAGTAGTAGGGATGTACTACCACCCACCTGACCAGGATGGTGATAGTGACTGGGAGATTAGAGAAGCTATAAAAATAAAAAAAAAACAATGGGGGATTTAATCTCTCCCTTATCAAACCCTGCACTGCCTCAGGCCAAATCTACACTTAAAGCTTTTGCCGTTACAGCAACAGTGGTCAGGGTGGTTTTTCTGGCACTCTAATTCCAGCCAAAGCCCCAGTGCGGACGCAGTTATTCCAGCAGGGCAGTGCTGCGGCTGGGCCGAGCTCGGTCAGCTGGGCAGGGAGTCTAGACGTAACGGGGCCGGCTGCATCCCCTGGCTACTCCCAGATCAACCCTGCCCTCGGCCTGATCCTAGAGCCACCTTCCTTTAACACAGCCAGCAAGGCTGCTCCACCTCCCCGGCCGCTCTGCACGCCCACTGCACCAGTGCCAGCTGGAGGCGATGAGCTAAGAAAGGGCCCAGTCCCATCCAGGGATCTTCCCCCTCCCCCAGCGCCTGCTCACCAGGGATCCCTCCCCTGGCGCCTGCTCACCAGGGATCTGCCCCCTCCCCCAATGCCTGCTTACCAGGGATCCACCCCCTACCCGAGCGCCTGCTCACCAGGGATCTGCCCCCAGCCTGTCTCTCTCCCACAATGAGCAGAAACACACTTGTCATGGCTGACTTGCATTGCACGATGTGACCTGGAGCACAGGGTCTATGCTAAGAGGTGCTCTGTGCTCCTGAGATGGGGCACCCTCAGGAGCCCTATGGCCTCCCCACCAGCCTGTATCTGGGGGGTCTCCAGCCAAGTGTGCCCCTGCCCATCACACTGGAGTCAGGGAGCCCAGTCCCCCGGGGCCTGGGCCTGTCCAGGTGGAGGTCGTTTAGCTCGACCCTTTCAGCCGCCCAGGGGTCACAAGCAGCTCAGAGCATGGCTGGTCCCTGAGGGCCACCTGGATGAAGAAGGTTCCTGTCCCAGATCTCCTGCTGCCCCAAGGGCTCTTCACGCTCTTTCTGCACAAATATTTGCTCTCTTCATGCCGTGAGAAATTCTTTCCCAGTCACCCATGTCAGCAGCTTGCCAGGATTACAGCGTGTGCTCCCCAGAGCCAGCGCTGGCGTCCCTCCAGACCCACTAGGGAGGCTGTGTAAACATTTCGAAACACCCGCGAGGCCAGAGGCAGGGTCCAAAGGAAAGTAATTATGAGAAATTCCCTAATGCATCATTAGCCTCCATAACTGGGATTGTGTGGCTTCAAATGGGGGCGGGGGGCAGAGGGGGCTGTGATGAGTTGGTGCCACATCTGTATAACACATGCACTCCGATTGCTCTTGGGAAGTGGTGTTATGAAATACCGCTGTATCATGAGTGTCTACGTGTATGTGAATCCACCACAGCTGACAGGGCCGGTACCATGTACACCCCACACAGGCGCAAAGGCAAATGCTTAAGATTAATAATGGTGCTTAAGCCTCACAAAAAGCTATGTTATAAAAAGCAGTAGCATCCTTAGAAAAGCCCCATTTAGCTGATTCCTCTGAAGGGAGGGGGGAAGTAGGAGCAGTGGAAAGTTACCTGGAGGAGAACAAAAGAGGCCAAGTGCTCGGGAGTGGGTAGAGGTGACGCTGGCAGACCAGGTGCCAGCTCATGCCAAGGTCCTCGTGCATCAATTGAACACTGACAAATACACGTCTGTAGTCAGCCCGGCTCACCTGCTTTAATCTTCTGACTAGCTCTTGTTTCCTTTTCCTATTAATAAATTGGTGGATAGTTTATTGTAGGATTGGCTACAAGAGTTGCCTTCGGTGTAAGATCTAAAGTGCAATTGACCTGCAGTAAATGACTGGTCCTTTGGGACTGGGAGTAACTGGAATATTGCTGTGAGTTTTGGTGTAAGGGACCATCTATCACAAGCTAGGCTCACCGGGGTGGCATGACGGATCGGAGTATCCACGGGGACTGTCTGTGACTCCGTGTTTAAGGCTGTTATAGTGCCTGAGGTGTTCACGCTTGGAGAACTCTAAGTATAGATTTCACTGCCAGTCTGGGGTTCGTGCCCTGGTTTAAACCCACAAGAACAGGGGCCAGACAGGAAGAGGATGGTAGCATGGGCAGGAGATGGCAAGGACACCGAAGCGAGGTGAAGGGCTCCAGGAGGGAGAGTCACTCAGTATGGTAGTAGCTTCCTGGGGCAGAGGGAGCTGCTTGTTTTCCTGAGCCCAGATGGCTCCAAGGGCTCTGGACAACCCAGGGGAGTTGGGCCCCTGCCCTGTGTGGTGAGGAGCCTGAGACAGGGACATACATTTAGTGGGTCTCGTTTGGGATGCTCTGTACTCTCCTGTGCTTTACATGATGCAGGATAAGAGATCATAAAGGCGTCTGACTGGGCCAAGCGTGAGCATGGCTGAAAAGCCCCATTTCCGAGATGGGGGAACAGATGGAGAGTTGGTGCCCAGGAGTGTGCCAGAGACACCAAGGGAGGAGCCTGTGCTGCAGCCTGCTGAGGCTCCAGGAGCGTAACACAGCTGGGGGATGCTGAGCACGGGGGCTTGGCTTCCCCTCACAGCCTCCTAGTGGGTGGCCAGCAAGGGGTGTCTGCTCGGATCTGTGACAGGCCACTCGCGGTGCCCAGCGTGCTCTGTCCCTCGGCCATTACTCGCTGGATCAATGATCTGCAGGGGCCGTGCTGCGGCCCCCGTGGGATGCGTGACTGGAAGTCAGGCTGGGGAGCACACAGAGAACATGGCAGGTTAGCTAAGGGCGGGGACGTTCTGTGAGGTTCCCAGTTCCTAGTAAAAAGAACAGGAGTACTTGTGGCACCTTAGAGACTAACAAATTTATTTGAGCATAAGCTTTCGTGGGCTAGTGGGCTGTAGCCCACGAAAGCTTATGCTCTAATAAATTTGTTAGTCTCTAAGGTGCCACAAGTAGTCCTGTTCTTTTTGCGGATACAGACTAACACGGCTGCTACTCTGAAACCAGTTCCTAGTGCCAGCCCCGACTGGTTGCCCGTTATCCCAAGCTCTGAAGCTGACCGGGGATTTATCTGACCATCTCCAGTCTCGATCCTGCAGAGACAAAGGAGAGCAGAGCCCCTGTAAAACACAAGGTTACACAGCTAGAGATGTGCCCCGGAGCCGAGGGGCCATGGGCAGGGCACGGGCAGAGGCTGCCCAGTGACTCTGGAGACACTGATCATTGCTATGAAATGTCAGCGCTGACAACCAGGGCTACGTTTACTGGCAGCTGAAGTTACACCAGGACCAGCCCAATGATGACGCTCCCAAAGCCCATCCACAGGGGAGTTACTCTGCTCCCCGCTGCAGAGATCACGGCGGTAGGTCTGGGGGACGGGGGCGCTGGATGAAGCTGGGGTTCGCACTGTCGGGGATCAGGGGCTGCAGCAGAATTAGTCACCTGGCAACCCAGCCAGTGCAGCCAGCCGGCCGCAGGCCACCCGCCTGACTGCACCCCGTGCCTGGGCCGGAAGGGCAGCTGGCCGACTCTTAGCCCAGCAGCTCTCTGGCTGCTCAGTGTGTTCATGCCACGGCCACGATCCTCCCTGTGCTGCTGCTCCTCGCCGGGCTCCTGTCCTGCTCCAGCCCTGCTCCTCCTCCTGCTCCTGCTGGTTTCCCAGCCTTGCTCCTGCTCCGTCCTGGCCGCCTCAGCTTGCTCCTGGTCCCGGCTTCCTTACCCTGCCCCTGGGCTCCGGCTCTGACCCTCGATGTGCCTCCTGGGTCCCCTCCTGGCTCTGACCCTCGGCTTGGCTATTAATTCCTGACTCCGGCTCCGACCCTTGTGTTGGATCCGCTTCCTGCTCCTGCTCCGACCATTAAGCCTGACTGCTAACGGCCCCGCCTCTATCATGTGTTCCCTTGGGCTGTTTGCTGGGGAGGGAAGCAGACGCCGTATGCGCCTGGAGTGGGCTGCCAGCACCTCAGCCGATGGGAAGGAGCCGGGAATGTTGGCGACAATCCCCTTGTTCTGTCTGTGTGTTCAGGGATTCGGGTGGGTCCTGATCCCCCCATCCCTGTCCCTGAAGGGAGTTCTGGGTTATTAATTCCCCAGGGTTTTGTACGGGGCCGTGTCCCTCGGTGGGCAGCTCCTCAGTGGGCAGGTGCAGGGGGACCTGCCGAGGGGCAGAGGCTGACGCTGCCCCAGGCTGAGTTGACCGCCCGAGGGGTGAAAGGCTGCGACGTGGCCCAGGAGGTCTCTGTCTCTGGCATTTTATCACGGTGAGAAGTGAGGAGCCAAGAGCAGTCGGGCGTGTTTAGCAAGTGACGACAGCCTGTCGGCTGGAGGGAGCCTCGTGCAGGAGTCTGCGCCGTCACTGCCCCCCGAATCACCAGCCTCTCCCGCGCTCTGGGGCCAGACAGGAGCGGCTGCAGCAGGGTGCGTCTGTGCTGCCCAGCAGTGCTGCCCACAGAGCTCCCCCGACTCCCATCGGTCCCACCGGCGGCATTGCTCTCCGGCTGCCGGCCGGCCAGCAGGGCCAGCAGCACCCACCACGTGCGCCCAGCCCCGAGCTCTCAGAAACGTCCCGTTCAGCCTCGGCAGCTGGGTGTGAGGATTAACAAGCAGGGGTTGGCCGTGACCTGGCTCGGGGACAAGCAGCGGCACAGCGAGCCCGGAGCAGCAGAGAAGCTGGATGCAGGGGAACCCACCGAGGAACAGCGCGCAGCACCAGCAGCACCAGTAGCAGGAGCCGGGGAGCAGCGTGTGGGGCAGGCTGTGACTGTCAGACACTGCAGCCGGGGGCAGCTCTGTGCAGGGTTTATGGAGGAGCAGCGGCTGGGCAGGGCCCCAGGGAGAGACACTGACTGAGCCTGGCCTGTAAAGCAGCCTGCATAGGCACAGACTCTGTGGGTGCTCCGGGGCGGGGGTGGGGGCAGGGCTTGGCAATGCATAAGGGGGCACTTCCCCAGATGCTCGGGAGTGGAAGGGGCGGAACCAGCCCCTCCCAGCCACTAGCTCACTGCTCTGCTGCATGGCGGGCTGGCAGATGCCTGAGAGAGCCTGGCTGGGGAGGCGGCTTCTGCTCCCCCTCTGGGCTCAGGTGCCGGGGACAGGGAGTGAGTGAGCCGGAGCTCCCCCACCCCAAACCTCACATTTCCGGCTCACTCACTCCCTGGCAGCCGAGCCGGGCAGGGAGCAGAAGCCGCCTCCCCATCCAGGCTGTGTCAGGCAGCTGCCAGCAACCGTGGGGGGCCAATGTTAGAAGTGGCTCCCTCCTGCTCCCCCCCCCGGGCTCCTTCCCTCCAGGGAGGGCAGCAGAATGTGCTGGGGTGGGAGGCAGGTCCAGGGGGAGGACAGAGCCTTCCCCCCCCCCAGGAAAGGTGGGGTGGGGAGAGTGCGGTGGCCCCGGGCTTGATGCAGGGGAGGGTTGGCTGGGAGGGAGATGTGACCTTCCCTTTAGATCATCCCCCCACCCCAGTTTGGGGAGGCACCAGTCATCTAAGGGGCGCCCTTGGGGGAGGGGGAAGAATGGGATGGGAAGAGGTGGAACAGGGGCGGGAAGTGGTAGGGTGGGAGAGCAGGACTGGGGGTAGGGCCTTGGACTGAGCAGGGGTCGAGCACCCCCCGGGAAATCAGGAAGTTGTTGCCTTTGCCAGGCTGTTTGCTGGACTAGAGACTGGACTGGAGAGCCCCTACCCCCCAGCCCCCACCCCCGCCCTGACTCGCCACTGGAATGAACCGCGGTTGCCCACTTTGAGCTGTAAGTGATTAAGCCTCTGTAGCCAGGGGTTATCTGCAACCTCCCTGTTCCCGCCAGCCCCAGTCACTGCCCTTTCCTGAGCCTGTGTCGGGTGGGTATCAGGACCCACTGGGGCTTCCCCTACAGGCCTGGAGCTGAAGCGCCTCTGGCCAGGTGACCACCCCCCCACCCCACTAAGCCCACCCTGAGGACGAATACACACAGAGCGACAGCACTCCCAGGGCTCTGCTGCCCTCGCATTGGTCGCTCTGCCCGTGGGGCTGCCCCTTTCCCCGAGCCCTCGTCTAGATGTCTCGTCTGTGTGGGGCGGGGCTGACTCTCGTGCCGGGCGTGTACGGTGTGAGCACAATGGGCCGGTGTGGTGGGTCCCTGGGCGCTAGTGTAACGAATGTGAATATTAATACCAGCAGTTTATACTCTGCACCGGGCGCTGGGGATCGACACTGTGACTGAAAACACAGGCGGTCACAGCCCCTTTTGACCCCGTTCCCATGGAAATCCTGCTCTGTGGCACCCCCGCCCCAAACAACAACCTCACTGAGCAGAGACACAGAGCCCAGGGGCCTGGGGAGGGGCTGCCAGAGGCAGAGCGGGCACTGGGCACTCACATGCTGAGGGTCTGAGAGTCCGATCCAGACGGGACTGTTCTTTGTGAAGCTCCACTTCATATAATTGGCCAGAATATTATTTTCTTCAGCACTGTGAAAGGAGGCGAGATGGGCCCCGGGCCAGTGGTGCTGGCAATGAGCCTGGGAGAAGAAAAAACAAAGCTAGTTACCCCCCACCCCCCACTGCAGGGAGCAGCAGGCGCGAGTCCAGCACTGTTCTGGGCCCTGCCTCCCCCGGGCAGCAAGGGCTGTGAGGGGACAGGACCCCATGTTAGTGCCTCTCCCGTCCCCAGGACCAATGGGAGGAGCAGGTAGAGCCGCCTCCCTCTCCCCATCCCCCTTCACCTTCCCGGCCCCCACCCCGCTCGGCACAGCCACAGCCACCCTGTGCCCTGCTGGCGGCACCGAATCCCTCCCGCGCCAGCTCCTGGGCTCTGCTCTGAGCACTGGCCTGCCCTGGGCCATGGCTCTGCCAGACACACCCGCTGTCATGCTGGGAGGGGAGCACAGGTGTGGCTGATGAAGGGCCCTGTGCTGACCCCAGGCACCCGGACCGCTCGGCTTGTGCACGTGAGCAATTAGCACCACATGACCTCAGTGCAGCCCTGGCCGAGGGGATTTCCTGGCAGCTCTCACAGGGCCCTACAGCCCGGGCTCCAGCCAAGCCCAGAAGCCTACACAGCAATGAAACTGCCCCGCAGCCCGAGCCCTGTGAGCCTGAGTCGGCGGGCACGGGCCAGCCGCGGATTTTTCTGTACTGTATAGACAGACCCACAGCGGCCTGTTCTCGGCCCAGGGCTATTCGGTCTCTGTCTCAGGGATCTGGGAGACAATACAAAACCAGTGCGGGTGAAGGCTGCCGGTGACAGTGAGATTGCTGGAGCGGTAAATAGAGCCGGACACATCAGGGCTATGCAGGGATCGGGATCGCACGGAGAGCTGGGCTGACTTGATCCCCGTGTGCGTTAATACAGCTAAATGCAGGGTCTCACGGCCAGGAACCAAGGCAGCCGGCTGCACTGACAGCCGGGGGATGTAGCCTGGGAGCCGGGACTGAAAAGCACTGAGGGGTCATGGCCACAGCCAGCTGAATGGGAGCTCTCAGTGCCGTGCCGCACAAGAGGGCAGGTGTGAGCCTTGAACGTGCAGGCACAGGCAGAGGCGGTGGGTGAAACTTCCCCTGGGGGAGGCTAGCTCCTGTCCCGCCTGTTCCGCCGACAGCTCTGCCCAGACTCCACCCCTGCTCCGCCCCCAGACCCCACCTGCTGCTGACTCGACGCTCACCCCTTCACCCCACCGCAAGTTCCCTCCTCTCCTTTGGCCTCCTCACCCTCCCTGCTAGACCCCCTGCCCCCATGAGATACCCCCTACCTGCCATGCCGCTGGCTCACCACTCCCCTCCTCACCCTGCTGCTGGCCTCACCGCTGCAAGACCATCCCCCGTTTTCACCCTAAAGCACTAATAAGATTTCCCTGTGGGAACTGAACAGCTATAGATCACTTGCCAGATGGATTCTCCGCTGTGTGGCAGAGTTCGGTGCATACTGTATAGAGAGAGACTTGGTTTTTCAGGCTACCTGCACCAACCTCAACTCTAATCTCCCTTTTTTTCAAAAGTGTTTGTCATGGACAGCCTGCATTAAAGCAGTACTTTAATCACCTTTCTTACACAGAATTCCCTGCCAGACTCGCTTACTTAAACTGGGCTTGAATAAAACAACTGGATCAAGAAATAAACTCACTGGCTATGTCTGCTCCTCCTTGAGCGAGGTTAGTGAAAAATACTTCTGCTGGGTGCAGAGAATAAGTTGCATAACATGGAACCAAGTATCAGAGGGGTAGCTGTGTTAGTCTGTATCCACAAAAACAACGGGGAGTCTGGTGGCACCTTAAAGACTAACAGATTTATCTGGGCATGACCTTTCATGGGTAAAAAACCCCCACCAATTCAGATGCATGGAGAATTATTGACAGGTCACATAGCATGGGAATTACTGACGGGTTGTTTGGAAACAATTTTTAACCCAAATAACACATTTTCCTACAATATAAAAGCCAGATGAATGTGACCAAAGTCTTACTGGGTGTTGGGAAATGCCTGTTTAATGGCTTCATTACCACTTTAATGGCCCGTTAACAGTTCCAGTGGTCTGTTACTAGGTCTCTGGAAGGCTATTTCACTTGTGTTAAGTTACTCAGAGCATAAGAACATAAGAATGACCCTACTGGGTCAGACCAAATGTCCATCTAGCCCAGTATCCTGTCTTCCGACAGTGGCCAGTGCCAGGTGCCCCAGAGGGAATGAACAGAACAGGGAATCACCAAGTGATCCATCCCCTGTCGCCCATTCCCAGCTCCTGGCAAACAGAGGCTAGGGACACCATCCCTGCCCATCCTGGCTAAGAGCCATTGATGGACCTATACTCAGGGATCCCCTCCTCTCCCCTCTACACTCCCCCCACTGCTGCTGGCTCACCACTCACATCCTCAAATGCCCCAGAGGGCCCAAGGGGGGGTGAGGAGGAGGAACGGGGTCAGCTGAAGGGAGCTTTGAAGGGGGGTGGAATGGAGGAGAGGAGACGAGAGGAGGAAGACTCACCAGGCAGCAGCAGCAGGTGTTAGGAGCCCATGAAAGGGTCAGAGCAGGGAGGGGAAGAGGCGAGGAGGAGCCACCACAGCCCAGATGTCAGGTGCCAGGGCACGACTTGAGCACAGGGCTGTGGGGTTGGAGCAGGGAAGGGGTGTTACACGTATATGGCACTAGTGAGACCAGCACTGGGCACTATGTCCCGGTCTGGGATCCACTTCTCAGACAGGATGTTAACAAATAGGAGAGGGTTCCGAAGAGAGCTCCAAGAATGACATGAGGTCTGGAAAACCTGCCTTACAGAGGGAGACTTGCAGGAAATCTAGAAGTTTTCTGACTGTCCCTCCTTCCACTGTCCCTTCCTCCCATCCACAGATGTCCTTGCCCTGTCCCCAAGCCCCAGACACAGCCCTGCTGGGTAATGGGTCTGTTACCTGCCCCTGTTCTATGCCGACCCGGAGCAACTGCTCCCACAATAGTTACAGGCCAATGCACTAAACAGCATTGCAGGGGCACTACAGAGCAGAGACAGCAGAAACTACAGTTCTGCCAGCCCCCCCCAGAGCACAAGCACAGGGAATTCCCAGTCCCATGGTCATGTTCACGTGCACCTGGCACCCCACACAGCATTACACAGCATTATAGTAGTAGGGATGTACTACCACCCACCTGACCAGGATGGTGATAGTGACTGGGAGATTAGAGAAGCTATAAAAATAAAAAAAAAACAATGGGGGATTTAATCTCTCCCTTATCCACTATCTACTATCCCCTACCCACTAGAATCATAGAATCATAGAATATCAGGGTTGGAAGGGACCTCAGGAGGTCATCCAGTCCAACCCCCTGCTCAAAGCAGGACCAATTCCCAACTAAATCATCCCAGCCAGGGCTTTGTCAAGCCGGGCCTTAAAAACCTCCAAGGAAGGAGATTCCACCACCTCCCTAGGTAACGCATTCCAGTGCTTCACCACCCTCCTAGTGAAATAGTGTTTCCTAATATCCAACCTAGACCTCCCCACTGCAACTTGAGACCATTGCTCCTTGTTCTGTCATCTGCCAGAACAAATCTGTCCTCAGACCCTGAAGCACAGACAGCTCACTCACAGAATTAGCATGGAGACAGTCCTGTTCCAACACCATTGTCTTCCCAACAAGCTGGCCACACACAGCCACTTGGTTATAGGGCTGCTCAACTTTCTTAACAGCTCTTACTCCATCTGAGACCTTCTCAGAGCTATCCACACTGGATCTTACAAAAGGAAAGTCAGTGGATCCATTTACAACAGAAAATTTCTGGCTGTTAGGAACTGAAACTTCCTGGATTAAATCACTTTCACACCCTTTAGCTGTAGCAAGCTGCTTGCACAGATTACCATGAGGATTCCTTTCCCCAGCAGCTTTTCTAAGCCACAGTTCACCCCCCACAGAAATTCTGCCCTTACCCTCTTCACCTGGGGCTTGCTCTAAAGGAACACTTTCCTGAGCAACAACAGACTCTTTTTGGGTCTTAGGCCTGGTCTACACTACGACTTTAATTCGGATTTAGCTGCCTTAATTCGAATTAACGCTTGACCCGTCCACAACGAAGCCAGTTAATTCGAATTAAAGGGCCCTTTAATTCGATTTCTGTACTCCTCCTCGACGAGAGGAGTAGCGTCAAAATCGGTATTGTTAATCCGAATTAAGGTTAGTGTGGCCGCAATTCGATGTTATTGGCCTCCAGGAGCTATCCCACAGTGCACCATTGTGACCGCTCTGGCCAGCAATCTGAACTCGCATGCACTGGCCAGGTGGACAGGAAAAGACCCGGGAACATTTGAATTTCATTTCCTGTTTGCACAGCGTGGAGAGCACAGGTGACCACAGAGAGCTCATCAGCACAGGTAACCATGCAGGCTGATAATCGAAAAAGAGCACCAGCATGGACCGTACAGGAGGTACTGGATTTGATCTCTATATGGGGAGAGGATTCAGTGCTAGCAGAACTGCGTTCGAAAAGACGAAATGCCAAAACTTATGAAAAAATTTCCAAGGGCATGATGGAGAGAGGCCACAATAGGGACACAGATCAGTGCCGCGTGAAAGTCAAGGAGCTCAGACAAGCCTATCAAAAAGCAAAGGAGGCAAACGGTCGCTCCGGGTCAGAGCCGCGGACATGCCGCTTCTACGCTGAGCTAAATGCATTTCTAGGGGGGGCCGCCACCACTACCCCACCTCTGACTGTGGATTCCGAGCTGGGGATAATCTCATCAGGTACACCTGATGATTCCGTGGAAGGGGAAGAGGAGGAGGACGAGCTGGCAGAGAGCACACAGCTCTCCGTTCTCCCCAACAGCCAGGATCTGTTTCTCACCCTGACTGAAGTACCCTCCCAAGCCAGCACCCAAGACCATGACCCCATGGAAGGGACCTCAGGTGAGTTTACCTTTTAAAATATAAAACATGGTTTAAAAGCAAGCATTTTTAATGATTAATTTGCCCTGAGCACTTGGGATGCATTCGCAGCCAGTACAGCTACTGGAAAAGTCTGTTAACATGTCTGGGGATGGAGCGGAAATCCTCCAGGGACATCTCCATGAAGCTCTCCTGGAGGTACTCCAAAAGCCTTGCCACAAGGTTTCTGGGCAGTGCAGCCTTATTCCGTCCTCCATGGTAGGACACTTGACCACGCCATGCTAGTAGCAAGTAATCTGGTATCATTGCCTGACAGAGCCTGGCAGCGTATGGTCCCGGTGTTTGCTGGCATTCAAGCAACATCCGTTCTTTATCTTGCTGTGTAATCCTCAGGAGAGTGATATCGCTTAGGGTAACCTGGTTGAAATAAGGGAATTTAATTAAGGGGACAGAGGTGGCCGTTCCTACTGGGCTGTTTGCCTGTGGCTGAAAAGAAATCCTTCCCTGCATTTAGCCAAGTGCAAAGGGGGGGGGGGAGGATTGGCCCAGAGCTTTTCGCGTTTTGCTAGCAGGGATCTTCCCTGATACCAGCCACGCGGTGGGGGGAGGGAGAAAGCACACATCCCAGAGAATTCATGGCGGGTGGGGGGGGTGTTGTTAGTTTGGTTCCTGCAGGGATCTTCCCTGATACCAGCCACGCGGTGGGGGGAGGGAGAAAGCACTCATCCCAGAGAATTCATGGCGGGTGGGGGGGGGGGTGTTAGTTTGGTTCCTGCAGGGATCTTCCCTGATACCAGCCACGCGGTGGGGGGAGGGAGAAAGCACTCATCCCAGAGAATTCATGGCGGGTGGGGGGGGGGGTGTTAGTTTGGTTCCTGCAGGGATCTTCCCTGATACCAGCCACGCGGTGGGGGGAGGGAGAAAGCACTCATCCCAGAGAATTCATGGCGGGTGTGGGGGGGTGTTGTTAGTTTGGTTCCTGCAGGGATCTTCCCTGATACCAGCCACGCGGTGGGGGGAGGGAGAAAGCACTCATCCCAGAGAATTCATGGCGGGTGGGGGGGGGTGTTAGTTTGGTTCCTGCAGGGATCTTCCCTGATACCAGCCACGCGGTGGGGGGAGGGAGAAAGCACTCATCCCAGAGAATTGGATGGGGGGGGGGTGTTAACCTTCAGCAGCAGAAAACAAGCTAACAGGAAAACTGCAGCACAACGGGCTTTGCTTGGTATGTGGGAAAGCAGGGCGCAGAAGCCTAAAGACAGTGGCTTACCATGGCAGCATGCAAGGTGAATTCTGTTGCCCGGACCTGCGTCTGTGATCTCTAGCAGCAAAGCCACAGGCACTCAATATTAAGAGGCAAAATGCGACCTTGCACAGAAATCACATGTGCTATGTAATGTGAATAGTATACACCGTGAAAGAGTATAAGCATTGTTCTGAAAAATGTATCTTTTAAAAAAATTCTCTCCTTTTTTCACTCCCTCCAGCAGGTGCAAATGTTTCAAGCCTCCCTCCTCCTTCCCGAAGGCTATCCCAGATAAGGCGTCGTAAAAAAAAGACGAGAGAAGAGATGTTTGCCGAAATCATGCAATCCACCAGGAATGAAAGAGCTCATCTGAATGAGTGGAAGGAGACGGTTTGCAAGTATAGGAAAGAAGCCAGTGACCGTGAGGACAGGAGGGACCAACGTGAGGACATGAGGGACCAACGTGAGGACAGAAGGGACCAACGTGAGGAGAGGAGAGACGCTCGAGATGAGAGGTGGCGGCAGGAAGATCAGAGGAGTCGGGAAGCAACGCTGGGGCTGCTGCGTGAGCAAACAGACATGCTCCGGCGTCTGGTGGAGCTTCAGGAACGGCTGCTGGAGAACAGAGTGCCGCTACAGCCCCTGTATAACCCCCCTACCTCCTCACCATGTTCCATAGCCTCCACACCCAGACGTGTAAGAACACGGGGGGGGAGGCTCCGTACACCCTCCCATTCCACCCCAGTGGACAGCCCAAGCAAAAGGCTGCCATTTTTTTAACCTTTTTTTACTGGGCTTTTCCTTCCCGCAGATCCTCCACCCAAACCCCACTCAGGTTCTGTGCCGCTACAGCCCCTGTATAACCCCCCTACCTCCTCACCATGTTCCATAGCCTCCTCACCCAGACGTTTAAGAACACGGGGGGGGGGGGGAGGCTCCGTACACCCTCCCATTCCACCCCAGTGGACAGCCCAAGCAAAAGGCTGCCATTTTCTTAACCTTTTTTTACTGGGCTTTTCCTTCCCGCTGATCCTCCTCCCAAACCCCACTCAGGTTCTCTCCCTCTTTTTATAATCAATTAATAAAGAATAAATGATTTTTAAACAATGGTGACTTTATTTCCTTTGAAAGCAAGCTGGGGGAAGGGGGAGGGTGGGTTCCTTACAGAGAATGAGTCAATAAAGGGGGCGGGTTTTCAGGAAGGATAAACAAACATAAATTTCACACTGTAGCCTGGCCAGTCATGAAACTGGTTTTCAAAGCTTCCCTAATGCGCAGCGCTTCATCGTGTGCTCTTCTAATCGCCCTGGTGTCTGGCTGCGAGTAATCAGCAGCCAGGCGATTTGCCTCAGCCTCCCACCCTGCCATAAAGGTCTCCCCCTTGCTCTCACAGAGATTGTGAAGCACACAGCAAGCAGTAATAACAATGGGGATATTGGTTTGGCTGAGGTCTGAGCGAGTCAATAAGGATCGCCAGCGACCTTTTAAACGGCCAAATGCACATTCTACCACCATTCTGCACTTGCTCAGCCTGTAGTTGAACAACTCCTGACTCCTGTCCAGGCTGCCTGTGTATGGCTTCATGAGCCATGGCATTAAGGGGTAGGCTGGGTCCCCAAGAATAACAATTGGCATTTCAACATCCCCCACGGTTATTTTCTGGTCCGGAAAGTAAGTCCCTTGCTGCAGCCGTTTAAACAGATTGGTGTTCCTGAAGACGCGAGCGTCATGAACCCTTCCCGGCCAGCCCACATGGATGTTGGTGAAACGTCCCTTGTGATCCACAAGTGCTTGCAGCACCATTGAGAAGTACCCCTTGCGGTTTATGTACTGGGTACCCTGGTGCTCCGGTGCCAAGATAGGAATATGGGTTCCATCTATTGCCCCACCACAGTTAGGGAATCCCATTGCAGCAAAGCCATCCACTATGACCTGCACATTTCCCAGAGTCACTACCTTTCGTAGCAGCACCTCCGTGACTGCTTTGGCTACTTGCATCACAGCAGCCCCCACAGTAGATTTGTCCACTCCAAATTGATTCCCGACTGACCGATAGCTGTCTGGCGTTGCAAGCTTCCACAGGGCTATCGCCACTCGCTTCTCAACTGTGAGGGCTGCTCTCATCTTGGTATTCTGGCGCTTCAGGGCAGGGGAAAGCAAGTCACAAAGTTCCATGAAAGTGCCCTTACGCATGCGAAAGTTTCTCAGCCACTGGGAATCGTCCCACACCTGCAACACTATGCGGTCCCACCAGTCTGTGCTTGTTTCCCGGGCCCAGAATCGGCGTTCCAAGCCTATAACCTGGCCCATTAACATCATAATCTCCAAAGCACCGGGGCCCGCGGTCTCAGAGAATTCTGTGTCCGTGTCCATGTCCTCATCACGCTGGTCGCTGCGCTGCAATCGCCGCCTCCTCCTCCTCGCCTCTTTTTTCTGGTCCTGTGTAAGCATAAACTCCACGAGAAAGCGCGAGGTGTTTATAATGTTCAAGACTGCGTTCTGGAGCACAACGGGATCCATGCTTGATGCAGAATGGAGTCTGCAGAGTTCACTCAGGAAAAAAGGCGCGAAATGGTTGTCTGCCGTTGCTTTCAGGGAGGGAGGGGGAGGCTGTACCCAGAACTACCTGCGACAATGTTTTTTGCCCCATCATGCACTGGGGTCTCAACCCAGAATTCCAAGGGGGGTGGAGACTGCGGGAACTATGGGATAGCTATGTAAAAGCTACCCACAATGCAACGCTCTGGAAATCGATGCTACTATGGTAGCTTGGACGCACACCACCGAATTAATGGTGCCTAGTGTGGCCGAATACATTCGAATTTATAAAATCGGTTTCCTAAATTCGAATTATATAAATTCGAATTAATCCTGTAGTGTAGACATACCCTTACTCACATCCATGATCACCTTCGTCCCATCAGGCAGATTTCTACACAATCCCCTTGCAGGCAAACTCATAGACTCACTAGATAAAAGGTTAGAAACATTTCCCTTCCCTTTGCCACACACACAAGTTCAGGAATCTTTTCCTTCTTGCTACAAGTTGTCAAACCATCAGTGGGTAACACAATTAAATCACCTTCTTGCTCTCCTTGTGCCCTGGCTAGGATATCACCCTGATTAGACAGAGTTGCTACATCCTTTTCCAACCACACATTAGCAATAGGCCAAATACAAGCACCAGAATTGTCTGGTCTCTGGGATTTTGTTAGGACACTAACCGGATGCCACCTAGTTACAGTTCCATTCTCCCCAGCAGACACAAACTTAAGACCATTCCCTTCTGGGCTTTAGTTGAATCCAGAACCAACTCTGAGACAACTGAATCACCCTCGACCATCAAAGTCTGCTTCACAGACAAAGAAGAGCCGGAGACACCTTCTCCTTTACCAGACACATAGCTTGGGATTTCATTTTCCTTGTCCCAGCGCACAGGGCTGTTCACAGACAACTGCTTGGAGACCAAGGTAGCTTCCTCCATAGGCAAGTCAATACCCCTGACAGACACAGGCACATTTCCTTCACTGTCACAATTCTCCACACAGGTAACAGGTAAGGTATAGGGACACTTATGTTTCACTCTCCTTGCCTTCCCAAACTGCTGACTAGATAAAGCCATCAGCTCACAAGGCTGCCTGGGCTCATCCAAACTTTTCTTATTCGCCTCTCCCTTTGCTTGATCTAATTTCAAATTTGCTTCTGAGACATTAGACAGACGTTCAGAAACTTCATTCATAGCCAAATAGCTCTCTTGCATAGACAACAATTTGGAGACGCCCTCCCCAGGCAAATCATTGCCCTAACAGTCACAGGTTTAAGATCATTCCTTTCCTGTGATTGGCTACCTGGACTGAACAGAGCTTTAACATCTTCCCCAATCAAAAGATCCTTAGGCAATAACTTCCTTACACCAACTATATAACTTCATGCTTCGTACCATTCCATTCAAGGTGGATTCTGGCTAAAGGCACGCGTACAGTAAACTCATAGAGGACATCAACATTCACACTCTGATTTGGTAAGTAATCTTCCTCTTTGACAAGATCTGCTTTAACAAGAGTGATGTTAGAAGCCATAATTTGCCCTAAACAGCTTTTACCATTGACTTTTACACTCTCTATGAATTTTTCATTACCCCTCCCATACATAGTATCGGCACAATTTATGGGGTCACCTACTGAACTCACAGTAACGGCATTTACATAAAAGGTGGCAGTGTTGGGGTCCATTTCGTTACACCCAGACAATTGCTCAGCGTTATACAACATACCAACATTGTTATAAACTGGACTTTCAGGAGGATACACTTTCTGCTGTTCTTCCCTTGCTTTTTTGCCGTGGAGCTGAAATCTGACCGTGTCCTGTTGCATTTGGTGAGCTTTCTCCTCAGCAGCCAGCAGCTCCAGACGCCCCTTACGAGCTCTTTCTTCTCTCTCATCAGCCTCCTTCTTTCTTTGATCAGCTTCTCTTTCTAATTCAGCTATTTTTTGCTTTTCCAGCAATCGAAGATCTGCTAGTTTCTGTTCATGCTCAAGTTGCAGTTTATTTGCTGCCATTTGCATTCTAACTTTTTCTGCATCTTCTGTAGCCTCAGGTAAGGGCTGTGCTCCTGCCTCCTGATCACTGGCCATTAACAGCTCTCTCAGTTCTTGATTTGTAGCTTTCTTTCTAAAGCTTATCCCCTTTTCTGAACACAAATCTTCCAGGGCTTTTTTATCAAGGCTTTCATATGCTCTTTGCTCACCCATTGCAACTGCTCTTTAACCAACCAAACTCTCAATACCAAAATTCCAATTTGGATAGCGGGGGGTTCTGACCCAAAGTTTAATTGATGTGGTTCTGTGGATCCTGCTGACTACGGCATTGTGACGGTGCTGCCCGTGGGAGCCAGCTGAGGTCACTCAATCAGGGTGAACTGCAAACCAAACGGGGCAGCCAAACCCCAAACGCTGGTGGATATTCCAATACTTAGATTTACCAAGCCAGCACAAAACAGCCTCTGTATTACCTCACTGGTTACTCAGAAGTCCAAACAACGCAGTTCCCTTAAAGTGCCCAGCCTCAGGCCTCCCTCCAGACACACACGTCAGATATGATGAGGATTACTGAAAATCTTATCTCATCATATAAAAGAAAAGGTTCTTCCAATCCCAAAGGATATAATTGGACACACCCAGGTCCAATTATAACTTAGATCTTACCCAAAATACACGCTAATAGCCAATTCTTATTAACTAAGCTAAAATTTATTAAAAAAGAAAAGAGAGAGTGCTGGTTAAAAGATCAATATACAGACAGACTTGAATTCAATTCTTGAGGTTCAGATGCATAGCAGAGATGAGCTTGTAGTTGCCAAAAGTCCTTTTAGAAATAGTCCATAGGTTATAGTCCAATGTCCATATTCAGGGTGACTCCAGTCAGTGACTGGGGATCTCAATCCTTGTGGCTGAAGGTTTCCCCCTCTTGAACCCCAAAGCAGATCTGAGATGAAGCAGGATCGTGTCCCAGGGTTTTTATACATTTCCAGAAGCCTTTTGGCCTGAGAAAACAATAGGCTTAACTCTCCTTCTCCCAAACATCCTGGCAATTAGCACAGGGTAATTTATCCATTAAACAGTTCAGATACAGGTTACCACAACCTTCAAAGAGACATAGAGACAATAATACTATTTCTCTCAAGTGTCTTCCTAAATGTTAATATTCCATTTTTGATCTTTGAATCAAAGCTATAGCAATAGACAAGACTTGTTTGCTGACATCACAAGCCCTGAGCAAACACCCACCCTTCTACCTCTAACAATGCAGCCTGCATTTCAAAGCTCTATTCATTTACATATGTTCCTAACAAGTCTCTAAACTTCGGCCATGGGTCAGGTCAGTTTAATTAACTCTTTCTGGCCCTGTCATCTTTCAATGAGATATTATATTACACTTATAACATCACCCCCCCTCTCCCGGAGACACCGCCCTGCTCCCAGCCTCAGTTCGGGGGTGGGGCAGGACACGGACAGGGCTAAGGGGGGCACGAGGTAAAAACTTTGGGGACAGTTTCACTGGCTTTCAGCCCCCCACTATAAAATGTCCGTGCCCCACAGACAGCCCTGGCGCAGCCTGGAGTGTCTCCGCAGTACCCGCAGCATCAGGGATGTCTCTCCGGCGCAGAGCTGGTACCAGAGCTTCGCACGAACTGGCCTTCAGTGAGCTCACGTGGGATGCCAATAACCCGGGGGAGGTTCCATTGTTCTTTCCATTTGCTGAGTGCCCATCCCCCGTATCTGGGCAAGAGGAACTGGGGGGGGGGGGGAGGGCTGTGGCTCCAGTTTGCTCACGTCCCCCACCCCCACCCCAGTTCCACCTGTAACCGACACTATTCGTGGTGTGTGTGACCCCTGCAGCGCCTGGACGCCCCATTGTCCTGCACACACGCAGCCAGACAGGCTCTGCCCCCAGCAGCTCCCAGTCCAGAGAGAAGCCCCAGGCAAAGGTCCGAGGGGAAACACGCGCAAGGGAGGGGAAAGGACTGAGCCGACATCCCGCAGCAGGTCAGGGGCAGAGCTGGGGTAGCCCCGGTCTCCTGCATGCTAGCCCACTGCCCCAGCCACTAGCCCACACAGCCTGGCTTCTGGCTGTTAGCTGCTGTGTGAAGTGGCCTAGGCCTGACCCCTAGGGAATGTGCCTCGGCCGCTGGCGGGTGGGTCGTGCTGTGATCCCCTTACAGAGATGGGGACTCCCAGCCACAGAGCAGCTCTTTTGGTGCCATGCAAAGGCGACGAGACGCAGCTATAATCTGCTTCCACGCCCAGGAACCAGCTTGAGCTTCCGCCAGCAAGGAGGGAAGCAGTTAGAGGGGTGGGCTCTGGAGTGCGTGGGGGCGCGAGCAGCTTATTGCTCGAGTGCGGCTGTCGGGGGAAAGCTGAACTGTTGCAAAGACCCCGCACTGGCCCCCCAGGCAGAGCTGCCTGCGTCAGGCTCTCTCTAAAGCCTGCTTTCCCTTTAAGCAGCCTGGGCCCTGCCAGCTGCCTGGATTCCCGGGGAGGGTGGCTACATCTCGGCTCTGTGCACCTAGCGCAGAGGTCGGCAACCTTTGGCACGCGGCTCACCAGGGTAAGCACCCTGGCGGGCCAGGCCGGTTTGTTTACCTGCCGCATCCGCAGGTTCGCAACTCCAGGCCAATGGGGGCAGCGGGAAGCAGCACAGGCCGAGGACCATGATCGCTGCCGCTTCCCGCCACCCCCATTGGCCTGGGACGGCAAACCACGGCCAGTGGGAGCCGCGATCAGCCGAACCTGGGGACGTGGCCGGTAAACAAACCGGCCCGGTGCTTACCCTGGTGAGCCGCGTGCCAAAGGTTGCCAACCCCTGACCTAGCGGTTCCATCGCCGCTGCGCTGGAGCTCTTGGCTGGAAGTGGGGGGCTTTCAGCCTGGCTGGGGTCTGTGCACAGGTGAGTCCTGCAGCTGGGAGAGGGGGTTGGGGGCATTGCAGAGTGTCGCTGCACCCTGGGGTTTTGCATGGCCACAGAATGATGGCTAGCCTGGGGGGCCCTGTGCCATGGGGCTAAGGGGCTGCTCAGACTTTGCTCTTGGCTGCAGCTGGGAGCGTTTCCTTCTCGGGTGGGTAAGGGAGCGGAGAGGTTCGGGGGGGGGCAGTCAGGGAGAAGGGGGTGGTTGGATGGGGCCGAGGTTCTGGGGGGGTGGTCAGGGGATGGGGAACAGGGAGGGTTGGGAGTGGGAGTCCCACAGGGCCTGTCAGGGGAGGGGTGTGTGAATAGTGTTCAAGAGGGCAGTCAGGGGACAGGGAGTGGGGGGGGTTGGATAAGGGGGTGGGATCCCAGTGGGCAGTTGGGGCGGGGCGTCCCGGGAGGGGGTGGTCAGGAGATGAGGACCAGAGAGCGGTTGGATAGGGGGTGGGAGTCCTGGGGGGGTTGTCAGGGGGCGGGGGTGTGGATAGGGGTCAGGACAGTGAGGGGACAAGGAGCAGGGGGGTTGGATAGATCGAGGGTTCTGAGGGGGGCAGTCAGGGGGCAGGAAGTGGGAGGGGGCGGATGGGGGTGGGGGCCAGGCTGTTTGGGGAGGCACAGCCTTCCCTACCCGGCCCTCCATACAGTTGCGCAACCCTGATGTGGCCCTTGGGTCAAAAAGTTTGCCCACCCCTGTGCTAAGGGGCTGCTCGGGAGAGCAACAGGTAGGATGACCAGACAGCAAGTGTGAAAAATTTGGGACAAGGTTGGGGGGTAATAGGAGCCTATATAAGAAAAAGACCCAAAAATCGGGACTGTCCCTATAAAATCGGGACATCTGGTCACCCTAGGAACAGGCTTTGCTCCTGGCTGCAGCTGGGAGCGTTTCCTCCTTGGCTGCAAAAGCAGGAACTGAAACCGCTTCCAAGGCCCTGAGCTGGCCAGCCCGCAGAGCCCATGCAGGGGCCGTGGAGGTGGGGGCTGTTCCTGGGGACTGGCTGGCCAAGCCGTGGCTACACTGAGCTTTGGAGCCCAGGGTGTTCTGAGAGCAGAGGAGAGAACCCAGGCGTCCTGCCCAGCCAGGCAGCAGAACAGGTGTGAGCGGGCGAGCACTGACTGCTGCGCTCCCTCTCCAGAGCTTCCCGCTGTGCCTGGGTGTGGAAGGGCCAGGCCGAACCGAGGGGATCCGGCGCACGTCAGGCCCTCCCCTGGGCCGGGCATGGAGCATTTCCCCGAGGGCAGCCGTCGCTCACCATGCCCCAGAGCAGGCGAGCTTCTGAGCAGCACGAGGGGCCTGTGGTTAGAGCCCGTGGCTGGGAGTCAGGCCGTCCGGGGTCTCCCCAGGGAAGTGTTAGATCCACAGAGCTTCGCACCAAAGTGTGCAAGGCCAGGTGTGCAAAGGGAGGCACTGAGCAGCCTGCCCCCGTCACCAGCAGTGCCAGGCTCCCGGGTCAGTGCCCAACCCACCACCCGGCAGCTGTCTGGGATGGCTGCTGGCCTCCTGCGGGGGCTGGGTTAGGCTCACGTACTCCGACGACAAGGCTGGGGAGAATTTCCCGAATGTTTTTCTGTTCGTTGTGATCACTGGCTCGGGGAGACAAATCAAACCGCCCGATGAACGCTCCGGGGGGCCTGGCGACATGGCCGTGCAGGGGGGTTATGGCCGTTGGTGCCTTAAAACAATCCCCGAACTGTGTGCCTGCACCGGGGATCCCACCCCTTCCCTCCCACCCCTTCGTTCCTCTCTATCCAGCTGACACCTGCCCCCTCTGGGGTCTCCCAACCCCTCCTGCTGCCCAGGCTTCCCCTCCCGTCCCAGGGCTGGGCCCCCTGCCCTGCTCCTTGCTGGAGAAGGTGAAAGAGCAGAGGAGGAATAGGGAATCCAGGAAGTGCCCCATGGAGTCGAGGAGCTTCCTGTGGGCTTGGTCCCAGCTGATGGTTATTGTCTTTTGTTCCCAGCAGCATGGGGCAAAGGCCCCGGATACAGAGCAGCTCTCTTCTCCCGCTGGGTAGGTACCGCGCTGGGCAAGGGGACGAGGGTGACGGGACCACTGCAGTGCGAGCTGCTCTGGGTGTGGATCTGGGGGAGGGGGAGAGGCTGATCCACAAACACCTGCCGTCCCCTTCCAGACGGGATCGCAGCCCGTTAGTCTGGGGAGCTGCTTGGAGCGTGGGGCATGGAACCTCCACGGCCAGCCTGTCGCCAGCTAGGGCTGGCGTTTAAAGGGGCAGCGTCTGCCTAGTGAAGCCCCCTGCCCTGCCCCCCAGCCCCTCTATCCTGAGCCCCTGGGAGAGATTGTCTCCCCCCATCCCCCCACCCGTTCCTGGTGCTCCTCTCGCAGGGCAGGGCTGATGGGCGGGTGCTGAGGTAGCTGGGAATGGGGGTGATGAGATGGCAGGGCGGTGGGTGGAGGCGTGGAAGGTGTTTGCCAGGAGTCAGTGAGGGTGGGGGGGAGCCCAGTACAGCGAGAAGCCAGGGGCACTGTGGGAAGTGGCCGGTGGATCAGCAATGTCCCAACCCGCTCCCCTGGTTTAAACTCTGTCTGCCCTAGTGTGCCTGGGCTGAGCGGCCCCATGGCCCTGTACCGCATCCGGCAGTACGAGGACAGTGATTACGAGGCCGTGCGCACCATGTTCGGACGTGGGATTATGGAGCACGCTCCTGCTGGCTACATCCACATGCTGAAGCATCCCCAGGCCCAGCTGCTCTTCCTGGGCCTGTTCCTGGCGGTGCTCGCGGCCTCCGGGTCCCTCCTGGTCTCCCTCCTGGCTCTCCTGCTCGCTCTCACTGGGGCCTGGTTTTGGATCCGGTGTCTCTGGAACGATTACGCCCAGCAGTTTCTTTGCAACGACCTACTGGACATCCGGAGAAACTACCTGGAGGCAGCAGACTCTTGTCTCTGGGTGGCAGAGGCTGAGGGGGCAGTGGTGGGCATGGTGGGGGCCGTCCTACCGGACGACCCCTCGGAAAGGGGGCACGCCCTGGAACTGAAGCGCATGTCCGTGGGGAGGGAGTACCGGGGCCGGGGCATCGCCAGGGCGCTCTGCAGGACGGTCATCCGCTTCGCCCAGGAACACGGGTACAGTGCCGTTGTGCTGGCCACCACCATGGTTCACTACTCGGCCCAGCAGCTGTACGAGAGCATGGGCTTCCGGAGGGTCTTGGTGAGGTCCTCATCACTCCTCGCCAGCTTCCTGCAGTTCTCGGTCTTCTATTACCGATACGAGATTCCAGGGTCTCGCTGAAGGCTCAGGGGTGGTGATTCTTCCCCTGCCTGCTCAGCCGCTGGGAGCTTTGCCTGGCTTGTTAATTAACTCCCAGCAAGTTGCTACTTTTTTACCTTTTGGGTTAAAAAATAAACTGAGCTTGGAGGAAAAGTCTCACGTGCGTGACACTGTTCTTGTGCTGGCTTGGGATTATTGTTCCCCCAGGGGCTCCCCCTTCCCCACAGCCACCTGGGTCCCCTGGATCTGAACTTCACCCCTGGAGCTGAGCCGGCCGGGATCAGACTCACCCCCATTTGCTCAGTGGTTCCTAGTTGACCCCTGACCCCTAAAGAACCAGGCGACCCTGGCAAGGAAACCTCCATGAAGGTTCATTTGAATTTTCACCCACTCTTCTTTGACAGGTTCGTGTCTCATTCCTGTCATCCACAGAAATGTCCAATCCTTGAATCTTGCCAATTTCTTCACCCCCCACAACATCCAGTAGCAGTGAGTTCCACAGGCTGGCTATGTGTCGTGTGGAAAAGGCAATTCCTTTGCTAGGTTTACAATTCCCACCTTTGCCTTTCGTTGGCTGTCCCCTTGTTGGTGTATCCTGAGACAAGGAGAACAGAAGCGCCGGATCTTCGTTCTGTAGCCCATTCGTTCTTTTATTCATGTTGAGCACGTCACCTTAGAGAGGAGATGGATAAGAGTGAACAAGCCCAGGCTCGTTGATCTCTTCATGGGAGAGTTTTTTCCAGGCCCTTGTTCATCCCCATTGCCCTCCTCTAAACCCGCTAGTTCTGCAATGTCCTTTCGGAGCTGGACCGTATCCAGATTGACCTCTCTTTGCTGCCCCGTGTGGGCCAGACATGTGGCAGCCCTGGGTGCACATGCTCACTTGCTCTTGCTCCTCGCAGCCCAGAGTCCTCGGCACCTCCCCGACAGCCCCGCTCGCTCACCCGTGTCCAGGCAGCGCGAGGTGTCTCGATTGCAGCAGCAGCCGTGGCAGGAGACGAGCGAGGGTGTGATCGCCTCGCTTGGCCAGAGCACACAGCTCTGTCTGGGGATTCGTGTCCTCGGCGCTAAGGGCACAGCTGGGCGGCTGGTTCCCAGGCAGTCGACGGAGACGTGCGAGCTCTGATTTGAGCTGGCGGGCTAAAAGTAGCCGTGTGGCTGCAGTAGCTCAGGCTGGCCGGCTGGGTACGTACCCAGGGGAGGGCAGCTGAGACTGGACGTGTGCGGCTAGCCGGAGCTATGGGTATCCCAGAGCGGCGTGACCCCAATGGCCTGGTATGCCAGCACCATGCAGCGCCCCCCGAGCGCCGGCCCCACAGCACACAGGGGCTGGGAGGTGCCAATCCATTGGGGTCCTTCTGGGTGGTGCCGCCCAGGGGGAAAGCCCTGCACTGTTGTCATCAGCCAGCAGCCAGGATTCTGCGGCATTAGCTCCCCCCCAGCCAATCCCAGGGCAGGGACTCCTGCAGCAGCTGAGCCGGGCCCCAGGGGCTGATGGAGAGCAGACCCCGCAGCGGGAGGAATGCCTGGTTTGAATCCTGCCCAGCGCAAGGCTGGGTGGTGCAGTGGTTACGGTGCTAGCTTCGGATTGGGGCGATGCCGGTGCTATGCCCTGCTCCGCCACAGCCTGCCTGGGTGCTCTTGGGCCAGTCACTTAGCCGCTCTGTGCCTCAGTCCCTGACTGTGCTGGGGCAAGCAGCCCTGCCTTGCCTACAACGGGGTGTGAGGACAGAGATGCTATTATTAAAGGGAAATCATGCCTCACCAATCTACTAGAATTCATTGAGGGGCTCAACAAGCATGTGGAAAAAGGGGATCCAGTGGATATTGTGTACTTAGATTTTCAGAAGGCCTTTGACAAGGTCCCTCACCAAAGGCTCTTACGCAAAGTAACCTGCCATGGGATAAGAGGGAAGGTGCTCTCATGGACTGGTAACTGGTTAAAAGATAGGAAACAAAGGGTAGGAATAAATGGTCAGTTTTCAGAATGGAGAGAGGTAAATAGTGGTGTCCCCCAGGGGTCTGTACTGGGCCCAGTCCTATTCAACATATTTATAAATGATCTGGAAAAAGGGGTAAACAGTGAGGTGGCAAAATTTGCAGATAATACAAAATGCCTAGAGTGGTAGCCGTGTTCGTCTGTATCAGCAAAAACCACGAGGAGTCCTTGCGGCACCTTAGAGACTAACAAACTTATTTGGGCATAAGCTTTCGTGGGCTAGAAACCCACTTCATCAGATGCATGCAGTGGAAAATGGCCTAACCCCCTGCCTCCTCCAGCCCCCAGCCCTGGGGCTGCTGCTGGGAGTGGGAAGAATCCAGAAGGATAATGACGGCATTAGCGCTGCCAGAGGCGCTGCCCAGGCCAGGGAGGAGAGAAGCCAAGAGCCCAAGGAGTCAGGACCCCCCTTTCCTGGCACATCCTATTTCTCCTACTAGCTCAGCAGCGGAGCCCTCTCCTGCCGGTGATGCTGCACCAGCCCGGTCCAGCCCCCCCTTCCCCAGGCCTCGGAAGCTGCCACCTGGCAGCAGAAGCCAGGCCCAGGCCGGGCGCCCGTCTCCTCAGGTCCAGCTCCGCTGGCAGGTACAATGGGTGGCGTGTTGGGCCCTATTGACACGGGGCCGTGGTGCTGGTCCGTACCTGGCTGCCGGTCGGTGGGCAGGACGCTGGGCCGGGGCTGTTTGCATTTGCAATGCTCCAGGGGCTGGGCACAGAGCGCCCGCAGTGCGCTGGGGTTCCCATACATAGCAGAGGGGCATTGCTGGCATATGATGGCATATATAACATTGGTGGACATGCAGGTGAATGAGCCGGTGATTTTGTAGCTGATCTTAAGCATATTCTCACCAGCAACCACGCACCGCACCATAACAACTCTAACTCAGGAACCAACCCATGCAACAAACCTCGATGCCAACTCTGCCCACATATCTACACCAGCAACACCATCACAGGACCTAACCAGATCAGCTACAACATCACCGGCTCATTCACCTGCATGTCCACCAATGTTATATATGCCATCATATGCCAGCAATGCCCCTCTGCTATGTACATTGGCCAAACTGGACAGTCACTACGCAAGAGGATAAATGGACACAAGTCAGATATCAGCAATGGCAATATACAAAAACCTGTAGGAGAACACTTCCACCTCCCTGGACACACAATAGCAGATGTAAAGGTAGCCATCTTACAGCAAAAAAACTTCAGGACCAGACTCCAAAGAGAAACTGCTGAGCTCCAGTTCATTTGCAAATTTGACACCATCAGATCAGGATTTAACAAAGACTGTGAATGGCTATCCAACTACAGAAGCAGTTTCTCCTCCCTTGGTGTTCACACCTCAACTGCTAGCAGAGCACCTCACCCTCCCTGACTGAACTAACCTCGTTATCTCCATACTGATTTATACCTGCCTCTGGAGATTTCCATTACTTGCATCTGAAGAAGTGAGGTTCTTACCCACAAAAGCTTATGCTCCCAATACTTCTGTTAGTCTTAAAGGTGCCACAGGACCCTCTGTTGCTTTTTACAGATTCAGACTAACACGGCTACCCCTCTGAAAGTTAGCTCTGACATTCAACAGTGGAGAAGATGCAATTGGTGTTTCAGGCTTACAAAAGGGGGCCCATACCACCAGATACAAATACCTGCCCCCAACCTCTCTCAATTCACTAGGTTTTGTAACCCATGCCCCTTGTCAAGCAAGTGCTACTTAGTTAATGGTGAGTCCTTCTGTCATACAACAGTTCCACTGGCCTTGATTCACAGAATCAGGGTAACAAAACTTTATTCTTCCTGCCCCAATAACAGAGAAACTGGGGCTCCCACACCAGCCAAAGTAACCACTTTCAGTTGTTGTTGTCGCATGCCAGGCGGGTGGGTGTGCCTATGCAAACAATATCAGCCCTGGAGTTCTTTTCCACACTCGCCATAATTCACCACCAGATGTCAGGGTAGAGCTCATCCTGACTCTGCTTACACTAACAAATCATCCAAAGCCCAAGATCTGGTGGTGATGGGGGACTTCAACTATCCAGATATATGTTGGGAAAATAACACAGCGGGGCACAGACTATCCAATAAGTTCTTGGACTGCATTGCAGACAACTTTTTATTTCAGAAGGTTGAAAAAGCTACTGGGGGGAAGCTGTTCTAGATTTGATTTTAACAAATAGGGAGGAACTCGTTGAGAATTTGAAAGTAGAAGGCAGCTTGGGTGAAAGTGATCATGAAATCATAGAGTTCACAATTCTAAGGAAGGGTAGAAGGGAGTACAGGAAAATAGAGACAATGGATTTCATGAAGGCGGATTTTGGTAAGCTCAGAGAGCTGATAGGTAAGGTCCCATGGAAATCAAGACTGAGGGGAAAAACAACTGAGGAGAGTTGGCAGTTTTTCAAAGGGACACTATTAAGGGCCCAAAAGCAAGCTATTCCGCTGGTTAGGAAAGATAAAAAATGAGGCAAAAGACCACCTTGGCTTAACCACGAGATCTTGCATGATCTAAAAAATAAAAAGGAGTCGTATAAAAAATGGAAACTAGGACAGATTACAAAGGATGAATATAGGCAAACAACACAGGAATGCAGGGGCAAGATTAGAAAGGCAAAGGCACAAAATGAGCTCAAACTAGCTACAGGAATAAAGGGAAACAAGAAGACTTTTTATCAATACATTAGAAGCAAGAGGAAGACCAAAGACAGGGTAGGCCCACTGCTCAGTGAAGAGGGAGAAACAGTAACAGGAAACTTGGAAATGGCAGAGATGCTTAATGACTTCTTTGTTTCGGTTTTCACCGAGAAGTCTGAAGGAATGCCTAACATAGTGAATGCTAATGGGAAGGGGGTAGGTTTAGCAGATAAAATAAAAAAAGAAGAAGTTAAAAATCACTTAGAAAAGTTAGATGCCTGCAAGTCACCAGGGCCTGATGAAATGCATCCTAGAACACTCAAGGAGCTAATAGAGGAGGTATCTGAGCCTCTAGCTATTATCTTTGGAAAATCATGGGAGACGGGAGAGATTCCAGAAGACTGGAAAAGGGCAAATATAGTGCCCATCTATAAAAAGGGAAATAAAAACAACCCAGGAAACTACAGACCAGTTAGTTTAACTTCTGTGCCAGGGAAGATAATGGAGCAAGTAATTAAGGAAATCATCTGCAAACACTTGGAAGGTGGTAAGGTGATAGGGAATAGCCAGCATGGATTTGTAAAGAACAAATCGTGTCCAACCAATCTGATAGCTTTGTTTGATAGGATAACGAGTCTTGTGGATAAGGGAGAAGCTGTGGATGTGGTATATCTAGACTTTAGTAAGGCATTTGATACGGTCTCGCATGATATTCTTATCGATAAACTAGGCAAATACAATTTAGATGGGGCTACTATAAGGTGGGTGCATAAGTGGCGGGATAACCGTACTCAGAGAGTAGTTATTAATTGTTCCCAATCCTGCTGGAAAGGCATAACAAGTGGGGTTCCGCAGGGGTCTGTTTTGGGACTGGCTCTGTTCAATATCTTCATTAACGACTTAGATATTGGCATAGAAAGTACGCTTATTAAGTTTGCAGATGATACCAAACTGGGAGGGATTGCAACTGCTTTGGAGGACAGGGTCATAATTCAAAATGATCTGGACAAATTGGAGAAATGGTCTGAGGTAAACAGGATGAAGTTTAACAAAGACAAATGCAAAGTGCTCTACTTAGGAAGGAAAAATCAAATTCACACATACAGAATGGGAAGAGACTGTCTAGGAAGGAGTACGGCAGAAAGGGATCTAGGGATTATAGTGGACCACAAGCTAAATATGAGTCAACAGTGTGGAGAAAGGGGTAAACAGTGAGGTGGCAAAGTTTGCAGATGATACTAAACTACTCAAGATAGTTAAGACCAAAGCAGATTGTGAAGAACTTCAAAAAGATCTCACAAAACTAAGTGATTGGGCAACAAAATGGCAAATGAAATTTAATGTGGATAAATGTAAAGTAATGCACATTGGAAAAAATAACCCCAACTATACATACAACATGATGGGGGCTAATTTAGCTACAACGAGTCAGGAAAAAGATCTTGGCGTCATCGTGGATAGTTCTCTAAAGATGTCCACGCAGTGTGCAGAGGCGGTCAAAAAAGCAAACAGGATGTTAGGAATCATTAAAAAGGGGATAGAGAATAAGACTGAGAATATATTATTGCCCTTATATAAATCCATGGTTCGCCCACATCTCGAATACTGTGTACAGATGTGGTCTCCTCACCTCAAAAAATATATTCTAGCACTAGAAAAGGTTCAGAAAAGAGCAACTAAACTGATTAAGGGTTTAGAGAGGGTCCCATATGAGGAAAGATTAAAGAGGCTAGGACTCTTCAGTTTGGAAAAGAGAAGACTAAGGGGGGACATGATAGAGGTATATAAAATCATGAGTGATGTTGAGAAAGTGGATAAGGAAAAGTTATTTACTTATTCCCATAATACAAGAACTAGGGGTCACCAAATGAAATTAATAGGCAGCAGGTTTAAAACAAATAAAAGGAAGTTCTTCTTCACGCAGCACACAGTCAACTTGTGGAACTCCTTACCTGAGGAGGTTGTGAAGGCTAGGACTATAACAATGTTTAAAAGGGGACTGGATAAATTCATGGTGGCTAAGTCCATAAATGGCTATTAGCCAGGATGGGTAAGAATGGTGTCCCTAGCCTCTGTTCGTCAGAGGATGGAGATGGATGGCAGGAGAGAGATCACTTGATCATTGCCTGTTAGGTTCACTCCCTCTGGGGCACCTGGCATTGGCCACTGTCGGTAGACAGATACTGGGCTAGATGGACCTTTGGTCTGACCCAGTAAGGCCTTTCTTATGTTTCTTATGTGTGATGCTGTTGCAAAAAAAGCAAACATGATTCTGGGATGTATTAACAGGTGTGTTGTGAGCAAGACACGAGAAGTCATTCTTCCGCTCTACTCTGCGCTGGTTAGGCCTCAACTGGAGTATTGTGTCCAGTTCTGGGCACGGCATTTCAAGAAAGATGTGGAGAAATTGGAGAGGGTCCAGAGAAGAGCAACAAGAATGATTAAAGGTCTAGAGAACATGACCTATGAAGGAAGGCTGAAAGAATTGGGTTTGTTTACTTTGGAAAAAAGAAGACTGAGAGGGGACATGATAGCAGTTTTCAGGTATCTAAAAGGGTGTCCTAAGGAGGAGGGAGAAAACTTGTTCACCTTAGCCTCTAAGGATAGAACGAGAAGCAATGGGCTTAAACTGCAGCAAGGGAGGTCTAGGTTGGACATTAGGAAAAAGTTCCTGACTGTCAGGGTGGTTAAACACTGGAATAAATTGCCTAGGGAGGTTGTGGAATCTCCATCATTGGCAATATTTAAGAGTAGGTTAGATAAATGTCTATCTGGGATGGTCTAGGCAGTATTTGGTCCTGCCATGAGGGCAGAGGACTGGACTCGATGACCTCTCGAGGTCCCTTCCAGTCCTAGAATCTATGAATCTATGAATCTATAGCTTCCATACATATTGACTAGGTGTGACATGAAATTTGACCTCCAATCAGACAAAATCTCCTTAGGGAACCCCCACCCCCTGCTGAATATTGTGAGAAGGGCTCTTGCCACAGTCTGGACTTCAATGTTAGACAGAGCAACTACCTCAGGATACCTGGTGGTAAAATCTACCACCACTCAGATATACCTGTTCCCCCTCCGAGTGGGACGCTGAGTAGGGCCCACAATGTCCATCGCTACCTTCAGGAACACCTTCTGTATCACATGCAAAGGACGCCAGGGCTCTGTCTGGGGTCCTACAGGTTTTTTCCTCCCTAGACAAACCACACAAGACTTGCAATAATCTCTCACATCATTCTGTATTCCTGGCCAGTAGAAATCTCTCTTTAGCCTGTTATAAGTTCTCTGTATCCCAAAGTGACCAACAGAAGGACCAGCATGTGCTAAAAGCATTAATTCCCCACGATGCTGGCTGGGTACAACCAACTGGTTATAGGGCTGCCCAGGGCCTTTGTTCTTTCCCACAGGAGCCTCCCTATACAGCTTCCCACCCTCTTCAAAAAACTTCTCCCCCCCTTCCCTTCCTGGAGTTCCCTCCAGGACACATTTCCTTATGCTCTCTAGGATGGGGTCTGCCTTTTGCTCAGCTGCAAATCCCTGACAACAAACAACTGGGCCAGCGTCCTCAGTCACCGACAATATTTCTCCTGCCCCAGACCCTGAGGGCACGTCACCTTCGGTTGGGCAGAGGCCTGACTTTGCCTGTCTCACACTTGGGAGCACGCTGCCTCTTTGCACTGCAGAGTCAATGGAACCCGCACCCACCTCCTCAGTGGTTTCTAAGAGTCCATCACCCGTCTCTGGGCTCCCCTCTGGGACACATCTCCCTGTGCTCCCTGGAACAGGGTCTGCCCCGGGTGAGCTGTGAGAGGCTTGCAGCTAACAGCTGGAACAGCCTTCTCACTGACAGGCAATACACTCTCCTCCATCTCTGAGGAGACGCTGCCTTCATCTGCAGTGCAGGAGATGGTCTCAACCACCCCCATGCCTGGAAGCATGCACCTTCCCCCTTCTGCAGAGAATTAAAGAGACCCACCCCCATTCCTTCAGCAGCTGCTGAGACTTTACCCTTTCCCTCCGGGGACCCTACACTATACTCCTTCTTGCTGCAGGTCACCATGCCAACAGTCTTGACCTTGTGGAAAAAATCGTTCCAACTAACATGTCTGCCGGGGTGTCTTCCCACTTAACTGTGGGACATAATTCCCACAGTTAAATCACTTTCCAAACCTTCCCACTCCACATAAACTTTAGCTAGCGGCACAGGGAACCTGCTTTGCCCACTCCCTTAATCTTGGCCCTTTGGCCCAGCAATATACTGACCCCTGGGACCACCCTTGGTTGAATTAGAGAGTTCTGGGCCCTTGTATCCTTCCACCCCAGGCACTCTATGCCATTAACTTTGACAACCTTCATGTGTTTCATGTCTGGTTCTCAGGGCGCAGGTTCCACCAAGCTTGTGAGGTACGTCATGGGTGTTCCCGCCTGGTTCCCCTCTGGGGCCTCAGGGTTCAGGACAACCATGTTATCATGGGTTGGGGGGGCTTTTTTTCCTTCACTTTGGGGCATTTGTTCTTCAAGTGCTCTGTGGAATTACTGTGGTAGCACCTTCTGGGCTCTTCTGCTTTTATGGGTGGTTTGGGACAGGGATTAGCGGGATAGTTTTGGGGAGGTGAGTGCCCAGCCTTCTGGCCACCCTCTTTCTTGCAAGAGGTAAAATGGGGACCCTGTTTCCTATCAGGTTTAAACCCCTCTCTCTGTGGTTTATTAGAATGGATGCCTGTGTTTGCTCAAAGTCATCAGCTAGAGCAGCCATCTCATCCACAGTTTTCACCTTTTTGTCCCATAGACACTGTTTCACAGGATCTTTTCATCTGCTTAGGAAATTCTCCTGAACAACAAGGGCAAACATTCCTTCAAAGCTGGTAACACCTGTGTTCTTTTTCTTTTCCTGCTGCCTGCAGTCTGAATAGCTCCCGCTTTGCAATGGCATCACGGCCTTCAATCATCTTCCTGCTTTTCTGACCCTACTTCCCTTTCCAGAAATAATCAAACAGAAAATAACAAACTGGTCACCTCTTTGGCTGTTCTCAGCCACCACACTTAAATCTCCCTGAAAATCTCTACACCCGTGTATGAAATGCAAATCTCACTCAGAACAACAAGTTGCGCATTTCACCCCCAGGAACCTGGAACTGGGGTACTGCTGAGCCATCGAGCATACCAATCTGGCCCCCCTCTCATGCTGTGAAGCTGTGACAAGCTGCGATCCTCACCAGGTCTTACACTAAACTTCAGCAAATATCACCGACCCTCATCGCTCGAAACGCCAAGAGATCGATTCCAGGAACAGCCCCTCTGGGAATCGCAGAGGAGACCGGGGTGTCCTGGTTAGTGATGGGAACAGCCCAAGGCCTCCAGAAGTCAGAAGCTGATTGAATTATCCAGACAAGCCAGGCCCCGCCACATGGCACTGGGAGCTCTGAGGGCCGATCTCTTCCTGGCCAGGCTCCGGGGCCAGGTATGCTGCTGCCCAGCACCAGGTATGACTGACCAGAGGGTCCTGCTGTCCCACCTCCCAGATGGAGCAGGGGGCAGGGGGATTGCACTGAGAAGGCTTCAGCCACCACTCTCAGGCAGCACCCACAGACCTATGACGGGCACCAGCTCCTGCCCCCCCCAGCACCCCATATCTCCTCTAGAGCATCCCACAGGGAGCCAGCCTCTCCCCGTCCTGCTCAGCACCCACCCCACACTGCTAGGAATAGGGACCGAAGGGCCAGGCACAGAGCTCTCCTGCACAAACCGTTTGGGTGTCACCATTTTATTGCCCCATTAAGAAGTGACATTTGCTGCCACACTTGCAATTTCCTTTGTAATCTAGCAGTTCTGGTATGTTAGGCCCCAGCCCCGAGGGAGCAACTTACCCAGCCTACAATAAAATGAGCCTCTGGGAAGGGGCTGGAGGAGCTCGCTGCTCTCTGGGGTAACCAGGTTCCTCTGACTCTCCCTGCAGCCCGACACAGCTCTGTATGGCTTGGCCTTTGCATTAGGCTTGGCCAGCTGCTGTTGTGCATGGCGAGGCTGCTGCTGGCTTCTCCCTTTATGTTTAGTTGTGATTTTAAATAACTATTAAAACAGAAGGGTTTAGGAAAGGCGAGTATGGAAAAGTGATGGGACTTGGGGTGTCCGACCTGAAACGAATCCATGGGACCTGATTCTCAGGGGCTGACCGCTGAGCACTCCTGTCCCTTTATGGGGTCCCCAGATGAGGCCACCCAAACTGAGGCACTGTTGTAAATCTTGGCCAAAGAACATAGAGCAGCTGCTTTCAGAGCCAGATCTCCTCTTGGGGAGGAGAAGTTTTTTGACAGAAACCTTGGGGCAGCAGGATGTTACGCCACCTGACCACTGGGAAGGAAACTTTCCCATGTCCCATTTGTTAGTGGTAGGGACAGCATGGACATCCTGAGCTGCCGGCTGGGTGGAATTGTCTCAGCTAATCAGAGCCCAGAGTTCCTGTACAGTCACTGATTCAGATCTCAGACCATCACCCACTGCGCCCTGGCTGGTTCTCTGGCCTGTACTATACGGAAGGTCAGACTAGATGATCACAATGGTCCCTTCTGGCTTTGGAATTTATGACTCCATGACATGATACACGTCAGCACTCTAAGTATCAGAGGGGTAGTCGTGTTAGTCTGAATCTGTAAAAAGCAACAGAGGGTCCTGTGGCACCTTTAAGACTAACAGAAGTATTGGAGCATAAGCTTTCGTTGGTGAATGCCCACTTCATCAGACGCAAGTGAGCACTCTAAGGCATTTGGCTTAGTCTCACTTGAAATTCTGATTAAAAAATAAACTATACAAAATCAGTGAGGCCCCTATTAAATGCATTCAGAACTGTCTAACTGATAGATCTCATAAAGTAATGGTCAATGGAGATTCATGATCCAGTAGGGTTGTTTGTAGGGGGTCCTTCATCAATGATCTGGTGGGGACTGGTCAGTTCTACAGATTTACCCTAGTGAAACCAGACACTCTGGGCTGGACCCAGAACTCACTGGTGGGGTCCCTGGCCCATGTGACGCAGGAGCTCAGACTAGATCAGGGGTTCTCAAACTGGGGGTCAGAACCCCTCAGGGAGTCGCGAGGTTATTACATGGGGGGGTCGCGAGCTGTCAGCCTCCACCTCAAAGCCCGCTTTGCTTCCAGCATTTATAATGGTGTTAAATATATTAAAAAGTGTTTTTGGTTTATAAGGGGGGTCGCACTCAGAGGCTCGCTATGTGAAAGGGGTCACCAGTAAAAAAGTTTGAGAACCACTGGACTAGATGATCACAATGGTCCATTCAGGCTTTAACATCTCAGAAAACCAAGGCTCCCAGCATCCCCCAGGTCCCTCGCAAGTTTTTGTTCAGCAATGTTGAGGCTTTTGTCCAAGTCCCTGGATAACAGACTCTGAGACTGCAGGCCTCTTCCCAAACAAAGTCTGTAACAGGCAGCCCAAGCTTATCCTTTGTTGGCACCACAGGGGGTGATGGGCTGACACAGCAAAGATTTAACTCACTTTGCCATCCTCATCCTTCTGTCCCTACACACACACTTTGTGTTTTACTGTGTTAAGATGCACATTGTTTGATGCACCCAGGTATCAAGCAGCTCAGATCACTCTGTTCCCCTGCCCTGCCCTGCCCTGTCCTCTCCTATTACTGGTTTGTTTCTGATTTTGAATTGATCAGCCTAGTAGAAAAGGTGCCTTTCCGAAACCCTTTTGCTTTAATGGTTATTTAAAGCCACAACTAAACATAAAGGCAGAAGCCAGCAGTGGCCTTGCCCTAGACAGCAGACACTGGCCAAGCCATATTGAGCTCTGTCCAGCCGCAGGGAGAGTCAGAGGAACTTGGTTAGGCTAGGACTATATCTTATTGCCCTTATATAAATCCATGGTACTGCGTACAGATGTGGTCTCCTCATCTCAAAAAAGATATACTGACATTAGAAAAGGTTCAGAGAAGGGCAACTGAAATGATTAGGGGTTTGGAACAGGTCCCATATGAGGAGAGATTAAAGAGGCTAGGACTTTTCAGCTTGGAAAAGAGGAGACTAAGGGGGGATATGATCGAGGTCTATAAAATCATAAGTGGTGTGAAGAAAGTGAATAAGGAAAAGTTATTTACTTGTTCCCATAATATAAGAACTAGGGGCCACCCAATGAAATTAATGGGCAGCAGGTTTAAAACAAATCAAAGGAAGTTCTTCTTCACACAGCGCACAGTCAACCTGTGGAACTCCTTGCCTGAGGAGGTTGTGAAGGTTAGGACTATAACAGGGTTTAAAAGACAACTGGATAAATTCATGGAGGTTAAGTCCATCAATGTCTATTAGCCAGGATGGGTAAGGAATGGTGTTCCTAGCCTCTGTTTGTCAGAGTGTGGAGATGGATGGCAGGAGAGAGATCACTTGATCATTACCTGTTAGGTTCACTCCCTCTGGGGCACCTGGCATTGGCCACTGTCGGCAGACAGAATACTGGGCTGGATGGACCTTTGGTCTGACCCACTATGGCCGTTCTTATGTTCTTATGTTACCCCAGAGAGCAGCGAGCTCCTCTGCCCCCCTGCCCAGAGGCAATGAGCCGGCACTTTGTTATCTCAGCTCATTGTAGGCTGGGTCAGTTGCTCACTCAGGGCTGGGTCCTAACACACCACAACTGTTAGATTACAAAGGAAATTGCAATTGTGGCAGCAACTGTCACCTCTTAACGGGCCAAAGCGGTCTGTGCAGGAGAGCTCTGTACCTGGCCCTTTGGTCCATATTCTTAGCAGAACGGTTTGGATACTGAGCGGGATGGGGAGAGTCTGGCTCCCTGCGGGATGCGCTAGAGGAGATGTGGGGCGCTGGAAGGGCAGGATCTGGTGCCCATCACAGGTCTGTGGGTGCTGCCTGAGAGGGGTGGCTGAAGCCCTCTCTGAGCAATGCCCCTGCCCCAGATACATCTGGGAGGTGGGACAGCAGGACCCGTTGGTCAATCGTAGCTGATGCTGTGGAGCAACGTGAGTATGTATGGATGGCCCTTGAGCCTGTCCAGGAAAAGATCAGCCCTCAGAGCCGTCAGTGCCATGTTGCCGGGCCTGTGGTGTCTGGTAATTCAATCAGCACCTGACTTCTGGGGACCTTGGGCTGTTCCCATCACTAACCAGGACACCCCAGTCTCCTCAGGGGCTCCCAGAGGTGGTATGTCATGAATCGATCCCTTGGGATTACGAGCGATGAGGGTGGGTGACATTTGCTCTGTAACACAACATGGGGGACAGGCAATTGCTAATGCACTGCAGGGAAATCTGAGTGCCGAACAGCTGGCAAATAAACCACAGCTCCACGCACAGCCAGAGCCTGAGCTTGAGCAAACATTTGGGGAGGAAAATGTATTTGGCAGAAACCCTGGGGCAGCAGGATGTTACAGCACCTCACCCCTGGGACGGGAACTTTCCCACGTTCCCTTTGTTAGCCATAGGCACCACATTGATGTCATGAACCAGCCTGCTGGGTGGAATTATCTCAGCCAATCAGAGCCCAGATATACTCATGTCTTACAGAGTTATAGAAATACTTGCTATTCTGCGATATAAAGTTAAATAGCAGCTGTTAAAGAGAATCATTTTTAATTGAGCAGGACTGGATAATTGGTACCCAAGAGTATTTAAAAGATGTGGCCGAGGAGTGGTTGGAAGCACTAATGTTGATTTTTAAAAAATGTTGAAACACTGAGGAACTTCAGGCGGACTGGAGGAAAGGGAATGTTGTACCAATTATTAAGAGGGGAAATGGGCTGCCCTGGGTAACTAGAGACCAGTTAGCTTGAAACTGATCATGGGGGAAATCATGGAAAAGCTGATCTAGGCTGCAATCAGGAAAAAATCAAGGCATGGCAGCATAATTGCTGGCCATCAGCTTGGTGTTTTGTTAAGGTTACAGAAATGGTTGATAAAGGTAACTGTGACAACATGATAGACTTAGGGTACGTCTTCACTCAAGGGGGGGGGGGGTCGATTTAAGATACGCAAATTCAGCTACGCGAATAGCGTAGCTGAATTCGACGTATCGCAGCCGACTTACCCTGCTGTAGGGACGGCGGCAAAATTGACCTCTGCGGCTTCCCGTCGACGGCGCTTACTCCCACCTTCGCTGGTGGAGTAAGAGCGTCGATTCGGGGATCGATTGTCGCGTCCCGACGGGACGCGATAAATCGATCCCCGAGATGTCGCTTTCTACCCGCCGATTCAGGCGGGTAGTGTAGACCTAGCCTTAGACTGTGTAAGGCATTTGGCTAGTCCCACTGGATATTCTGATTAAAAACCTACCACAAAATCAAATTGTCAATGCCACCCATACTACGTAAAATAAGAACTCGCTAACTGATATATCTCACAAGCTACTTATCATTGGGAAATCATCATCCACCTGCGGTGTATGTAGCAGGGTGTTCCAGGCCAGTGCCATTCAAGATCTTCATGAATGACCTGAAAGATAATATCAAATCACTGCTGGTGATATTAGCAGGTGACAGCAGAATGGGTGGAGCAGTAAATAATGGTGCAGACTGGGCAGTTCTACAGATGTACTCCAGTGAAACCAGATGCTCTGGGCCGGACACAGAACTAACTGGTGGGGTCTCTGGCCCATGTGACACAGGAGGTCAGACTAGATGATCACAATGGTCCCTTCTGGCTTTAACATCTGTGATAACCAAGGTCCCAGCATGCCCCAGGCCCCTCGCAGGCCTTTGGTTCAGTGACATTGAGCCTGTGTCCAAGTCCCTGGATAACAGACCCTGAGTCTACCGCCTCTTCCCCAGCATGGTCTGTAACAGGCAGCCCAGGCCCATCTCTCCACTGGCACCACAGGGGCTGACTGGCGCCATCACTGGACGGTTTGGGTTGTCACACACCTCCCATCACTGCAAAGATCATATGTGGGGAGGCATGTGGGGATCAAGTGCCCCCCACCCCCGCAGCTGGCCAGGGTGGGGAGCGGAAGGGGCGGGACCAGATCCTCTTCTCATGCCAGTCGCTGGAATGCTGCTCTTTGGAGCTGCTGCAGCACAGCACCTGCCTGCCAAACAAGCGAGTCGGAGCCCCCCCTCCTCCAGCATGCTCAGCCCTTGTTCCCAGAAGCCAAGCCCAGGCAGGGACGTGGCCACCGCTGCCACCCCTCCCCAGCCAGGCTCTCTTGCAGGCCCAGCTTTGCTGCCCAGAGCAGAGAGCGGGAGCAGCCAGCTTCAGCTGCAGGAGAAGCAATTTCCTCCTACTGGTCGCCCAGGCCCAGCTGCCAGAGAGTGGAGACAAACGTGCCAGAGAAAAGCTGGCAGAGCAGAAGGAGAGAGGCCCTTCCCCCCAGTAACACGGGGCAGGGAGGTGGCGGGGAGATCGTGGCAGCCCTGGGATGGGGGCAAGGTGGGGGAGGAGACGTGGGGAAGCCACGTGTCCTCCCTTTTAGATTGTGCCCTCCCAGTATGGGGAGACACCAGTCATCTGCAAATACAAGTGAACTAGGTTGAGACAGACCCCAATTTACAGCACATGACTTGAGACCAATTCCTGCCACAAGAGTCACTCAGGGCTTGGGGGCTCAGGGCAGGTGGAGGGTGCTGAGCCTGGAGGGTGCTCACTGCTGGGTGCTCAGGGACGGGGTGGGGGTGGTGACGGGGCTCATTCAGGCAGGGAATCAAACCGCTGCTGTGTCCCTCCCCCCATCACGCCCTCTGTACAGGAAATCTGCCTCATGTGTTGCCCTGGAATTTGACATCCCTGCATGTACCCCAGAACCTGACAGCACTGCAGTCAGCCATTTTGTATGTTCAACCACTGCCAGCTGAAAACCAAACGTCACATAGCTAGGAATAATCTAAGGCCTTTGTGAGACAAGGTCAGACAGGTGCATACTTGCAGTTTGTTAATCAGAATGGGAGGATGGGACAGAAAATTATGGACGAGAGTGAGTGGATAGTTACCTTGGTTTTTGGTGTCCCTGACATGTTGTTCTTGCTAGAAATACTAGAAATGTTTGGAGATAATGAGTAGTTTCTTGAAATAAGGAGAACTGGTGACCCAGTAGAGGTGATTGTGCTTACCCACTAGGAGTCACTATAGGTTATGTGCTTTGTTAGAGTTAGCCATAAAATATTAGGTAAAAGTAAATACCTTGGAGCCACCAGACCAGGGGGATGAGGTGGATGAGGCTTTCTTCTGGCAACTAGCAGAAGTTGCTAGATCGCAGGCCCTGGTTCTCATGGGAGACTTTAATCACCCTGATATCTGCTGGGAGAGCAATACAGCGGTGCACAGACAATCCAGGAAGTTTTTGGAAAGTGTAGGGGACAATTTCCTGGTGCAAGTGCTGGAGGAACCAACTAGGGGCAGAGCTTTTCTTGACCTGCTGCTCACAAACAGGGAAGAATTAGTAGGGGAAGCAAAAGTGGATGGGAACTTGGGAGGCAGTAACCATGAGATGGTCGAGTTCAGGATCCTGACACAAGGAAGAAAGGAGAGCAGCAGAATACGGACCCTGGACTTCAGAAAAGCAGACTTTGACTCCCTCAGGGAACAGATGAGCAGGATCCCCTGGGAGAATAACATGAAGGGCAAAGGGGTCCAGGAGAGCTGGCTGTATTTTAAAGAATCCTTATTGTGGTTGCAGGAACAAACCATCCCGATATGTAGAAAGAATAGTAAATATGGCAGGCGACCAGCTTGGCTAAACAGTGAAATCCTTGCTGACCTTAAACGCAAAAAAGAAGCTTACAAGAAGTGGAAGATTGGACAAATGACCAGGGAGGAGTATAAAAATATTGCTCAGGCATGCAGGAGTGAAATCAGGAAGGCCAAATCACACTTGGAGTTCCAGCTAGCAAGAGATGTTAAGAGTAAAGAAGGGTTTCTTCAGGTATGTTAGCAACAAGAAGAAAGTCAAGGAAAGTGTGGGCCCCTTACTGAATGAGGGAGGCAACCTAGTGACAGAGGATGTGGAAAAAGCTAATGTACTCTATGCTTTTTTTGCCTCGGTCTTCACGAACAAGGTCAGCTCCCAGACTGCTGCACTGGGCAGCACAGCATGGGGAGGAGGTCACCAGCCCTCTGTGGAGAAAGAAGTGGTTCGGGACTATTTAGAAAAACTGGATGAGCACAAATCCATGGGGCCGGATGCGCTGCATCCGAGGGTGCTAAAGGAGTTGGCGGATGAGATTGCAGAGCCATTGGCCATTATTTTTGAAAACTCATGGCGATCGGGGGAGGTCCCAGATGACTGGAAAAAGGCTAATGTAGTGCCCATCTTTAAAAAACGGAAGAAGGACGATCCGGGGAACTACAGGCCAGTCAGCCTCACCTCAGTCTCTGGAAAAATCATGGAGCAGGTCCTCAAGGAATCAATTCTGAAGCACTTAGAGGAGAGGAAAGTGATCAGGAACAGTCAGCATGGATTCACCAAGGGGAAGTCGTGCCTGACTAACCTAATTGCCTTCTATGATGAGATAACTGGCTCTGTGGATGAGGGGAAAGCAGTGGATGTGTTATTCCTTGACTTTAGCAAAGCTTTTGATACGGTCTCCCACAGTATTCTTGCTGCCAAGTTAAAGAAGTATGGGCTGGATGAATGGACTGTAAGGTGGATAGAAAGCTGGCTAGATCGTCGGGCTCAACGGGTAGTGATCAATGGCTCCATGTCTAGTTGGCAGCCGGTTTCAAGCGGAGTGCCCCAAGGGTCGGTCCTGGGGCCGGTTTTGTTTAATATCTTTATTAATGATCTGGAGGATGGTGTGGACTGCACTCTCAGCAAGTTGGCAGATGACACTAAACTGGGAGGCGTGGTAGATACGCTGGAGGGTAGGGATCAGATACAGAGGGACCTAGACAAATTAGAGGATTGGGCTAAAAGAAACCCTATGAGGTTCAACAAGGACAAGTGCAGAGTCCTGCACTTAGGACGGAAGAATCCTATGCACTGCTACAGACTAGGGACCGAATGGCTAGGTAGCAGTTCTGCAGAAAAGGACCTAGGGGTCACAGTGGATGAGAAGCTGGATATGAGTCAACCGTGTGCTCTTGTTGCCAAGAAGGCTAATGGCATTTTGGGCTGTATAAGTAGGGGCATTGCCAGCAGATCGAGGAACTGATCGTTCCCCTTTATTCGACATTGGTGAGGCCTCATCTGGAGTACTGTGTCCAGTTTTGGGCCCTACACTACAAGAAGGATGTGGAAATATTGGAAAGAGTCCAGCGGAGGGCAACAAAAATGATTAGGGGGCTGGAGCACATGACTTATGAGGAGAGGCTGAGGGAACTGGGATTGTTTAGTCTCCAGAAGAGAAGAATGAGGGGGGATTTGATAGCTGCTTTCAACTACGTGAAGGGGGGGTTCCAAAGAGGATGGAGCTCAGCTGTTCTCAGTGGTGGCAGATGACAGAACAAGGAGCAATGGTCTCAAGTTGCAGTGGGGGAGGTCTAGGTTGGATATTAGGAAACACTATTTCACTAGGAGGGTGGTGAAGCACTGGAATGCTTTACCTAGGGAGGTGGTGGAATCTCCTTCTGTCAAGGCTGTATCCCCACTTTGAACTTTAGGGTACAAATGTAGGGGCCTGCATGAGGACTTCTAAGCTTAACTACCAGCTTAGTTCTGGTCCGCTGCCACCATTCCCTACCCTGGGAAGCTTTTAGAAACTTTTCACCAATTCCCTGGTGAATACAGATCCAAACTCCTTGGATCTTAAAACAAGGAGAAATTGACCCTTCCCCGCTCCTTCCTTTCACCAACTCCTGGTGAAAACAGATCCAAACCCCCTTGGATCTTAAAACAAGGAGAAATCAATCAGGTTCTTAAAAAGAAGGCTTTTAATTAAAGAAAAAGGTAAAAATCATCTCTGTAAAATCAGTATGGAAAATAGCTTTACAGGGTAATCAAACTTAAAGAGCTCAAAGGACCCCCCTCTGTCTTAGGTTCAAAGTACAGCAAACAAAGATAAACACTCTAGTAAAAGGTACATTTACAAGTTGAGCAAATAAAGTAAAACTAAGACGCCTTGCCTGGCTTTTTACTTACAAGTTTGAAATAAGAGAGACTTGTTTAGAAAGATGGGGAGAACCTGGATTGATGTCTGGTCCCTCTCAGTCTCAAGAGCGAACAACCCCTTCAAAACAAAGAGCACACACAAAAGCCTTTCCCCCCACCCAAGATTTGAAAGTATCTTGTCCCCTTATTGGTCCTTTGGGTCAGGTGTCAGCCAGGTTACCCGAGCTTCTTAACCCTTTACAGGTAAAAGGATTTTGGAGTCTCTGGCCAGGAGGGATTTTAGTACTGTACACAGGAGAGCTGTTACCCTTCTCTTTATAGTTATGACACCTTCCTTGGAGGTTTTTAAGGCCTGGCTTGACAAAGCCCTGGCTGGGATGATTTAGTTGGGAATTGGTCCTGCTTTGAGCAGGGGGTTGGACTGGATGACCTCCTGAGGTCCCTTCCAACCCTGATATTCTATGATTCTATGATTCTAGTGGGTAGGGGATAGTAGATAGTGGATAAGGGAGAGATTAAATCCCCCATTGTTTTTTTTTATTTTTATAGCTTCTCTAATCTCCCAGTCACTATCACCATCCTGGTCAGGTGGGTGGTAGTACATCCCTACTACTATAATGCTGTGTAATGCTGTGTGGGGTGCCAGGTGCACGTGAACATGACCATGGGACTGGGAATTCCCTGTGCTTGTGCTCTGGGGGGGGGGGCTGGCAGAACTGTAGTTTCTGCTGTCTCTGCTCTGTAGTGCCCCTGCAATGCTGTTTAGTGCATTGGCCTGTAACTATTGTGGGAGCAGTTGCTCCGGGTCGGCATAGAACAGGGGCAGGTAACAGGCCCATTACCCAGCAGGGCTGTGTTTGGGGCTTGGGGACAGGGCAAGGACATCTGTGGATGGGAGGAAGGGACAGTGGAAGGAGGGACAGTCAGAAAACTTCTAGATTTCCTGCAAGTCTCCCTCTGTAAGGCAGGTTTTCCAGACCTCATGTCATTCTTGGAGCTCTCTTCGGAACCCTCTCCTATTTGTTAACATCCTGTCTGAGAAGTGGATCCCAGACCGGGACATAGTGCCCAGTGCTGGTCTCACTAGTGCCATATACGTGTAACACCCCTTCCCTGCTCCAACCCCACAGCCCTGTGCTCAAGTCGTGCCCTGGCACCTGACATCTGGGCTGTGGTGGCTCCTCCTCGCCTCTTCCCCTCCCTGCTCTGACCCTTTCATGGGCTCCTAACACCTGCTGCTGCTGCCTGGTGAGTCTTCCTCCTCTCGTCTCCTCTCCTCCATTCCACCCCCCTTCGAAGCTCCCTTCAGCTGACCCCGTTCCTCCTCCTCACCCCCCCTTGGGCCCTCTGGGGCATTTGAGGATGTGAGTGGTGAGCCAGCAGCAGTGGGGGGAGTGTAGAGGGGAGAGGAGGGGATCCCTGAGTATAGGTCCATCAATGGCTCTTAGCCAGGATGGGCAGGGATGGTGTCCCTAGCCTCTGTTTGCCAGGAGCTGGGAATGGGCGACAGGGGATGGATCACTTGGTGATTCCCTGTTCTGTTCATTCCCTCTGGGGCACCTGGCACTGGCCACTGTCGGAAGACAGGATACTGGGCTAGATGGACATTTGGTCTGACCCAGTAGGGTCATTCTTATGTTCTTATGCTCTGAGTAACTTAACACAAGTGAAATAGCCTTCCAGAGACCTAGTAACAGATCACTGAAACTGTTAACGGGCCATTAAAGTGGTAATGAAGCCATTAAACAGGCATTTGCCAACACCCAGTAAGACTTTGGTCACATTCATCTGGCTTTTATATTGTAGGAAAATGTGTTATTTGGGTTAAAAATTGTTTCCAAACAACCCGTCAGTAATTCCCATGCTATGTGACCTGTCAATAATTCTCCATGCATCTGAATTGGTGGGGGTTTTTTACCCATGAAAGGTCATGCCCAGATAAATCTGTTAGTCTTTAAGGTGCCACCAGACTCCTCGTTGTTTTTATGGATACACTAACACAGCTACCCCTCTGATACTTGGTACCATGCTATGCGACTTATTCTCTGCACCCAGCAGAAGTATTTTTCACTAACCTCGCTCAAGGAGGAGCAGACATAGCCAGTGAGTTTATTTCTTGATCCAGTTGTTTTATTCAAGCCCAGTTTAAGTAAGCGAGTCTGGCAGGGAATTCTGTGTAAGAAAGGTGATTAAAGTACTGCTTTAATGCAGGCTGTCCATGACAAACACTTTTGAAAAAAAGGGAGATTAGAGTTGAGGTTGGTGCAGGTAGCCTGAAAAACCAAGTCTCTCTCTATACAGTATGCACCGAACTCTGCCACACAGCGGAGAATCCATCTGGCAAGTGATCTATAGCTGTTCAGTTCCCACAGGGAAATCTTATTAGTGCTTTAGGGTGAAAACGGGGGATGGTCTTGCAGCGGTGGGGCCAGCAGCAGGGTGAGGAGGGGAGTGGTGAGCCAGCGGCATGGCAGGTAGGGGGTATCTCATGGGGGCAGGGGGTCTGGCAGGGAGGGTGAGGAGGCCAAAGGAGAGGAGGGAACTTGCGGTGGGGTGAAGGGGTGAGCATCGAGTCAGCAGCAGGTGGGGTCTGGGGGCGGAGCAGGGGTGGAGTCTGGGCAGAGCCGTCGGCGGAACAGGCGGGACAGGAGCTAGCCTCCCCCAGGGGAAGTTTCACCCACCGCCTCTGCCTGTGCCTGCACGTTCAAGGCTCACACCTGCCCTCTTGTGCGGCACGGCACTGAGAGCTCCCATTCAGCTGGCTGTGGCCATGACCCCTCAGTGCTTTTCAGTCCCGGCTCCCAGGCTACATCCCCCGGCTCTCAGTGCAGCCAGCTGCCTTGGTTCCTGGCCGTGAGACCCTGCATTTAGCTGTATTAACGCACACGGGGATCAAGTCAGCCCAGCTCCCCGTGCGATCCCGATCCCTGCATAGCCCTGACATGTCCGGCTCTATTTACCGCTCCTGCAATCTCACTGTCACCGGCAGCCTTCACCCGCACTGGTTTTGTATTGTCTCCCAGATCCCTGAGACAGAGACTGAATAGCCCTGGGCCGAGAACAGGCCGCTGTGGGTCTGTCTATACAGTACAGAAAAATCCGCGGCTGGCCCGTGCCCGCCGACTCAGGCTCACAGGGCTCGGGCTGCGGGGCAGTTTCATTGCTGTGTAGGCTTCTGGGCTTGGCTGGAGCCCGGGCTGTAGGGCCCTGTGAGAGCTGCCAGGAAATCCCCTCGGCCAGGGCTGCACTGAGGTCATGTGGTGCTAATTGCTCACGTGCACAAGCCGAGCGCCTGGCAGAGTCCGGGTGCCTGGGGTCAGCACAGGGCCCTTCATCAGCCACACCTGTGCTCCCCTCCCAGCATGACAGCGGGTGTGTCTGGCAGAGCCATGGCCCAGGGCAGGCCAGTGCTCAGAGCAGAGCCCAGGAGCTGGCGCGGGAGGGATTCGGTGCCGCCAGCAGGGCACAGGGTGGCTGTGGCTGTGCCGAGCGGGGTGGGGGCCGGGAAGGTGAAGGGGGATGGAGAGAGGGAGGCGGCTCTACCTGCTCCTCCCATTGGTCCTGGGGACGGGAGAGGCACTAACACGGGGTCCTGTCCCCTCACAGCCCTTGCTGCCCGGGGGAGGCAGGGCCCAGAACAGTGCTGGACTCGCGCCTGCTGCTCCCTGCAGTGGGGGGTGGGGGGTAACTAGCTTTGTTTTTTCGTCTCCCAGGCTCATTGCCAGCACCACTGGCCCGGGGCCCATCTCGCCTCCTTTCACAGTGCTGAAGAAAATAATATTCTGGCCAATTATATGAAGTGGAGCTTCACAAAGAACAGTCCCGTCTGGATCGGACTCTCAAACCCTCAGCATGTGAGTACCCGATGCCCGCTCTGCCTCTGGCAGCCCCGCCCCAGGCCCCTGGGCTCTGTGTCTCTGCTCAGTGAGGTTGTTGTTTGGGGCGGGGGTGCCACTAGAGCAGGATTTCCATGGGAACGGGGTGAAAAGGGGCTGTGACCGCCTGTGTTTTCAGTTACAGGGTCGATCCCCAGTGCCCGGTGCAGAGTATAAACTGCTGGTATTAATATTCACATTCGTTACACTAGCGCCCAGGGACCCACCACACCGGCCCATTGTGCTCACACCGTACACGCCCGGCATGAGAGTCAGCCCCGCCCCACACAGACGAGACATCTCGACGAGGGCTCGGGGAAAGGGGCAGCCCCACGGGCAGAGCGACCAATGCGAGGGCAGCAGAGCCCTGGGAGTGCTGTCGCTCTGTGTGTATTCGTCCTCAGGGTGGGCTTAGTGGGGGGGGCGGTTGTCACCTGGCCAGAGGCGCTTCAGCTCCAGGCCTGTAGGGGGAGCCCCAGTGGGTCCTGATACCCACCCGACACAGGCTCAGGAAAGGGCAGTGACTGGGGCTGGCGGGAACAGGGAGGTTGCAGATAACCCCTGGCTACAGAGGCTTAATCACTTACAGCTCAAAGTGGGCAACCGCGGTTCATTCCAGTGGCGAGTCAGGGCGGGGGTGGGGGCTGGGGGGTAGGGGCTCTCCAGTCCAGTCTCTAGTCCAGCAAACAGCCTGGCAAAGGCAACAACTTCCTGATTTCCCGGGGGGTGCTCGACCCCTGCTCAGTCCAAGGCCCTACCCCCAGTCCTGCTCTCCCACCCTACCACTTCCCGCCCCTGTTCCACCTCTTCCCATCCCATTCTTCCCCCTCCCCCAAGGGCGCCCCTTAGATGACTGGTGCCTCCCCAAACTGGGGTGGGGGGATGATCTAAAGGGAAGGTCACATCTCCCTCCCAGCCAACCCTCCCCTGCGTCAAGCCCGGGGCCACCGCACTCTCCCCACCCCACCTTTCCTGGGGGGGGGAGGCTCTGTCCTCCCCCTGGACCTGCCTCCCACCCCAGCACATTCTGCTGCCCTCCCTGGAGGGAAGGAGCCCGGGGGGGTGGAGCAGGAGGGAGCCACTTCTAACATTGGCCCCCCACGGTTGCTGGCAGCTGCCTGACACAGCCTGGATGGGGAGGCGGCTTCTGCTCCCTGCCCGGCTCGTCTGCCAGGGAGTGAGTGAGCCGGAAATGTGAGGTTTGGGGTGGGGGAGCTCCGGCTCACTCACTCCCTGTCCCCGGCACCTTAGCCCAGAGGGGGAGCAGAAGCCGCCTCCCCAGCCAGGCTCTCTCAGGCATCTGCCAGCCCGCCATGCAGCAGAGCAGTGAGCTAGTGGCTGGGAGGGGCTGTTTCCGCCCCTTCCACTCCCCAGCATCTGGGGAAGTGCCCCCTTATGCGTTGCCAAGCCCTGCCCCCGCCCCCGCCCCGGAGCACCCACAGAGTCTGTGCCTATGCAGGCTGCTTTCCAGGCCAGGCTCAGTCAGTGTCTCTCCCTGGGGCCCTGCCCAGCCGCTGCTCCTCCATAAACCCTGCACAGAGCTGCCCCCGGCTGCAGTGTCTGACAGTCACAGCCTGCCCCACACGCTGCTCCCCGGCTCCTGCTGCTGGTGCTGCTGGCTCTGCACGCTGTTCCTCGGTGGGTTCCCCTGCATCCAGCTTCTCTGCTGCTCCGGGCTCGCTGTGCCACTGCTTCTCCCCGAGCCAGGTCACGGCCAACCCCTGCTTGTTAATCCACACACCCAGCTGCCGAGGCTGAACGGGACGTTTCTGAGAGCTCGGGGCTGGGCGCACGTGGTGGGTGCTGCTGGCCCTGCTGGCCGGCCGGCAGCCGGAGAGCAATGCCGCCCGTAGGCCCGATGGGAGCCGGGGGAGCTCCGTGGGCAGCACTGCTGGGCAGCACAGACGCACCCTGCTGCAGCCGCTCCTGTCTGGCCCCAGAGCACGGGAGAGGCTGGTGTTTCGGGGGGCAGTGACGGCGCAGACTCCTGCACAAGGCTCCCTCCAGCCGACAGGCTGTCGTCACTTGCTAAACACGCCCAACGGCTCTTGGCCTCCTCACTTCTCACTGTGAGAAAATGCCAGAGACAGAGACCTCCTGGGCCACGTCGCAGCCTTTCACCCCTCGGGGGGTCAACTGAGCCTGGGGCAGCGTCAGCCTCTGCCCCCTCGGCAGCTTCCCCTGCACCCGCCCACTGAGGAGCTGCCCACCGAGGGACACGCCCCGTACAAAACCCTGGGGAATTAATAACCCAGAACTCTGTTCAGGGACAGGGAAGGGGGATCAGGACCCACCCGAATCCCTGAACACACAGACAGAACAAGGGGATTGTCGCCAACATTCCCGGCTCCTTCCCATCGGCTGAGGTGCTGGCAGCCCACTCCAGGCACATACGGCGTCTGCTTCCCTCCCCAGTAAACAGCCCAAGGGAACACACGATAGAGGCGGGGCCGTGGGCAGTCAGGCTTAATGGTCGGAGCAGGAGCAGGAAGCGGATCCAATACAAGGGTCAGAGCCGGAGTCAGGAATTAATAGCCAAGCCGAGGGTCAGAGCCAGGAGGGGACCCAGGAGGCACATCAAGGGTCAGAGCCGGAGCCCAGGGGCAGGGTAAGGAAGCCGGGACCAGGAGCAAGCTGAGGCGGCCAGGACGGAGCAGGAGCAAGGGTGGGAAACCAGCAGGAGCAGGAGGAGGAGCAGGGCTGGAGCAGGACAGGAGCCCGGCGAGGAGCAGCAGCACAGGGAGGATCGTGGCCGTGGCATGACCACACTGAGCAGCCAGAGAGCTGCTGGGCTAAGAGCCGGCCAGCTGCCCTTCCGGCCCAGGCAGGGGGTGCAGTCAGGCGGGTGGCCTGCGGCCGGCTGGCTGCACTGGCTGGTTGCCAGGTGACTAATTCTGCTGCAGCCCCTGATCCCCGACAGTGCGAACCCCAGCTTCATCCAGCGCCCCCGTCCCCCAGACCTACCGCCGTGATCTCTGGAGTGGGGAGCAGAGTAACTCCCCTGTGGATGGGCTTTGGGAGCGTCGTCGCGTGGGTCTGTGCACACGAGAGAGAACGGGGGCAGCAGCGTGGGGCTGCGGGACAGCGCGTGGGATGACGCTGCAGGTGCTGCCTGTCGGGCTGGGCTGGAGATGGACGTGGAACCTGAGGGCAGGTCGGGGTGCGCTCCCCTCGGCGATGTGGGGGTGGCAGGGGCAGGGGGTGCTGGAGACTCTCCCTTCACTTGCTGTTTTCATGCTTCCGAGGGCTTGGGCAGGTCCTGGTGTAACTTCAGCTGCCAGTAAACGTAGCCCTGGTTGTCAGCGCTGACATTTCATAGCAATGATCAGTGTCTCCAGAGTCACTGGGCAGCCTCTGCCCATGCCCTGCCCATGGCCCCTCGGCTCCGGGGCACATCTCTAGCTGTGTAAGCTTGTGTTTTACAGGGGCTCTGCTCTCCTTTGTCTCTGCAGGATCGAGACTGGAGATGGTCAGATAAATCCCCGGTCAGCTTCAGAGCTTGGGATAACGGGCAACCGGTCGGGGGTGGCACTAGGAACTGGTTTCAGAGTAGCAGCCGTGTTAGTCTGTATCCGCAAAAAGAACAGGAGTACTTGTGGCACCTTAGAGACTAACAAATTTATTAGAGCATAAGCTTTCGTGGGCTACAGCCCACTAGCCCACGAAAGCTTATGCTCAAATAAATTTGTTAGTCTCTAAGGTGCCACAAGTCCTCCTGTTCTTTTTACTAGGAACTGGGAACCTCACAGAACGTCCCCGCCCTTAGCTAACCTGCCATGTTCTCTGTGTGCTCCCCAGCCTGACTTCCAGTCACGCATCCCACGGGGGCCGCAGCACGGCCCCTGCAGATCATTGACCCAGTGAGTAATGGCCGAGGGACAGAGCACGCTGGGCACCGCGAGTGGCCTGTCACGGATCCGAGCAGACACCCCTTGCTGGCCACCCACTAGGAGGCTGTGAGGGGAAGCCAAGCCCCCGTGCTCAGGATCCCCCAGCTGTGTTACGCTCCTGGAGCCTCCTCAGGCTGCAGCACAGGCTCCTCCCTTGGTGTCTCTGGCACACTCCTGGGCACCAACTCTCCATCTGTTCCCCCATCTCGGAAATGGGGCTTTTCAGCCATGCTCACGCTTGGCCCAGTCAGACGCCTTTATGATCTCTTATCCTGCATCATGTAAAGCACAGGAGAGTACAGAGCATCCCAAACGAGACCCACTAAATGTATGTCCCTGTCTCAGGCTCCTCACCACACAGGGCAGGGGCCCAACTCCCCTGGGTTGTCCAGAGCCCTTGGAGCCATCTGGGCTCAGGAAAACAAGCAGCTCCCTCTGCCCCAGGAAGCTACTACCATACTGAGTGACTCTCCCTCCTGGAGCCCTTCACCTCGCTTCGGTGTCCTTGCCATCTCCTGCCCATGCTACCATCCTCTTCCTGTCCGGCCCCTGTTCTTGTGGGTTTAAACCAGGGCACGAACCCCAGACTGGCAGTGAGATCTGTACTTAGAGTTCTCCAAGCGTGAACACCTCAGGCACTATAACAGCCTTAAACACGGAGTCACAGACAGTCCCCGTGGATACTCCGATCCGTCATGCCACCCCGGTGAGCCTAGCTTGTGATAGATGGTCCCTTACACCAAAACTCACAGCAATATTCCAGTTACTCCCAGTCCCAAAGGACCAGTCATTTACTGCAGGTCAATTGCACTTTAGATCTTACACCGAAGGCAACTCTTGTAGCCAATCCTACAATAAACTATCCACCGATTTATTAATAGGAAAAGGAAACAAGAGCTAGTCAGAAGATTAAAGCAGGTGAGCCCAGCTGACTACAGCCGTGTATTTGTCAGTGTTCAATTGATGCACGAGGACCTTGGCATGAGCTGGCACCTGGTCTGCCAGCGTCACCCCTACCCACTCCCGAGCACTTGGTCTCTTTTGTTCTCCTCCAGGTAACTTTCCACTGCTCCTACTTCCCCCCTCCCTTCAGAGGAATCAGCTAAATGGGGATTTCTAAGGATGCTACTGCTTTTTATAACATAGCTTTTTGTGAGGTTTAAGCACCATTATTAATCTTAAGCATTTGCCTTTGCGCCTCTGTGGGGTGTACATGGTACCGGCCCTGTCAGCTGTGGTGGATTCACATACACGTAGGAACTCATGATACAGCGGTATTTCATAACACCACTTCCCAAGAGCAATCAGAGTGCATGTGTTATACAGATGTGGCCCCAACTCATCACAGCCCCCTCTGCCCCCCGCCCCCATTTGAAGCCACACAATCCCAGTTATGGAGGCTAATGATGCATTAGGGAATTTCTCATAATTACTTTCCTTTGGACCCTGCCTCTGGCCTCGCGGGTGTTTCGAAATGTTTACACAGCCTCCGTAGTGGGTCTGGAGGGACGCCAGCGCTGGCTCTGGGGAGCACACGCTGTAATCCTGGCAAGCTGCTGACATGGGTGACTGGGAAAGAATTTCTCACGGCATGAAGAGAGCAAATATTTGTGCAGAAAGAGCGTGAAGAGCCCTTGGGGCAGCAGGAGATCTGGGACAGGAACCTTCTTCATCCAGGTGGCCCTCAGGGACCAGCCATGCTCTGAGCTGCTTGTGACCCCTGGGCGGCTGAAAGGGTTGAGCTAAACGAGCTCCACCTGGACAGGCCCAGGCCCCGGGGGATTGGGCTCCCTGACTCCAGTGTGATGGGCAGGGGCACACTTGGCTGGAGACCCCCCAGATACAGGCTGGTGGGGAGGCCATAGGGCTCCTGAGGGTGCCCCATCTCAGGAGCACAGAGCACCTCTTAGCATAGACCCTGTGGGTCACATCGTGCAATACAAGTCAGCCATGACAAGTGTGTTTCTGCTCATTGTGGGAGAGAGACAGGCTGGGGGCAGATCCCTGGTGATCAGGCGCTGGGGGAGGGGGCAGATCCCTGGTGATCAGGCGCCAGGGGAGGGGGCAGATCCCTGGTGAGCAGGCGCCGGGGGAGGGGGTGGATCCCTGGATGGGACTGAGCCCTTTCTTAGCTCATCGCCTCCAGCTGGCACCGGTGCAGGGGGTGAGCAGAGCGGCCGGGGAGGTGGAGCAGCCTTGCTGGCTGTGTTAAAGGAAGGTGGCTCTAGGATCAGGCCGAGGGCAGGGTTGATCTGGGAGTAGCCAGGGGATGCAGCCGGCCCCGTTACGTCTAGACTCCCTGCCCAGCTGACCGAGCTCGGCCCAGCCACTCCCACAGGTTGCCAAGGCTCAGTGCTGTGCGCACTCTGAGGGCTCTCGGGGCAGCTTGGTCATGTCCCAGGTAGCCCCCCGCAACCACAGTTCCCCCCCCCCGAGGCTGGCGATGGAGGGTGCAGCTCTAAACTCCTGCCAGTGTCAGAACATCTCCTCCTGTGGGTTGGGACGAGGCTGCGGGAGGGTGTCACACCAGTCAGGGAGCAACAGCCCCCACCCGTGTCGGAGCACAGCCTGCTGCTGGCTCGGCTGTTTCTGTTTGAACAGCTGAGGGAGGGGGTTGGCTGGTGCCTCTGCTAGCTCCTTCGGAGAGGTCCCAGAAGGGGGCACGTTGATCTGCTTCTTGCAGCTGCACCATGGCACGTAGAGAGGCTGCCGCTGGCCCCTCCCGCCCTGCGGATTCACAAGTGTGATGCTTTAGAGAGCTCTGCTCTGCCGCCCTGGAGGGGACGTGGGCTGCACTGGGATCCGTGTGACCCCTGGCTCTGTGTCTCACTCCCACCCGGCCGGTGGTGGAGTGTCTATGATCCCCCAGTGCCTGGCCGAGACCGGGGCCTAGTTTACACTGGAGAAGGTTTGCTGGGGTAGCTATACAGGCGCAGACGTACCTGCAAATCTGCCTAGTGTAGCTGCAGCTTAGACCAGCAAAATGTTCTTCTCCTGATATAGTTTATACTGATTCCTGGAAGGAAATGCACTCTACCAGCAACAGTACTCCCCTGCTGGGATAACTGCGTCCGCACTGGGGCTTTGGCTGGAATTAGAGTGCCAGAAAAACCACCCTGACCACTGTTGCTGTAACGGCAAAAGCTTTAAGTGTAGATTTGGCCTGAGGCAGTGCAGGGTTTGACCTGTCCAGGTGGGGGCTCCCACCCTTCCCTTGGGGGGACAGTACCCCAGCACCACAGATCCTCCTGATCGTCAGCCTCATTTCCCTTTGTTGGGATCCACTAGGCATAGCTACCAGGTAACTCGGGAGAGTGGAAGGCCAAAGTGTCGATGAAGCTCTTTTGCTCTGGGCCTATCTGAAACCCCCAGACTCCATCTTGTGAACTCTCATCTACTTCTGTGCTAACTGCTTACATGTTAAAGCAGTTATGTATTGCTCAGCGTTTTTAGCAGATGGCTGCAGTTTCACTCACACTAGCAGAAATAATAGAGATAAGGAGTAACAGAACAAGGGCCCACAAGTATATGCAGCTGCTTTCCCATATATCCCCAAGGTATTTAGTGCAAAGGGTCAAGGGATGTACCCTGCTCTCCCTTCAAAATGACAAATGTATCCGCAACAGATGTCTCTTGTATCCCCCTCCCCAGAATAATATCTGTATCCTGTGTAACCTATTATCTATCAGTCAGCATAATGACGTAGAAAGGATGAGAACTGAGTTGTTTGTTACTGATTATAAAAAGGGCCCATGTCGCCCATGTAAGGTGTGTCTCTCTTCTGGCACTAGCCGATGAGAGCTCACCCGCTTAGCTAACCGATCAATAAAGTACTTGGGACCCGTCTTCTTGTCTCTCCGTGCCTCCTTGGTGTAATTAGGTAAGCTCCGGGGGGAAACGGGCCCTATTTGGCCAACGAATTGGCGACTCCGCCGGGACTTCTCTCCCTGTGGAGGACACTGACCGGCGACCGAGGGCGATTCCGAGGAGTGGCCACCTCGAGCTGTTGGTTTGCTCGGGCCTCGGGTCGTCACAATCGGTCGGGGCGGCTGTGTCCTCTCTAAAGAGAACTCCTAACGACACGGAGATAAGACGGTACCAGAAGAAGGGGAAGGTCCAACAGCCGGACGCGGCCACTCCGGGCGGTAAGTGCGTTTACCTCTTGGGTTTGAGGGATATAACGCCCCCGCAGTGTGGTTGGACCCTTTAGGTAATCCCTGTGTGGGAAGGTATTGTAAATGGACCAATGTTTTGTGGTCATGTAACTAAGCCAGGCAACGGCTAATGAATAGTTTCACTAATTTCACTAGTCTGTGGACTGTATTGGACAATTATCGGGACGAAGAAAAACCCCAAGGCTTGTTTTTATTCTTGGCAGGGGTATTGTTCTTCTTCGTATTAATGATATGCTGGAAGCCAAAATTGTAAAAACCAGGTCTAGGACTTAAACCGACTCTAGCCGCACCGAGACTCCTGCGAGGGGAAACCCCATGACCAGGATATCTTGATCGCAAGGGGGGTCGGTCGAACCCGTGACCAGGTTTAATTAAACATGAGCATAATGGGGTTCGGACAAAGCACATAGGCTGGGACACCCTTGGAATGTATGTTAACGTATACGTTTATGGTGTTAAGAAATAGGACTGATATTTTGTTCAAGTGCCATTTGACTCCGACAGGCTCGGTAGTAACGGCTGCTAAACCCCAGAACCCTCCCACTGTTGTAATGCCAGAATCGGTGTCCCCTTCGGCTCCTTCACCCCCACAGGCTTTAGAGAGTACCCCCCCTTGGTGGGATTGTATCCGTTGATTACTGAGAGTGTGGTAGCCCGTCCAGGATCACAGGATCTTGTGTTTAGTGTATTCTCATGTTGCTTTTAACATCTGGCTGCTTTTAAGGCAAAGGCAGGAGAATTCTCAATGAATCCAAGCAAGTTCATTTCTATCTTTGAAGGTTGTCTAGCTAGCCATAAGCCTCACGAGGGAGGACTCGGGTAGCCTTATGAGTAAGAATGTTTAAGGGAAGAGACCAGGAAGGGTGGGGGCTAGTTGAGAAACCCACCCTCCTAGCTAAATTGGTAGTGAAAAAAGCCGGTGCCCATGGAAGGGACGGTTCAGCGAGAAAAGCAGGATCAGGCCCAAGCGGGCAGGCAACAGACAGAGAGATTGGAGAACAGGTTGGAAACTTTGAGGGCATAGTGGAAGAAAAAGAGTAAGTAATTATAAGCATGGGGATTTCAAATCCCCAGGATAATAATTGGAATGGTAAAATCTGAGTTGATTGGGTGTCGTTTTGGGAGACAAGCAAGTGATTTAAGAAAAGAGAGTGAGAAGTTAACTCTGTAGTTGCTAGAGGGAATCAAGCAGTGAAACTTGGTAGGAATGTCTGTAAGTAATTCAGGCAAGAGGTTATTTAAGTGGAATTATTCGACTATGAATACGTTAGTCTAATTTGCTGAAGAACACTCCTGCTGTATACAATCTGTGTTTTATAAGTTTGAGATGAATTGGTATTGTTTTAAAGTTGCAAACCTGAGAATACTTTTGTCAGACACAGGAAACTAGTGTTGTTTAAGGTATTTAGCATTTAATCCCTAAGGTGACTTAACGCTTTACAAGATTTAAAATGTTTTAACTAAAGACCAAAGGTTGTGGCTGCAGCAGGGTAGTCAAAGCCAGGAGAATAAAAGATTTGAATTTGTTTTTGGGTAACAAAATAGCAGATAAAAGATCTGGTAAAGAGAGAGAAGGCATTTAAGGTTTAAAAAGGGAAAGCTATTGGACACCAGAGGTTGCACAGAGTGAAATCCTCAGAAGTGAGTGTGCTTGTCCTGGTTTGTTGCTTCAAAGCTTTGCACAGAAATTATGTTACTGGAAAAGTGTATGAGTGAAGAGTGGAAGGTTCCTTTGGAAGATAGAAGAAGCCGAGAAAGGGAGAAAAGGAAAAAGCACAGAATGAGTTAACTGAGAGGAAAATACAGCTGGCCTCAGTCCAAGGACATTGTTCATAGCCAAGACTTTGCTGACAACCAAGAAAAAGGGGGGGCCTGAATGTGCCCAAGCAACTGAGATCTGCAAAATACTGCAAGGCATAATGAGGACAACGAAGGGTTAAAAAGCAGTTTTGTTGAACAGTATTGGCTCAAGGATTGTTAATTGCTGCTGTGGGTCTAATCCCTTGTCTCAGAGCTACTGTGAGTCTCCTAAACTTTATTGGACTGCGAGGATACAGGGTATCTCAAAGCAAAGCCCAAATTGCTCTTTCAGAGGTTCAATATCTGGGATTTCACATCAGGCAGAAAGAGAGACAACTCTCAAACGAAAGAAAGGAGGCTATCTGCCAAGTTCCCATCCCCAGCAACCGTAAGCGGCTTAGGGCATTCCTGGGCATGGCAGGTTTTTGCAAAATATGGATTCCAGAGTTTGGACTGTGGGCTAAACCTCTGTATGAAAGTGTTAAGGGAGCGGAACATGATCCCTTTCACTGGTCCCCAGAAGCGGACAGGGCATTTCAGCTATTAGGTGCCTGGAAGCGTCCTGTGACATACTCCTCTAAACAACTGGATCAAGTTTCAAAGGGATGGCCAGCCTGTTTGAGGGCGGTCGCAGCTACTGCTCTAGTGCTTGGGGAAGCGGAGAAACTGACACTGGGAGGAGCTGTGCAAGTGTATGTTCCTCATGTGGTCCGAGCCTTGCTGGACACTAAGGGTGGTCTTTGGCTCACACAGGCTCAGGTTGCTCGGTACCAGGCGAAGCTGTTAAAGAATCCTGAAGTCACCCTGCAGACCTGTCCCTCCCTTAATCCAGCTACACTGCTACCAGAGACAGAAAAGCAGGAACATGACTGTTTAGAAATCATAGATGTTCAGTATTCTAGCCGCCCAGATCTAAAAGATCAGCCACTCCCAAATGCTGACTTGGAATGATATACAGATGGAAGTAGTACTGTTGTGGATGGGCAAAGGGGGGCTGGTTATGCTATTGTGTCTCTTCATGATACCGTGGAAGCTGAAAGTTTACCGGCAGGAACATCTGCCCAGCTTGCTGAACTAGTGGCCCTGACTCGGGCACTTGAGCTGGCAAAAGACAAACGGGTTAATATTTTTACTGACTCAAAGTATGCTTTTGGGGTATTGCATGCTTACGCTGGTTTGTGGAAGCAAAGGAAAATGCTAACAGCCCAAGGCTCTCCGGTCAAGCATGGGTCTCAAATTCTCCGGCTTTTAGAAGCAGTACAACTCCCCTCAGCAGTAGCAGTGGTACATTGCAAAGCCCATCATAGGGAAGAACAAGATGTAACCAAGGGCAATGCCAGAGCAGACAGGGAAGCTAAGCGAGCTGCTATCCTGAAATCACCAACAGAGGAGAATGCCCAAATGCATGCCCTCATCCCATCAGTGGGTGAGCTTGCAGCCCCCCAGTACTCCCAAGAGGACAGAAACCTGGCTGACAGTCTCGGTCTCCAGGAAAAGGAGGGATGGCTTTATTCCACAGAGGGAAAAATCCTCCTGCCCAAGGGCCTGATTCGACTGGTGTTGCAGGAACTGCATCAAACCACACACGCAGGCAAAGAGGCTCTTGCCCAGCTTATGAATAAATATTTTCTAACCTCTGGACTTAAACCCCTAGCATCATAGATACAAGCTGAATGTTTAATCTGCCAAAAGAATAACCCTCGACCAGAAGTAGCAGTGCCTCCAGCCACCCTGGAACCTACCCCAGGCCCAGGATTGGTGTGGCAAATAGACTTTACTGAGTTTCCCAGGACCCAAGGATATAAGTACCTTCTTGTCTTAGTGGATCGATTCGGCGGATGGCCTGAAGCCTTCCCATGTCGCAACAACACTGCCAAGACAGTGGCTTTTAAGTTTGTCAAGGAAATCATTCCTCGCTTCGGCCTTCCTCAATGGATGGAATCTGACAATGGAACACACTTCACATCTCAAGTGGTTCAAAAGATATCAAGTGCTCTGCAAATCCCCTGGAAACTCCACACACCCTGGCGACCACAAGCCAGTGGAGTAGTGGAATGCACAGATCAGACACTCAAGCGACACCTCTCAAAGGTCTGTCAGGAGGCCTCTCTTAAGTGGCCTGATGTTTTGCCCCTTGTGTTATTTTGCATTCGTGCTCTCCCTAAGGGTAGGATAGGGTTTAGTCCCTTCGAGATTATGTTTGGAAGAGCATGGCCTATGAATGGTACCCCAGTTCTGGCAGGGGAGTGGGAGATGGGGTATGGTTTCTTGTCTCAGTACATGTGCCCTCTGTCTGCTGTTCTTTCTTTTCTTCACAGGTATACCAAAGATTCACAGCCTCTTCTGCTGGATACCTCGGGTCCACTCCCTGCAACCTGATGACTCCGTTCTCGTGCGGACCTGGAAGGACGAGCCCCTCCAAAAAAAAAGTGGAAGGGACCCCACACCATCCTGCTTGTCACCCATACAGCGGCAAAGGTCGAAGGACACAAGAACTGGATTCATCACTCTCGACTGAAAGCAGTGCCCATTCCTGAACAGTGCACTGTCCAGCCTGCGGAAAAGACTACTAACGACAATTTGGGACTTAAGCTGCTATTCAAAAGACAGTAAGGGTCACTGGGAATGCGTTGTGATCTTTCTGAATAGTCACAGCATACTCCCCGTGAGAACCCTGAGCATTGGTTTTATTTTCATTGATAATCCTGACTGCATGGAGCTTGATCGCATTTTGTCTTTAGAGTATGAGAAAACTCTGACAAAGGTTTGTTGAGTGTTTTCAAAGGGGGGATTGTTGGGATCCACTAGGCATAGCTACCAGGTAACTCGGGAGAGTGGAAGGCCAAAGTGTCGATGAAGCTCTTTTGCTCTGGGCCTATCTGAAACCCCCAGACTCCATCTTGTGAACTCTCATCTACTTCTGTGCTCACTGCTTACATGTTAAAGCAGTTATGTATTGCTCAGCGTTTTTAGCAGATGGCTGCAGTTTCACTCACACTAGCAGAAATAATAGAGATAAGGAGTAACAGAACAAGGGCCCACAAGTATATGCAGCTGCTTTCCCATATATCCCCAAGGTATTTAGTGCAAAGGGTCAAGGGATGTACCCTGCTCTCCCTTCAAAATGACAAATGTATCCGCAACAGATGTCTCTTGTATCCCCCTCCCCAGAATAATATCTGTATCCTGTGTAACCTATTATCTATCAGTCAGCATAATGACGTAGAAAGGATGAGAACTGAGTTGTTTGTTACTGATTATAAAAAGGGCCCATGTCGCCCATGTAAGGTGTGTCTCTCTTCTGGCACTAGCCGATGAGAGCTCACCTGCTTAGCTAACCGATCAATAAAGTACTTGGTACCCGTCTTCTTGTCTCTCCGTGCCTCCTTGGTGTAATTAGGTAAGCTCCGGGGGGAAACGGGCCCTATTTGGCCAACACCTTTGCCTGCAATCCCCCCATAGCTCCCCTGGTCCGCTCCTGTGCCCCATGATGATTCCCTACTCCCAGACAGCCTATGCAGCCCCTCTAAGGCCCTGCCCGGGGGTGCTGGGAGGGGCCCTGCCTTTGGCACCTGATTGTGGAAGCCTCTTGTGTCCGGGTGCAGCACGGGCTCCCTCCAATGAGGGCAGTGCTGGCAGCCAAGAGCATTGGGGAGCCGGGCCATGACCAGACCCCTTGATGGGCCTGCTGCAGCATGAGACTTGCCTGGAATCTGCTCCACCTGAGCCCAAGGGCTGGGACTGCCCTCTTTCCTGGGGTTCTTTCAACCCAAAGCTCTTGGTAACTTTTACTCTGTGTGAGGTGGTGTCAGGAAGTAAATCAGGGAAGACACGGCCGTCCGACTGATAGATGGCTGGCACCAGCAGGACAACACAAGAGTGCTTTCACTTAAAGCTAAAGTTTACTTAGACTCAAGCACTTACACACGTCCACAACAGGTTAGTAAAACACCCCCAACCCTCGATAATTACCAAAGCTGAGTGTGGCTCTCGAGTGGCACAGCGACAGGCTTCCGTCTGCCAAGATGCATCCAGAGGGAGTGTCCCTGAAGAAACCCTCCTGAAGAGTCCACTACCTCAAACTTTCCCCCACTTATGTATTCATTAGTAATACAATGACATGTCACTTAAAGAAAACTTGCTAAGCACGCAGTTTTTAAAGGTCAAGCAAGAGGTTTCCTTCTGATCATCAATTGAACCAGATGTGTTTTTTCAGAGAGTACATGCCTTGAGTCCCTGACAAACATTCCCGAGGGCACATATAGACAAGCTTCCTATTTTCCTAAAATACAAGTATCAGCAATTGCAACATTCTTAGTAGGAAGGTCGTGGGGTCAAGCTGCCCTTTCTGTGGCACCCAAAACCCCTTCCCCTCATGCCTTGGTTAAGCTAGGGCTGCTGCATGGCCAATTTATAGCCTGCTGACTTGGCTACTGTTTGCAATAAGCAATAGTGATTCAGGCACTGTTACTGGTTTGCCAGATCTCCCCATACAGTTCCCCTCCTTAAAGGTCACCTTTCACACAAGGGGCCCTTTACATGATCGCTGTTACACCCTTTCTGGATGCACCTGAGTTGAGCTCCAATGAAAGCTCAAGGCTCTCAGCCGAGATCGAGCAAATGATCTTCTTGTTGGCATCCCATACTTACCACACCAGCATAGCAAGTAACAAGCCGTCATTTTAGCCTACTCTCCCATTTAAGGGAGGGGCGACAAGTTTGATATGTTCCTCTCCCGGGGGTACAAGTGCCCGTGGCAGTAACCACTGACTCATCTGTCAGGGGACTTGCAATCACCAGATTTTGAGCCAGGTCCAGTACGTCATTAGGCTGGTAACAAAAACCAGTACTATTTGGCACCCCAAGATTACTATGATGGGGTGTAGGGCCAAATTCAGGATGCCTGTGCCAGTGGGGAACCATCCCAATAACACTTCCCACCAGTAGTGGGACAGGTCCTGGCCAATTCTTGCAAATACCCGTTTAATTTCATTGGCATTATGATGCACGGTAACCATGACTCTGTGCCCTTCCTGTTTTGCAGTAGATAACTAGTTCTGTAAATCAGAGTGTACAAGCAATGTTTGTAAAGCAGTTAAATTCATTCCAAGGGGCACAGGTTTTACAATAGAATACAAAATATAAGACACTTACACTGACTATATTTAAATTCGGGTACATGAAATTCAAAATCACATCCCCTAATTGCTATAATATGACAGAAACATTTATTCTCATAAGGATGATGATTTATTTTATGCACAAAATTAACAAAAAGCATAGGACAACTTCTAAGACATACACTATAGTTTCCTAGATACACAAGCACAGAATTATTACTGACAAATGAGTTAATAGCATAATGGCATTTTCCTTCAGTTATTTCCAAACATACATCCTGATGTTGGAAGGCATTTTTGTTACATTCATATCCAATTCCAGGTTCCTCTAAACAGGCTCCCAATTCTACTGTTTTCCATTTTTGATTATCTTTCACCACCCACACTCTGATCGATAGGTTCCATTATGGTCTGATTAATATTGAGGCCTAAAGCCACAATGGGAGAAACCCATTTTTTTTCTGCTTGGGACATTAGCAAAACAAAGACCGTGATTTCCTCTGACTCTTGATTATAGGTGAAATTTACCATTTTCCACCAGGCCTGTAACTCTTTCAGTTTGGGTGGAATTTTTCCAAATGATGCTTCTGATTTCTACTGGGAGCACCCCATTCATACCATCGTGAATCATATCTTTTACTACATCAATCATCCATACTTGCATTTGCATACATGCCATAGCTAAAAAAGTGTTAGCTTGCAGAGTGCCAACAGCCTGCAAGAGGCGGCGATGGTCTCTCTCTTGGGTTTTTCTCCATTCCTCTAAGATATTTGCTACTTGGGATTGCATAGAGCTTAATTGATCAAATGATACCTTAATAGGTGTAGCTTCTTCTATGTGAGCTCCCATTGCATTCACCTTGTTTGCAAGCACCTCCTCATTAATGCTGTTAAGGACTGCTCCTCCCATTCCAATTGCTCCCCATAAGTCTCTCTTTACCCTTCTATGTCCCCGGCTAGATCTTTTTGGTTTGGGAATATTGTGTGTTTCCATCTAGTTTTGCCAACTGTCAAATAAGGGCGTTACAAATTGCTTACACCGGGGCTCCATCACCGAGACCTTTGTCAAGCTTAGGTCTAGAGTGACCTTTCTGAGGGAGTGAGTAGGGTCAATCACCAATTGCTTTTTGACATTGGTTCAGACAACCTAGGGACCGATTAAATTGGTGACTGGTGGGTCCAGAACCCAAACATTGCAACTTTTTACCCCATGAGGCCTTCGCAGAAGCCATTTTCCTGTCATGCTAATCCGCATGTTGATAATTTCCTCACTAGCACACCAGATTAACTGATGCTGTTCTCCACATCACAGGGAGAAGAGCTCCTCTGAGCAGCCATTGGTTCCTGGTGTAACTTCCATTCCCCTCCTGGTGTAACTATTTGCAATTCCATTTTCTCCCAATTTGTCTGTTTCCCAGTGAAGTGGGCGGCATATTCTAATTTAAATCAGACTGTTTTGTCTCCAGGGGCTGTTTTCTCAGGCAGGTGAGTCCACAGCTGCGCACATCTAGGTTGGCTACACTTATACAGCACCCTGTTCGTTCCCACCCAACGACAGCCTAATTTATCTGGGTAGTCTCCTCCAATTCCTCCCACCAATAAATCTTCTCTCCCGGGCCACAGAGGGGATATTACGGAATGCATGAGGATAATGATGTTTCCACCAATCATTCTGGGATTCTTTAGCCGCCAAAGTGGACTACCATTTACAGTCCAAACCATTATACATGTTGATTCTCCACTCATTCCAACAGTGATGCTTATTTTGTTCAAACCTTTTAACCTCACAGAAGTGGGGTTGTATCCATCAGTAGGTCCTAGGAGGTGGAGACCTTCTCCTGAGATATATGTGGGATTTGGAGCAATGTCGAGGGCACTGTTTACTTCACACTCCAGTGTCTTCCATGTGTGTTTCTCCCATGTCTCGATTACAACAGCTTTTGGTGCACCAACACCAGAAGAGTAGACGCCCAAACACAAGAATCCAGATAGCAACATACACAGCCAGGACCACATCTCAGGCAGGGCTGTTGGACATCTGCTGACAGAGGACTCTACAACACAAAACACACATAGACTATTTCCCCCCCACCCCCCCTGCCAAGAGGAAGGGAGTGGTAAAGCATTTTAAAGGTAACATTTATTCAGGCTCACTGATATCTGAATCATGTTTCTCCCAAGCTGGAAGTATCAGGCCGTGACACTGGGGCCCAAGCATTTGCCCATGACTACCAGGTAGTTTATTGCATTTATTTCACTTTCAATTTTAACAATTACATGGGTTACATTTATATTTTCATCTGGGACCACTTTTGTTTTTTCTATTACCTCCAGCTCTGAACTTAACTCCTCTTCTAACTCCGAGGGATTAGTTGTCAGGTCACTATCTGTTTCTACTTCGGATTCCCATTTCCCATGAATATTTACGCTCTCCTCCTCCAGGAACCAAAAATAGGCATCCATCTCAGCTAAGACTGACTGGGATGGTTCCCTTCCATCGTTTTAGCTGTGAGGAGTGAAACCACTTCAGTATGTTTTTCTTTCCTGACCAGTTTTCTAACTGATAGACAGTGGGACTAGCCTTGTTACAGATTCTAACAGGTCCTGCCCAGATGGGACTGAGGTTATGTGCTTTTTCCTTTACCTGTTGATACATAACCATGTCTCCTACCTGCCATTCTTGGGGATGTAGGACTGGACCCTACAGTCCTACAAAAGATTCCTTTTGTGATTTCCCCAATAAAGTGGGGCCCTTGATCTGAATCAGTCTCCCTCGGGCTGCCCCATCCGGTTATTATTTGTTCAGTGAGCACCCGAGCTGTGGTTTAAGCTGTGTTATTTCGAGTAGGGATTGCCTCAATCCATTTAGTAAAGGGATCAATCACCTGACAATACAGATTACCCCTTGTGGTCCTGGGTAGGGGCCCAATAAAATCAACTTGCAGTCGGGCCCATGGTCCCTCTATTCTCTGATGTCTCAGAGGTCCTTTATTTTGGGATCAGCATTATTGGCTGCACATGGTAGACAGTTATTTACAAACTGCTCCACGTTGCTGCTCATGTGTGGCCACCAGCCGGCAGCCTGCAATCAGGTTAAGGTTTTCTCTACTCCCAGGTGTCCCCCATCGTGAGCTAGGGAAATCATTTCTCTTCTTAAAGCTGCAGGAACCACCCAGACTGCTTCGGGTTCCCCTTCTTTAGTTGGTATGGGCTATGGGTTTCCCGTCTTTTTCCATTTTGTAACCCAATCCACTAGGGACCGAAGGACCCAGTTTGAGTCTGTGAAAATGGCTACCTCCTGAGTGGTGGGAGTATTTTTGAGGGCTACTGCTTGAAGGGCCAAAATACATTAATGTGTATGTAAGATCTTAACCACAGTTTCTGTTAAGAACTTTGCATATAGGCCCGGAGTCCACAGCTTGGTCAGAGGCCTGGGGCCTAGCTAACAAAGAACAATACATGGCTAAGAGAAAGCTGCGGTAGACGGACAACCTTGTGTGTTTCAAGTCGATGAGCGGAGTCAGCCTGACTCCAGATGGTGAGCCGTAATTGGGTGTCTTTATTACGAGTTATAGACACACAAAGCGCTGAGAAGGGGCTCAAAGTTAACTCCCTGGTGCAGGAAGGAGATAGTGGTACAATACCCCTCAGATGCCAAAACAGAGTTCAGGGAGAGCTCTAACATGATTGACATGAGTAATGACACCCTCCCCTCACAGATGTACGCCAATCCTAGTCCATAGAAATGCAAGGGTAAAACTATAACAAATTGTTATTGTTAAATACTAATTACTCTTCTTTGCTTTAAATCTCCAGGAATGTGCCTGTTGATCAACCGGGAGAGCTGCTACCTCATTCCCCGGGACCCCAAAATTAGGATTTAACCTATATACCTTAATAGAAATAGTTTAAGGGTAATTACCTGTGTGTTAGCAATATGTTAATTTGAGCCATGGGCGGAGCCATTATGTAATCTTTTAGACCATTGGCTTATTGTGCTTATCTTGTCTTGCTGCTAGAACCTATCCAGGGGCTTGGGACCTCCCACCCCGTTGCTTCTCTCTACTCAGTGAGCACCCTATATAATCTATTGTAATCAATTGTTTTGCAGTATCTCTGAGCCTAATAAGCAAAGTGGCACTCTGCCAGTGCTGTGCATAATAAACTCCTGTGCTTGACTCTACAGAGTGTCCATTTCTGTTCCTTCACTGCTATAGCCACAATTTCGGCCACTTGGGCAGAGTCTAGTGCACACTGTCCGCTCAGCACCTCGCCCGTAGGCACTTTTACAGCAGCGAAGCCCACATGCGGATGGCTGTTTTCATAGAAACACGAGCCGTCCACAAACCAAACAATATCTGCTACTCCCAGCATTTCACTCAGCATGGCCCCTCCCTCGAAGAGCGATGGCTCCCGAGGCAGTGGCTCAGGTAACGGGCATTCGTGCTCTTCCCCCTCTATCAGGAGGCCGTAAGGTATTGGGGATAGTGCTGAGGATTTTTTCCAGATCTACATTTTTGTTTAGCAAAGCAAGGGTCCATTTTGCCAATCGAGGGTTAGATATGTGGCCGTTGTTGATTTTAGCAGTGAGTACATACTTCACTGGGGAGTGGGTTGTTTTTAGTAACACAGGGGACAAACCCACCAGGTATTCCCAATGCTGTAGTGCCCAAACGAGTACCAAGACCTCCTTTTCACATGGGGTGAATCCCTTCTCTCTCTCACTCAGGGTCTTGGAGGCATAAGCTACAGGTGGGAGACCTGTCCCATGGTTCTGGCTTAGCACAGCTCCCATTCCCTTGTCTGTGGTTGCCAGTTGTCATACAAATGGTTCTCCTACCTGGGGATATGATAGGCCTGGGGCTTGGGCCAAGGCTTGTTTTAACTGGGCCATGGCTTCCTGCTGCTCTGGGCCGCACGTCCATTCTGCCCCTTTCTTTAACAATTCATGTAGCGGGGCTGCTTTTTCTGCAAACCCTTCTATAAAATCTCCAGAAAAATTAACCATGCCCAGGAAGGATCTCAGCGTAGTTCCATGTCTGTGGGGGCTGGGAGTTTGAGAATCAACTCAACCCACTGTTGGTCAGGGGAGTGCCCTTCTTGTCCCAGGGTTACCCCAAGATAGTGTACCTGCTGGGAGCACAGTTGGGCCTTCTTTGGGCGTACTTTAAACCCTGTTTCCTGAATCTTTTGCAGCACTCTATCCAGCACCTTTAAATTTTCCTCCTGGGTCTGTGTGCAGACCAGGATATCATCCACATAAGAAACCACACTATACCTTTCAGGCATTCCCTCCCACATTTTTGCTACATGGGCATGGCAGATAACAGGTGCGTTATTCCATCCCATGGGGACCCGGGCAAAACAATTGTTTTTCCTGACAGGTGAAGGCAAATTTATAGTAGCTGTCCCGGTGTAAGGGGATAGCAAAGAAAGCATTAGCCAAATCTAAAACTGAAAACTACTGGGCCCCTACTACAAGAGAAGCCATTACCTCCTGATATTTAGCCACTAAGGGGGCCATAGGTGGAGTCACCCGGTTAAGGGGGCGAAAATCCATCACAAGCCTTCAGGTTTTGCCATCACTCTTAAGGACGGGCCACAGGGCAGCATTGTTAGTGCTGGGCTGTTCCACTAAAACTCCTTGGCTCAAAAGCCCATCAATTGTTTCCTTTAGGCTGGCTCCCACCTCCTTTGGATATCGATACTGCTTCTGGGGCGGAGGATCAGGGCCTGTGACTAGGATTTCTGTATCAATTTTACCACATTCGATTTTATTCTTGCTCCATACCTCCCGGTATTTCTCTGCAATTGCCAAAACTGATGGGGGCCAAGCAGGCAATTCCAGTTCCTCAGATGCCTTAAGGGCTGCTATGCGATAGCTGGCTGAAATCTCCACGGGCTTCCATGGGGTGCCAGGAGGCATTTCCCACAAAACCCAATTCGCACAATCAACCAACACTCTCAATTCCCCCAGAGCATCTATTCCTAGAATGCCTTCTCCCCCCAAATCCATCAAGCCAAATTACCCTTGGCTCTTCTTTGTCCACACAGTATATGGGACTTCTTTCCAAAAGGGTGTGATGGGTTGGATCACAGAAACCCCCTTGGGAACTGCCAACCGATGTGTCAAGACTACTTCTGCCCCTGCTTTCCCTGCCAGCTTGGGAATCCAGCACCCTGTCTTGTTGAGCAAGACACGACCGTCTGCTCCAACACAGATCCAGAGTCTCAACCATGTGCCCCAAAGCTGCAGACTTAACTTGAAAGCAGCTTACAGAAGTGTTCCTGTCTTTAACACTCAGATGCCCAACTCCCAATGGGGTCTAAACCCCAAATAAATCTGTTTTACCCTGTATAAAGCTTATACAGGGTAAACTCATAAATTGTTCGCCCTCTATAACACTGATAGAGAGATATGCACAGCTGTTTCCCCCTGCAGATATTAATATGTACGCTGTGTTAATTAATAAGTAAAAAGTGATTTTATTAAATACAGAAAATAGGATTTATGTGATTCCAAGTAGTAACAGACAGAACAACGTGAATTACCAAGTAAAATAAAATAAAATATGCAAGTCTGAGTCTAATACAGTAATAAGACTGAATAAAGCTAAAATCTCACCCTCAGAGATGTTTCAATACATTTCTTTCACAGACTGGACACCTTCCTAGTCTGGGCACAATCCTTTCCTCTGGTACAGCCCTTGTTCCAGCTCAGGTGTTAGCTAGGGGATTTCTCATGATGGCTCCTATCTTTGTTCTGTTCTACCCCTTTATACATCTTTTGCATAAGGCGGGAATCTTTTGACCCTCTCTGGGTTCCCACCCTCTCCTTCTCAATGGAAAAGCACCAGGTTAAAGATGGATTCCAGTTCAGGTGACATGATCACATGTCACTGTAAGACTTTACTACCCACTTGCCAGCACACACGTATACAGGGAGACTTACAAGTAAAACAGAGCCATCTGCAGACAATTATCCTGGTTTATGGGAGTCATCAAGATTCCAAACCACCATCAATGGCCCACACTTTGCATAATTACAATAGGCCCTCAGAGTTATATTTCATATTTCTAGTTTCAGATAGAAGAGTGGTACATTTATACAAATAGGATGATCACACTCAGTAGATTATAAACTTTGTAATGATACCTTACAAGAAACCTTTTGCATGAAGTATATTCCAGTTACATTATATTTAAGCTCATTAGCATATTTTCATAAAACCATATAGAGTGCAACATCACACCCTCTTTCTGAACGGCCAAGGTCACCAGTGGGGATCTCTGTCAGAGCACTCTTCCAGTCCCACCTCTTTGTGAGGGCCTCCAACCATGAGAGCTGGAGAGCAGCCCCCTCCTTGCCAGTGGAGGGAGGGGAGCAGGGAAAAGGGAATCCAAAACACACAAGCCCCAATGTCTCCAGTAATTCTAAGGGACAAAGGCCTAGGTGGGAAAAAACCTCTGCCACCCTACCTAGTATTTTCCATGCCTAGAATTTGGCCTGCACCAGATGGATCAGGTTAAATATGTTCCAAACCTCTCTGGGGCTCTTACCTCCTCAACAGGAATGTCTGTTTTCTCACAAAATTATTACTGGGAAAGGAGAAAACTCCATAGAGGTTTCTCCTCATGCTCATGTACCTGAACCTGAATTCTCTCTCAGTCTTCAAGGAGTGACCTCGAGAAGAAGACTGGCTGCAGCAAAGCCATGGCGGTCTCGGAGATTGCCCCTGCCCTGTAGCCTGTCCTGCCTGGCCCTTGTCAGTTCTCTCTGTGAGGTCACCGCCTCCCAACCTCCTTTGACCAATAAGCTGAGGTCCTGCAAAAGGTCCTTGTGATGTCACGTCCACACTCACCACTGCCCTGCAGGGCTGATGTCCTGCCCCTGGCCAAACCCTTTGGATATTTGAGCTGCTCCCCTTGTATCACCCCCTCCCCCACTCACTGTTAGCTCTGGGGATCAAGCAGGCTACACAAGAAAACATCACAGGCTGCTCAACATGCCACACTCAGGGTACGTCTATACCCAGCCGCTAGTTCGGCGGCTGGCAATCGAACTTCTGGGTTTGACTTATCGAGTCTTGTCTGGACGCGATAAGTTGAACCCGGAAGTGCTCGCCGTCGACTGCGGTACTCCTACTCGGCGAGAGGAGTACCGCGGAGTCGACGGGGGAGCCTGCCTGCCGCGTGTGGACCGAGGTAAGATCGAACTAAGGTACTTCGAACTTCAGCTACGTTATTCACGTAGCTGAAGTTGCGTACCTTAGTTCGATTTGGGGGGTTAGTGTAGACCAAGCCTCAGTTTCTCATAGATTTGTAGACTGTAAGGCCAGAAGAGACCGATAGATCATCTAATCTGACCCCTCCGCCTCCCCTGCATATCACAGGCCTCCAGTAGAGCACAGTAGCTAGTTATGGAACAAAGCCTGGTCTTCATTAGAAGACATTAGTATGTGGAGAAACCACCACTTCCCTAGGTAGTTTGGTGGAAACTGATGCAGTGAGGGGAAGGGAATTGACCCCAAAGCCGCACTTGTGAGTCTGTATCACAATACATATGCACGACGGCATTGTGCTAAGGTTGTACAGGCAACCTTAATTATGGTGTTTCCTAATGTGTAAAAGCCTGGTCTACATGTAGTTCTTTGTACTAATACAACTATTTTGGTTAGGGATGCATTTATTTATTTAGTTCTACCTAAATAGTTGTCCTGGCACAAATTCTAGTGTGGACACAGTTGTATCTTTATAAAGGTACTTTATACCGTGTGGCAGAGCTCTGACCTTGTCCCCGTGGGTCCCGCGCTTCCAGGAGGTTTATACTAGCCTCAGAGGCTCACTGCAACCCTCCACGTAGCCCTTCTCTCTCTAGGGCCAGGGTACAGTCTACTGGGCCCATTTTCATCATAAGCCAGCAAGGAGGTTGGTGAGAGAACTCCCACAGTCTCTGTCGTCCCTACAGGCTTATTCAAGAACAGTTTAGCCTCCTGTCCTGACAGAGGCCTGTCTTCCCCTCCCAGGAGGTGTTTCTGTAGTGGCAGGTTGGGGGGAACCCGGGTCCGCCCTCTACTCCGGGTTCCGGGCCAGGGACCCTAATGGCAGCAGCTATAGGCAGCTGACCTTTCGCTGCCAGAGTTGCTACATTTCCCTGGGTCACTTCCCCACAGCTCCCCCGCTTCTTTCTCTCAACGCCTTCTTCACCCTTACCATAGGGCTCCCTTTCCAGTGGCTTGAGAGCATCTTCATTACCCAGCCCTTCAGCCACACTTCCTGTCCCCTGGCTCTCTTTGGCCTGACTGGAGTGAGCCCTTTTATAGTATCAGAGGGGCCTTAATTAGAGTCAGGTGTTCACATTAGCTTAACAGCCTCACCTGACTCTTTGCAGGTTAATTGAAGTCAGGTGTTCTCATTAGCCTAATGGCTTCAACTGACTCTTTGAAGGCTAATTGGAATCATGTGTCCACCCTAGCCTGGAGCAGCCCCTGCTCTGGTTAGTCAGGGAACAGAGACCTGCTGTTTCTCCAGAGACCAATAGCTTGGCCTCCAATGATTCTCCTATAGTCCTCTGGCTTGGAGAGTGGTGGGAAGCTACCGCTGCTGCTAGGCCCTGGGCCTTTGGTGCTGCTTCTCCTCCAGCTACTCCCCTGACTGGGCCAGAAACCACGCCCCTTCTCTGCTACCTGGCTGCTGGACACCCCCCTCCTCTCCGTCCCTTGCCTGTGATACAGGAGGCATTCCTAAGGGTAGCAGGATCCCTCCAGCAGAGCTGGGATTGGAACCCAGGAGTCCTGGCTCAGTCTTTTTTGTTTTGTATTCCTGCTCTGCAAGATGAGCAGGTGCATTGCAGGCAGGCTAGACAGGTCCTGCTCTGGAAGCGCTGAGATGAGGACAGGAGGGATGAGCGCCCAGGGAGGGTGTGATGCTCCACTGATGTTATCTGGACCGGTGATCTGCTAGATCACTCCAATCCTCGAATCTGGGAGCCAGCCTTACCCGCTGTGCTGTGAGAACCCCCATTCCTCGGCTGGTCACGCACAGCCTCTGGCATGTAAGCTGCTCCTTGAAGTGTGCAACCAAATGACACTAGCCAATATCTCCAGTCCCAATCACAACCCTAGGAACCTCCGTCTTGCAGTGTCCAGTTATGCCCACTGGATGCTGCAAGCTTATATGAGTTCATCAATTTAACAAAGAAATTGATATGTACCAGGCTTGTTATCCCAAGGGGAGTCTCTGACACGCTTCAAACCAAATGCACTGCTTCAGGTAGAACAAACCAACACATTTATTAAATATAAAAGATAGATTTTAAGTGATTATAAGTCAAAACACAAGAAGTCAGATTTGGCCAAATGAAATAAAAGCAAAACTCATTCTAAGCTGATCTTAACACTTTCAGTGCCCTTACAAACTTAGATGCGTCTCACCACAGGCTGGTTACTCTTCAGCCAGGCTCTCCCCTTTGATCAGCGCTTCAGTCACTTGGTGGTGATGTCTGTAGATGGAGGTGGAAGAGAGAGGAGGAGCATGGCAAACGTCTCTCCCTTTTATCATGTTCTTTCTTCCCTCTTGGCTTTGCCCCTCCCCCCCTTCAGAGTCAGGTAAGCATCACCTCATCACAGTCCCAAACTGCCCAAAGGAAGGGGGGTGACTCACTCAAGAGAGAGTCCAACAGATCCTTTTTGCTGCCTAGGCCAGTGTCCTTTGTTCCTGTGAGGCTGGGCTGGGTTTGTCCCATACATGCCCTGGTGAGGTGTGAACTGCCCCTCTGCTTCTGGAGAGTTTTGCCTGGGCTTGTTTTAAGCCATGAGGACACATTTTCAGCCTCTTAACTATATACATGAAATTACAACCTATAACATCACTATAACAACAATGGTCAGTGCACCATGAGCCTTCCGAAGACACCTGACATGACAAACTTTGCATTGGATACGGCACAATCATATCATAAAGATGAACATGGGAGTTCAGGTTGTTCCCCCCAGGCACAGAGTGTCACAGGAAGTTTAGGTTGAACATTAAGAAAAACTTCCTAACTGTCAGGGTGGTTAAGCACTGGAATACATTGTCCAGTGAGGTTGTGGAATCTCCATCATGGAAGATTTTTAAGAGCAGACTCCCCTTCTACTCTGCCATGCAGCCGAGTTCTCGCAACCCCAACAAGGCTGGGCCCAAGATTCCTGGGAAGTTAACCCCCAAATCTTGTTGTAGTCACTCAGGACAGGGGCAAAGTTGTCCCCATTTCCGGGGGCTCTCTCCTCACCAGCTGCTTCTCAGACCCCCCAGTCACTGTATTAATTTCCATCCAAACACAATTCATTGAATAGAAACTATAAGAAAAATAAGGGGACAATGGAAAAGGTTAAAGGAACCAGGACCCCACGGTGTGGGCAGGGGGACTCCACACACAGCCAGGGGAGCTGGAACAATTTTTATAGTGAGGGGCTGAGAGCCATGGAACCAAACTGTAAAACCTGTATATAATGGGAGCCACTTCAAGCCAGGGGTGCGGCAGCACCCCCTGCACCCCTAATTCCAGTGCCTATGCACACAGCCATCTGCAGGACATAAGAAAAGTTCACAGTCTGTTCCTCACCCATCCCAGTTCTCCCTCCCAGCCCTGGCTGCACTGCGGTGATAGCAGGGGTCAGACACCTGGTCTGGCGGTGGCCACATGCCCTCAGGTTCCAGGGGGCAGGACCCTTTTCCCCAGCATCAGCCCGTCTGTTGGGGTCAAGACACCCCCTCTGAGTCCAGCCTGCAAGGGCCTCTTATGTGGTGACGTCTCCCAATGCTGGGCCCTCGCTGCCCAGGGCCCCCTTCGTTGTCCCCAGCCGCTCACCACGCTCAGCTTCAATGTTACTTGTGGCACGACCAGTGCCTGCTATTCCGGCTCTGGCCCCATAGCTCCCCGCTGTAAGTTGGCCTTGGCTCCCTGCTGGCGTGGCTGGTCTGCGCTGCCCCAGCTCCCGGCTCTGGGCTGGCCAGCTCAAACTGCCCAGCTCTGCCTCCAGCTCACCACCTCTGTCTCCGAAGCAGACAAGGGGCTGTAGACAGGGGAGTTTGAGAGAGAGTTTGACAGAGAGAGGCTTACGATGGTTAGGAAGACCCGCAACACCTGTGCCAGCACTGCTTCTGTCTCCTCCACCTGCGCCTGTATCCAGACAGAGCGCCGGAGCATGGATCATAGAATCATAGAATCATAGAATATCAGGGTTGGAAGGGACCTCAGGAGGTATCTAGTCCAACCCCCTGCTCAAAGCAGGACCAATTCCTAACTAAATCATCCCAGCCAGGGCTTTGTCAAGCCTGACCTTAAAAACCTCTAAGGAAGGAGATTCCACCACCTCCCTAGGTAACCCATTCCAGTGCTTCACCACCCTCCTAGTGAAAAAGTTTTTCCTAATATCCAACCTAAACCTCCCCAACTGCAACTTGAGACCATTACTCCTTGTTCTGTCATCTGCCACCACTGAGAACAGTCTAGATCCATCCTCTTTGGAACCCCCTTTCAGGTAGTTGAAAGCAGCTATCAAATCCCCCCTCATTCTTCTCTTTTGTAGACTAAACAATCCCAGTTCCCTCAGCCTCTCCTCATAACTCATGTGCTCCAGCCCCCTAATCATTTTTGTTGCTCTCCACTGGACTCTTTCCAATTTCTCCACATCCTTCTTGTAGTGTGGGGCCGAAAAGTGGACACAGTACTCCAGATAAGGCCTCACCAATGTCGAATAGAGGGGAACAATCACGTCCCTCGATCTGCTGGCAATGCCCCTACTTATACAGCCCAGAATGCCGTTAGCCTTCTTGGCAACAAGGGCACACTGTTGACTCATATCCAGCTTCTCGTCCATTATAACCCCTAGGTCCTTTTCTGCAGAACTGCTTCCTAGCCATTCGGTCCCTAGTCTGTAACAGTGCATGGGATTCTTCCAACCTAAGTGCAGGACTCTGCATTTGTCCTTGTTGAACCTCATCAGGTTTCTTTTGGCCCAATCCTCTAATTTGTCTCATAGACTCATAGACTTTAAGGTCAGAAGGGACCAATATGGTCATCTAGTCTGACCTCCCGCATGATGCAGGCCACAAAAGCTGACCTACCCACAACAGAATCTTCCAGCCTGCGACCCCTGCCCTATGCTGCGGAGGAAGGCGAAAAACCTCCAGGGCCTCTGCCAAACTACCCTGGAGGAAAATTCCTTCCCGACCCCAAATATGGCGATCAGCAGAACCCCGAGCATACAGGCAAGATTCTAAAGCCGGACCCTCATTTTACCCGCAATGGCACGTTAATGCCTAATTGACTAAAATCACGTTATCCCTTCAAACCATTCCCTCCATAAATTTATCAAGCCTAATCTTGAAGCCTCTGTATCCTGTATCCTGTCCCTACCCTCCAGCGTATCTACCACTCCTCCCAGTTTAGTGTAATCTGCAAACTTGCTGAGAGTGCAGTCCACGCCATCCTCCAGCTCATTAATGAAGATATTGAACAAAACCGGCCCCAGGACTGACCCCTGGGGCACTCCGCTTGAAACCGGCTGCCAACTAGACATGGAGCCGTTGATCACTACCCGTTGAGCCTGATGATCTAGCCAGCTTTCTATCCACCTTATAGTCCAATTATCCAATCCATACTTCTTTAACTTGCTGGCAAGAATACTGTGGGAGACTATCAAAAGCTTTGCTAAAGTCAAGGAATAACACATCCACTGCTTTCCCCTCATCCACAGACCCTGTTATCTCCTCATAGAAGACAATTAGGTTAGTCAGGCATGACTTGCCCTTGGTGAATCCATGCTGACTGTTCCTGATCACTTTCCTCTCCTCTAAGTGCTTCAGAATTGATTCCTTGAGGACCTGCTCCATGATTTTTCCAGGGACTGAGGTGAGGCTGACTGGCCTCTGGTTCCCCGGATCCTCCTTTCCTTTTTTAAAGATGGGCACTACATTAGCCTTTTTCCAGCCATCCGGGACCACCCCCGAACACCATGAATTTTCATAGATAATGGCCAATGGCTCTGCAATCACATCCGCCAACTCCTTTAGCACCCTCGGATGCAGTGCATCCAGCCCCATGGACTTGTGCTCGTCCAGTTTTTCTAAATAGTCCCGAACCACTTCTTTCTCCACAGAAGGCTGGTCACCTTCTCCCCATACTGTACTGCCCAGTGCAGCAGTCTGGGAGCTGACCTTGTTCGTGAAGACAGAGGCAAAAAAATCATTGAGTACATTAGCTTTTTTCACATCCTCTGTTACTAGTTTGCCTTCCTCATTCAGTAAGGGGCCCACACTTTCCTTCACTTTCTTCTTGTTGCTAACATACCTGAAGAAGCCCTTCTTGTTACTCTTAATATCTCTTGCTAGCTGCAACTCCAAGTGCTATTTGGCCTTCCTGATTTCACTCCTGCATGCCTGAGCAATATTTTTATACTCCTCCCTGGTCATTTGTCCAATCTTCCACTTCTTGTAAGCCTCTTTTTTGCGTTTAAGGTCAGCAAGGATTTCACTGTTAAGCCAAGCTGGTCGCCTGCCATATTTACTGTTCTTTCTACACATTGGGATGGTTTTTTCCTGCAACTTCAATAAGGATTCTTTAAAATACAGCCAGCTCTCCTGGACTCCTTTCCCCCTCATGTTATTCTCTCAGGGGATCCTGCCCATCAGTTCCCTGAGGGAGTCAAAGTCTGCTTTTCTGAAGTCCAGGGTCCATATTCTGCTGCTCTCCTTTCTTCCTTGTGTCAGGATCCTGAACTCGACCATCTCATGGTCACTGCCTCCCAGGTTCCCATCCACTTTTGCTTCCCCTACTAATTCTTCCCGGTTTGTGAGCAGCAGGTCTAGAAGAGCTCTGCCCCTAGTTGGTTCCTCCAGCACTTGCACCAGGAAATTGTCCCCTACACTTTCCAAAAACTTCCTGGATTGTCTGTGCACCGCTGTATTGCTCTCCCAGCAGATATCAGGGTGATTAAAGTCTCCCATGAGAACCAGGGCCTGCGATCTAGTAACTTCTGCTAGTTGCTGGAAGAAAGCCTCGTCCACCTCATCCCCCTGGTCTGGTGGTCTATAGCAGACTCCCACCACAACATCCCCCTTGTTGTTCACACTTCTAAACTTAATCCAGAGACTCTCAGGTTTTTCTGCGGTTTCATACAAGAGCTCTGAGCAGCCATACTCCTCTCCTACATACAATGCAACGCCCCCACCTTTTCTGCCCTGCCTGTCCTTCCTGAACAGTTTATATCCATCCATGACAGTGCTCCAGTCATGTGAGTTATCCCACCAAGTCTCTGTTATTCCAATGACATCATAGTTCCTTGACTGTGCCAGGACTTCCAGTTCTCCCTGCTTGTTTCCCAGGCTTCTTGCATTTGTGTATAGGCACTTTAGATAACTCGCTGATTGTCCCGCTTTCTCAGTCTGAGACAGGAGTCCTCCCCTCTTGCACTCTCCTGCTCATGCTTCCTCCCGGTATCCCATTTCCCCACTTACGTCAGGGCTTTGGTCTCCTTCCCCCGGTGAACCTAGTTTAAAGCCCTCCTCACTAGGTTAGCCAGCCTGCTTCCGAAGATGCTCTTCCCTCTCTTCGTTAGGTGGAGCCCGTCTCTGCCTAGCACTCCTCCTTCTTGGAACACCATCCCATTGTCGAAGAATCCAAAGCCTTCTCTCCGACACCACCTGCGTAGCCATTTGTTGACTTCCACGATTCGACGGTCACTACCCAGGCCTTTTCCCTGCACAGGGAGGATGGACGAGAACACCACTTGCGCCTGAAACTCCTTTATCCTTCTTCCCAGTGCCACGTAGTCTGCAGTGATCCGCTCAAGGTCATTCTTGGCAGTATCATTGGTGCCCAGGTGGAGAAGCAGGAAGGGGTAGCCTTCTACCCAGATCCTGGTGTGGTTTTGCAGGGACTGTAACTTGCAATTTCCACTTACTGATACCCAGGCTGGGGGGACCATCCAATATGAAAGGTGCCTGCTGGTGGAATCTCTCAGACAGCAGGTGGGAGAGCTACAGGAGGAGGTGGCTAGGTTGAGGAGGATCCGGATCCACGAGCAATTCCTGGACAGTGTCCATGTGGAGACAGCTGAGGTAGCTGTCCCAGTACACAGGACTGCTGACACACCAGTGGTGGAGGAGGAGATGGCTCAGGGTGGACACTGGCAGCTGGTTACTTCTGACAGCAGGCAGTGCTCCACCCCTGCTCCGAACCCTCCCGCCGTGGTAATAGGAAACGGTTATGCTCATCTTGATACAGGAGAGAAGGAATCACCCCCTACAGTAAAGGAGGAGAAGCCTCGTACCCCTAAGGCTAGGAGGTCTGCTGCCACCACTGCGAATAGGAAATGTAGGGTAGTGGTGGTCGGAGACTCTCTGCTGAGGGGGACGGAGGCACCCATCTGTCGCCCTGACATTTCATCTCGGGAGGTATGCTGCCTGCCGGGAGCCCGTATCCGAAATGTTACGGAGGCATTGTTGAGGATTATCCAGCCCTCTGACTACTACCCCATGCTACTCATCCATGTGGGCACAAATGATACTGCACGGTGTGACACTGAACGGATCAAGAGTGACTACAGGGCTCTGGGAGTACGGGTGAAGAAGTTTGGAGTGCAGGTGGTAGTCTCTTCGATCCTTCCTGTCAAAGGTAGGGGCCCAGGCAGAGACAGGTGCATCGTGGAGGTGAATGCCTGGCTGCGAAGATGGTGTCGCCAGGAGGGCTTTGGCTTCTTCGACCATGGGATGCTATTCCAGGTAGGACTGCTAGGCAGAGATGGCGTTCACCTTTCGAGGAGGGGAAAGACCCTATTTGGACACAGACTGGCTAACCTAGTAAGGAGGGCTTTAAACTAGGTTCGATGGGGACAGGTGAGCAAAGCCCACAAGTAAGTGGGGAACATGGAGACATGGGAGATGGGTCGGAAATAGGAGGGAGCGTGGGCTATAATGGCAGAGAGAAAGGAGGGTCAGGGCAAAACTGGGAGGCAAGATCAAACCAGTATCTTAGATGCCTATATGCAAATGCGAGAAGTATGGGTAATAAGCAGGAAGAACTGGAAGTGCTAATAAATAAATACAACTATGACATTGTTGGCATCACCGAAACTTGGTGGGATAATAAACATAATTGGAATGTTGGTGTGGATGGGTACAGCTTGCTCAGGAAGGATAGACAGGGGAAAAAGGGAGGAGGTGTTGCCTTATATATAAAAAAATGTACACACTTGGACTGAGGTGGAGATGGACATAGGAGACGGAAGTGTTGAGAGTCTCTGGGTTAGGATAAAAGGGGTAAAACAAGGGTGATGTCATGCTAGGAGTCTACTACAGGCCACCTAACCAGGAAGAAGAGGTGGATGAGGCTTTTTTTTAAACTAATGTAACCCTTCTGCCAGGCCGAGTTGATAGCAGCAAGGGCCGGGTTCAGTACATAGGGGTCCCCCCCCCAACAGCATAACACAAAACCAGCTCGAGCCCCCACCCAGTGACCTGGGAAAATCTTACACACACCCCTGGGCGCCTCAAAGAGGCAATACTTCCCCTCTCGCAAGCACAGAGCCTCGGTGTAGCAGAAAATGTTTAATAACATGAGGTAAACGACATAGAATTCAATTGGGAAAACACCACAACTAGAGTTCATAGACCAAACCATGAGCGAAGACCCACCCCAGCAAATTGGGCTGTGTCCTTTCCTGCTGGTTCTTGAAACCAGCAACCCAAAATCCCCAAAGTCCAACACCCCCAAAGTCTCTTGGGTCCAGCAACCCAAAATCACCCAAAGTCCTAAAAGTCCAACAACCTCCAAAGTCTCTGTCCCTGGTCAGTGCAGCCCCAGAGTTCAAAGGGGGGGGCGCGCAGGGTGTTAAGGGGCACCTTACGTGATCCGAGGTCGACCGGCTGCCTCTCGGTGGGGTTCCGCCGCAGCGCCCACCACGAGCCGCTCCACTCCACTCCGCCAGCTGTCCTGTGAGCCGCTCCTGCCGTCCCACTAACTGCTCTGCTCTACCAGCTGCTCCGCTCCGCTCCCAGACCTGTGAGCTGCATGGCTCAGCTCGTCGTTCCTTGGGCCACTCCAACCATCCCCGCAAGGCTCCACTAGCTGCTCCTCCAGCCATCTCCATAAACTGCTCTGCCAGCCACTTAGCAATATAGCTTCAGGCTCCCCCACTAGTTAACACAGCACTCAGTGATCTCAGCTCTTAGTAACTTTAGCTCTTTTGTGATTTCAGCTAGTAGTAAGGGAGCCCCAGTGCTGGTGCACTATTAGCCAGAAGTGAATTCAGCTCAGCAGTCTGTAACTAGACTCCTAATGGAATCAAAGTTAGCTCTGACATTCAACAGTGGGGAGAGGGGAAGGAGCAGACACCACTCGTGTTTCAGGCTTACAAAAAGGCCAAAGCCCCAACCCTCTCTCAATTCACTAGGTTTTGTAACTCATGCCCCTTGTCAAGCAAGTGCTACTTAGTTAATGGTGAATCCTTCTGTCATACAACAGTTCCACTGGCCTTGAGTCACAGAATCAGGGTAACAAAACTTTATTCTTCCTGCCCCAATAACAGAGAAACTGGGGCTCCCACACCAGCCAAAGTAACCACTTTCAGTTGTTGTTGTCGCATGCCAGGCGGGTGGGTGTGCCTATGCAAACAAGATCAGCCCCTGGAGTTCTTTTCCACACTCGCCATAATTCACCACCAGATGTCAGGGTAGAGCTCATCCTGACTCTGCTTACACTAACAAAATCATCCAAAGCCCAAGATTTGGTGGTGATGGGGGACTTCAACTATCCAGATATATGTTGGGAAAATAACACAGCGGGGCACAGACTATCCAACAAATTCTTGGACTGCATTGCAAACAACTTTTTATTTCAGAAGGTTGAAAAAGCTACTAGGGGGGAAGCTGTTCTAGACTTGATATTAACAAATAGGGAGGAACTCGTTGAGAATTTGAAAGTAGAAGGCAGCTTGGGTGAAAGTGATCATGAAATCATAGAGTTTGCAATTCTAAGGAAGGGTAGAAGGGAGAACAGCAAAATAGAGACAATGGATTTCAGGAAGGTGGATTTTGGTAAGCTCAGAGAGCTGATAGGTAAGGTCCCATGGGAATCCAGACTGAGGGGAAAAACAACTGAGGAGAGATGGCAGTTTTTCAAAGGGACACTATTAAGCGCCCAAAAGCAAGCTATTCCGCTGGTTGGGAAAGATAGAAAATGTGGCAAAAGACCACCTTGGCTTAACCACGAGATCTTGCATGATCTAAAAACTAAAAAGGAGTCGTATAAAAAATGGAAACTAGGACAGATTACAAAGGATGAATATAGGCAAACAACACAGGAATGCAGGGGCAAGATTAGAAAGGCAAAGGCACAAAATGAGCTCAAACTAGCTACAGGAATAAAAGGAAACAAGAAGACTTTTTATCAATACATTAGAAGGAAGAGGAAGACCAAGGACAGGGTAGGTCCACTGCTCAGTGAGGAGGGAGAAACAGTAACAGGAAACTTGGAAATGGCAGAGATGCTTAATGACTTCTTTGTTTCAGTCTTCACCGAGAAGTCTGAAGGAATGCCTAACACAGTGAATGCTAATGGGAAGGGGGTAGGTTTAGCAGATAAAATAAAAAAAGAAGAAGTTAAAAATCACTTAGAAAAGTTAGATGCCTGCAAGTCACCAGGGCCTGATGAAATGCATCCTAGAATACTCAAGGAGCTAATAGAGGAGGTATCTGAGCCTCTAGCTATTATCTTTGGAAAATCATGGGAGACGGGAGAGATTCCAGAAGACTGGAAAAGGGCAAATATAGTGCCCATCTATAAAAAGGGAAATAAAAACAACCCAGGAAACTACAGACCAGTTAGTTTAACTTCTGTGCCAGGGAAGATAATGGAGCAAGTAATTAAGGAAATCATCTGCAAACACTTTGAAGGTGGTAAGGTGACAGGGAATAGCCAGCAGAAATCAGGTGACCTCCTTGCCCGGAAATGGACAAAGGAGAGGAGGAGGGGCTGGAGGGGAAGTCAGTTTGAATCTGGCTGGGGACATGGAGTGGGCGCAGACGTGGGTGTCCATCTGGCTCACTGCCCCCCAAAATGGACCTGGCTGAGGGGGTCCCATTCTCTGTACCTACAAGCTCTGTTTTAGACAATGTTCCTGTCATCTAATAAACCTCTGTTTTACTGGCTGGATGAGAGTCACGGTGAATCGCAGGAAGCCGGGGGTGCAGGGCCTTGTCTCCCTCCATGCTCCGTGACAGATGCATTAACAGGTGTGTTGTGAGCAAGACACGAGAAGTCATTCTTCCGCTCTACTTGGCTCTGGTTAGGCCTCATCTGGAGTATTGTGTCCAGTTCTGGGCACCGCATTTCAAGAAAGATGTGGAGAAATTGGAGAGGGTCCAGAGAAGAGCAACAAGAATGATTAAAGGTCTTGAGAACATGACCTATGAAGGAAGGCTGAAAGAATTGGGTTTGTTTAGTTTGGAAAAGAGAAGACTGAGAAGGGACATGATAGCAGTTTTCAGGTATCTAAAAGGGTGTCATAAGGAGGAGGGAGAAAACTTGTTCACCTTAGCCTCTGAGGATAGAACAAGAAGCAATGGGCTTAAACTGCAGCAAGGGAGGTTTAGGTTGGACATTAGGAAAAAGTTCCTAACTGTCAGGGTGGTTAAACACTGGAATAAATTGCCTAGGGAGGTTGTGGAATCTCCATCTCTGGAGATATTTAAGAGTAGGTTAGATAAATGTCTATCCGGGATGGTCTAGACAGTATTCGGTCCTGCCATGAGGGCAGGGGACTGGATTTGATGACCTCTCAAGGTCCCTTCCAGTCCTAGAATCTATTAATGTGATTCCCTGTTCTGTTCATTCCCTCTGGGGCACTTGGCATTGGCCACTGTCAGAGGACAGGATACTGGACTAGATGGACCTTTGGGCTGACCCAGTCTGGCTGTTCTTATGTGGGGCAGTGTGTTCTGCCTCATGTTCTTGAGTTCTACAACCAAAAGTTCTTTTACTGCGCCGCTCTCTGCTCCCTCACCACACCCCACTCACAGTGGTTGTCCTTAGTCAGAGAGGACCCAGGGTTCAGTTGAGCGTGACCCCCTCAATCAGGCCAGGCTATGCACAGATCTGGTGCCCTTTGCTCATACAATAAAGGTAACAACATTGATAACAACATTTCATTGCCCTGCATTCTGTACTAAAGTGATTTGTAACCCAACACCAGCCAAATCTGATCCAACGCTGTCTGCTGGATACCGAGGCAGAGTGGGTGTGGTTATGTAAATACAGTGTGCTCCTGAAGCCTGTCCCCTCCCCACCTAGCTGTCAGGGAGAGCGCATTCCAATCCTGCTTACAGTTAAATCTCTTCTACGGCGCAGTCACTCTCTCAATACATGTGCTTTAATGCCACAAATGATTCTCTCTGACCAGACTCTGTCAGCTCATCAAACTCACAGGAGGAGAGGGGGATCACTCAGTGGTTTGAGCATTGGCCTGCTAAACCCAGGGTTGTGAGCTCAATCCTTGAGGGGGCCACTTAGGGATCTGGAGCAAAATCAGTACTTGGTCCTGCTAGTGAAGGCAGGGGGCTGGACTCGATGACCTTTCAAGGTCCCTTCCAGTTCTAGGAGATGGGATATCTCCAGGAATCACTATTATTATTTACTGAGTTTCCTTAGTTCTCTGACCTATTGCTCCCTGGTGTCATCTGTAAAAAATGTGTCTCTCAAAGATCTCATTCCTTTTTGGCACGCAACGTTCCTCAGATTTAATCAGTATTTTACTTAACTTCATGCTTTCATCTTCTTCAACCGTAAAGTTGTTATAACTATCCAATGCTTCCTCCCCGACAACATGCAAAAAGACTGAGGATTTCACTTGATCATGTCTCTCCTCTGCCCCTCTGGCTGCTAAATACCATTCAGATCTCTCTCCGAATTTTTACAAGTTCTCTGCAGTGTTGCCTGACAATTGCAGACTGGATGGAGGTTGCAACATGTCTATTTTGGGCTTCCCCTCCCCCCTCCTCTTAAACTAGTCAGGCTACTCTTGGCTTCATAAAATACATACACAAGCCTTTGTTCTTCTCTGTTTGCTGCTCCACGCGCTCCCTTGCCTCTGCTTTCAGTTTCAAAGACAGGAGTTAACTACCCAATGACGCCCGTCTCCTCCTCATTGGGCACCTGAGCCCGTGTCATGATCTCGGGGTTCCTTAAACAACAAACCCGTGAATGAGAGAGGAATACAACTCTGAGTAAACAAACTGGAGCTTCCAGAGAATTGCTGTGTACTGCGCCACTGTGTCCTCACCCCACCTTCCTTCCAGGGCACATTGCTATATTCCTAGAGTTGCCATGCTGCCCTTTCTGAGGGAGTGTCCCTAAATTATAATCTTTCACAAACGTACCTCTACAGTTGGATGGCCCCGAGGGGCATGTGGGGTGTGATTCCTGCAGATAAGGGTGATGGGCGGAAACAGCAAACATCTAACTCCTCACAGGAGCGACACCTTGGTTTGCACAGATCCACAGCTGCTCTAGCCAGAAGGAACCATTAAGACCATCTAGTCTGAACTCCTGCATCACACAGGGCAGAGACCCCACCCAGTGAGTTCTGTTTGAAGCCCAGAGCGTCTGGTTTTGGTAAAGCAGATCTGTAGAACTGACCAGTCCCCACCATTATTTACCCCTCGACAAATTCCTCTAGCCCCTGGTAAGATCTCAGCGGTGATTTTATATTCTCTTCCAGATCATTGAAGACTTGTCTGGCACTGGGCTGAGAACCAATCCCTGCAAGTCCCCACTACAAATACCCCCACTGGATGGGGATTTCCCAATGACCATTTCTGAGATCTATCAGTTAGCCAGTTCTTCATTTATTTAATGTGGGCGACGCTGATTTTGTGTAGTATACTGTTGTATACTTCGTTTTCTAATCAGAATATCAAGCAGCACTAAGCCTAATGCCTTCGATTGTTTAAATATATCATTTCACAAGGCAAAATATCAGATCCCAGATTCAGATTCCGAGGCCAGAAGGGACCCCTGTGCGCATTTAGTCTGACCTCCTGTGACAATGCGGTTCTGGCGGAACCCAACTGAGAGTGCCAACTCAGGACAAATTGCTCAAACAGGGCAGTTACAGCCCAAGGCTGGGGTTTTCCCACCTCTAAGGCAAACCAAACCAACCAGACTAAGAGGACTTCGGTCTCACCCCACTGGCTAACCGCAAGTCTCATAAGCAATCTCCTTGGACACTCCAGTTTCCCAGATTACCACCAGTGCCACTCATTATGGGGACAAATGGTTATGAAAACCAAGACCCCAGTAAAAGAAAAAGGTTCTCCTGATCCCAAAGGACCAAGCCCCAGACCCAGGTCAATATACAAATCAGATCTTATCCACAAATCACGCTGTTGCCAATCCTTTAGAATCTAAAATCTAAAGGTTTATTCATAAAAGGAAAAAGATAGAGGTGAGAGTTAGAATTGGTTAAATGGAATCAATTACATACAGTAATGGCAAAGTTCTTGGTTCAGGCTTGCAGCAGCGATAGAATAAACTGCAGGTTCCAATCAAGTCTCTGGAGTACATCCCCCGCTGGGATGGGTCCTCAGTCCTTTGTTCAAAGCTTCAGCTTGTAGCAAAGTTCCTCCAGAGGTGTGAAGCAGGATTGAAGACGCAATGGAGATGAGGCATTAGCCTTATATAGTCTTTTCCAGGTGTAAGAACACCCCTTTGTTCTTACTGTGGAAAATTACAGCAAAATGGAGTCTGGAGTCACATGGGCCAGTCCCTGCATACTTTGCTGAGTCTCAAGGCATATTTGCCTTTTCTCAATGAGTCCATTGTATAGCTGATGGTTCTTAATGGGCCATCAAGCAGGCTAGGCAGAGCTAACACCAGCTTGTCTGGGATGTCACCCAGAAGCATAGCATAAGTTTGCAACACAGACAGTATAGAGCCAATATTCATAACTTCGACTATAACACTGATACACACATATAGACAGCATAATTATAACCAGTAATCCATAACCTTGTCTTAGACACCCCATTTGACCCCCTTTATACAAGATTTGGGTGCCACTACAGGACCTTGGTTGCAACAATGATCTATATGGTCCCAGATTATATCAATAACGTCACACCTCCTGCATCCCACAGGCCAGAGAACCAACCAGGGGGCAGGGCACTCATGGTCTGAGAGCTGAATCAGTGACTGCATGGGACCACTGGGCTCTGATTGGCTGAGACAATTCCACCCAGCCGCCTGGATCATGACATCGGTGCTCTCCCTATGGCTAACAAACGAGATCTGGGAAAGTTCCTGTTCCAGGTGCTTTAACATCCAGTTGCCCAAGGTTGTAGATGAAAGCCTTCTCCTCCCCAAACATTTGCTCAGGGCTCTGGCTCTGAATGCAGCTGCTCTATGTTCTTTGACTAAGGCCTGGTCTACACTGGGGGAGGTGGGTCGATCTACGTTACGCAACTTCAGCTACGTGAATAACGTAGCTGAAGTCGACGTACTTAGATCTACTCACTGCGGTGTCTTCACTGTGGTGAGTCGACTGCTGCCGCTCTCCCGTCGACTCCGCCTGCACCACTCATACAGGAATCGACAGGAGAGCACTCAGGGGTCGATTTATCGCGTCTACGACCCCCGCTGGATTGATCACTGCCCGCTGATGCAGCGGGTAGTATAAACATACCCTAAGACTTTTCACAGGGCCTCAATTTTTGGGTCCTCAACTGGGCTCTGGGCAGGACAGCTGTTCCCTGGCCTGAAGGAGGCGCTGGAAGGGAGGGGGAGCAGTTGATCAGCTGGGCTTGCAGACCCCAGTTTGAGAAATGCTGGGATAGGGCACTCTATCCTGAGAAGCAATGACTCTGAAAAAGTTAGGGCTCATGGTGGATAATCAGGTGACCAGGAGATCCCAATGCAAGGCAGTGACCGAAAGGGCTAATGCAATCCTCAAATGTGTAAACAGGGGAATTTCGAGTAGGAGCAGAGAGGTTATTTTACCTCTGTATATGGCACTGGTGTGACCACTGCTGGAATCCTCTGTCCAGCTCTGGTGCCCACAGTTCAAGAAGGATGTTGATGATAAATTGCAGAGGGTTCAAAGAAGAGCCGTGAGAATGATTAAAGGGTTGGAAAACATGCTTGATCATTAAGGCTATGATTATGTCACAAAGGTCATGGAATCCATGACTTCCATTGACCTCTGTGACATTTTCTGCCCCGAGGGCTGGAGCTCCCAGCCAGTCCTGCGCCCCGCAGCTCCCAGCCCCTGGCCTGGTGGTGGGGGGAACACACCACAGCTGCCCAGCTGTGACAGGCGAGCAGCAGACCCCCTGCAGCTGCCCAGGCATCATGGGCGGCGGGGGGGACCCTGCAGCTACCAGCTGCCCGGGGGCGAGGGGACCCCTCAGCAGTCCAGCCCCTCGGGCAAGGTGACCTGGGGGGGGGGGGACCCAGGAGCCCAGCAGCAGTGGGTGCTGAACCCATCTACCCCTCTTGTCAGGGATATTTGTAGTGAAAGTCAGGGACAGGGCCTGGGCTTCCATGAATTTTTGTTTATTGCCCGTGGCCTGTCCATGACTTTTACTAAAAATATCCATGATAAAAACTTAGCCTTAATGATGATGATAGACTCAAGGTGCTCAACCTGTTTAGCTTAACAAAGAGAAGGTTAAGGGGTGACTTGATCACAGCCTTGTTGAGATGAGTTCCTGTCTGCATCCTGTAAAAACTTGCCCATACCGGTATTGCCCTGGCCTCTTCTTTTGTCATTCAGTGTTGCACGCATTCTAAAACAATATGCATTTCCTTACCTTTTGAGGGCGAAGCCAGACTTTGAGGCACCTGCTCCCCTACTTGGTGTAAACTTTGCTTGTGCCAATCAGAAACGAACACAAACAGGTTTTGGGCCCCGTCCCCTATGACACTTCTATGATGTCATAGTTGGTACTTTAGGCCTGCCTGCCATGTGCAGGCAGGGAGAGGAGAAAGAAAAATGAATCCTGTGTATCCTGTGTACACCCGTAACCGAGCCTGATCACCTCGAAGCCTCTCTCTCAGCTCACGTGTTTCAAACAGAGTTTCTACGTTTGCCGGTCGTTATGCATTGGTTTGTATTTGTAAGTATCAGTTATTACTGAATGCTGCATCTTTGTTTATAAATATTGTTAGTAGATATTTTAGTCATTGTGTGTTTTAAGTTTCATTAACTCTATTAGCTAATCATACGCTGCTCCCTTACCCCTTGTAATTATCCCCAATAAAACTTTAAATTGATTAATTTTAGTTGTGTGTGTGTGTCTACAGTTTGCATCGTGACCCATACTCTCCTTGCATCCCTTACCAATATAGTCTATTGCCACGTGCAGCCTGGTAAATAACAGGCCTGCATTTTCTTTCGCCCCTGCGAGTACGTGGCAATCCACAAGCGTGTGGGTACCTACACGGTGAACAAATATTTGATAATGAGCTCTTCACTCTAGCAGAGAACAGGCTAACAGAGTGTGTGTGTGTGTGGGGGGGCATTTAACACTGTTACAGTTTACAAGCATTGGGGTGGATTCTCCATCACTGGCAATTTTTAAATCACAATTGGATATTTTTCTAAAAGATCTGTTCTAGGAGTTATTGTGGGGCAGGTCTTTGGCCCGTGTGACACAGGAGGCCACAGTGGTCCCTTCTGGCTTTTAAAAAAGGGGTAAACAGTGAGGTGGCAAAATCTGCAGATGATACAAAACTACTCAAGATAGTTCAGTCCCCGGCAGACTGTGAAGAGCTACAAAGGGATTTCCGAAAACTGGGTGAGTGGGCAACAAAATGGCAGATGAAATTCAATGTTGAAAAATGCAAAGTAATGCACATCGGAAAACATAATCCCAACTATACATATAAAATGATGGAGTCTAAATTAGCTGTTACCACTCAAGAAAGATCTTGGAGTTTCTGTGGATTGTTCTCTGAAAACATCCACTCAATGTGCAGCGGCAGTCAAAAAAGGGAACAGAATGTTGGACATCATTAAGAAAGGGATAGATAAGAAGACAGAAAATATCATGTTGCCTCTATATAAATCCATGGTAAGTCCACATCTTGAATACTGCGTGCAGATGTGGTCTCCCCGTCTCAAAAAAGATATATTGGAATTGGAAAAGATGCCCTTCAGAGAAGGGCAACAAAAATGATTAGGGGTATGGAACGGCTGCTGTATGAGGAGAGATTAATAAGACTAGACTTTTCAGCTTGGAAAAGAGACGACTAAAGGGGTATATGATAAAGGTCAATCTTGATGGTTGTGGAGAAAGTAAATAAGGAAGTGTTATGTACTTCTTTACATATCACAAGAACTCAGGGTCACCCAATTAAATTAATAGGCAGCAGGTTTAAAAACTAACAAAAAGAATGACTTTTTTGCATAATGCACAGTCAACCTGTGGAACTCTTTGCCAGGGGATGTTGTGAAGGCCAAAACTTTAATGGGGTCCAAGAAAGAACTAGATAATTTCATGGTGGAGAGGTCCATCAATGGTAGGGTGACCATATGTCGCATATTTTGGCTGGGACAGTCCCTTTTTTAAGCCCTGTCCCAGCCATCCCGACTTTTTTGGCAAAAATGGGCATTTGTCCCATTTGCTTTTGGCCACTGATCAAGTTGACAAGAACAAATGGGACAAAGGCCGACTTTTATTTAAAAAGTGCGGTGCGAGGCAGAGGAATGTGCGGCGGGGGGTGGAGGGAGGGCGAGTGGAGATGCCAGCCCTGTGCAGTGGGGAGGCAGGGCTGGAGGGGGCTAGGCAGGGAACCAGTGACAGCCTCGAGTGGGGGGCTGGCAGGGTTTGAGTGACCACTGACAGTCGGGGGGGGAGGAGCTCCTTGAGCAAGCAGCTGGGGCAGCCCATTGGTCTGACCCAGTGTGGCCGTTCTTATGTTCATAACAACCCCCCCCCCCACACGCACACACAAATAATCCCTGCTCTTTCGCGCCTTGCAAGTATTCCACACTCAGTGACAGTCCTGCTGAGCTGGTCACCTCTCGTTGGACATCCAGGTCACATGGTATGTCCTCATCACTGAATGAACCTTACTTACAATCTGGTTGCCAGGTGAAGTCACAGTTACATTTGCTTTCCCCGAATATTCTCCAGCATTCACGGGAGTGAGCATTTGACAGAACAAGGAGCAATGGCCTCAAGTTGCAGTGCGGGAGGTCTAGGTTGGATATTAGGAAAAACTATTTCACTAGGAGGGTGGTGAAGCACTGGAATGGGTTACCTAGGGAGGTGGTGGAATCTCCTTCCTTAGAGGTTTTTAAGGTCAGGCTTGACAAAGCCCTGGCTGGGATGATTTAGTTGGGAATTGGTCCTGCTTTGAGCAGGGGGTAGGACTAGATACCTCCTGATGTCCCTTCCAATCCTGATATTCTATGAGTGGTCGGCTTTCTGCAGGCGTTCCCACCAGTGCCCTCACTGGCCCAAGTGTCCCGGGCTGAATGCCAACTGGGGGCGAACGGAGCCAGTAGGAAACCAGTTCTGTCCTCTAGTGACTATTCAGGGCAGTTTGGGAGCTATTGTTTCAGCTCGCACGAGTCGCTGAAATTGTTCTTTGGGGCTCTCATGTTTTTGCAGCGAATCCCTTCCCCCATCCAGGTCATTCCTACATCCCAGAGTGGTCCTACCTCCATCACCTCCTTCCCTGCCAACGGGCGGAAGGGCAGGGCCAGCTCCAGCTTTTTTGCCGCCCCAAGCGGGGTGTGTGTGTGTGTGTGAAACAAAACCCCGATTGAGCTGCCACAGAAGAGGAAGAGAAGGAGTGAAGGACCCGCTGCCGAAGACCCAGATGTGCCGCCCCAATAACGGACGGACTGATGCCCCTTTCTATTGGCCGCCCCAGGCACCTGCTTCCTTTTCTGGTCCCTGGAGCCAGCCCTGTGGAAGTGACACAGCTCTGCTGGGTTTCGCCAATAGATGTACAATGAAGAGGGATGGTCTGTAAGTCTGTCTGTCGTGCAGTCAGTCCCTCCTGCCCCTCAGCTCCTCTGTACCGTCACAGATCCCTGTCCAGTTTCCAGAGTGTTAGACCTGTTACGTCTGGACCCAGGAACTGGCCAATTAAGACAGGGGCAGAGAGCTAAGGAACCTGCTTCTTTATTCAGCTGCTGCATTGCATCTTGTTCCACCACGCTCCACAGCTTTGCTACCAGGAGTCTTGATGGGCACAGATGCCCTCTAGTGGGGAAACATGGAGCCCGCACAATTACATCGCATGCATTACAGTCCTCCCCTGCATTGAGTTGTTACCGCCCCCCCTAAATACCTAACCCAACATTATACATTTCAGCAGCTAGAACTGCAGAGGACAGAAGAGACGAGCTGAGTGAGAGGTTGTTCTGCCTCTGTGCCACTCGTCCGCCTCAGCTAGCAACTATTTCACCTGCCGACTGAGCAGCTCGGCTGGGTGCCGTTGGCACACAGGGTAGCATCGCTCAGGTTCTGCAGTAGACACTTGAACAGGTGCTTTGGGTGACAATTCAGGTTCTGGTTCCCCTGTGCCAGGAATCAATGGAACTACAGTGTCCTGAACTTCAGCATTCGGATCATTCAGATCAGGTACAGATGGTGTCCTGACACTTCATTTTGGGGGTAAATTCCAAATCTGCTCTGCTCAATTTCCTGGTGCAAGTGCTGGAGGAACCAACTAGGGGCAGAGCTCTTCTCGACCTGCTGCTTACAAACCAGGAAGAATTAGGAGGGGAAGCAAAAGTGGATGGGAACCTGGGAGGCAGTGACCATGAGATGGTCGAGTTCAGGATCCTGACACAAGGAAGAAAGGAGAGCAGAAGAATATGGACCCTGGACTTCAGAAAAGTCCCCTCTGGAAAGGAGTCCAGGAGAGCTGGCAGTATTTTAAAGAAGCCTTATTGAGGGCGCAGGAACAAACCATCCCGATGTGCAGAAAGAATAGCAAATATGGCAGGCAACCAGCTTGGCTTAACAGTGAAATTTTCAGTGAGCTTAAACTCAAAAAGGAAGCTGACAAGAAGTGGAAACTTGGAAAGATGACCAGGGAGGAGTATAAAAATATTGCTCGAGCATGCAGGGGTGTAATCAGGAAGTCCAAAACACACTTGGAGTTGCAGCTAGCAAGAGATGTTAAGAGTAACAAGAAGGGTTTCTTCAGGTATGTTAGCAACAAGAAGAAAGTCAAGGAAAGTGTGGGCCCCTTACTGAATGAGGGAGGCAACCTAGTGACAGAGGATGTGGAAAAAGCTAATGTACTCAATGCTTTTTTTTGCCTCTGTCTTCACGAACAAGGTCAGCTCCCAGACTACTGCACTGGGCAGCACAGTATGGGGAGGAGGTGACCAGCCCTCTGTGGAGAAAGAAGTGGTTCGGGACTATTTAGAAAAGCTGGACGAGCACAAGTCCATGGGGCTGGATGCACTGCATCCGAGGGTGCTAAAGGAGTTGGCGGATGTGATTGCAGAGCCATTGGCCATTATCTATGAAAATTCATGGTGTTCGGGGGTGGTCCCGGATGGCTGGAAAAAGGCTAATGTAGTGCCCATCTTTAAAAAAGGGAGGAAGGAGGATGCGGGGAACTATAGGCCAGTCAGCCTCACCTCAGTCCCTGGAAAAATCATGGAGCAGGTCCTCAAGGAATCAATTCTGAAGCACTTAGAGGAGAGGAAAGTGATCAGGAACAGTCAGCATGGATTCACCAAGGGCAAGTCATGCCTGACTAACCTAATTGCCTTCTATGACGAGATAACTGGCTCTGTGGATGAGGGGAAAGCAGTGGATGTGTTATTCCTTGACTTTAGCAAAGCTTTCGATACGGTCTCCCACAGTATTCTTGCCGCCAAGTTAAAGAAGTATGGGCTGGATGAATGGACTATACGGTGGATAGAAAGCTGGCTAGATCGTCAGGCTCAACGGGTAGTGATCAATGGCTCCATGTCTAGTTGGCAGCTGCTATCAAGCGGAGTGCCCCAAGGGTCAGTCCTGGGGCCGGTTTTGTTCAATATCTTCCTTAATGATCTGGAGGATGGCGTGGACTGCACCCTCAGCAAGTTTGCAGATGACACTAGATTTGGAAGAGTGGTAGCTATGCTGGAGGGTAGGGATGGGATACAGAGGGACCTAGACAAATTAGAGGATTGGGCCAAAAGAAATCTGATGAGGCTTAGCAAGGACAAGTGCAGAATCCTGCACTTAGGACGGAAGAATCCCATGCACTGTTACAGACTAGGGACCGAATGGCTAGGCAGCAGTTCTGCAGAAAAGGACCTAGGGGTCACAGTGGACGAGAAGCTGGATATGAGTCAACAGTGTGCCCTTGTTGCCAAGAAGGCTAACGACATTTTGGGCTGTATAAGTAGGGGCATTGCTAGCAGATGGAGGAACGTGATCATTCCCCTCTATTCAGTATTGGTGAGGCCTCATCTGGAGTACTGTGTCAGTTTTGGGCCCCAAAGAGTCCAGCGGAGGGCAACAAAAATGATTAGGGGGCTGGATCACATGACTTATGAGGAGAGGCTGAGGGAACTGGGATTGTTTAGTCTGCAGAAGAGAAGAATGAGGGGGGATTTGATAGCTGCTTTCAACTACCTGAAGGGGTGGGGGGTCCAAAGAGGATGGATCTAGACTGTTCTCAGTGGTACCAGATGAGAGAACAAGGAGTAATGGTCTCAAGTTGCAGTTGGGGAGGTTTAGGTTGGATATTTGGAAAACTGTTTCACTAGGAGGGTGGTGAAGCACTGCAATGGGTTCCCTAGGGAGGTGGTGGAATCTCCTTCCTTAGAGGTTTTTAAAGTCAGGCTTGACAAATCCCTGGCTGGGATGATTTAGGTGGGAATTTTTCCTGCTTTGAGCAGGGGGTTGGTTTCACGGAGTGTGGGGGAGTCAGGGCCCTGCACCCTCACTTCCTGCGATTCACCGTGACTCTCAGACAGACAGTAAAACAGAAGCTTTATTAGATGACAGGAACACAGTTCCAAGCAGGGCTTGTAGGTACAACCAGGATCCCTCGGCCAGGTCCCTCTGAGGGGCAAGGATCTTAGACGCCAGACTTGGGGTTCCCTGCCTCTTCCCAGCCAGCCCAAACTGAAACCAAAACCCCTGCAGCCAGCTCTCTCCCCCTCTCCCTTTGTCCAGTTTCTTGGGCAAAGGTGTCGCCGCCTCACCCCACCCCATTCCTGGCTCAGGTTACAGGCTCAGGTATCGTCCCTCACCTAAAGTCACCCCCTGCTCGCCCATCCCCCATGCAGACAGTCCCAGTGAAAATAGACGACATTCCCAGGTCAATCTGCCCCACTCCCGGGGTTGGACTAGATGATCTCCTGAGGTCCCTTCCACCCCTGATATTGTGGCTACGTCCTCACTACATGGGGGGGGGTCGATTTAAGATACGCAAATTCAGCTACGCGAATAGCGTAGCTGAATTCGATGTATCGGAGCCGACTTACCCCACTGTGAGGACGGCGGCAAAATCCACCTCCGCGGCTCCCCGTCGACTGCACTTACTCCCACCTCTGCTGGTGGAGTAAGCATGTCAATTCGGGGATCGATTGTCGCGTCCCGACGGGACGCCATAATTCGATCCCCGAGAGATCGATTTTTACCTGCCGATTCAGGCGGGTAGTGTAGACCTGCCCTGTATGTCAGTTTCTTAAATGTTTTACTGGCTCTGCCCTTTAAAACTTCCTCTTACCTGAATCAATGTCAGAAATCACCTGTTTCAAAGTACCTGGTGTAATGGGAGCTGAGGGCAGATGGACGATGTTAGGAAACATTAACCACTTTGCAAACATTCCATGGAAGCCTCCTTTAAACATCCTTTAATCGCCAAGTATTTACTATCACGCAAATGTCCTGTTGAGGTGCTAAAGTGGATGAGGAGGAGCCCTCAACATTAAATCAGCAGAATACCAATTTGGAAAATTCTTTTAATGCTTTTCCTAGTTTCTATACACTCCAAAATTTTGGACTCCGGACCCCAAATGTGTTTTATTACCTAGGCCTGGCCAGGTAATACCTAGGCCTGGCCAGGGAGCGTTTGAGGTTAAACTGCAGTTTTCAAATAAATGCAGAGCCCTATGTGGCTGATAAGGCCCAACCCCACCTGATAATAATGTCCATGAGTATCATGAAAACAAACTGATCTGTGTTTGTTATGTTGACTGTAATATTTACTTTGCAATTCCAGGCTAATGATAAAAGATTAATAAGCTTGTAAAGCTGGGTGTCAGTCAGAGGTTGTATTAAATATTCCACAAATAGCAGTAATCAGTAAGGAAATGTTTGTTTAGGAAAATATTTTTGTGACAGAATCATCTAGGCACCAGGATGTGAGATGGAGCTGACATTTGGGATGGGAACTTTTCTAGCTCTTATCAGAGGGGTAGCCGTGTTAGTCTGAATCTGTAAAAAGCAACAGAGGGTCCTGTGGCACCTTTAAGAAGTATTGGAGCATAAGCTTTCGTGGGTGAATGCCCACTTGCGTCTGATGAATGCCCACTTGCGTCTGATGAAGTGGGCATTCACCCACGAAAGCTTACGCTCCAATACTTCTGTTAGTCTTAAAGGTGCCACAGGACCTTCTGTTGCTTTCTAGCTCTTGTTATCTTTAGTATCAGAATTATGGAGAGGCAGCAGCCTCTGCATAGTTAAGCTTACCATTCAATTTCAGTTTAAAGCTGAATTTTGCATGGTCTCTAAAATCTAGAATAAGAATCATAGAACTCAACTCCCGAAAGAGCTTCAACACCAGCCGCCTCGGAGCCTGAACAGGAACGCGGAGGGGACAAGCCCACTTACTGGCTTCTCAGAACAGGGTCTGAGCCTAGAACCACAGCACAGGTCTCTGCTCTTGGAGCTAGAGGAGTATCTCCTTCACCCAGTAGTAGCTGGCTCTTATGCGGATCAGTGACTAGCAGGGAACACCTAACGAACCAGTGAGTCATGCTGACTTAGCCCCATAATTATAGCTTTGAACCTATGGGAAGCAGGTATTCTTCACCTTTTACAGTGAGAGTAATTAACCGAACTCAACAGATACCACAAGGTCATTAGTGGCCGAGTCAGGGCGAGCACCTAGGTCCTTCACAGCCACTTAGCCACCCTGAAGAACTGGGCCTGCTGTCTCTGCTTGGCTATGCAGACTATCCAAGGAGGCCTGTCTGGCCAAGCCACGTCTCTAAAGCACCCTGAGACACCAGGTGAATTTGCCTCGCAAAGAACTGAGTGCACAGGGAGCAGTTAAGGAGGAAAGGGACATTGCAGAGAAGAGAAATGTCTTCTCCATGGCAGTTGTTGAGCAGATTGCTGTCCAGGACCTGCTCTTTCCAGCTCATGAAGATTGGGAGCTGTCGGGGCTGGGCGTGCCAGAAGAGGAGATACTGGAGCAAACTGACAATTTAAAGTCCCGACACCCAGCTGAGACGTTCTGTGCTGAAAGGGGATTTATGAATGAAGTGACTGAGCAACCGGCGATAGTATCTGATCTCCCATTGAGAGCAGGTTCTGGATTGGAGAGCAGCAGATGCAGGACCTCTATTGTTAAAAGGCTCTACGGAGGTCTAGGGAATTGCAGAGCAGTGAGTCTTACTGCAGGACCCAGTGAACTGCTTGAGTTGACCATTAAAATCAGATGATAAGCAGCTAGCAAGGCACGCTATGAGACGGACAGCCCAGCATGGCTCTGCAAAGGAAATGGGCCTCACGGAATCTCTTAGGCTTTGTCTACGCTGGCAAGTGAAAGACACAATTTTTGTCATTCAGAGGTGTTAAAAAAACACTCCTCCGAAAGACAAAAGTTTTGCCAACAACAAGTGCCGGTGGGAACAGCACTTTGTCGGCATGACACCAGTCATGATTTTATAGACCTCTATCATATCCCCCCTTAGTCATCTCTTTTCCAAGATGAAAAGTCCCAGTCTTAGTAATTGCTCCTCATATGGCAGCCATTCCATACCCCGAAGCCTTTTTGTTGCCCTTTTCTGAACCTTTTCCAATTCCAATATATCTTTTTTTGAGATGAGGCGACCACATCTGCACGCAGTATTCAAGCTGTGGATGTACCATGGATTTATATAGAGGCAATATGATATTTTCTGTCTTATTATCTATCCCTTTCTTAATGATTCCCAACATTCTGTTCGCTTTTTTGACTGCCACTGCACAGGGAGTGGATGATTTCAGAGAACTCTCCACAATGACTCCAAGATCTCTTTCTTGAATGATAACAGCTAATTTAAACCCTATTATTTTTCATGTATAGTTGGGATTATGTCTTCCAATGTGCATTACTTTGCATTTATCAACACTGAATTTCATCTGCCATTTTGTTGCCCAGTCACCCAGTTTTGCGAGATCCTTTTGTAGCTCTTCACAGTCTGCCGGGGACTTAACCATCTTGAATAGTTTTGTATCATCTGCACATTTTAGCAACTCACTGTTTACTCCTTTTTCCAGATCATTTATGAATATGTTGAATAGGACTGGGCCCAGTACAGACCCTTGGGGGGACACAACTATTTACCTCTCTCCATTCTGAAAAATGACCATTTATTCCCACCCTTTGTTTCCTATCATTTAACCAGTTACCAATTCAGGAGAGGACCTTCCCTCTTATCCCGTGGCAGCTTACTTTGCTTAAGAGCCTTTGGTGAGGGACCTTGTCAAAGGCTTTCTGAAAATCTAAAAGTACACTATATCCACTGGATCACCCTTGTCCACATGCTTGTTGACCCCCTCAGAGAGTTCTAGTAGATTGGTGAGGCATGATTTCCCTTAAAAACCATGTTGACTCTTGCCCAACAAATTATGTTCATCCATGTGTCTGACAATTTTGTTCTTTACTATAGTTTCAACCAGTTTGCCCGGAACTGAAGTCAGGCTTACTGGCCTGTAATTGCCCCGGTCACCTTTGGAGCCCTTTTTAAAAATTGGCGTCTGTGACATTATTGACAGAATATCTAACCGTATAGATCATTGTTGTAACCCCTGTTATATATTTGCAGCAAATATTGTACAAAGGTTGTCATGTGAGGCTCTGGAACTGCTCCCTACAAAGCCTGTCAGGACTCTGGTGAAGTCTCCTCTCTGTGAGAGACTGTCTCCAGGGCATGCAGCTCACACGGCTTGCACCTTCCTGGGTCTAACCTTGGAGCATTCAGCATCCTCTGCCCCTCCATGCACTTCCCACAGCAAGTCCGCCCAGGTGGGGTCCTGGGGAAGCCAGAGGGTCCTGCACCCCCACTTCGCAGTCAGACGTGACTCTCAGCCAGCCAGTAAAACAGAGGTTTATTAGATGACAGGAACACGATCTAAAACAGAGCTTGTAGGTACAGAGAACAGGACCCCTCAGCCGGGTCCATTTTGGGGGGCAGTGAGCCAGACACCCATGTCTGCACTCACCCCTCGTCCCCAGCCAGCTCCAAACTGACTCCCTCTCCAGCCCCTCCTCCTCTGGGCTTTGTCTCTTTACCGGGCCAGGCAGTCACCTGATCTCTTTGTTCTCCAACACCTTCAGTTGACATTTTTGCAGAGGAGGGGCCCCGGCCATTAGTTGCCAGGAAACAGAGTGCCGGCCATTCTCTGTCCAGACAGCATCACAGGGGCCTTCTTGGGCTCTGCAACAATTACACCCCCTTTTCCCCCCACCTAGATACCTAAGAAATGCATAGGGGAAACTGAGGCACCCACACAGTATTCAGAGAAAACATTAAGAACATTCCCACTTCATCACATGAGGTGTCTATTGGAAGGTTATGATTGGCTATTTATAACGATGCTATCTGTATATGTGTATCATTTTTGTAGTTGAAGTTATGAATATTGGCTCTAGACTGTCTGTATTTCAAACTTGTGCAATGCTTCTGGGGAACACCCAGACAAGTTGGTGTCAGCTCTGCCTAGCCTGCTTGATGGCCCATTAAGGAAAATGTCTCCTGCTGTGAAGGCAGGGGGCTGGACTTGATGACCTTTCAGGGTCCCTTCCAGTCCTATGAGACAGGTATATCTCCATTAAAAAAAAACAACAAAAAACCATCAGCTATACAATTGACCCATTGAGAGAAGGCAGATACGCCTTGTGACTCAGCAAAGTCTACCGGGACTTGCCTATGGACAGAACTCTGAGGTTTTCCAGGCCATGTGATGGGCGGCTTGTCTTTGGAACAAAGAAAGCAGAGACCACATGGCAAGAGACTATAAAAAGCTGCTGCAGCTTCTCCAACTTGTCTTCAATCCTGCTTCTGACCTCTGGAGGGGCTTCGCTACAAACTGAAGCTCTGAACAAAGGACTGAATGACCCATCCCAGCTGGGGATGTTCCAGAGACTTGATTTGAACCTGCAGTTTATTCTATCACTGCTACAAGCCTGAACCAAGAACTTTGCCATCACTGTATGGAATTGATTCCATTTAACCAATTCTAGCTCTCATCTCTATCTTTTTCCTTTTATGAGTAAACCTTTAGATTTTAGGTTCTAAAGGATTGGCAACAGCGTGATTTGTGGGTAAGATCTAAGTTGTATATTGACCTGCATCTGGGGCTTGGTCCTTTGGGATCGAGAGAACCTCTTTTCTTTTACTGGGGTATTGGTTTTCATAACCATTCGTCCCCATATCGAGTGGCACTGATGGTGATACTGGGAAACTGGAGTGTCCTAGGGAATTGCTTGTGTGACTTGTGGTTAGCCAGTGGGGTGAGACCAAAGTCCTCTCTGTCTGGCTGGTTTGGTTTGCCTTGGTGTGCATAGAAACCCCAGCCTTGGGCTGTAACTGCCCTGCTTTAAGCAATTTGTCCTGAATTGGCACTCTCAGTTGGGTCCCACCAGAACCAGCATCGTTACAGTGTCACATTAGCTATCCTCCAGTCATCTGGTACAGAAGCTGATTTAAATGTTAGGTTACACACTACAGTTAGTAGTCCTGCAATTTTACATTTGAGTTCCTTCAGAACTCTTGGGTGAATACCATCTGGTCCTGGTGACTTATTACCGTTTAGGTTATCAATTTGTTCCAAAACCTCCTCTAACGACATCTCAATCTGGGACAGTTCCTCAGATTAGTCTCCTAAAAAGAATGGCTCATTTTTGGGAATCTCCCCCAAATCCTCAGCTGTGAAGACCGATGCAAAGAATTCATTTAGTTTCTCCACAATGGCCTCGTCCTTTTGTGCTCCTTTAGCATCTCGATCGTCCAGTGGCTCCACTGGTTCTTTAGCAGGCTTCCTGCTTCTGATGTACTTAAAAAATTGTTGTTACTTTTTGAGTCTTTGGCTAGCTGTTCTTCAAATTCTTTTTTGGCCTTCCTAATTATATTTTTACACTTCACTTGCCAATGTTTATGCTCCTTTCTATTTTCTTCACTAGGATTTAACTTCCACTTTTTAAAGGATGCCTTTTTGCCTCTCACTGCTTCTTTTACTTTGTTTAGCCATGGTGGCTCTTTTTAGGTTCTCTTACTATGTTTTTTAATTTGGGGTAAACATTTAAGTCGAGCCTCTATTATGGTGTCTTTAAAAAAATTCCATGCAGTTTGCAGGGATTTCACTTTTTGCGCTGTACCTTTTAATTTCTGTTTAACTAACCTCCTCATTATAGCGCTGTTACATAAATCAATGGTGTCGCCTCGTCTGGATGCTGTGTGCAGTCTGGGTTGGCCCCAGGGGTGGAATGATGCTCATATGGAGAGAGAATAACAGGTTGGGATGGTTACCTTATAGAAAATACTTTTCTCAAACATCATGTGATTTGACTGTGGAACTCACTGCCACAATATATTATTGAGGTCAGTAGCTTAGCAGGATTCAGAAAATGACTCGACATTTACGTGGAGAACAGGAACATGCAGAGTTCTAACCGTGAGGATAAAACTACCCCAGAGCTCAGGCTGGGCTATAAACCCTCCTGCTTCAGGGCGTGAGCTGGGCGCTTAGCACTGGGGGTCAGGCAGCGTCTTCACCAAAGCAGGTTAGCCCCTCGCTGCCACTGCTGGGATTCTTGTCTCGTCCCATGAGGCAGCTGGTCCTGGCCACTGCCGGAGACAGGAGACTGGGCTACAGAGCCCCGGGCTGATGCTCCCTGAGCGCCGGGATGGCAAGGAGCCAGCTGCAGCCCGGCCGAGGGAGACGGCAGTGGGGGGCGGGGGGGGACTCAGGTTCGTGCAGAGGCCCAGGATGGGCCCGTTACACAATGCCTCTGCCTTTGATCTCACCCTAACTAAGGCTTCCTGATGGCCCCAGCTCAGCTGACGGGCGGGTCACAGAGTCTCTGTTTGCTCTGGGCTGGGATCCTTGTATTTGCCAGCTGGGCTGATTTGCATGTTCAGCATCCTGCCCCCTCCCTTCTTCCCCCCCCTCCGCACCTCCAGTAGGTCTATAAATACCCCGGAGACCCAGCGCCCTGCACAGGCTGAGCTCCAGTCCTCATCGCTCCAGACAGGCGCCCGGACAGACAGACAGACGGACAGGTGAGTCCCTGCCCCCTCCCGGCCCTCCTCCTTCCTCGCTGGGTGCTGGGCACTCGGTGGCATCTGAGCCTTGTGATGGGGCCTCATGGCCGGACTTGCCCTGTGTGAGTCCCTGGGGCCGTCTCTGTCCCACCCCTTCCCCCACAGCGCGGCCCCGGCACCCCGTCCCCTTGTGTCGGTGCTGAGCGTCCTCTCTCTGGGGCTCTGCTCCCCGCGCCCCTGGCCTGCCCTGCCCTGTGTGGCTGGAGAGGAGGGGCAGGGAGAGCCGCAGGCTGACTGGCCCTTGGGAACCAGCCCAGGGACACGGGCCCCACACAGCTCCCCTGCCCCTCTGAGTTGAGTCCCCCGGGTCTGGTATCCCTCTCGGGGCCCTTCCAGCCCAGCCAAGCCCTTTAACAAACAGCCCCAGCTCTGAACCACCTCCCCCTGTGTAATGCCACACAGGGGAGGGGTGTCGCTCTGGGGTTGTCTCAGGCTCTCATGGCCCCATCTCCCTGGTGTGTTTTCTCCCCAGGGGAAGCGAGAAGATGGGGCCAGTCGCCTACTTCAGCCTCTGCCTCCTCGGCTGCCTGATCTTTAACCCCTCGCCGGCAGGTGAGTCTCTGCCCAGCCCCTCGGAGCTGGAGCCCCGTGGGCCGGTTGCCATGGTGGGAACTGGGAAGTGAATTAATTTCCTTCGTCGCTCCCAGAGCCATTGCCCATCTCTTGCTGCTGGGGGTCACTGCCTTGGGGAGAGCCCAGGCCCTGCAGCCCCTCCCCAGGGAGCGGGTGAGAGAAGGTGGATGAAATGGCCCCCAGGGTCGGCTCTTCCCATGAGGATTGGGTGGGGCCAGTCCCTGGGCAATGAGCGCTCAGCCCCCGTCAGCTACAGCTCCCATCCCACTCTCCCGTGTTCCCCTCCCAATGGCCGGCCGTGTCCCCACGGGGTCCCTCTCCAAGGGCTGGTCATGGCTCCGCTCCAGCCCCAACTTCTCCCCCATCCGGCCTCTGATACCTGCTGGGCTGCCCCATTCCCTGCACAATGTGCCTTTCTCCTCCAGACTGTCCCATTCCCTTCCCCGTTGGGATACGGCTCTGCCCCGTCCCTCTGTGTCCCCAGCCCTGAGAAGGGCAGTGCCTGCACAGTGTTCCCCTCCCCTCTGCCCCAACCCCACAGATCCCTGCTATTCCCCCTTTTTATGTTCCATCTCCCTGGGCACCTTTCTCCCCTTCCCTCCTCCTTCAACCCCCCAGATCCTTCCATCCAGAACTGGGCACCATGCTACCGATTTCCTCTCTGCTCCCATGTGTGCCAACCCTAATGCTCCCCCAGCTTCACCCCTTGGTCCTGGCTGTTCCCTTCCCCTTCCCACGCCCTGGCCCCACTGTCCCGCATGGCCCAGGGGGAGAGGGGGAGGAGCTCAGGGTGGCAGGAATTCCCTCTGCCCGAGAGCTGCAGCTGAATGGGGGCCACTGTGGCTGGCAGCTCCATATTTCCCCCCTTTCCCAGAGCTTGGAGCCCATGGGGCTCCCTGGGGCAGGGGCAGGTGCAGGGGGGTTCTCACCCCCCCCCCCCACAGTGCACTGGCTCCTTCCCTGCCCACAGGGAGCCCTGGGGAAAGGAGCCCCTGCCCCATGCAAACCCAGAATCCCTGCCCAGCTGGGATCCCTGCTCAGGGCTGGGTTCCAGGGGCCCCGTTCTGCCAATGTGGGGTCTGGGCAAACCCAGCTTCTTCCTTCAGCGCCAGGGCCTGGAGGCTCCTGCCCACCAGACACAGCCCCAAACGGGGTCCCATGTTATTCGTGCTAATGGGAAAGCCACGGCTGTGCCTCTGAAACAGCCTCTAACCACGGTGTCCTGTCCCCACCATTGCCCCCCAACCTCCTCTCTCTGCAGGGGCACAGCCCTGTCCCAGGGGCTGGCTACTCTTCCAAGGCAACTGCTATGGATACTTCCCCGAAGGGAAAACCTGGATAGAGGCTGAGGTGAGAGGTGGGGAGGGGGGGTTGGAAGCAGTGGGGCTCAGGGGTTCTGGGCTGGAGCCGGAGGCTGGGGGGATGGGGAGGTTTAGGTTCGGTATCAGAGTCAGTGGTCTGGGCTGGGCTGGGGAATCTGCTCCGGTGGGAGGGGTGGGAGCCCAGGGCTGGCACATTTCACACTGCCCGAGACAGAGCCCTGGGAAGAGGCTGTGAGGGAACAACCTGCCCTGGCCAGGCTGGGGAGCAGAATACAATGTAAACGTAGGCCCAGGTGGGGCATGATCTCCTCTGGACCCAACGCGCTTGTCATGCACTGTGTCTGCCAGAGATGGCCTGGGCCCAGGTGGGGTCATGTCTCCCTCTAGGCCGGCTCAGGGAGGGCCTGCTCCTTACTCGGCATTACCAGAGCAGCTCCAGTTTCAGGGCTGTGCTAAGGTTTGTGGCTGGCTGGCATGTGGCCAAGGACTCTCTGCACAGGACCTGATGGGGGGCTGGAGCCCCGTGTAATGCTGTGTGGGGCGCAGGGTGCACATGAATGTGACCAAGGGGCTGGGAATTCCCTGTGCTTGTGCTCAGGGGGGTTTGTGGTTTCTGTCATCTCTGCTCTGTCGTTCCCCTGCAATGCTGTTTAGTGCTTTGATCTGTAGCTATTGTGGGAGCAGTTGCTCCAGGTCGACATAGAACAGGGGCAGGTCACAGACCCAGAACCCAGCAGGGCTGTGTCTGGGGCATGGGGACAGGGCAAGGCCGTCTGTGGGGACCTCAGCTAGGAGCCAGGGAAGGCTTCCTCTCCTCATGGAGCTGGGGGAGGGGAAAGCCCATTAGCAGGAGTGCCCGGCCTGGCAGGCGCCTCCCCAGGGCACCTATTATGCTAAACCCTGTCTGCGTCTCTATGGGAAGCTGGGCCTGGAAGGAGTGACAGTCAGAAATCTTCTGACTTTCCTGCAAGTCTCCCTCTGTGAGGCAGGTTTTCCAGATCTCACGGAGTTCTTGGAACTCTCTTCTGAACGCTCTTGTAACGATGCTGGTTCTGGCGGGACCCAACTGAGAGTGTCAATTCAGGACAAATTGCTTAAAACAGGGCAGTTACAGCCCAAGGCTGGGGTTTTTCCACCTCTAAGGCAAACCAAACCAGCCAGACTAATAGGACTCTGGTCTCACCCCACTGGCTAACTACAAGTCAGACAAGCAATTCCCTTAGACACTCCAGTTTCCCCGTAACACCACCAGTGCCACTCGTTATGGGGACAGATGGTTATGAAAACTAATACCCCAGTAAAAGAAAAAAGGTTCTCCTGATCCCAAAGGACCAAGCCCCAGACCCCGGTCAATATACAAATCAGATCTTACCCACAAATCACGCTGTTGCCAATCCTTTAGAATCTAAAATCTAAAGGTTTATTCATAAAAGGAAAAGGATATAGATGAGAGCTAGAATTGGTTAAATGGAATCAATTCCATACAGTAATGGCAAAGTTCTTGGTTCAGGCTTGTAGCAATGATGGAATAAACTGCAGGTTCAAATCAAGTCTCTGGAACATCCACAGCTGGGATGGGTCATCAGTCCTTTGTGTAGAGCTTCAGTTTGTAGCAAAGTCCCTCCAGAGGTAAGAAACAGGATTGAAGACAAGATGGAGATGAGGTATCAGCCTTTTATAGTCTTTTCCAGGTGTAAGAACACCTCTTTGTCCTTACTGTGGAAAATAACAGCAAAATGGAGTCTGGAGTCACATGGGCCAGTCCCTGCATACTTTGCTGAGTTACAAGGTGTATCTGCCTTCTCTCAATGGGTCAATTGTATAGCTGATGGTCCTTAATGGGCCATCAAGCAGGCTAGGCAGAGCTAACACCAACTTGTCTGGGGTGTCACCCAGAAGCATAGCACAAGTTTGAAATACAGACAGTATAAAGCCAATATTCATAACTTCAACTATGAAAATGATACACACATAACCAGCAAATCATAAATTTGTCTTAGACACCTTATTTGACCCCCTTTATACAAATTTTGGTGCCACTACAGGACTGTCACCGAAATATCGGGTCCGCCTAGCTGAGAGCCAATAACAGCCAGACAGGGATAAGGAGGAGTTGCTTTATTCTGCAGAAGAAAGGAGAGCTTTGCACCTTGGTACAAAAACTCTGTCTTACACACATTTTACAGATTTTTTATACACATTCAGACAAAGGCCCTTGCTTGATTGGTGGTTGTCAGACCCGTGCTTTTGCTATCTGGTCAGTGAAAACCGGCTTGGGACCAGCTCCAACTATCTTAAGGCCTTGAAAGGGAAGACAGTTGAAAACTTCAGGCTACTGTGTACTTGAGGTGTTTGCTTCCCCCTAGTGGCCGCTGGCTGACATAATGGCTGCTAGCAGAAAAGGGGGGGGGTCACTAGTAACTTTTACAGTCCCCCCTTCGGGCCTGACAAGCTCAAAAATTGTCAGGCCCGTTACGCAATTTGCGATTAAGCTGGAGGGAAAGATATTTAGAGCCAAGCGGTTCTGGAGAACCATCTGCCTTAGTTTTTTCTGTGCGGTTGCCAAGTTCACCAGGGCATCGGCGGTAATTTAATTTTCCAGATGTCTCAGTGAATTACCCAATTCCACATGCATCCTCTCCATGGACCTGGCGGGATTCGGTATGTGGGAGCCCACACTCCCCTAATCGGTCCATATGCTTGGAAGGAGCATTGAGAACGTTCGCACTTCCACCCAGAAAGTTTTCAAGTATGTTTTTATGGCCACAGATCAGATGGTACTCCTGATGTGTTTGTAAGGGCAGTGGGCCAAGCCTGAACATGCTAGATCCCACTGCAATGCCTTCCCAGCCTCAGTGATATTCAATACCATTTCTGTCAGCAACTTCTGGGTCATAGAACTAAGGGCAGAAATAACATTATTAGTCACTGGAATAATTTTTATGCAAGTAAAATTTTCCGTGGCAGAACAAACTTTTGGGGGTATTTATTTGATTGTTCACCAATTGGGTGACCAAATAACAATAAGGGCCTTTCTTATTTAACATAGTGCAAATTTTAGGAACAGCCATTATATTTATTTTGCTATAGAACCCATCAATTGCAATTACAGATCCTTGGGGTTCACTGGTAGTGATATCATATACTTTTATTTTTATTGATTTATTTAATTGTTTACTTATATGGGATATTCTGAACCTTAAAAATATTTTTTAAACAATATTTAAATAAATTACTAAAATGTAAAGGCCTTGGCCATTGGTTTTATTAAATATATGGCATTGTCTATATTTGGATGTGTTACAGGGGTAATAGTGTAATGGAGGAGATGACAGGGGCAGTGGCAACAAGGTGCCTTTGGTACTTGTCATTTAAAATCGAATTAGGGAGGGCAATACATGCTGAAGGACTTATTCAAAACACAGGGTGCAGCCTGTAGAATAAAGCCCAAAATTTAATTAATACCACATTTTTAAGCATGGGTTTTACAAGTTTTTTTTTGCCAGTGTATAATTTTTTGTTTTTTCACCAGGGTCAGTTTTTAATGTCTCCTGTAGGCAGGAATCCCTGGACTTTGGTGGTTCCAATGAAGCAAGTGTTCCTTCTTCTCTTTTCCTGAAACAGTCATGGTTCAGCATCATACAGGGGAGAGGTTACTAGCACATCGCCCTGTAATGGTTTTGCTTCTTCTAGAAAAATTTAAAGGCAAAGGAGGTCTGTCAGTGGACAAGGGAGCGGTTACTAGCACTTTACCTTGTTTTTTTCCCTTTTTCCTGCTGTCCAGAAGGCACAGCAGAGCTAGAAGGAGAAATAGGCTTATTAGTCGGAGAGTCCTCCCAAGGTGGAGGGATCTTTTTACAGTGAGAAGCATGGGTCCAGGTAGGCAGTCCTTGGCACTTTACAGCGGTGTTGGTGGTTAACGGGACTTGGAAAGGGCCTTTCCAGTGTGGAGCCAAAGCAGTCTTTCGTTGGTGGATTTTTACATAGACTTAGTTTTTTTGTTTTAATGAATGGCAGGGCTGCTAGGGTCTTTGTGTAGCACGTCTTTTGTTTGTGGGAAAAGAAACCTAACACATTTCATTAATGTCTGGCAGTGTTTTGCAGATTTCATAGTTGCTTGGGCACATTCTGGCCCCCGTTTTCTTGGCTGTCAGCCAAGTCTTAGCTGTGGGCAGTGTTTTTGGATGGGGCCAGCATCTTATCTTTGGACTGAGCTTGCTAGCTATTGTTTTTCCAGTTAACTTGTTTTTTTGTTTTATAGGCAGCCCAGGTTTCAGTGGCTTTTACCTTATTGGTTAGAAAATTGCATTAATACAGAAGCTTTCTGGCTTGCTTCCAGATTTAAAGCTATTTACAGCTTAAAGATTTTTACTTAAAAAGGGACACAATTAACTTTTCCAGACTTTTGATTGCCTTTTACTTCTAACTTCTGTTTTCAAACACACACTGATTTGAAAAAGACAACACAACCTATATTGGTAGGTTTGCATTTTTTTTACTTTAACTACAATATACACTGCACATGTTCTGGGGAAAATGCACATCCTCTCCACAATTCAATTTTAACAACACTAGCCACATTAATTTTTACACAAGGTGTAACTATTTCTTTTTTGAACACCGGGTAAAGGCCATTTACTTAACATATAATTCAAAGGGCTATCCTCAGAGGGTTTTACCAGAGACCCACCCATCTGCCTGCTGACACTCTAACAGAGAATTACACAGAGAACAGAGGGAATTATGGCCTAATAGGATTCTATTACAGCAATTTTTACTAATTTTTACTAATACTGACCACTACAGGGGACGGGACAGAAGGATCCCAATTCGACCTCAGAGCTTCATCGCACGCGATGGCTTCGACTCTGAGGAATTACGAATGAGCGGCTCAGTTCTGTCCACACACCTAACGCCCAAATGTTTAAGACAGAAATTCATTAACCAGACCAGAACCAGAACCAGATAGTGTCTCCTTATCCTATTAGGACTCACCTTATCGGAACACATATAAAAAATGGAAACTAGGACAGATTACAAAGGATGAATATAGGCAAACAACACAGGAATGCAGGGGCAAGATTAGAAAGGCAAAGGCACAAAATGAGCTCAAACTAGCTACGGGAATAAAGGGAAACAAGAAGAATTTTTATCAATACATTAGAAGGAAGAGGAAGACCAAAGACAGGGTAGGCCCACTGCTCAGTGAAGAGGGAGAAACAGTAACGGGAAACTTGGAAATGGCAGAGATGCTTAATGACTTCTTTGTTTCGGTCTTCACCGAGAAGTCTGAAGGAATGCCTAACACAGTGAATGCTAATGGGAAGGGGGTAGGTTTAGCAGATAAAATAAAAAAAGAAGAAGTTAAAAATCACTTAGAAAAGTTAGATGCCTGCAAGTCACCAGGGTCTGATGAAATGCATCCTAGAATACTCAAGGAGCTAATAGAGGAGGTATCTGAGCCTCTAGCTATTATCTTTGGAAAATCATGGGAGACGGGAGAGATTCCAGAAGACTGGAAAAGGGCAAATATAGTGCCCATCTATAAAGAGGGAAATAAAAACAACCCAGGAAACTACAGACCAGTTAGTTTAACTTCTGTGCCAGGGAAGATAATGGAGCAAGTAATTAAGAAAGTCATCTGCAAACACTTGGAAGGTGATAAGGTGACAGGGAATAGCCAGCAGGAATCAGGTGACCTCCTTGCCCGGAAATGGACAAAGGAGAGGAGGAGGGGCTGGAGGGGAAGTCAGTTTGGATCTGGCTGGGGACATGGAGTGGGTGCAGACGTGGGTGTCCATCTTACTCGCTGCCTCCCAAAATGGACCTGGCTGAGGGGGTCCCATTCTCTGTACCTACAAGCTCTGTTTTAGACTATGTTCCTGTCATCTAATAAACCTCTGTTTTACTGGCTGGCTGAGAGTCACGGTGAATCACAGGAAGCCGGAGGTGCAGGGCCTTGTCTCCCTCCATGCTCCGTGACAGAGGCATTAACAGGTGTGTTGTGAGCAAGACACGAGAAGTCATTCTTCCGCTCTACTTGGCTCTGGTTAGGCCTCAACTGGAGTATTGTGTCCAGTTCTGGGCACCGCATTTCAAGAAAGATGTGGAGAAATTGGAAAGGGTCCAGAGAAGAGTAACAAGAATGATTGAAGGTCTTGAGAACATGACCTATGAAGGAAGGCTGAAAGAATTGGGTTTGTTTAGTTTGGAAAAGCGAAGACTGAGAGGGGACATGATAGCAGTTTTCAGGTATCTAAAAGGGTGTCATAAGGAGGCTGAGAGCCAATAACAGCCAGACAGGGATAAGGAGGAGTTGCTTTATTCTGCAGAAGAAAGGAGAGCTTTGCACCTTGGTACAAAAACTCTGTCTTACACACATTTTACAGATCCTTTATACACATTCAGACAAAGGCCCTTGCCGTGTTAACACTTGAGTGGTGGTTACCAGACCCATGCTTCTGCTATCTGGTCAGTGAAAACTGGCTTGGGACCAGCTTCAACTACCTTAAGGCCTTGAAAGGGAAGACAGTTGAAAACTTCAGGCTACTGTGTACTTGAGGTTTCTGCTTCCCCCTAACGGCCGCTGGCTGACATAACGGCTGCTAGCAGAAAAGGGGGGATCACAAGTAACTTTCACAGGACCCTGGTTGCAACCATGTTCTATATGGTCCCAGTTTAAGTCAATAATGTGACACCTCTCCAATTAGGTAACGGCCTGTCTGAGGAGGGACCCCAGACATGGACACTGTGCCCTTGCTGGTCTCACTAGTGCCGTATATGTGTAACACCCCCTCCCTGCTCCAAGGCGATCGCCCCGTGCTTACACCTTCAAAGCTCACACTTGCCCTCTTGTGCGGCACGGCACTGAGAGCTCCCATTCAGCTGGCTGTGGCCATGACCCCTCAGTGCTTTTCAATCCCGGCTCCCAGGCTACATCCCCTGACTGTCAGTGCAGCCAGCTGCCTTGGTTCCTGGCCGTGAGACCCTGCATTTAGCTGTATTAACGCACACGGGGATCAAGTCAGCCCAGCTCACCGTGCGATCCCGATCCCTGCAAAAACCTGACGTGTCCGTCTCTATTTACCGCTCCAGCAATCTCACTGTCACCGGCAGCCTTCACCCGCACTGGTTTTGTATTGTCTCTGATCACTGAGACAGAGACTGAATAGCCCTGGGCTGAGAACAGACCCCTGATCCCTGTTTAACTGGCTTTGTTTCTTCTTGGCACAGGCTAAGTGCCAGAACCTCGGGCACAGGACCCATCTCGCCTCCATTCACAGTGCTGGAGAAATAAATATGATGGCCCATTACATCAAGCAGTACCGGAAAAGTTACTTTTTTGCCTGGATCGGACTGTTCGATTTTGAGCATGTGAGTACCCGGTGCCCGCTCTGCCTCTGGCAGCCCCTCCCCAGGCCCCTGGGCTCTGTGTCTCTGCTCAGTGAGGTTGTTGTTTGGGGCGCGGGTGCCACAGAGCAGGATTTCCATGGGAACGGGGTGAAAAGGGGCTGTAACCGCCTGTGTTTTCAGTTACAGGGTCGATCCCCAGCGCCCGGTGCAGAGTATAAACTGCTGGTATTAATATTCACATTCGTTACACTAGCGCCCAGGGACCCACCACACCGGCCCGTTGTGCTCACACCGTACACGCCCGGCACGAGAGTCAGCCCCGCCCCACACAGACGAGACGTCTAGACGAGGGCTCGGGGAAAGGGGCAGCCCCACGGGCAGAGCGACCAATGCGAGGGCATAGAGCCCTGGGAGTGCTGTCGCTCTGTGTGTATTCGTCCTCAGGGTGGGCCCAGCTGCCGAGGCTGAACGGGACGTTTCTGAGAGCTCGGGGCTGGGCGCACGTGGTGGGTGCTGCTGGCCCTGCTGGCCGGCCGGCAGCCGGAGAGCAATGCCGCCGGTGGGACCGATGGGAGCCGGGGGAGCTCCGTGGGCAGCACTGCTGGGCAGCACAGACGCACCCTGCTGCAGCCGCTCCTGTCTGGCCCCAGAGCACGGGAGAGGCTGGTGTTTCGGGGGGCAGTGACGGCGCAGACTCCTGCACAAGGCTCCCTCCAGCCGACAGGCTGTCGTCACTTGCTAAACACGCCCGACTGCTCTTGGCTCCTCACTTCTCACCGTGAGAAAATGCCAGAGACAGAGACCTCCTGGGCCACGTCGCAGCCTTTCGCCCCTCGGGGGGTCAACTCAGCCTGGGGCAGCGTCAGCCTCTGCCCCTCGGCAGCTCCCCCTGCACCTGCCCACCGAGGAGCTGCCCACCGAGGGACACAGCCCCGTACAAAACCCTGGGGAATTAATAACCCAGAACTCCCTTCAGGGACAGGGAAGGGGGGGATCAGGACCCACCTGAATCCCTGAACGCATGGACAGAACAAGGGGATTGTCGCCAACATTCCCGGCTCCTTCCCATCGGCTGAGGTGCTGGCAGCCCACTCCAGGCGCACACGGCGTCTGCTTCCCTCCCCAGCAAACAGCCCAAGGGAACACACGATAGAGGCGGGGCCGTGGGCAGTCAGGCCTAATGGTCGGAGCAGGAGCAGGAAGCGGATCCAACACAAGGGTCAGAGCCGGAGTCAGGAATTAATAGCCAAGCCGAGGGTCAGAGCCAGGAGGGGACCCAGGAGGCACATTGAGGGTCAGAGCCGGAGCCCAGGGGCAGCGTAAGGAAGCCGGGACCAGGAGCAAGCTGAGGTGGCCAGGACGGAGCAGGAGCAAGGCTGGGAAACCAGCAGGAGCAGGAGGAGGAGCAGGGCTGGAGCAGGACAGGAGCCCGGCGAGGAGCAGCAGCACAGGGAGGATCGTGGCCGTGGCATGAACACACTGAGCAGCCAGAGAGCTGCTGGGCTAAGAGCCGGCCAGCTGCCCTTCCGGCCCAGGCAGGGGGTGCAGTCAGTCGCGTGGCCTGCGGCCGGCTGGCTGCACTGGCTGGGTTGCCAGGTGACTAATTCTGCTGCAGCCCCTGATCCCCGACAGTGCGAACCCCAGCTTCATCCAGCGCCCCCGTCCCCCAGACCTACCGCCGTGATCTCTGCAGCGGGGAGCAGAGTAACTCCCCTGTGGATGGGCTTTGGGAGCGTCATCATTGGGCTGGTCCTGGTGTAACTTCAGCTGCCAGTAAATGTAGCCCTGGTTGTCAGCGCTGACATTTCATAGCAATGATCAGTGTCTCCAATGTCACTGGGCAGCCTCTGCCCGTGCCCTGCCCATGGCCCCTCGGCTCCGGGGCATGTCTCTAGGTGTGTAACTTTGGGTTTACAGGGGCTCTGCTCTCCTTTGTCTCTGCAGACTCTAAGCTGGAAATGGACAGATGATTCTTCATTCAACTTCAGAGCTTGGGATAAGGGGCAACCCAATACTCCGACAGCAGACGAGCACTGCACAGTGTTATTTTACGATACAGGTAAGCAGGTGGCTCACACCCCCATGGACCTACCACCCTGGCAGCGCTCTGACCACACAGATCCTGAGATACTGATCCAGGCTGGCCCCAGCGCGCTCTGGAGTGCAAATCCTTGCTCCTCTCTCTTCCCTGCCCCATGCTGGGAGGGCAGTTAGGAGAGAACCCCTTGTCTGACCTGGTAAAACTCCTACTTACCAGATCCCCAGTGTCAGTTTACATGTCTGCTCCAGTGACAGGCAGGAGACACACCCACCCACCCACCCACCCACACACACACACACACACACACCCCTGGCCCCAGACGGGGACTCTGCTGAGCTGTTAAAGGTTGATGGCTCTGAGTCACTGTTGTGTAACCCTTCTGCCCATCTAAGTTGGCAGCAACAAGGGCCGGGTTCTGTATCTAGGGGTTCCGTTTGAGTAACGCAATGCAAAACCGTCTCGAGCCCCCACCCAGTGACCTGGGACAATTACATACCACCCCCTGGGCGCCTCTAAGAGGCAATACTTCCCCTCTCGCAAGCACGGAGTCTGAGTGTAGCAGAAAAGGTTTAATAACATGAGGTAAACGACATCAGCATTAAATTGGGAAAAACACCACAAACAGGATTCATACCACAAACCATGAGCAAAAGACCCACCCCAGCAAATTGGGCTGTGTCCTTTCCCTTTGGTTCTTGAATCCAGCAACCCAAAAATCACCCAGAGTCCCCAAAGTCCAACACCCCAAAGTCTCTTGGGTCCAGCAACCACCCAAAGTCCCCAAAGTCCAACACCCCAAAGTGTCTTGGGTCCAGCAACCACCCAAAGTCCCCAAAGTCCAACAAACCCCAAAGTCTCTGTCCCGGGTCAGTGCAGCCCCAGAGTAAGAGGGGGGCATGCAGGGTGTTAAGGGGCATCTTACGTGATCCGAGGCCAACTGGCCGTCTCTCCGTGAGGTTCCGCCGCAGCCTTCAGCACAAGCCAGTCCACTTCCTGCCGTCCCACAAATGGCTCTGCTCTACAAGCTGCTCCGCTCCGCTCACCGACCTGTGAGCCGCTCCAGCCGTCCCCGCAAACGGCTCCGCTCCCCGTTCCTTGGGCCGCTCCAACTGTCCCCGCAAGGCTCCACGCCACTCGCTGCTCCTCCAGTCGTCCCCGCAAACTGCTCCGCCAGCCGCTTAGCAATATAGCTTCAGGCTCCCCCACTAGTTAACACAGCACTCAGTGATTTCAGCTCTTAATAACTTTAGCTCTTTTGTGATTTCAGCTCATAGAAGGGGAGCCCCAGTGCCAGTGCACCACTGGCACAAAGTGAATTCAGCTCAGCAGCCTGTAACTAGACTCCTAATAGAATCAAAGTTAGCTCTGACATTCAACGGTGGAGAGAGAAAGTGGTACAATTGGTGTTTTGAGCCCTCCAGGTTAGCCCATACCATCAGGTACAAATGCCTATCCCCATCCTCTCTCAATTCACTAGGTTTTGTAACCCATGCCCCTTGTCAAGCTACTTAGGTAATGGTGAATCCTTCTGTCATACAACAGTTCCACTGGCCTTGATTCACAGAATCAGGGTAACAAAACTTTTATTCTTCCTGCCCCAATAACAGAGGAACTGGGGCTCCCACACCAGCCAAAGTAACCACGTTCAGTTGCTGTTGTCTCATGCCAGGCGGGTGGGTGTGCCTATGCAAACTAGATCAGCCCCTGGAGTTCTTTTCCACACTTGCCATAATTCACCACCAGATGTCAGGGTAGAGCTCATCCTGACTCTGCTTACATCCTCCCCCCAGCCGAGAATTTGTCGTCCCAACAAATCACCTCCTTATTATACCAACTCACTAGTTCCCTCCAAAGGGCCTCAGATAGCCCACTTTAGCTTCCACAAACCTGAGTGCTAAACATATTGGTTCCTCACTAGTCACCCCAGGTGCATCATAAATCAACCGTTTTACTGGTCTTATTACCCTGTCTCGTCTATTGAGAATCTCTGTTGCTGTGGTAGGGGGGACAGCCTCTTGAACGACGGATGGAGAGGTTTCCTTTGAGGGCCCCTCGGCTACTGGCATAGGCCCCTGCATTTCTAGTTCTAACAGTGGAGGGTCCAAGGTGCCCAGGACATCCTCCACCTGTATGTCTCCACTGTCCAATAACCTGTGTGTGTCATCACATGGGGGTCCCACCAGTGGCTCAGGGGTGTCAGGAATGGGCCTAAATACTTCTGCCATGGGGTTTAGGGCGGAAGAGGGGGAGCTCTCTTTTGATTTAGCTGATCGAGACTGAAATCTTGTCTCCATCCCAGGATACCCCATGCTTGTGTCTTCCTCCTCAGACTCACTCTCGGATGTGCTGCATAGGGGTAGGTTAGCTGCAGGGGGCTGGCTGTCCACGTTGGAGGGCGGCTGTGGTCCAGCACCTTCGTTCTGCCTGGTTGCCCTGTTGTAGCCCATCTCATAAGGGGTGCCTACCAATTCCCCCACAAGGAGCAAAAGGTTTCTATGCAGTGTCTTTATCTGCCCTGGACCCTCTTCAGGTTTGATCTTGTAGACCGGCAGGTTTCCTAGCTTTTCCATCACCATGTAAGGTATTGCCTTCCATCTGTCAGCTATCTTGTGTTTGCCAGCAATACCCAAATTTTGCAGCAGGACTCTGTCCCCCGGCTGGAGCTCTTGCAGACATACCCTAGCATCATATCGATGTTTGTTGCGGTCTGCGTTCTTCCGAGCCGCAGATGTAGCTAAGTGATAAGCATCCCGCAGCTTTTCTCTTAGTCGGAATACATATTGCTGATGAGTTTCATAGCTATCTCCATCCTCTGATACACCAAAGAACAGGTCTATGGGTAATCTTGGTTCTCGCCCAAACATTAAGAGGTATGGGGTGACTCCTGTAGCATCGTTCCTTGTGGCATTGTAGGCGTGCACCAGAAATGTGACATGTTGTCTCCAGGTTGCCTTCTGCTCTGGCTGCAAAGTCCCCAACATATCTAATAGGGTTCGGTTGAACCTCTCTGGCTGAGGATCACCTTGCGGGTGATAAGGCGTTGTTCTAGACTTTTTAATTCCCGCTATCCTCAGCACCTCCTTCAGAAGGTGACTCTCAAAGTCCCGCCCCTGATCCGAGTGTATCCGGGCTGGAAATCCATAAACTGAGAAATATTTCTCCCACAGTACTCGAGCAACAGTGGTGGCCCTCTGATCACGTGTGGGATATGTCTGCGCATATCGCGTATAATGGTCAGTCACTACTAGAATGTTCCCAATATTCCTCTTGTCTACTTCTAAAGACAAGAAATCAATGCATACCAGCTCCAGAGGTTTGTTGCTAGTGATGTTCTTCAGATATGCAGCCCTCGTGGGCAGAGTTTTCCTTTGCACACATCGAGCGCAGGTCTCACATTTCCTGCGAACATCTTCAGCCATCCGAGGCCAATAGAACCTACTACAAATAAGTTCCAGGGTCCTCTCCATCCCTAAATGTCCAAAGTCATCATGCAGGGCTCCCATGGCCAGGGCTCTGTACTCTTTTGGCAGCACTAGCTGTGCTCGTTGCTTTTGTAAAGGGTCTGTGGTCACTCGGTGTAGCACTCCCTGAATCAGTTTTAGTTTGGTCCATTCTCTCAATAGTAGTTTACCCTCCGGGTTAGGTGGGACAACCGCAGCTGGGCTTCACCCCTCCCTTTTGGCAAGTAGTGTATCACGAATGTCAATATCTTGCAGCTGGGCTTCCTGCCAGTCAGCCGCATTGAGCATGGGCAAAGGAGATTGGTCTAACGCAATATAGTTCACTGAAGCAGAAGGCACGCATTCAGGGGGCAGGCCCAAAGCTTCTGCAGCACATCCATGAAGACTTTCATGGGTCTCTGGCTCTCGGCGACTCACACTGCAAATAGCCCTCACTCCATCTGTGGGTATCACAGCAACTCCTGGTGCCTGTGGACGCCGGGACAATGCATCTGCATCTACATTGCTTCTCCCTAATCGGTACTGAATGCTGAAGTCATAGCTAGCCAAAGCGGCCACCCATCTTTGCCCTGTAGCATCCAGCTTAGCACTTGTTAACACGTAAGTCAGTGGATTGTTGTCCGTCCACACCTGGAACCGAGCACCATACAAGTAGTCTCGAAATTTCTCAGTGATGGCCCATTTCAAGGCCAAGAACTCCAGCTTGTGGGTGGGATAGCGAGTTTCACTATCAGACAGTCCTCGGCTGGCAAAGGCTACAGGTTTACGTTTGCCTTCCACCTCCTGGTACAGTACTGCTCCCAGACCCTCCAAACTGGCATCAGTATGCAGGATAAACGGCTTGCTTGGGTCAGCAAAGACTAGGACCGGAGCGTGAGTTAGGCAAGTAATGATTTCTCAAAAAGCCCTTTCACATCTCTCATCCCACCGTGGCCCAAATGGTTCGAAGGGGCCATAGTGTCTCTCCACAGGAGGCTTTGGGGACCTCCCCTTAGTCTTGGTCTTAGATTTGTTCTTGCTGGACTGGTATCCCCTGGTAAGATCATTCAGAGGTTTTATGATCGTAGCATAGTTTTTCACAAATCTGCGGTAGTAGCCACTAAACCCAAGAAAGGTCTTTAGTTCTCTGTAGTTACTTGGACATGGCCATGTAGTGAGTGCTTCTATTTTATCGGGATCGGTACTCACACCCTCTTGGGACACGATGTGACCCACATACTTCACTGAGGTCCTGCAGAACTGGCATTTGTCAATTGAAAGCTTCAACCCATAATCCTCCAACCTATCAAGCACTTTAAGAAGTCTTTCTTCATGCTCCTCCAAGGTTCTTCCAAACACAATCAGGTCATCCAAATAAACTAACACTTGCAGTAAATTCATGTCTCCCACAACTTTCTCCATAAGACGTTGAAATGTGGCAGGTGCTCCAGAAATCCCTTGGGGCATGCGTTCGAACTGATAAAACCTAATGGGCAGATGAAGGCTGTCTTCTCCTTATCTTCTTCACCCAGAGGGATCTGGTAGTATCCACTCCGAAGATCCAACACAGAGAACCACTGGCTTCCCAGCAAACAGTCTAAGGCATCTTGGACTCGGGGCATTGTGAACTGGTCAACCACAGTATGGCGGTTTAGGGTGCGGTAGTCAATACACATCCGGATTTTCCCATTCTTTTTACGGACCACCACAATGGGTGAGGCGTATGGGCTGCGGGACTCCGTAATGATGCCATTCACAGCCAGCTCCTGAAGATGTTGTCGCACATCTTCCATCTCGGAGTGGGCAATCCTCCTAGATCTCTCCCTGGAAGGTCGAGAGTCATGTAGACTGATGTTGTGCTCTACTCCTTTTGCACATCCCACATCCCACTCATGCAATGAGAACACCTTGGATCTTTTACAAAGTTTCCTCCTCAGGTGATCTTTCCACTCCTCGGACAACGGTGAATCTCCAAAGTCAAACTTTGCTGGGTCTATTGTCGGAACTTGAGTCTCACACTGGGGTTTTACAATTGATTCAGGCTCGAAGAGGTCTGCTATCTTTTGTCCTTGCTTCACAACAACATCTCGACTTGTTTGATTAGCAATCAGTATAGTCATCTTTTCCTGGGCTTCAGCAGGTAGGGTTATGACTCCATTGGGGACCAGCACTCCTTCCGGGAGCTCTCCTTCAACCGGCTGCTCTACCATTGTTAATGCCCCTTTACTGCCTTTCAGCCGGGTACTCATGACAAGCACTTCTTGCTCCGTCCTTGCAGGCACTACTAAGGGGGTTGTGCCCATGTACTTCAGCGCCCCAATCGGTAGCTCAGATGTCTCCTTTTTAGCACTCTCAACCTTCCTATAGGCTTCAGGACAAAGCGTATGGATCATCAGGGTATTCAGGTACTGGTCCCCAGCCCGTCGTCTGCAGTAATCCGCGAGCACCTTGAAGAGACTGGAGTTGGTCCTTATCAGCACAGACACATCAGAGGTCCCTTTAGGGTCAGGGCATATTAATGCAGCTGTGTCCACCTCTTCTCTCACCTCAGAAACCTCCTCTGGGAATTCCAGATGCACTATGACATACCCTTGGTAGGGGTATTCATCCATGCTGAGGCCACACAGACCAATGCCAGTCAGTGGCTGTATAGGCAGGTGCCTAAGCATCTGTTGGTAGAATGACTGAAATATAATAGTCACTTGAGATCCAGTGTTACACTCCGCCCCTTCAATCCTCACTGTGACCTCTGCTCGAGGCCCTATCAGTCCTGCGGGGAGCCCAGCTGGACGGTCTTTTCTGGGGGAATCTTCAAATCCTGCAGGCCTGGGTGGTCCCCGTCCCCGGACCCTCTGGCAGCTACCGGATCTCTCCCAACTGATCCTCAGCTTTCCATACACTAAGGAGGGTTTTTCTTCATTATGGCACTTGGCAGCACTGTGTCCATCCTGACCACATCGGTAGCAGAAGAATTGTCCTTTCCCCCTTCGCCTGGGTGGGACGGTGGCTCTAAATGCTGACTTCTCCATTGCCACAGTCTGAGGCTCCTTATTCCTGGAAGTCTTAGCTCGGTCATTGGTGCTTTGCAGTTCAGCTATCTGTTCTGTCAGGACCTGCATTTGTTGGGCAAGTTCCTCTGTGGTGCTCACCATCAGTACACTGGCCGTTTGCAGTGGTGTTGTGCCGGCTGGCTCCAATGTTTGGGCTTCCCAAAACTCGCTGTCAGCCTGCCTTTCTTCCTCTTCTCTGACCTCCTTTATCAGCTGGGAATAACTGGGGGGATGTTCCCGGTGTTCTCTTAGCCGGAGATGGAGTAGAATCGGGTTCTGATACTGAGTTCCTCTTACAATTTGAGCCAGTCTGGTCCGATCCATCTGTTCAGCAGTCACTGCTCCCCTCATGACAGCTCTCTGAAGCAGTCTCTCCAGCCTCTGTATATAGGCTGAAATCTTCTCGCCATTTTGCTGTCGGGAATTAAGGAACTTACAGTAACTGTCTTCAGGGCCCTCTACGCTCCCAAAGGTATGATCAAGGGCCTCTAGGCAGTCCTTCACACGGACCCCAGGGTCAATGAGCTTCAGGGTGCGATTCACATCTAATGCTGGACCACTAAGGCTCTCTATTAGACATCTTCACTTTTCTGCATCGGGTACGGCCCACTCCCACAGCATTTCAGTGGTATGCTCCAACCAGGGTTCAAACTCCTCTGCCCCAGCAAATAACCTTATCTCGCGACAAAAGTTTGACGTAGCATGGGACAGCACAACCTTTTCCAATATTTGCCCCAGTGCTTTTGCCCAATCATTGGCTGAGACTGCGGCCCCTGAGCTAGAGGCTGCAGGGCCGGGTCCCAACCAAACCCAACATATTAGCCATTATACAAACAGTAATTTCCTCAAAATATAACCACAATTGTTTCCCAATGCAGTGAAACACTCAACAGGTGCTTGCGAGGGGTACTGACCCAGGGCATCCCGGACAAGCCCCCAAAAATGTAACCCTTCTGCCCATCTAAGTTGGCAGCAACAAGGGCCGGGTTCTGTATCTAGGGGTTCCGTTTGAATAATGCAATGCAAAACCGGCTTGAGCCCCCACCCAGTGACCTGGGACAATTACATACCAGCCCCTGGGTGCCTCTAAGAGGCAATACTTCCCCTCTCGCAAGCACGGAGTCTGAGTGTAGCAGAAAAGGTTTAATAACATGAGGGAAACGACATCAGCATTAAATTGGGAAAAACACCACAAACAGGATTCATACCACAAACCATGAGCAAAAGACCCACCCCAGCAAATTGGGCTGTGTCCTTTCCCTTTGGTTCTTGAATCCAGCAACCCAAAAATCACCCAGAGTCCTCAAAGTCCAACACCCCAAAGTCTCTTGGGTCCAGCAACCACCCAAAGTCCCCAAAGTCCAACAAACCCCAAAGTCTCTGTCCCGGGTCAGTGCAGCCCCAGAGTAAGAGCGGGGACACACAGGGTGTTAAGGGGCACCTTACGTGATCCGAGGCTGACCGGCCGTCTCTCCGTGAGGTTCCGCCGCAGCCTTCACCATGAGCCAGTCCACTTCCTGCCGTCCCACAAACTGCTCTGCTCTACGAGCTGCTCCACTCCGCTCACCAACCTGTGAGCCACTCCAGCCATCCCCGCAAGGCTCCACGCCGCTCGTTGCTCCTCCAGCCGTCCCCGCAAACTGCTCTGCCAGCCGCTTAGCAACATAGCGTCAGGCTCCCCCACTAGTTAACACAGCACTCAGTGATCTCAGCTCTTAATAACTTTAGCTCTTTTGTGATGTCAGCCCTTAATGATTTCAGCTCATAGTAGGGGAGCCCCAGTGCTTATACACCATTGGCCCAAAGTGAATTCAGCTCAGCAGTCTGTAATTAGATTCCTAATGCAATCAAAGTTAGCTCTGACATTCAACAGTGGAGAGGAGCAGTGTTGCAATTGGTGTTTTGAGCCCTCAAACGGGCCCATACCATCAGGAGCAAATCCCTGTCCCCATCCTCTGTCCATTCACTAGGTTTTGTAACCCATGCCCCTTGTCAAGCAAATGCTACCTAGGTAATGGTGAATCCTTCTGTCATACAACAGTTCCACTGGCCTTAAGTCACAGAATCAGGGTAACAAAACTTTATTCTTCCTGCCCCAATAACAGAGAAACTGGGGCTCCCACACCAGCCAAAGTAACCACTTTCAGTTGCTGTTGTCTCATGCCAGACGGGTGGGTGTGCCTATGCAAACAAGATCAGCCCCTGGAGTTCTTTTCCACACTTGCCATAATTCACCACCAGATGTCAGGGTAGAGCTCATCCTGACTCTGCTTACAGTTGCACCCCTACTCCACTGCACCAGTGTGTCGAGCATCTGAACTGTGCAAACACTGATCCACCCAATGATGTGGGGGCGGGAGCTGCATTTGGCCACGCGCGGGGTCGTGTAGCTCAGAACATTCACACACACGCCGGCTGCTTGTGAAAGTGCTGCCCAGTCTCGGAACGTTCACACAATGAACACGAATGACTGTTCCCGTGGAAACTGGCCCTGGGAGGGGATCGTTAGGAAAAGTTCCAGCCAGGGAGCAGAACCTGCAGGAGGTGGTGTAAGTGATTCGGCATTCACGGTACCAGCAGGGAGGGAAAGAAGTTCTGAACGGCCCAGCCAGCAACAGCGACTAGCCAGTGTTGGTGGATAACGAGGGGTCGCTTTGCAGACAGGCTGTGAACAGGAGAGGGGCGAAATTCACAACAAATCCCCTGCCTGGCCCTGATCATTGGGGGCTGTATCTGTGTGGGGCCTGCAGTGCCAGTGGCTGTGGGGAGCAAGGGGCAGGGCCGGGGCTCTCAGACCAATTCCATTTATCTTGGGTTGCCAGGCATCCGGTTTTCGACTGGAACAGCAGGTCGAAAAGTGACCCTGGTGACCCTGGGCCATTATAAGTCTGGTTGGCAGTGCAGCGGGGCTAAGGCAGGCTCCCTGGCTCTGTGCGGCTCCCAGAACCGGCCGGCATGTCCAGCTCCTAGGCACAGCTACGATTAGGGAAGCTCCACATGCTTCCCCCGCCCCCAGAGCCAGCTCTGCAGCTCCCATTGGATGGGAACCGCAGCCAATGGGAGCTGCGGGTGCAGTGCCTGTGGGCGTAGGCATCACGCACCACGCAGAGCCACCTGGCCGCACCTCCGCCTAGGGGCCGGGCATGCCGACTGCTTCCGGGAGCCGTGTGGAGCCAGGTCAGGAGGGAGCCCGACTTAGCCCCCCTGCACTGCCAACCTGGAGCCGCCTGAGGTAAGTGCCACCCACCCGGAGCCCGCACCCTGGACCTGCTCCCGCACCCCAACCCCCTGCCCCAGATCAGAACCCTGTCCTGCACCCAAAATCCCTCTCAGAGCCCACACCCTGCATCCCCTCCTGCACCCAACCCCCTGCCCCAGCCCCATGAAATTGAATGAGGGTGGGGGAGAGCAGGCGACAGGGTAGGGACTAAGAGAAGGGGTGGGGCAGGGGCAGGGTTGGACCTTGGGGATGGGGTGGAGAAGGGGTGTTCAGTTTTGTGCAATTAGAAAGTTGGCAACCCTACATTTATCACTGGGACCAGCCTGATCCAGCCCTAGCCAGGTGTGTTAGACAGTGACACGCAACAGTAACAAGCCACCAATTACCCACTGGGCTCGTAGTAATCAATTAACCTTTAACTAAAACATTAATTATTTGTTAATTTTATAAACTATTTGCAAATTACACCCAACAACTATGATAAAGGGAAATGAAGATCCCCACGTTGAGGAAGTGCCAGGTTATTCTGCCCATGTAACCTTAACGGAGCCCCTGGCACATGTGCATCATGATACAGTCTTGAGTTACAGGCTCAGTGTCCATCAGGCCTGATGCCGGCAGATGGGCACAGCCAGGGCCGCAGTCACTGGACGGGGATAGAGTCAAACAGCAGCAGAAACCCGCACCCAAGGGAACGGGGCACTGAGACCGGCCTATACCCCCCGCGGAGCTCCCTGCTGGCCCTGGGGTGCTGCTGAGGGGCTGAGCCCACCCAGCCCAGCCCCAGGACTGTCCTTCCCTGGGTGCTCTCTGGGCTGACTAAGCAGGAATACTACTGCCGGGCAGCCCCCGGGGACGGGCACAGACACCCCCAGAGCAGAGGGGTAATGGGGTCTGAGGGAGGAACGTGCTGCTCCGCGCACAGCAGGCCGGTAACACTGACTCCTGGGGCAGGGACACATCCCCTCTGCACGGCGGCTGAGCCCTGCCCGGGACAGATGTTCCCATGGGTGTAGCCAGACCCAGGTGGGCAGGGCATGGAGGGGGCCTGGCTGTGGGCAGCTCACTCAGCAGGGAAGGAGGCAGCAGCCCAGGTCCTGAGCGGGTGCCCCCAGTCCCAGGGCAGGGCTCTCACTCTCTCCTCGGCCCTCTGGCTGGGGTGGGGGGCACGTGGGGTGGGGGAGGTAGGAGCAGTAGCACATGGACCAGGCCTCTCCCCTTTCACACTGAGCCTCGGCCTCTCTTTGCAGGATGGGGCTGCCCCAATCTGGGGTTCATGGGTGGAGTTTTGGGAGGAGCAGGCAGAGTGAGTGTGTGGAGGAGACAGTTCTGCTGCTCCCAGGTTGCGCCCCTGAGGCAGGGAGTCAGAATTTTGGTCATAAACAGGGGGATTCACAGGGGATTAAGCTAAGAAAGGGCTGTTAGGATGTTTCCTAAAGTTAAATGATCTGTTCCAAGCTTGGTGCACTGAGAAAGTCAGTAGCCTAAATGATAGAGAATAACTGTAGGTTTTTCTACAATGGTTTCAATTGCTGTATTCAAGGGGTGGTAACAATGTTACTAATATCTTTCTTTGAGAAGATAACTGATTTTTTAGACAAAGGAAATATAATAGATCTAATCTACCTCGATGTCAGTTAGGCAGTTAGTGGATACAGTTCCACACGAGAAATTATCAGTTAAATTGGAGAAGATGGGGATTAATCTGAGAACGGAAAGGTGGATAAGGAACTGGTGAAAGGGGAGCCTACAGTGGGTCATACTGAAAGGTGAACTGTCAGGCAGGAGGGAGGTTATTAGAGAAGTTCCTTAGGGATTGGTCCTGGTACCAATCTTATTTAACATTTTTAAAATGTATTTTAATGTTTTTATTACTGACTTTGGCACAAAAAATGGGAGTGTGCTAATAACATTTGTCGATAACACAACGTTGGGGGTATTGCCTATACGGAGGAGGACTGGAATATCATATAAGAAGATCTGGATGATCTTGTAAACTGGACATTAAAGACTAATGTCTTTAAACTGGGTCGTTAGTGAACACAGCTTGTAGGTGATTGCACTGATTTTAATATACTGAAATTCATGATAATGTAATTATGTCATTCATAACAATTTTATCATTATTAAAATAGTAAAGATACCAATGATAGGCAGATTCAATAACTAGAATATGAAAGAAATGTATAAGTATGCTGAAAATAGCCTCCCAAAACTGGCAGAGTGATCCCCCCCCCCCCAAACATACAAACCTCTTCAAAAGCACCCACCGGCAAAAACAAGTCAGCGCCTATGATCTGAGGAATGGAAAACCTTCCTTATGGGAGGAGATTCAAAGAGCTCGGCTTGTTTAGCCGAACCAAAAGAAGGCTGAGGGGAGAGACGAGCGCTCTCTATAAACACATCACAGGGATAAATACCAGGGAGGGAGAGGAGTTATTTAAGTTAAGCACCAGTGTGGACCCAAGAACAAATGGATATAAACTGGTCATCAACAAGTTTAGGCTTGAAATTAAGTGAAGGTTTCTAACCATCAGAGGAGTGAAGTTCTGGAGCAGCCTCCAAGAGGAGCAGTGGGGGGAAAAAACCTAACTGGCTTCTAGACTGAGCTTGATAAGTTTATGGAGGGGTTGGTGTGACAGGACTGCCTGCAATGGTGTGTGGCCGAACAGTGGCTGCCTGTAGCAAAAATCCCCAACGGCCAGAAACAGGACACTAGAAGCGAAGGGCTCTGCATTACTACAGAGAATTCTTTCCCAGGTGTTTGCCTGGCAGGTCCTGTCCACATGCTCAGGGTCTAACTGATCACCATATTTGGGGTCAGGAAGGAATTTTCCCCTGGGTCAGATTGGTAGAGACTGTGGGGGTTTTCACATTCTTCTGCAGCATGGGGCACGGGTCACCGGCAGGTTTAAACTAGTGTAAATGGTGAATTCTCTGTAACTTGAAGTCATTAAACCATGATTTGAGCACTTCAGTAACTCACCCAGAGGTTAGAGGTCTATTACAGGAGTGGGTGGGTGAAGATCTGTGGCCTGCGGTGTGCAGGAGGTCAGACTAGATGATCACAATGGTCCCTTTGGACATTAGGAAGAGTATCTGAGTAAGAATAGACATTACAATCTTAAACCTAACTTGCCACAAGAGGTCAGAACGTGTTAGTATTAGAGCTGAGTGGGTCTAATGTTTATTACATTTTCTTTCTTGATATAGGATTTAGATACAATGCTCCTGTCAGATAATTTCTAAGTTATCTGCCAAAAAAACAAAACAAAAAACCCTAGCATTTTCAGTTAAAGTTGCCTGTCCCCCAAAATCTGAAATGGTGCCACTGTGGGCAGGCAAGAAATCCTTCCCCGCTCCCCCATGCACAGGGACGTTGGCCTGACAGGAGCTCCCTCCCTCCACAAACTTAGAAGCCAAACTACGCCTAAGCTGGGGCGCTTAGGTCTCTATCCCACCCTCCTCTTCCTTGGGTCCCATGCACAGGAGCTGGGATCTTCTCTGAGGGGCAGAGAATGGGGTGGGGCAGGGGTCCTGTATGGCCCAGCCTGCCCCACCACAGGGGTCATTTCTGTTTTTCTTTCTAGGTTTTCCGAAATGGCACGATTATCCCTGTGACACCAAATTCTCTTTCATTTGTAAGCGCAAAGCCTAAGGGAGGCAGGTCGCCTGCACCTGGGGTCTCCCAACACCTGGGCTGTGAGTGAATCGGGTCCGTCCCGCTCTCCTGGGAGACCAGATCCTGTGTCCCCGGCTGCAAAGTCCCTTCTGTAAAGCATCGCTGTGTTACGCTGTGTCACTCCTGCTCTGCTCTGCCCCCTTCTCTCCCTGTCGCACCCACGCTCTGCTCTTCTCAGCAATCTCAGCACAGTGACGTGATAATAAACTTTCCCTCGAGCATTCAGCTCAGTGCATGTCTCCTTTCTCGTGTTCCTGACTCTGGCATGGACAGTTCCATGTGTCACCGGGCCCCAGCCTCAGCACCCCAGAGCCAGCGCTTCACAGGGGAGGAAAGGGAACAAATGAGGAATAAGGAGGGCCCTGGCCTTCTGGTAAAGACATGGGGGATCAGTACCCCTGAGACACGGCCTGTTCATCCCGCTCCCCTCTGCCCCTCTGTGACATTCTGTACCTCATGAGAACACCCTACACCCCCATGTCCATCCTTATAAAATGATTGTGTGGTGTCCAATGCAAAGTTTGTCATGTCGGGTGTCTTCGGAAGGCTCATGATGCACTGAGCATTGTTGTTACAGTGATGTTATGGGTTGTAATTTCATGTATATATTTATGAGGCTGAAAATGTGTCCTCATGGCTTAAAGCAAGCCTAGTCAAAAACTCTCCAAGAGCAGAGGGGCAGTTCACACCTCATCAGGGCATGTATGGGACAAATGGGGAGGGATAGCTCAGTGGTTTGAGCATTGGCCTGCTAAACCCAGGGTTGTGAGTTCAATCCTCGAGGGGGCCATTTAGGGATCTGGGGCAAAAATCTGTCTGGGGATTGGTCCTGCTTTGAGCAGGGGGTTGGACTAGATGACCTCCTGAGGTCCCTTCCAACCCTGATATTCTATGACTCAAACCCAGCCCAGCCTCACAGGAACAAAGGACACTGGCCTAGGCAAGAACAAAGGGTCTGTTGGACTACCAAGGGAGGGGTTGAAGCCCTGGTGCACATCAATTTCCCTGGGTCAGAAAGCAGCATTCCGCTCTCAGATAGGGGAGGGGCTGGGACATGCTCCCTATGCCCAAGGAGGACAGCATGCCCTCAGGGCCAAGGGCAGGGGAAATGTTGTCTGTGACTGAGGTCGCTGTCCCAGTTGCTAGCTGCCAGGATTTTGCAGCTAAGCTAAAGACTGACCCCACTCTAGAAAGCATAAGGAAGTATGTCCTAGAGGGAACCCCAGGGAGGGAGAATGGGGAGAAGTTTTGTGAAGAGGGTGGGAAGTTATATAGGGAGGCTCCTGTGGGAAAAAACCAAAAGCCCTGGGCAGCCCTTTAAACAGTTGGTTGTACCTAGCCAATGTCGTGGGGACTTAATGCAGCTAGTGCATGATAGTCCCTTTGCTGATCACTTGGGGGTACAAAGAACCTATGGCAGGCTGAAGAAGAATTTCTACTGGCCAGGAATACAAAATGACATAAAAGATTATTGCAGGTGTTGTGTATTGTGCCAGGCGAGGAAAAGGCCTGTAGGGCCCCCAAAAGTTCCTCTCCGTCCCTTGCCTGTGATACAGGAGGCATTCCTAAGGGTAGCGATGGACATCGTGGGCCCTATGCAGCGTCCTACCCGGACAGGGAACAGGTATATCTTAGTGGTGGTAGATTCTGCCACCAGGTATCCTGAGGCAGCTGCTCTGTCTAATATTGAAGTTGAGACTGTGGCGAGGGCCCTTCTCACTATAGTCAGCAGAGTGGGTTTCCCTAAAGAAATTTTATCTGATTGAGGGTCAAATTTCATGTCACAAATTTTCAATGAACTGTGGAAGTTGTGTGGGACAAAACAATTTAAAACTGCCCCATATCACCCACAGGCCAATGGTTTAGTGGAAAGGTTTAATGTGACTCTAAAATCCATGCTAGGGATGTATACTAAGAAGAGGGGCAAAAATTGGGATGAGTTATTACCATTTCTGTTGTGTACTTACAGGGAAGTACCCCAAGAATCCACAGCTTTTTCCCCATTTAATCTTTTGTATGGAAGAAAAGTGAGGAGACCCCTCGATCTCATTAAAGATTCCTGGGAGGGAAATACTGAGGTAAAAGAAGAACCGGTAACTGAATATGTTCAGAGATTTAGAAAAGAGTTAAAAGACATGATGGAACTCGTTCAAACCAATCTCCAAGACAATCAATCCAGGCAAAAGGCGTGGTATGATGAAAATAATTGTAAGAGCACTTTTGAAATAGGGGATTTGGTAATGGTATTAAGCCCTGCGAAAAAGTATAAAATCCAAAACTCTTGTGAGGGTCCCTTCGAGGAAATAGAAGTGGCAAATGAGGACACGTATCAAGTTAAAAAGCCCCTTGATGATGCTGTCCCACAGCTTGTGCATGTGAACAGGCTGAAAGCCTATCACAACAGAGAGGCCATAGTAAAAATGATCTGTTTTATGGAAGGGGAAACTGAGGCACATCCCCTCTTTATGCCATGATCTAAATCATTAATGAAGATATTGATCAGAACCGAACTTATTGAACAGAACTTATCTTATGTTCTTATTGAATCAGGAGAGCCCCTTTTTCTGGAGGAGAGGCCTGAGGCCAGCACAATAAGGGGACGCTCTGAGAGAGGCTGTATGAAGGCTGGGGGCAGAGAACACCCCATCAGTCAGGGACAGAGATAAATGTAACAGGGAAGAGGAGAAGGGATGTTCACTGGGTCACACAGGATCCCTCCAGCAGAGCTGGGACTGGAACCCAGGAGTCCTGGCTCAGTCTTTTTTGTTTTGTATTCCTGCTCTGCAAGATGAGCCGGTGCATTGCAGGCAGGCTAGCCAGGTCCTGCTCTGGAGAGCACTGAGATGAGGACAGGAGGGATGAGCGCCCAGGGAGGGTGTGATGCTCCACTGGTGTTATCTGGACCAGTGATCTGTTAGGTCACTCCAATCCTTGACTCTGGGAGCCAGCCTGACCCTGCTCTGCTGTGAGAAACCCCACTCCTGGGCTGTTCACGCACAGCCTCTGCCATGTAAGCTGCTCCTTTGATTGTGCAACCAAATGACACTAGCCAATATCTCTGGTCCCAGACACAACCCTAGGAACCTCCATCTTGCAGTGTCCAGTTATGCCCGCTGGATGCTGCAAGCTTGTATGAGTTCGTCAATTTAACAAAGAAATTGATATGTACCAGGCTTGTTATCCCAAGGGGAGTCTCTGACATGCTTCAAACCAAACATCCTGCTTCAGGTAGAACAAACCAACAGATTTATTAACTACAAAGATAGATTTTAAGTGATTATAAGTCAAAGCGCAACAAGTCAGATTTGGCCAAATGAAATAAAAGCAAAACGCATTCTAAGCTGATCTTAACACTTTCAGTGCCCTTACCAAACGTAGATGCTTCTCACCACAGGCTGGCTGGTTGCCCTTCAGCCAGGCTCTCCCCTTTGATCAGCGCTTCAGTCACTCGGTGATGATGTCTGTAGATGGAGGTGGAAGAGAGAGGAAGAACATGACAAACATCTCTCCCTTTTATCATGTTCTTTCTTCCCTCTTGGTTTTGCCCCCACCCTCCCTTCAGAGTCAGGTGAGCATTGCCTCATTGCCGTCCCAAACTGACCAAAGGAAGGGGGGTGACTCACTCAAGAGAGAGTCCAACAGATCCTTTGTTGCTGCCTAGGCCAGTGTCCTTTGTTCCTGTGAGGCTGGGCTGGGTTTGTCCCATACATGCCCTGATGAGGTGTGAACTGTCCCTCTTCTCCTGGAGAGTTTTGCCTGGGCTTGTTTTAAGCCATGAGGACACATTTTCAGCCTCTTAACTATATACATGAAATTACAACCTATAACATCACTATAACAACAATGCTCAGTGCACCATGAGCCTTCCGAAGACACCCGACATGACAAACTTTGCATTGGATACGACACAATCATATCATAAAGATGAACATGGGAGTTCAGGTTGTTCCCCCCAGGCACAGAGTGTCACAGGAGGTTTAGGTTGAACATTAAGAAAAACTTCCTAACTGCCAGGGTGGTTAAGCACTGGAATACATTGTCCAGTGAGGTTGTGGAATCTCCATCATGGAAGATTTTTAAGAGCAGACTCCCCTTCCACTCTCCCATGCAGCCGAGTTCTCGCAACCCCAACAAGGCTGGGCCCAAGATTCCTGGGAAGTTAACCCCCAAATCTTGTTGTAGTCACTCAGGACAGGGGCAAAGTTGTCCCCATTTCCGGGGGCTCTCTCCTCACCAGCTGCTTCTCTGACCCCCCAGTCACTGTATTAATTTCCATCCAAACACAATTTATTGAATAGAAACTGTAAGAAAAATAAGGGGACAATGGAAAAGGTTAAAGGAACCAGGACCCCACGGTGTGGGCAGGGGGACACCACACACAGCCAGGGGAGCTGGAACAATTTTTACAGTGAGGGTGCTGAGAGCCATGGAACCAAACTGTAAAACCTGTATATAATGGGAGCCACTTCAAGCCGGGGGTGCGGCAGCACCCCTAGCACCCCTAATTCCAGTGCCTATGCACACAGCCATCTGTAGGACATAAGAAAAGTTCACAGTCTGTTCCTCACCCATCCCAGTTCTCCCTCCAGCCCTGGCTGCGCTGCGGTGATAGCAGGGGTCAGACACCTGGTCTGGCGGTGGCCACATGCCCTCAGGTTCCAGGGGGCAGGAGCCTTTTCCCCAGCATCAGCCCATCTGTTGGGGTCAAGACGCCCCCTCTCAGTCCAGCCTGCAAGGGCCTCTTATGTGGTGACGTCTCCCAGTGCTGGGCCTTCGCTGCCCAGGGCCCCCTTCGCTGTCCCCAGCCGCTCACCACGCTCGACTCCAGTGTTACTTGTGGCACGGCCAGTGTCCGCTATTCCGGCTCTGGCCCCATAGCTCCCCGCTGTAAGTTGGCCTTGGCTCCCTGCTGGCGTGGCTGGTCTGCGCTGCCCCAGCTCCCGGCTCTGGGCTGGCCAGCTCAAACTGCCCGGCTCTGCCTCCAGCTCACCACCTCTGTCTCCGAAGCAAACAGGGGGCTGCAGACAGGGGAGTTTGAGAGAGAGTTTGACAAAGAGAGGCTTACGATGGTTAGGAAGACCCGCAACACCTGTGCCAGCACTGCTTCTGTCTCCTCCACCTGCGCCTGTAGCCAGACAGAGCGCCTGAGCATGGATGCTTCTACCCAGATCCTGGTGTGGTTTTGCAGGGACTGTAACTTGCAATTTCCACTTACTGATACCCAGGCTGGGGGGACCATCCAATGTGAAAGGTGCCTGCTGGTGGAATCTCTCAGGCAGCAGGTGGGAGAGCTACAGGAGGAGGTGGCTAGGTTGAGGAGCATCCGAATCCACGAGCAATTCCTGGACAGTATCCATGTGGAGACAGCTGAGGTAGCTGTCCCAGTACACAGGACTGCTGATAAACCACTGGTGGAGGAGGAGATGGCTCAGGGTGGACACTGGCAGCAGGTTACTTCTGGCAGCAGGCAGTGCTCCACCCCTGCTCCGAACCCTCCTGCCATGGTAATAGGTAACCGTTATGCTCTTCTTGATACAGGAGAGAAGGCATCACCCCCTACAGTAAAGGAGGAGAAGCCTCGTACCCCTAAGGCTGGGAGGTCTGCTGCCACCACTGCGAATAGGAAACGTAGGGTAGTGGTGGTCGGAGACTCTCTTCTGAGGGGGACGGAGGTGCCCATCTGTTGCCCTGACATTTCATCTCAGGAGGTATGCTGCCTGCCGGGAGCCCGTATCCGAAATGTTACGGAGGCATTGTCGAGGATTATCCAGGCCTCTGACTACCACCCCATGCTACTCATCCATGTGGGCACAAATGATACTGCGAGGTGTGACACTGAGCGGATCAAGAGTGACTACAGGGCTCTGGGAGTACGGGTGAAGGAGTTTGGAGCGCAGGTGGTATTCTCTTCGATCCTTCCTGTCAAAGGTAGGGGCCCAGGCAGAGACAGGTGCATCATGGAGGTGAATGCCTGGCTGCGAAGATGGTGTCACCAGGAGGGCTTTGGCTTCCTCGACCATGGGATGCTATTCCAGGTAGGACTGCTAGGCAGAGATGGCGTTCACCTTTTGACTATTTGGACACAGACTGGCTAACCTAGTGAGGAGGGCTTTAAACTAGGTTCGATGGGGACAGGTGAGCAAAGCCCACAGGTAAGTGGGGAACATGGAGACCTGGGAGATGGGTCGTAAATAGGAGGGAGCGTGGGCTATAATGGCAGAGAGAAAGGAGGGTCAGGGCAAAACTGGGAGGTAAGATCAAACCAGTATCTTAGATGCCTATATGCAAATGCGAGAAGTATGGGTAATAAGCAGGAAGAACTGGAAGTCCTAATAAATAAATACAACTATGACATTGTTGGCATCACCGAAACTTGATAGGATAATACACATGATTGGAATGTTGGTGTGGATGGGTACAGCTTGCTCAGGAAGGATAGACAGGGGAAAAAGGGAGGAGGTGTTGCCTTATATATAAAAAATGTACACACTTGGACTGAGGTGGAGATGGACATAGGAGACAGAAGTGTTGAGAGTCTCTGGGTTAGGCTAAAAGGGGTAAAACAAGGGTGATGTCATGCTAGGAGTCTACTACAGGCCACCTAACCAGGAAGAAGAGGTGGATGAGCCTTTTTTTTAAACTAATGTAACCCTTCTGCCAGGCCGACTTGATAGCAGCAAGGGCTGGGTTCAGTACATAGGGGTCCCCTCCCAACAGCGTGACACAAAACCAGCTCGAGCCCCCACCCAGTGACCTAGGAAAATCTTACACACACCCCTGGGCGCCTCGAAGAGGCAATACTTTCCCTCTCGCAAGCACAGAGTCTCGGTGTAGCAGAAAATGTTTAATAACATGAGGTTATAACATGAGCTAAAGTTTATGTGGAGTGGGAAGGTTTGGAAAGTGATTTAACTGTGGGAATTATGTCCCACAGTTAAGTGGGAAGACACCCCGTCAGACATGTTAGTTGGAACGATTTTTTCCACAAGGTCAAGACTGTTGGCATGGTGACCTGCAGCAAGAAGGAGTATAGTGTAGGGTCCCCGGAGGGAAAGGGTAAAGTCTCAGCAGCTGCTGAAGGAATGGGGGTGGGTCTCTTTAATTCTCTGCAGAAGGGGGAAGGTGCATGCTTCCAGGCATGGGGGTGGTTGAGACCATCTCCTGCACTGCAGATGAAGGCAGCGTCTCCTCAGAGATGGAGGAGAGTGTATTGCCTGTCAGTGAGAAGGCTGTTCCAGCTGTTAGCTGCAAGCCTCTCACAGCTCACCCGGGGCAGACCCTGTTCCAGGGAGCACAGAGAGATGTGTCCCAGAGGGGAGCCCAGAGACGGGTGATGGAATCTTAGAAACCACTGAGGAGGTGGGTGCGGGTTCCATTGACTCTGCAGTGCAAAGAGGCAGCGTGCTCCCAAGTGTGAGACAGGCAAAGTCAGGCCTCTGCCCAACCGAAGGTGACGTGCCCTCAGGGTCTGGGGCAGGAGAAATATTGTCGGTGACTGAGGACGCTGGCCCAGTTGTTTGTTGTCAGGGATTTGCAGCTGAGCAAAAGGCAGACCCCATCCTAGAGAGCATAAGGAAATGTGTCCTGGAGGGAACTCCAGGAAGGGAAGGGGGGGAGACGTTTTTTGAAGAGGGTGGGAAGCTGTATAGGGAGGCTCCTGTGGGAAAGAACAAAGGCCCTGGGCAGCCCTATAACCAGTTGGTTGTACCCAGCCAGCATCGTGGGGAATTAATGCTTTTAGCACATGCTGGTCCTTCTGTTGGTCACTTTGGGATACAGAGAACTTATAACAGGCTAAAGAGAGATTTCTACTGGCCAGGAATACAGAATGATGTGAGAGATTATTGCAAGTCTTGTGTAGTTTGTCTAGGGAGGAAAAAACCTGTAGGACCCCAGACAGCGCCCTGGCGTCCTTTGCATGTGATACAGAAGGTGTATCCTGAAGGTAGCGATGGACATTGTGGGCCCTACTCAGCGTCCCACTCGGAGGGGGAACAGGTATATCTGAGTGGTGGTAGATTTTACCACCAGGTATCCTGGGGTAGTTGCTCTGTCTAACATTGAAGTCCAGACTGTGGCAAGAGCCCTTCTCACAATATTCAGCAGGGGGTGGGGGTTCCCTAAGGAGATTTTGTCTGATTGGAGGTCAAATTTCATGTCACACCTAGTCAATATGTATGGAAGCTATAGATTCATAGATTCATAGATTCTAGGACTGGAAGGGACCTCGAGAGGTCATCGAGTCCAGTCCTCTGCCCTCATGGCAGGACCAAATACTGTCTAGACCATCCCGGATAGACATTTATCTAACCTACTCTTAAATATTGCCAATGATGGAGATTCCACAACCTCCCTAGGCAATTTATTCCAGTGTTTAACCACCCTGACAGTCAGGAACTTTTTCCTAATGTCCAACCTAAACCTCCCTTGCTGCAGTTTAAGCCCATTGCTTCTCGTTCTATCCTTAGAGGCTAAGGTGAACAAGTTTTCTCCCTCCTCCTTAGGACACCCTTTTAGATACCTGAAAACTGCTATCATGTCCCCTCTCAGTCTTCTTTTTTCCAAAGTAAACAAACCCAATTCTTTCAGCCTAGGTCATGTTCTCTAGGCCTTTAATCATTCTTGTTGCTCTTCTCTGGACCCTCTCCAATTTCTCCACATCTTTCTTGAAATGCCGTGCCCAGAACTGGACACAATACTCCAGTTGAGGCCTAACCAGCGCAGAGTAGAGCGGAAGAATGACTTCTCGTGTCTTGCTCACAACACACCTGTTAATACATCCCAGAATCATGTTTGCTTTTTTTGCAACAGCATCACACTGTTGACTCATATTTAGCTTGTGGTCCACTATAATCCCTAGATCCCTTTCTGCCGTACTCCTTCCTAGACAGTCTCTTCCCATTCTGTATGTGTGAATTTGATTTTTCCTTCCTAAGTAGAGCACTTTGCATTTGTCTTTGTTAAACTTCATCCTGTTTACCTCAGACCATTTCTCCAATTTGTCCAGATCATTTTGAATTATGACCCTGTCCTCCAAAGCAGTTGCAATCCCTCCCAGTTTGGTATCATCTGCAAACTTAATAAGCGTACTTTCTATGCCAATATCTATGTCGTTAATGAAGATATTGAACAGAGCCGGTCCCAAAACAGACCCCTGCGGAACCCCACTTGTTATGCCTTTCCAGCAGGATTGGGAACAATTAATAACTACTCTCTGAGTACGGTTATCCAGCCAGTTATGCACCCACCTTATAGTAGCCCCATCTAAATTGTATTTGCCTAGTTTATCGATAAGAATATCATGCGAGACCGTATCAAATGCCTTACTAAAGTCTAGGTATACCACATCCACAGCTTCTCCCTTATCCACAAGACTCGTTATCCTATCAAAGAAAGCTATCAGATTGGTTTGACACGATTTGTTCTTTACAAATCCATGCTGGCTATTCCCTATCACCTTACCACCTTCCAAGTGTTTGCAGATGATTTCCTTAATTACTTGCTCCATTATCTTCCCTGGCACAGAAGTTAAACTAACTGGTCTGTAGTTTCCTGGGTTGTTTTTATTTCCCTTTTTATAGATGGGCACTATATTTGCCCTTTTCCAGGCTTCTGGAATCTCTCCCGTCTCCCATGATTTTCCAAAGAGAATAGCTAGAGGCTCAGATACCTCCTCTATTAGCTCCTTGAGTGTTCTAGGATGCATTTCATCAGGCCCTGGTGACTTGCAGGCATCTAACTTTTCTAAGTGATTTTTAACTTGTTCTTTTTTTATTTTATCTGCTAAACCTACCCCCTTCCCATTAGCATTCACTATGTTAGGCATTCCTTCAGACTTCTCGGTGAAGACTGAAACAAAGAAGTCATTAAGCATCTCTGCCATTTCCAAGTTTCCTGTTACTGTTTCTCCCTCCTCACTGAGCAGTGGACCTACCCTGTCTTTGGTCTTCCTCTTGCTTCTAATGTATTGATAAAAAGTCTTCTTGTTTCCCTTTATTCCTGTAGCTAGTTTGAGCTCATTTTGTGCCTTTGCCTTTCTAATCTTGCCCCTGCATTCCTGTGTTGTTTGCCTATATTCATCCTTTGTAATCTGTCCTAGTTTCCATTTTTTATACGACTCCTTTTTATTTTTTAGATCATGCAAGATCTCGTGGTTAAGCCAAGGTGGTCTTTTGCCACATTTTTTATCTTTCCTAACCAGCGGAATAGCTTGCTTTTGGGCCCTTAATAGTGTCCCTTTGAAAAACTGCCAACTCTCCTCAGTTGTTTTTCCCCTCAGTCTTGATTTCCATGGGACCTTACCTATCAGCTCTCTGAGCTTACCAAAATCCGCCTTCCTGAAATCCATTGTCTCTATTTTGCTGTACTCCCTTCTACCCTTCCTTAGAATTGCGAACTCTATGATTTCATGATCACTTTCACCCAAGCTGCCTTCTACTTTCAAATTCTCAACGAGTTCCTCCCTATTTGTTAAAATCAAATCTAGAACAGCTTCCCCCCAGTAGCTTTTTCAACCTTCTGAAATAAAAAGTTGTCTGCAATGCAGTCCAAGAACTTATTGGATAGTCTGTCCCCCGCTGTGTTATTTTCCCAACATATATCTGGATAGTTGAAGTCCCCCATCACCACCAGATCTTGGGCTTTGGATGATTTTGTTAGTGTAAGCAGAGTCAGGATGAGCTCTACCCTGACATCTGGAGGTGAATTATGGTGAGTGTGGAAAAGAACTCCAGGGGCTGATATTGTTTGCATAGGCACACCCACCCTCCTGGCATGAGACAACAGCAACTGAAAGTGGTTACTTTGGCTGGTGTGGGATCCCCAGTTTCTCTGTTATTGGGGCAGGAAGAATAAAGTTTTGTTACCCTGATTCTGTGAATCAAGGCCAGTGGAACTGTTGTATGACAGAAGGACTCACCATTAACTAAGTAGCACTTGCTTGACAACGGGCATGGGTTACAAAACCTAGTGAATTGAGAGAGGTTGGGGGCAGGTATTTGTATCTGGTGGTATGGGCCCCTTTTGTAAGCCTGAAACACCAATTGCATCTTCTCCACTGTTGAATGTCAGAGCTAACTTTCAGAGGGGTAGCCGTGTTAGTCTGAATCTGTAAAAAGCAACAGAGGGTCCTGTGGCACCTTTAAGACTAACAGAAAGTATTGGGAGCATAAGCTTTTGTGGGTAAGAACCTCACTTCTTCAGATGCAAGTAATGGAAATCTCCAGAGGCAGGTATAAATCAGTATGGAGATAACGAGGTTAGTTCAGTCAGGGAGGGTGAGGTGCTCTGCTAGCAGTTGAGGTGTGAACACCAAGGGAGGAGAAACTGCTTCTGTAGTTGGATAGCCATTCACAGTCTTTGTTTAATCCTGATCTGATGGTGTCAAATTTGCAAATGAACTGGAGCTCAGCAGTTTCTCTTTGGAGTCTGGTCCTGAAGTTTTTTTGCTGTAAGATGGCTACCTTTACATCTGCTATTGTGTATCCAGGGAGGTGGAAGTGTTCTCCTACAGGTTTTTGTATTTTGCCATTCCTGATATCTGACTTGTGTCCATTTATCCTCTTGCGTAGTGACTGTCCAGTTTGGCCAATGTACATAGCAGAGGGGCATTGCTGGCACATGATGGCATATATAACATTGGTGGACATGCAGGTGAATGAGCCGGTGATGTTGTAGCTGATCTGGTTAGGTCCTGTGATAGTGTTGCTGGTGTAGATATGTGGGCAGAGTTGGCATCGAGGTTTGTTGCATGGGTTGGTTCCTGAGTTAGAGTTGTTATGGTGCGGTGCGTGGTTGCTGGTGAGAATATGCTTAAGGTTGGCGGGTTGTCTGTGAGCGAGGACTGGCCTGCCTCTCAAGGTCTGTGAAAGTGAGGGATCATTGTCCAGGATGGGTTGTAGATCACTGATGATGCGTTGGAGAGGTTTAAGCTGAGGACTGTAGGAGATGGCCAGTGGAGTTCTGTTCATTTCTTTTTTGGGCCTGTCTTGTAGCAGGAGGCTTCTGGGTACACGTCTGGCTCTGTTGATTTGTTTCTTTATTTCCTTGTGTGGGTATCGTAGTTTTGAGAATGCTTGGTGAAGATCTTGTAGGTGTTGGTCTCTGTCTGAGGGGTTGGAGCAGATGCGATTGTACCTCAGTGCTTGGCTGTAGACGATGGATCGTGTGGTGTGTCTGGGGTGGAAGCTGGAGGCATGAAGGTAGGTGTAGCGGTCGGTGGGTTTTCGGTATAGGGTGGTGTTAACGTGGCCATCGCTTATTTGTACGGTGGTGTCTAGGAAGTGGACCTCCCGTGTAGATTGGTCCAGGCTGAGGTTGATGGTGGGGTGGAAGCTATTGAAATCATGGTGGAATTCTTCCAGGGTCTCCTTCCCATGGGTCCAGATGATGAAGATGTCATCAATGTAGCGTAGGTAGAGAAGGGGCGTGAGTGGACGAGAGCTGAGGAAGCGTTGTTCCAGGTCAGCCATAAAAATGTTGGCATATTGTGGGGCCATGTGGGTGCCCATAGCAGTGCCACTGGTCTGGAGGTATATATTGTCACCAAATTTGAAATAATTGTGCGTGAGGATAAAGTCACAGAGCTCAGCAATAAGTTGTGCTGTGTAATCATCAGGGATACTGTTCCTGACGGCTTGTATTCCATCTGTGTGTGGGATGTTTGTGTAGAGAGCCTCTACATCCATGGTGGCTAGGATGGTGTTTTCTGGGAGGTCACCAATGCATTGTAGTTTTCTCAGGAAATCTGTGGTGTCACGGAGATAGCTGGGAGTGCTGGTGGCGTAGGGTCTGAGTAGGGAGTCCACATATCCAGACAGTCCTTCAGTGAGAGTGACAATGCCCGAGATGATGGGGCGTCCAGGATTTCCAGGTTTGTGGATCTTGGGTAGTAGATAGAATAACCCCGGTCGGGGCTCTAAGGGTATGTTGATTTGTTCCTGTGTTAGTGTAGGGAGTGTCCTGAGTAGATGGTGCAGTTTCTTAGTGTATTCCTCAGTGGGATCTGAGGAAAGTGGCCTGTAGAATTTGGTATTGGAGAGTTGTCTGGCAGCCTCCTTCTGGTAGTCAGACCTGTTCATGATGACAACAGCACCCCCTTTATCAGCCTCTTTGATGATAATGTCAGGGTGGTTTCTGAGGCTGTGGATGGCATTGCGTTCTGCATGACTTAGGTTATGAGGCAAGCGATGTTGTTTTTCCACAATTTCTGCCTGTGCACGTCGGCGGAAGCATTCTATGTATAGGTCCAGACTGTCATTTCGACCCTCAGGAGGAGTCCATGTGGAGTTCTTCTTCCTGTGTTGTTGGTGGGAGGGTATCTGTGTATCAGTGCGCTGTTCAGTGTTATCTTGAAAGTATTCTTTGAGTCGGAGGCGGCGAAAGTAGGCTTCCAGATCACCGCAGAACTGTATCATGTTCGTGGGGGTGCTGGGGCAAAAAGAGAGTCCCCGAGATAGGACAGACTCTTCTGCTGGGTTGAGTGTGTAGCTGGATAAATTGACAATATTGCTGGGTGGGTTAGGGGTACCCCTGTTGTGGCCCCATGTGGCAGGTAAGATTTTAGACAGCTTACGGTCCTTTTTCCTTTGTAGAGAGGTGAAGTGTGTAATGTAGATCTCCTGTCTTATTTTAGTAAAGTCCATTTGTGTGGAGGGTTGGTTATTTATGAAAGTCTCCAGGTTGGAGAGCTCTTTCTTGATGTTTTTCTGTTTGCTGTATAGGATGCTGATTAGGTGGTTCCTCAGTTTCTTTGATAGTGTATGGCATAATCTCTCACTGTGGTCTGTGCAGTATGTAGATAGCAATGGATTTTTCACCTTCAGTCCATTTGGTATGATGTCCATCCGTTTGCATTTGGAAAGGAAGATGATATCTGTCTGTATTTGTGCAAGTTTCTTCATGAGGTTGATAGATTTCCATTCCATACGGCTAAATGCAGTGCCTTGCATGGTGTCAAGTATCAGAGGGGTAGCTGTGTTAGTCTGAATCTGTAAAAAGCAACAGAGGGTCCTGTGGCACCTTTAAGACTAACAGAAGTATTGGGAGCATAAGCTTTCGTGGGTAAGAACCTCACTTCTTCAGATGCAAGTAATGGAAATCTCCAGAGGCAGGTATAAATCAGTATGGAGATAACGAGGTTAGTTCAATCAGGGAGGGTGAGGTGCTCTGCTAGCAGTTGAGGTGTGAACACCAAGGGAGGAGAAACTGCTTCTGTAGTTGGATAGCCATTCACAGTCTTTGTTTAATCCTGATCTGATGGTGTCAAATTTGCAAATGAACTGGAGCTCAGCAGTTTCTCTTTGGAGTCTGGTCCTGAAGTTTTTTTGCTGTAAGATGGCTACCTTTACATCTGCTATTGTGTGTCCAGGGAGGTTGAAGTGTTCTCCTACAGATTTTTGTATATTGCCATTCCTGATATCTGACTTGTGTCCATTTATCCTCTTGCGTAGTGACTGTCCAGTTTGGCCAATGTACATAGCAGAGGGGCATTGCTGGCATATGATGGCATATATAACATTGGTGGACATGCAGGTGAATGAGCCGGTGATGTTGTAGCTGATCTGGTTAGGTCCTGTGATGGTGTTGCTGGTGTAGATATGTGGGCAGAGTTGGCATCGAGGTTTGTTGCATGGGTTGGTTCGTGAGTTAGAGTTGTTATGCTGCGGTGCGTGGTTGCTGGTGAGAATATGCTTAAGATCAGCTACAACATCACCGGCTCATTCACCTGCATGTCCACCAATGTTATATATGCGATCATATGCCAGCAATGCCCCTCTGCTATGTATGGGAACCCCAGCGCACTGCGGGAGCTCTGTGCCCAGCCCCTGGAGTGTTGCTAACGCAAACAGCCCCGGCCCAGCGTCCTGCCCACCGACCGACAGCCAGGTACGGACCAGCACCACGGCCCCGTGTCAATAGGGCCCAACACGCCACCCATTGTACCTGCCAGCGGAGCTGGGCCCGAGGAGACGGGCGCCCAGCCTGGGCCTGGCTTCTGCTGCCAGGTGGCAGCTTCCGAGGCCTGGGGAAGGGGGGGCTGGACCGGGCTGGTGCAGCATCACCGGCAGGAGAGGGCTCCGCTGCTGAGCTAGTAGGAGAAATAGGATGTGCCAGGAAAGGGGGGTCCTGACTCCTTGGGCTCTTGGCTTCTCTCCTCCCTGGCCTGGGCAGCGCCTCTGGCAGTGCTAATGCCGTCATTATCCTTCTGGATTCTTCCCACTCCCAGCAGCAGCCCCAGGGCTGGGGGCTGGAGGAGGCAGGGGGTTAGGCCATTTTCCACTGCATGCATCTGATGAAGTGGGTTTCTAGCCCACGAAAGCTTATGCCCAAATAAGTTTGTTAGTCTCTAAGGTGCCGCAAGGACTCCTCGTGGTTTTTGCTGATACAGACAAACACGGCTACCACTCTAGGCATTTTGTATTATCTGCAAATTTTGCCACCTCACTGTTTACCCCTTTTTCCAGATCATTTATAAATATGTTGAATAGGACTGGGCCCAGTACAGACCCCTGGGGGACACCACTATTTACCTCTCTCCATTCTGAAAACTGACCATTTATTCCTACCCTTTGTTTCCTATCTTTTAACCAGTTACCAGTCCATGAGAGCACCTTCCCTCTTATCCCATGGCAGGTTACTTTGCGTAAGAGCCTTTGGTGAGGGACCTTGTCAAAGGCCTTCTGAACATCTAAGTACACAATATCCACTGGATCCCCTTTTTCCACATGCTTGTTGAGCCCCTCAATGAATTCTAGTAGATTGGTGAGGCATGATTTCCCTTTAATAATAGCATCTCTGTCCTCACACCCCGTTGTAGGCAAGGCAGGGCTGCTTGCCCCAGCACAGTCAGGGACTGAGGCACAGAGCGGCTAAGTGACTGGCCCAAGAGCACCCAGGCAGGCTGTGGCGGAGCAGGGCATAGCACCGGCGTCGCCCCAATCCGAAGCTAGCACCGTAACCACTGCACCACCCAGCCTTGCGCTGGGCAGGATTCAAACCAGGCATTCCTCCCGCTGCGGGGTCTGCTCTCCATCAGCCCCTGGGGCCCGGCTCAGCTGCTGCAGGAGTCCCTGCCCTGGGATTGGCTGGGGGGGAGCTAATGCCGCAGAATCCTGGCTGCTGGCTGATGACAACAGTGCAGGGCTTTCCCCCTGGGCGGCACCACCCAGAAGGACCCCAATGGATTGGCACCTCCCAGCCCCTGTGTGCTGTGGGGCCGGCGCTCGGGGGGCGCTGCATGGTGCTGGCATACCAGGCCATTGGGGTCACGCCGCTCTGGGATACCCATAGCTCCGGCTAGCCGCACACGTCCAGTCTCAGCTGCCCTCCCCTGGGTACGTACCCAGCCAGCCAGCCTGAGCTACTGCAGCCACACGGCTACTTTTAGCCCACCTGCTCAAATCAGAGCTCGCACGTCTCCGTCGACTGCCTGGGAACCAGCCGCCCAGCTGTGCCCTTAGCGCCGAGGACACGAATCCCCAGACAGAGCTGTGTGCTCTGGCCAAGCGAGGCGATCACACCCTCGCTCGTCTCCTGCCACGGCTGCTGCTGCAATCGAGACACCTCGCGCTGCCTGGACACGGGTGAGCGAGCGGGGCTGTCGGGGAAGTGCCGAGGACTCTGGGCTGCGAGGAGCAAGAGCAAGTGAGCATGTGCACCCAGGGCTGCCACATGCCCGGCCCACACGGGGCAGCAAAGAGAGGTCAATCTGGATACGGTCCAGCTCCGAAAGGACATTGCAGAACTAGCAGGTTTAGAGGAGGGCAATGGGGATGAACAAGGGCCTGGAAAAAACTCTCCCATGAAGAGATCAACGAGCCTGGGCTTGTTCACTCTTATCCATCTCCTCTCTAAGGTGACGTGCTCAACATGAATAAAAGAACGAATGGGCTACAGAACGAAGATCCAGCGCTTCTGTTCTCCTTGTCTCAGGATACACCAACAAGGGGACCAATGAATGGGAAAGTGGGACATTGTAAACCTAGCAAAGGAATTGCCTTTTCCACACGACACATAGCCAGCCTGTGGAACTCACTGCTACTGGATGTTGTGGGGGGTGAAGAAATTGGCAATATTCAAGGATTGGACATTTCTGTGGACGACAGGAATGAGACACGAACCTGTCAAAGAAGAGTGGGTGAAAATTCAAATGAACCTTCATGGAGGTTTCCTTGCCAGGGTCGCCTGGTTCTTTAGGGGTCAGGGGTCAACTAGGAACCACTGAGCAAATGGGGGTGAGTCTGATCCCGGATGGCTCAGCTCCAGGGGTGAAGTTCAGATCCTGGGGACCCAGGTGGCTGTGGGGAAGGGGGAGCCCCTGGGGGAACAATAATCCCAAGACAGCACAAGAACAGTGTCACGCACGTGAGACTTTTCCTCCAAGCTCAGTTTATTTTTTAACCCAAAAGGTAAAAAAGTAGCAACTTGCTGGGAGTTGTGGGGAAGTAGAGGAGGGGGGCCTTCTTTTTGATAGCCAGAGCTTTGAATCTGAAGGCCCCAAAATAAACCCTCCAACAGAGATCTGTTATGCTGATGGCCTTTGCACAGAGTAGGGCAGGCCTAAAGCTTAAACTAGACTAAACTGCACAGTTTTCTGCCAAACTCGGTCAAGGGTCGTGTCCAGAGGAGGGAATGGGAGAATAAACCCCGCCCCCCCTGCAGCAGTACTAATGAAATATGTTCATAACTGATGAAATATAATAACTGCAAGGCTACGGAAATATAACGCAAGTTGCTTGACATTAAGAAACTGTTTTTGCAGAGAGTTAATCATCCTTGCTGCTATAACTATTTGCAACCTTTTCCATAGTCCAGCTATCTGCAAACTAGCCCCCCCCTTAAGCCTTTGCTGAAATCCCCCGGAAAATGACATAGTCCGAATCTTGAGAAATGTACCCGAGCTAGGGCCGAGCACCACCCCTGCGGAAACCACCAAGCGCCCCTCTACCCAAACAAACACCCACTCCTCGGAAATTAAGTCAGAGGGTAGGGAGGGGGTGAGAAGATTGACCCCAACCCCTGCTTCCTAGCTCGTGATCAGCTCATGCTCAACCCTTACCCAGCTTGTGATTTGTCCCCAGAGCTCGTGTTCAACCCCTGTTCAGCTTGTGATTTTCCCCCAATGATTTAATGCATGACGTATTGTTTGTACCCTGCTTGTGGTTTAATGGAATAAAAGCAGCCTGCGAGCTGTTGCCCGGTGTGCCAGTTTGAAAAACTGCACCCCAACGCGTTGGTATGTATTGCAATAAAGGCCTCAGGCTCTGAGTCTGTGAACTAAAATCACTGCGTGGGTGATTCTTTCCACGACAATTTGGGGGCTCGTCCGGGATCACTCGACGTCCCGCCGGACCGGAGGACCGTGGACCGCTCCCACACCTATCCCAGGCGCCAAGTAAGAGACCCTTGTCTCTATTTGGGATTCGGTGAGGAGCTGCCCATAGGCTCTAGGTTCAGGTGGGAACGCGCTGTGATCCGAACCTTTTAAGGTTAGACTCATTTGCCTGACGCCTGTTCGTTTTGTGTGTGTCCGTTCTGTAACTTGTCTGTTTAAATTCTTGCATCATGCTGCGCTCTCTCTATCATTGTTTCCTTAGGCTATAAGCTGGGGGGGGGCGTAGGTGACTGTCTGTTTTGTGGTGTGTACACGAGGTCTTAGACCCAACGGTTTCCTTGGAACAGCCTCGGTAAAATTACTGGGACATCCGTCTGGCAGTTAAACACTTTTAGAGTGCCAGCCCAGAATAAAAACAAGTTTTGGATGACAGGAGATTATTCAGGCAGGAACAGAGGCTGAATAGGCTGGGTGATCTCTCTGGGACATAAAGGAAACCACCACTGACTCAAGAACTGAGTGGCCCGAGGACTAAAGGTAAACAACTGAGAGGGTTTCTAATCTTAATAAGAACAAGAAGTACGCCAAACTCCTATGCTTTGCCTTTTTAAGCTTTCTATATTGTTGCTTGCTTAGCTTTGTGGCCATATCCCTCTGGGCAGTGGTGATCTCAGAGGGAGGTGAAAATCAGGCTGCTGGAGCACCCCGGGAAAGTGGACCCCATAGTGAGTAGGGGACAAAAGCCACTCCCTGGAACCCACTATGGGCGGGGTAAGGGACCGAGAATCGGAGACCCCCGCTGGCTGGGTGGGCCTAGGACAGGGCACCCTGGAACCTACTGTGGGTGGGGCAAGGGACTGGGAAAACCAGAGACCCCCATTGCGCATGTAGGGCTAGAACAGGGAATCCTGGAGCAGCCGAAGGGGCCAAAGGACTCCCACCAGCAATAGGCTGTGTGGACTGGTGAGACCTGCGGCCCGGGGATTGGCAGGACTCCCACTAGTATTAGGCTGGTGGCTGGGTAGGACTGTTATAGCAAAGATCCCGGTTTAGGTGTGGTGTGATTGTAGGTCGTAAGGTGACTCCGGGACCGGCTGCGGGCGGGGTAAGGGACCGTGAATCGGAGACCCCCGCTCTAGTAGGTCCCCACCCTTTTCTACCCGTTAAGTGACCATTGTGTCCCTTCTCACTCGGAGAGAGAGAAGGCCCCGGGAAACCGTCCACGTACTCCTAGGCAGTGGAGCAACCCATCCCATTCTCTTGAAGGCGGGCCGGTGCTCTCTGCTGGGGGAGGGGTGTACGGGGACCACCTCCTTGCTTGGAGAGCGGGGAGGCCCCAAGGAATCCGTCCGCGTACTCCTAGGCAGCAGAGTATCCCATCCCGTTCTCTTGAAGGCGGGCCGGTGCTCTCTACTGGGGGAGAGGTGTACGGTGACCAAAGCTTTCCTAAATTTTGTGTGGTTGGCCTACGACCAAAACCCTTCCCCAAATCTTCCTCTGGAGCATGGACTCGCGTATGGAGTGAGCTCCAGCCCCTGGAAAATCGTTTGCTAAAACCTGGGGCAATCGGGCATCCTACCCCGTTCCTCTCAAGGGCGGATTGGTAACTCGTTGCCGAACAGGGTGCATGCGAGGACCTCCCTTATAGATCCTCCCCATTGGTGTGTGAATGTTGGGGAAGACGGCCCCGCCCGAAAATGTGGGGGCCTGGGAAGTCGGCCTCGCCTAAATGTGGAGGCCTGGGAAATTGGTCTCGCCTAAATGAGGAGGCCTGCGCTTACTGCAGTATTTAGTGTTGTTTAACTATTCTTCAAGCATAATAGCAAGTGTTTTAGTGTTGTTGTGTTGTTTAACCACTCTTTAAGTATAATAGTAATTGCTTTGTTAAATAATTAATCCTCTTCTACGGGGAGGGTTGGTAAAAACAGCCCACCCTCCCTGCTGAATTGATAGTAAAACAATGCCTGTGCCCATAAGAAAAAAGGATTGGGCCCAAACCGGCAGGCAACTGCAGTTTGAGGAAGTTAAGAGGGGGGGGGTTGAGGGGATAATTCTGTAGTTGCTGGTGGAAATTAAGTAATTGCAGGGTTGGCTTCTTGCTTTTTTCCTTTCATAATAGTAATTGCTTAAATAATGATGTGACGTTGTGCAGTCTATATGATTTTATAAAAACTTAATAATAAGTCAATATAATGTAACTGGAATAGTTTTAGAAAAAATATGGTAATAAGTAAATATAACGTGACTGGGATACGCTTTATGCAAAAGGTCTCTTGTAAGGTATCATTACAGAGCTTATAATCTACTAAGTATAGTCATCTGATTTGTACCACTCTTGTATCTAAAACTAGAAATATAAAATGTATCTCTCTATCAGTGTTATAGAGGGCAAACAATTTATGAGTTTGCCCTGCATGGGCTTGTGCAGGGTAAAACGGATTTATTTGGGTTTAGATCCCATTGGGATTTGGGCATCTGAGTGCTAGAGACAAGCACACTACTGTGAGCTGTTTTCAGGTAAACTTGCAGCTTTGGGACAAGTGATTCAGACCCTGGGTCTGTGTTAGAGCAGACTGAAGTGTCTGGCTCAGCAAGACAGGGTGCTGGAGTCCTGAGCTGGCAGGGAAAGCAGGAGCAGAAGTAGTCTTGGTACATTGGGTGGCAGCTCCCAAGGGGGGGTTTCTGTAATCCAACCCGTCACAAATGGCATAAGCGGTAAAACTATGAATAAATGTTAAAAAAAAAAAAAAAGAAATTCTTGGTTTCTTTGCAGCCATTCCTTTGGGAGTGTCTGTAAGTAATCCAGGCAAAAGGTTATTAAGGTAAAATCATTTGACTATATAAAAAAGTTAGTTAAATTTGTTAAGAAACGCTCCTGGTGTGTATAATTTTTTGTTTATAAGTTTAAGATGTTTTCTAGTGTTGTTTAATTTTGGTATTTAGCATTTGATCCTTAAAGTAACTTAATGCTTTACAAAATTTAAAGTGTTTAAAATAAAGACCAAAGTTGTGGCTGCAGCAAAATAGTCAAAGCCAAAAGAATAAAATAATTTTAAATCTGTTTTGGTAACAAATAGCAGGTAAAGGCTAATATCAACTAAAAAGCCACAAATAGAAATCTTGAAGTGTTGCTGGGTACACCTTGTACCCTGATCACCTTTGGCACTCCCTGGACGGTTGCGCCTCAGGTGCTCTGGCCCTATTTGCTCGCGTGCATCACCGGATGACTGTGCACCGTTGATTGCTGCAGTTAAGTAAAACTTTTCCTCTGTGGCCCAGCACTACTGCCAGCGATGTGATGATTGGGCAGGCAGCACTTTTCCCTCTTTGGAAACTCTTTCTAAATATTTGAATTAATTTAATATCAAATGTTTGGATAATATAATTGTAAGTTTGCAAGAAGGGCAAATGCAGGATTTTGGATGAAGGTTTTACAACAGTTTTGCATTGGTAAAATATGTCATGCGAGGGCTGTTATGAGGCTTTTGCTTAAGAATTTTGTATCACAACCTGGCATATCTGAGCTAATTATAAAAGAGCTGTGTGCAGCTTCACAGATCCAGTATGTGTGCGGCTTCACAGATCCAGTATGTGTGCAGCTTCACAGATCCAGTATGTGTGCGGCTTCACAGATCCAGTATGTGTGCAGCTTCACAGATCCAGTATGTGTGCGGCTTCACAGATCCAGTATGTGTGCAGCTTCACAGACCCAGTATGGCCAAATGCCCTTTAAAGGCCACTCCCAATCAGAGGACCAAATTTAGCCCTCATAAAATTTTTTACCAGGGCACCCAATGCAGCTACCGACGGTGCCCTGCTGGCCTAGCTCAAATAAACAGTCATTTAATAAATTACACAATAGTCAGGCACTAACGAAATGTGTTAGGTCTTTTTATATACAGCAGTCCTGCCACTCGCTGAAACCAGAGACTGGGTCTGCATAAGGGTCCATCAGCAAAGAACTGCCCTGGCCCCATGCTGAGGGACTCTTGTCCGCTGACAAATCCATTAAGCCTTCGGACCTTGTTAGGAAAACAACTTTTCCACCTGAGGCCACAATAAAGCCTCCAACCAAGCAAGGTGATTGTGCTGGTAACCCCTCCCTTGCAGCCTCATTGCCGGACAGCTAAGTGAACTGAGACTACGAAATCTTGAAGAATAGCTTGCGGAAGCTGCCAAAACTACCTGAAAATGAAACTTTTAATATTTCTCAGCCTCTCCTCCTTAACGAACTTGGGGTGGGGAGGGAAAAAGTAATCTTGGCCAATCAGTAGCCTCCGGTTTGGCCTGTGTCGTATTGCAGTGTATTCAAGCTCTATATGGTTGCCCATTGTTGTAGTCCCCGCTCCCCAGCTACTCCCCCTCGTATCTTCTCCAATTCCCATACAAATCTGTCTGGCCGTAGCCTCAAAAAAAAAATTCAAGTCTCGGAACAACAAATGTGGTATAGCACATCCTACCGGTGGAATTGTTGTTTACAGTGGTGAATTGTGCTAAATGCTACTATAAGAACCACCACTTTCTCATTTCCCTCTCTGCTTTCCAAATAACTACCCAGTACCCTGATTGTTCTCAGAGAGCGGCCATTCAACTGGCCCAGCTTGTGCAGTGGGAAAGTTTTTATTGGGGAAGGGGAGGCGTAGTAGAAGAAATCTTACATGGCCTAACTAGAATAGCCGCTATTTAAACAATAGACAAAGCCCAAGACCATAAAAAACGCCTGGAAAATTTGAAAAAAGCATCAGGCCTCCTTACTGAGGCAGGGTTAACTAAACACCCTTGCCTTAGCAGGAAAGGACACTGTCTGGGATTCAGCTTGTAGTCAAATGCAGGATTTCTTTAACGGTCCCTTAGGAAAAAAAAATGCAAACCAATGTTTTAAATCAGTGGTGGCCTGAAACCCTTACCACTACTGTGGGAGTGCCACCCAAGCTGTGGAAGTGGAAAAATACGTGAACATTGTCAAAATAAAGCTGTGACTCTGTTGCATGTACCTTCCAAGCTTCGGAACCGGTAAATGGCACCTGGGCTCCAGTGCACTTACTTGTGCCAAAACCCTGGGCGAATTGTCTATGGGACTGGGTTATCCACTGGCAGGTATGGGAAGTTAAACCACCCCATAAACCTAGCCGTTTCATCACCACTCCCTCTGATTTCGCTGCTCAACATATCTGGGTGGGTATCGGAACCTTGTGGTCATTATGGCCCTTGGAACCCCCACAGCTATTTTGCCTCCGCAAATTGCATCCTGAAGAAGTGGTTAACGTTTTGATTTGGCATGTTGGGAAGGGGAAGCGATAGGTAAAAATCCAAAGGGAAAATTACTATTTAGTAAGAGCCGGGGATGTGCCCTGCCATCGGACCCCCACATCCCTATCCCCTTTCACCTTAACTTAACCGCTGCACAAGGAAGCCGCTTTATTGTATGGCCTGCTAATCCTCAGGTTTATGTAACCCTCCATCCAAGTGTTCCTTTTACATTTGATTGGACTTCCCCTATCCCTAACCACTTCCTAAACCTCACTCAACAGGTTTCACTCAACTAAAACAACAAAGAGGCCAAAGCCTTCCAAACTGCTTATCGAGTACATACCTTATGCTTCTCCCACAACATTGCGTGCTTTGCCTCTAAGGAAATCGCCCAAGTTACACCCAGTTGGCTAACCTCTTCTACTCTTCACATTCTATTTTAGATTGTTTTAGCAATTTGTTGCGGATTAATGTTGGCTGTTGGTTGTTGTCTATGTAAATTTTGCCATTTGCCCCGGCTCCCGGTTCAGCCCCGACCACCACCGGAAGCCCTTTATTTTCCACCCCACACTGTATTGTCCCTCAAATCTGGAAATCGACCACCTTAGTGTCATTTCTAAATCCAAATACTGTCCTATGGCCCCTTTGTTTAATAATAGTAGTGATGCCTATAGGGCATCAGAGGAGGGAAATTGTGGGGAAATAGAGGAGGGGGGCCTTCTTTTTGATAGCCAGAGCTTTGAATCTGAAGGCCCCAAAATAAACCCTCCAACAGAGATCTGTTATGCTGATGGCCTTTGCACAGAGTAGGGCAGGCCTAAAGCTTAAACTAGACTAAACTGCACAGTTTTCTGCCAAACTCGGTCAAGGGTCGTGTCCAGAGGAGGGAATGGGAGAATAAACCCCGCCCCCCCTGCAGCAGTACTAATGAAATATGTTCATAACTGATGAAATATAATAACTGCAAGGCTACGGAAATATAACGCAAGTTGCTTGACATTAAGAAATTGTTTTTGCAGAGAGTTAATCATCCTTGCTGCTATAACTATTTGCAACCTTTTCCATAGTCCAGCTATCTGCAAACTAGCCCCCCCCTTAAGCCTTTGCTGAAATCCCCCGGAAAATGACATAGTCCGAGTCTTGAGAAATGTACCCGAGCTAGGGCCGAGCACCACCCCTGCGGAAACCACCAAGCGCCCCTCTACCCAAACAAACACCCACTCCTCGGAAATTAAGTCAGAGGGTAGGGAGGGGGGTGAGAAGATTGACCCCAACCCCTGCTTCCTAGCTCGTGATCAGCTCATGCTCAACCCTTACCCAGCTTGTGATTTGTCCCCAGAGCTCGTGTTCAACCCCTGCTCAGCTTGCCCCCAATGATTTAATGCATGACGTATTGTTTGTACCCTGCTTGTGGTTTAATGGAATAAAAGTAGCCTGCGAGCTGTTGCCCGGTGTGCCAGTTTGAAAAACTGCACCCCAACGCGTTGGTATGTATTGCAATAAAGGCCTCGGGCTCTGAGTCTGTGAACTAAAATCACTGTGTGGGTGATTCTTTCCACGACAGAGTTAATTAACAAGCCAGGCAAAGCTCCCAGCGACTGAGCAGGCAGGGGAAGAATCACCACCCCTGAGCCTTCAGCGAGACCCTGGAACCTCGTATTGGTAATAGAAGACCGAGAACTGCAGGAAGCTGGCGAGGAGCGATGGGGACCTCACCAAGACCCTCCGGAAGCCCATGCTCTCGTACAGCTGCTGGGCCGAGTAGTGAACCATGGAGGTGGCCAGCACAACGGCACTGTTCCCGTGTTCCTGGGCGAAGCGGATGACCGTCCTGCAGAGCGCCCTGGTGATGCCCCGGCCCCGGTACTCCCTCCCCACGGACATGCGCTTCAGTTCCAGGGCGTGCCCCCTTTCCGAGGGGTCATCCGGTAAGACGGCCCCCACCATGCCCACCACTGCCCCCTCAGCCTCTGCCACCCAGAGACAAGAGTCTGCTGCCTCCAGGTAGATTCTCCGGATGTCCAGTAGGTCGTTGCAAAGAAACTGCTGGGCGTAATCGTTCCAGAGACACCGGATGCAAAACCAGGCCCCAGTGAGAGCGAGCAGGAGAGCCAGGAGGGAGACCAGGAGGGACCCGGAGGCCGCGAGCACCGCCAGGAACAGGCCCAGGAAGTGCAGCTGGGCCTGGGGATGCTTCAGCATGTGGATGTAGCCAGCAGGAGCGTACTCCATAATCCCACGTCCGAACATGGTGCGCACGGCCTCATAATCACTGTCCTCGTACTGCCGGATGTGGTACAGGGCCATGGGGCCGCTCAGCCCAGGCACACTAGGGCAGACAGAGTTTAAACCAGGGGAGCATGTTGGGACATTGCTGATCCATCGGCCACTTCCCACAGTGCCCCTGGCTTCTCGCTGTACTGGGCTCCCCCCCACCCTCACTGACTCCTGGCAAACACCTTCCACGCCTCCACCCACCGCCCTGCCATCTCATCACCCCCATTCCCAGCTACCTCAGCACCCACCCATCAGCCCTGCCCTGCAAGAGGAGCACCAGGAATGGGTGGGGGGATGGGGGGAGACAATCTCTCCCAGGGGCTCAGGATAGAGGGGCTGGGGGGCAGGGCAGGGGGCTTCACTAGGCAGATGCTGCCCCTTTAAACGCCAGCCCTAGCTGGCGACAGGCTGGCTGTGGAGGTTCCATGCCCCACGCTCCAAGCAGCTCCCCAGACTAACGGGCTGCGATCCCGTCTGGAAGGGGACGGCAGGTGTTTGTGGATCAGCCTCTCCCCTCCCCCAGATCCACACTCAGAGCAGCTCGCACTGCAGCGGTCCCGTCACCCTCGTCCCCTTGCCCAGCGCGGTACCTACCCAGCGGGAGAAGAGAGCTGCTCTGTATCCGGGGCCTTTGCCCCATGCTGCTGGGAACAAAAGACAATAACCATCAGCTGGGACCAAGCCCACAGGAAGCTCCTCGACTCCATGGGGCATTTCCTGGATTCCCTATTCCTCCTCTGCTCTTTCACCTTCTCCAGCAAGGAGCAGGGCAGGGGGCCCAGCCCTGGGACAGGAGGGGAAGCCTGGGCAGCAGGAGGGGTTGGGAGACCCCAGAGGGGGCAGGTGTCAGCTGGATAGAGAGGAACGAAGGGGTGGGAGGGAAGGGGTGGGAGCCCCGGTGCAGGCACACAGCTCGGGGATTGTTTTAAGGCACCAACGGCCATAAACCCCCTGCACGGCCATGTCGCCAGGCCCCCCGGAGCGTTCATCGGGCGGTTTGATTTGTCTCCCCCAGCCAGTGATCACAACGAACAGAAAAACATTCGGGAAATTCTCCCCAGCCTTGTCGTCAGAGTACGTGAGCCTAACCCAGCCCCCGCAGGAGGCCAGCAGCCATCCCAGACAGCTGCCGGGTGGTGGGTGGGGCACTGACCCGGGAGCCTGGCACTGCTGGTGATGGGGGCAGGCTGCTCAGTGCCTCCCTTTGCACACCTGGCCTTGCACACTTTGGTGCGAAGCTCTGTGGATCTAACACTTCCCTGGGGAGACCCCGGACGGCCTGACTCCCGGCCACGGGCTCTAACCACAGGCCCCTCGTGCTGCTCAGAAGCTCCCCTGCTCTGGGGCATGGTGAGCGACGGCTGCCCTCGGGGAAATGCTCCATGCCCGGCACAGGGGAGGGCCTGACGTGCGCCGGATCCCCTCGGTTCGGCCTGGCCCTTACACACCCAGGCACAGCGGGAAGCTCTGGAGAGGGAGCGCAGCAGTCAGTGCTCGCCCGCTCACCCCTGTTCTGCTGCCTGGCTGGGCAGGACGCCTGGGTTCTCTCCTCTGCTCTCAGAACACCCTGGGCACCAAAGCTCAGTGTAGCCGCGGCTTGGCCAGCCAGTCCCCAGGAACAGCCCCCACCTCCACGGCCCCTGCATGGGCTCTGCGGGCTGGCCAGCTCAGGGCCTTGGAAGCGGTTTCAGTTCCTGCTTTTGCAGCCAAGGAGGAAACGCTCCCAGCTGCAGCCAGGAGCAAAGCCTGTTCCTAGGGTGACCAGATGTCCCGATTTTATAGGGACAGTCCCGATTTTTGGGTCTTTTTCTTATATAGGCTCCTATTACCCCCCAACCTTGTCCCAAATTTTTCACACTTGCTGTCTGGTCATCCTACCTGTTGCTCTCCCGAGCAGCCCCTTAGCACAGGGGTGGGCAAACTTTTTGACCCAAGGGCCACATCAGGGTTGCGCAACTGTATGGAGGGCCGGGTAGGGAAGGCTGTGCCTCCCCAAACAGCCTGGCCCCCACCCCCTATCCGCCCCCTCCCACTTCCTGCCCCCTGACTGCCCCCCTCAGAACCCTCGATCTATCCAACCCCCCTGCTCCTTGTCCCCTCACTGTCCTGACCCCTATCCACACCCCCGCCCCCTGACAGCCCCCCCAGGACTCCCACCCCCATCCAACCGCTCTCCGGTCCTCATCTCCTGACCACCCCCTCCCGGGACGCCCCGTCCCAACTGCCCACTGGGATCCCACCCCCTTATCCAACCTCCCCCCCGCTCCCTGTCCCCTGACTGCCCTCTTGAACACTATTCACACCCCCCTCCCCTGACAGGCCCTGTGGGACTCCCACTCCCAACCCTCCCTGTTCCCCATCCCCTGACCACCCCCCCAGAACCTCGGCCCCATCCAACCACCCCCTTCTCCCTGACTGCCCCCGCCCGAACCTCTCCGCTCCCTTACCCACCCGAGAAGGAAACTCTCCCAGCTGCAGCCAAGAGCAAAGTCTGTTCCTCTCCTGAGCAGCCCCTTAGCACCATGGCACAGGGCCCCCCAGGCTAGCCATCATTCTGTGGCCATGCAAAACCCCAGGGTGCAGCGACACTCTGCAATACCCCCAACCCCCTCTCCCAGCTGCAGGACTCACCTGTGCACAGACCCCAGCCAGGCTAAAAGCCCCCCACTTCCAGCCAAGAGCTCCAGAGCAGTGGCGATGGAACCGCTAGGTCAGGGGTTCGCAACCTTTGGCACGCGGCTCACCAGGGTAAGCACCGGGCCGGTTTGTTTACCGGCCACATCCCCAGGTTCGGCTGATCGCGGCTCCCACTGGCCGTGGTTTGCCGTCCCAGGCCAATGGGGGTGGCGGGAAGCGGCAGCGAGCACGGCCCTCGGCCTGTGCTGCTTCCCGCTGCCCCCATTGGCCTGGAGTGGCGAACCTGCGGATGCGGCAGGTAAACAAACCGGCCTGGCCCGCCAGGGTGCTTACCCTGGTGAGCCGCGTGCCAAAGGTTGCCGACCTCTGCGCTAGGTGCACAGAGCCGAGATGTAGCCACCCTCCCCGGGAATCCAGGCAGCTGGCAGGGCCCAGGCTGCTTAAAGGGAAAGCAGGCTTTAGAGAGAGCCTGACGCAGGCAGCTCTGCCTGGGGGGACAGTGCGGGGTCTTTGCAACAGTTCAGCTTTCCCCCGACAGCCGCACTCGAGCAATAAGCTGCTCGCGCCCCCACGCACTCCAGAGCCCACCCCTCTAACTGCTTCCCTCCTTGCTGGCGGAAGCTCAAGCTGGTTCCTGGGCGTGGAAGCAGATTATAGCTGCGTCTCGTCGCCTTTGAATGGCACCAAAAGAGCTGCTCTGTGGCTGGGAGTCCCCATCTCTGTAAGGGGATCACAGCACGACCCACCCGCCAGCGGCCGAGGCACATTCCCTAGGGGTCAGGCCTAGGCCACTTCACGCAGCAGCTAACAGCCAGAAGCCAGGCTGTGTGGGCTAGTGGCTGGGGCAGTGGGCTAGCATGCAGGAGACTGGGGCTACCCCAGCTCTGCCCCTGACCTGCTGCGGGATGTCGGCTCAGTCCCTTCCCCTCCCTTGCGCGTGTTTCCCCTCGGACCTTTGCCTGGGGCTTCTCTCTGGACTGGGAGCTGCTGGGGGCAGAGCCTGTCTGGCTGCGTGTGTGCAGGACAATGGGGCGTCCAGGCGCTGCAGGGGTCACACACACCACGAATAGTGTCGGTTACAGGTGGAACCGGGGTGGGGGTGGGGGACGTGAGCAAACTGGAGCCACAGCCCTCCCCCCCCCAGTTTCTCTTGCCCAGATACGGGGGATGGGCACTCAGCAAATGGAAAGAACAATGGAACCTCCCCCGGGTTATTGGCATCCCACGTGAGCTCGCTGAAGGCCAGTTCGTGCGAAGCTCTGGTACCAGCTCTGCGCCGGAGAGACATCCCTGATGCTGCGGGTACTGCGGAGACACTCCAGGCTGCGCCAGGGCTATCTGTGGGGCACAGACATTTTATAGTGGGGGGCTGAAAGCCAGTGAAACTGTCCCCAAAGTTTTTACCTCGTGCCCCCCTTAGCCCTGTCCGTGCCCTGCCCCACCCCCGAGCTGAGGCTGGGAGCAGGGCAGTGTCTCCGGGAGAGGGGGGGGTGATGTTATAAGTGTAATATAATATCTCATTGAAAGATGACAGGGCCAGAAAGAGTTAATTAAACTGACCTGACCCATGGCCGAAGTTTAGAGACTTGTTAGGAACATATGTAAATGAACAGAGCTTTGAAATGCAGCCGGCATTGTTAGAGGTAGAAGGGTGGGTGTTTGCTCAGGGCTTGTGCTGTCAGCAAACAAGTCTTGTCTATTGCTATAGCTTTGATTCAAAGATCAAAAAAGGAATATTAACATTTAGGAAGACACTTGAGAGAAATAGTATTATTGTCTCTATGTCTCTTTGAAGGTTGTGGTAACCTGTATCTGAACTGTTTAATGGATAAATTACCCTGTGCTAATTGCCAGGATGTTTGGGAGAAGGAGAGTTAAGCCTATTGCTTTCTCAGGCCAAAAGGCTTCTGGAAATGTATAAAAACCCTGGGACACGATCCTGCTTCATCTCAGATCTGCTTTGGGTTTCAAGAGGGGGAGGCCTTCAGCCACAAGGATTGAGATCCCCAGTCACTGACTGGAGTCACCCTGAATATGGACATTGGACTATAACCTCTGGACTATTTCTAAAAGGACTTTTGGCAACTACAAGCTCATCTCTGCTATGCATCTGAACCTCAAGAAATGAATTCAAGTCTGTATGTATATTGATCTTTTAACCAGCACTCTCTCTTTTCTTTTTTAATAAATTTTAGCTTAGTTAATAAGAATTGGCTATTAGCGTGTATTTTGGGTAAGATCTAAGTTATAATTGGACCTGGGTGTGTCCAATTATATCCTTTGGGATTGGAAGAACCTTTTCTTTTATATGATGAGAAGATTTTCAGTAATCATCATCATATCTGACGTGTGTGTCTGGAGGGAGGCCTGAGGCTGGGCACTTTAAGGGAACTGCGTTGTTTGGACTTCTGAGTAACCAGTGAGGTAATACAGAGGCTGTTTTGTGCTGGCTTGGTAAATCTAAGTATTGGAATATCCACCAGCTTTTGGGGTTTGGCTGCCCCGTTTGGTTTGCAGTTCACCCTGATTGAGTGACCTCAGCTGGCTCCCACTGGCAGCACCGTCACAATGCCGTAGTCAGCAGGAGCCACAGAACCACATCAATTAAACTTTGGGTCAGAACCCCCCGCTATCCAAATTTGAATTTTGGTATTGAGAGTTTGGTTGGTTAAAGAGCAGTTGCAATGGGTGAGCAAAGAGCATATGAAAGCCTTGATAAAAAAAGCCCTGGAAGATTTGTGTTCAGAAAAGGGGGATAAGCTTTAGAAAGAAAGCTACAAATCAAGAACTGAGAGATCTGTTAATGGCCAGTGATCAGGAGGCAGGAGCACAGCCCTTACCTGAGGCTACAGAAGATGCAGAAAAAGTTAGAATGCAAATGGCAGCAAATAACCTGCAACTTGAGCATGAACAGAAACTAGCAGATCTTCGATTGCTGGAAAAGCAAAAAATAGCTGAATTAGAAAGAGAAGCTGATCAAAGAAAGAAGGAGGCTGATGAGAGAGAAGAAAGAGCTCGTAAGGGGCGTCTGGAGCTGCTGGCTGCTGAGGAGAAAGCTCACCAAATGCAACAGGACACGGTCAGACTTCAGCTCCACGTCAAAAAAGCAAGGGAAGAACAGCAGAAAGTGTATCCTCCTGAAAGTCCAGTTTATGTTGGTATGTTGTATAACGCTGAGCAATTGTCTGGGTGTAACGAAATGTACCCCAACACTGCCACCTTTATGTAAATGCCGTTACTGTGAGTTCAGTAGGTGACCCCATAAATTGTGCCAATACTATGTATGGGAGGGGTAATGAAAAATTCATAGAGAGTGTAAAAGTCAATGGTAAAAGCTGTTTAGGGCAAATTATGGCTTCTAACATCACTCTTGTTAAAGCAGATCTTGTCAAAGAGGAAGATTACTTACCAAATCAGAGTGTGAATGTTGATGTCCTCTATGAGTTTACTGTACGCGTGCCTTTAGCCAGAATCCACCTTGAATGGAATGGTACGAAGCATGAAGTTATATAGTTGGTGTAAGGAAGTTATTGCCTAAGGATCTTTTGATTGGGGAAGATGTTAAAGCTCTGTTCAGTCCAGGTAGCCAAATCACAGGAAAGGAATGATCTTAAACCTGTGTCTGTTAGGGCAATGATTTGCCTGGGGAGGGCGTCTCCAAATTGTTGTCTATGCAAGAGAGCTATTTGGCTATGAATGAAGTTTCTGAACGTCTGTCTAATGTCTCAGAAGCAAATCTGAAATTAGACCAAGCAAAGGGAGAGGCGAATAAGAAAAGTTTGGATGAGCCCAGGCAGCCTTGTGAGCTGATGGCTTTATCTAGTCAGCAGTTTGGGAAGGCAAGGATAGTGAAACATAAGTGTCCCTATACCTTACCTGTTACCTATGTGGAGAATTGTGACAGTGAAGGAAATGTGCCTGTGTCTGTCAGGGGTATTGACTTGCCTATGGAGGAAGCTACCTCGGTCTCCAAGCAGTTGTCTGTGAACAGCCCTGTGCGCTGGGACAAGGAAAATGAAATCCCAAGCTATGTGTCTGGTAAAGGAGAAGGTGTCTCCGGCTCTTCTTTGTCTGTGAAGCAGACTGTGATGGTCGAGGGTGATTCAGTTGTCTCAGAGTTGGTTCTGGATTCAACTAAAGCCCAGAAGGGAATGGTCTTAAGTTTGTGTCTGCTGGCGAGAATGGAACTGTAACTAGGTGGCATCCGGTTAGTGTCCTAGCAAAATCCCAGAGACCAGACAATTCTGGTGCTTGTATTTGGCCTATTGCTAATGTGTGGTTGGAAAAGGATGTAGCAACTCTGTCTAATCAGGGTGATATCCTAGCCAGGGCACAAGGAGAGCAAGAAGGTGATTTAATTGTGTTACCCACTGATGGTTTGACAACTTGTAGCAAGAAGGAAAAGATTCCTGAACTTGTGTGTGTGGCAAAGGGAAGGAGAAGGCTTCTAACCTTTTATCTAGTGAGTCTATGAGTTTGCCTGCAAGGGGATTGTGTAGAAATCTGCCTGATGGGACGAAGGTGATCATGGATGTGAGTAAGACCCAGACAGAGTCTGTTGTTGCTCAGGGAAGTGTTCCTTTAGAGCAAGCCCCAGGTGAAGAGGGTAAGGGCAGAATTTCTGTGGGGGGTGAACTGTGGCTTAGAAAAGCTGCTGGGGAAAGGAATCCTCATGGTAATCTGTGCAAGCAGCTTGCTACAGCTAAAGGGTGTGAAAGTGATTTAATCAAGGAAGTTTCAGTTCCTAACAGCCAGAAATTTTCTGTTGTAAATGGATCCACTGACTTTCCTTTTGTAAGATCCAGTGTGGATAGCTCTGAGAAGGTCTCAGATGGAGTAAAAGCTGTTAAGAAAGTTGAGCAGCCCTATAACCAAGTGGCTGTGTGTGGCCAGCTTGTTGGGAAGACAATGGTGTTGGAACAGGACTGTCTCCATGCTAATTCTGTGAGTGAGCTGTCTGTGCTTCAGGGTCTGAGGACAGATTTGGTTACTGGTGTTTCAGAGCAGAACAGTTTTATGGCTGAATGCTTAAGGATATAGGGGAGAGCAAGCCAACTCTCACCCTCATACTGTTTGGATTCGTGTGGTCTCTCTTTAAGACAGAGTCGAGCCTTGAAATTGAAAGCAGATGAAAATTTGCAAATTACCTGGCTGGCAGGGAGAAGAAAGATTTGCTAATAGCTGTTAGCAAAGAGAGCACACCCAATCAGCCAGTGAATTCTGTTAAGCAAAAGAAATCAGGCTTTGATCCTTCAGGACAAGGAGGAAAGAGAAAACTGAATTTTGCAAAGGGAAGCCACAGAGTAGTCCTAAAACCCCAAAACCCCAATGGTATTGAGTCAAAGGTGTGGCATGACAAACATGACTGTAAATGGACACTTTCAATGGATTTGTAAAAAGCAACAGAGGGTCCTGTGGCACCTTTAAGACTAACAGAAGTATTGGAGCATAAGCTTTCGTGGGTGAATGCCCACTTCATCAGACGCAAGTAATGGAAATTTCCAGAGGCAGGTATAAATCAGTATGGAGATAACGAGGTTAGTTCAATCAGGGAGGGTGAGGTGCTCTGCTAGCAGTTGAGGTGTGAACACCAAGGGAGGAGAAACTGCTTCTGTAGTTGGATAGCCATTCACAGTCTTTGTTTAATCCTGATCTGATGGTGTCAAATTTGCAAATGAACTGGAGCTCAGCAGTTTCTCTTTGGAGTCTGGTCCTGAAGTTTTTTTGCTGTAAGATGGCTACCTTTACATCTGCTATTGTGTGGCCAGGGAGGTTGAAGTGTTCTCCTACAGGTTTTTGTATATTGCCATTCCTGATATCTGACTTGTGTCCATTTATCCTCTTGCGTAGTGACTGTCCAGTTTGGCCAATGTACATAGCAGAGGGGCATTGCTGGCATATGATGGCATATATAACATTGGTGGACATGCAGGTGAATGAGCCGGTGATGTTGTAGCTGATCTGGTTAGGTCCTGTGATGGTGTTGCTGGTGTAGATATGTGGGCAGAGTTGGCATCGAGGTTTGTTGCATGGGTTGGTTCCTGAGTTAGAGTTGTTATGGTGCGGTGCGTGGTTGCTGGTGAGAATATGCTTAAGGTTGGCGGGTTGTCTGTGGGCGAGGACTGGCCTGCCTCCCAAGGTCTGTGAAAGTGAGGGATCATTGTCCAGGATGGGTTGTAGATCACTGATGATGCGTTGGAGAGGTTTAAGCTGAGGACTGTAGGTGATGGCCAGTGGAGTTCTGTTGGTTTCTTTTGGGGTCCTGTCTTGTAGCAGGAGGCTTCTGGGTACACCTCTGGCTCTGTTGATTTGTTTCTTTATTTCCTTGTGTGGGTATCGTAGTTTTGAGAATGCTTGGTGAAGATCTTGTAGGTGTTGGTCTCTGTCAGAGGGGTTGGAGCAGATGCGATTGTACCTCAGTGCTTGGCTGTAGACGATGGATCGTGTGGTGTGTCTGGGGTGGAAGCTGGAGGCATGAAGGTAGGTGTAGCGGTCGGTGGGTTTTCGGTATAGGGTGGTGTTAACGTGGCCATCGCTTATTTGTACGGTGGTGTCTAGGAAGTGGACCTCCCGTGTAGATTGGTCCAGGCTGAGGTTGATGGTGGGGTGGAAGCTGTTGAAATCATGGTGGAATTCTTCCAGGGTCTCCTTCCCATGGGTCCAGATGATGAAGATGTCATCAATGTAGCGTAGGTAGAGAAGGGGCATGAGTGGACGAGAGCTGAGGAAGCGTTGTTCCAGGTCAGCCATAAAAATGTTGGCATATTGTGGGGCCATGCGGGTGCCCATAGCGGTGCCACTGGTCTGGAGGTATATATTGTCACCAAATTTGAAATAATTGTGCGTGAGGATAAAGTCACAGAGCTCAGCAATAAGTTGTGCTGTGTCATCATCAGGGATACTGTTCCTGACAGCTTGTATTCCATCTGTGTGTGGGATGTTTGTGTAGAGAGCCTCTACATCCATGGTGGCTAGGATGGTGTTTTCTGGGAGGTCACCAATGCATTGTAGTTTTCTCAGGAAATCTGTGGTGTCACGGAGATAGCTGGGAGTGCTGGTGGCATAGGGTCTGAGTAAGGAGTCCACATATCCAGACAGTCCTTCAGTGAGAGTGACAATGCCCGAGATGATGGGGCGTCCAGGATTTCCAGGTTTGTGGATCTTGGGTAGTAGATAGAATAACCCCGGTCGGGGCTCTAAGGGTATGTTGATTTGTTCCTGTGTTAGTGTAGGGAGTGTCCTGAGTAGATGGTGCAGTTTCTTAGTGTATTCCTCAGTGGGATCTGAGGAAAGTGGCCTGTAGAATTTGGTATTGGAGAGTTGTCTGGCAGCCTCCTTCTGGTAGTCAGACCTGTTCATGATGACAACAGCACCTCCTTTATCAGCCTCTTTGATGATAATGTCAGGGTGGTTTCTGAGGCTGTGGATGGCATTGCGTTCTGCACGACTTAGGTTATGAGGCAAGCGATGTTGTTTTTCCACAATTTCTGCCTGTGCACGTCGGCGGAAGCATTCTATGTATAGGTCCAGACTGTCATTTCGACCCTCAGGAGGAGTCCATGTGGAGTTCTTCTTCCTGTGTTGTTGGTGGGAGGGTAGCTGTGTATCAGTGCACTGTTCAGTGTTATCTTGAAAGTATTCTTTGAGTCGGAGGCGGCGAAAGTAGGCTTCCAGATCACCGCAGAACTGTATCATGTTCGTGGGGGTGCTGGGGCAAAAAGATAGTCCCCGAGATAGGACAGACTCTTCTGCTGGGTTGAGTGTGTAGCTGGATAAATTGACAATATTGCTGGGTGGGTTAGGGGTACCCCTGTTGTGGCCCCATGTGGCAGGTAGGATTTTAGACAGCTTACGGTCCTTTTTCCTTTGTAGAGAGGTGAAGTGTGTAATGTAGATCTCCTGTCTTATTTTAGTAAAGTCCATTTGTGTGGAGGGTTGGTTATTTATGAAAGTCTCCAGGTTGGAGAGCTCTTTCTTGATGTTTTTCTGTTTGCTGTATAGGATGCTGATCAGGTGGTTCCTCAGTTTCTTTGATAGTGTATGGCATAATCTCTCACTGTGGTCTGTGCAGTATGTAGATAGCAATGGATTTTTCACCTTCAGTCCATTTGGTATGATGTCCATCCGTTTGCATTTGGAAAGGAAGATGATATCTGTCTGTATTTGTGCAAGTTTCTTCATGAGGTTGATAGATTTCCATTCCATACGGCTAAATGCAGTGCCTTGCATGGTGTCAAGTATCAGAGGGGTAGCCGTGTTAGTCTGAATCTGTAAAAAGCAACAGAGGGTCCTGTGGCACCTTTAAGACTAACAGAAGTATTGGGAGCATAAGCTTTCGTGGGTAAGAACCTCACTTCTTCAGATGCAAGTAATGGAAATCTCCAGAGGCAGGTATAAATCAGTATGGAGATAACGAGGTTAGTTCAATCAGGGAGGGTGAGGTGCTCTGCTAGCAGTTGAGGTGTCCTGAGTCATGTCAACACAGCCTGATTCTCAGGGGCTTACCGCTCAGCACTGTTGCCCCTTTATGGGGGCTCCAGCTGAGGACCCCAAAACTGAGGCCCTGTTGAAAGTCTTGACCAAAGAACATAGAGCAGCTGCGTTCAGAGCCAGAGCCCTGAGGAAATGCTTTGGGGAGCTGAAGCTTTTCAGGTAAAGCCTCGGGACAGCAGGATGTTACAGCACCTGACCCCTGGGGCAGGAACTTCCCCATGTCCCGTTTGTTAGCTCTAGGGACAGGATGGATGTCATGAGTCACTTGCTGGGTGAAATTGTCTCAGCCAATCAGAGCCCAGCGGTCCTGCAGTTACTGATTCAGGCCTCAGACCGCCAGCCCCTGCACCCTGGCTGGGTGGGGTGTTGCGGTTTGTGGATTCACTGGATGTTATTCAGCACCCCCCAGCTGGCATTAGAGCCATTGGGCCCTTCCCTGTGCTGCAGCCGAGCCACACAGTGACCACGTGGGGCACCTCCTCATTCCAGTCACTGACGTGGGGCCAGCACAAACCAGTCTTGCTGCCGACCCTTCTCCTGGAAAGGGAAACAGCAGCCGGCTTCCTGCCAGAGCCACCACCTGGTCAGCCCCCGCCAAGCCCCAGAGCAACAGAGAGACATGCAGGAGTGGAGAGCTGAAACCGCTGGCACTGCCCTGTCCACTCAGGGTGGTGCTGGGTGACTGGAACTGCTCTCAGCTCAGCCCAGAGCCAGGAGCAGGAGGTGTCACCCCGTGTCCAGGAAGGCTGGAGGTGAGCTCTTGCTGGCATAGAGCCCCTCTCTCCAGCTCTCAGCAGCGCCGGTGAAGGCCAGTACGCAGGCCATGGATGGTGCCTTGAGGGACGGGAAAGTAACTAACACAAACTGACCCAAAGTAAAACACCAGCCCCCTCTTCTTCCCCTTCCCCATTCCCTTCGGGGGTTCTCTGGGCACTAGACTTTCTCGGTCCACGACAAGTGATGCTGACTAATGTGTGTTTCCAGTGCCTGCCTGCAGCCACGTACACTCAGCTCGACTCAGAGCTGAACACCACCACAACCTGGGACGCTCTCTGAATATATCAGCCAAACCCAGCTTTCACCCCTAGGGGACAGGCCTAACGCTGCAGAGGGCCATCAAGCTGTCAGTCTGGATTCAGAAAAGGCAGAAATCTTCAACAACTGTTGCTGTTCTGAATTTGGAGAGAAGCAGGAAGATGTACTCATCTTTTACAGTGATAATGACATACCTGCTATTCCACTGCTAGCTGGAGAGGATTTAAACAGCAACTAATGAAAAAAAACATTTTTTAATTCAGCAGGACTGGGTAACTTGCACCAAGAGTATTACAAGAAGTGACCTGTCTGAAGAAATAATGTTGATTCCAAGAAATCTTGGAACACCAGGGAAGTTTCATGACTGGAAAAAAGCGAATGTTGTGTCAGTATTTAAAAAGAGTAGATGGGATGACCTGGGTAACTAGAGGCCAATTAGCCTGATTTTGGTCATAGGCAAGGTAACTGTGCTGACATGATAGGTTTAGACTCTGTAAGACATTGTCTTAGTGCCTCTGGACTGTTGATTAAAATCTGCACTTTACACAATCAGTGTAGCCCACATTAAATAAACTAAGAACTGGCTAATGGATAGATCTCAAAAAGGCAAATATCACCCAGCAGGGGTGTTTCTGGGGAGAGGATCCCATCCAGGGATTGGTTCTCAGATCAGTGCTATTCAATATCTGCATCAACAATCTGCAAGAAAATCTAAAATCGTTGATGGTGATAGTAGCAGATGACAGAAGACTTGGTGGACTGTTAAATAAAATATGGTTCATTTAACTGGCAGAATTTGCAGACGTCTTTGTTCTCAATATAATATGGAATGTGCACCACATTTTAAATTTCACTTTGTCAGAGAAATGTGGCTGAACTAGTGACTGACGTAATTCTACTGACTTTAGTGGAGATGATTCAACAATGAATTTGGCCCACTTAGTAGAAAAATATAAATCAGATAATAATTACCAACTTGGAAAAAAATTGGTTTTGGAAGTGTGAATTTATTAAATAATTGAATGCATGTGAATTCCTTTCCATCCCAAATAGACAGAGCCAACATGCCTTCTATTTATATATAAAAAGAGCAGTAAAATGCTTCCATATTTCTCATAAAAATAGTAAATCTCTCAGGTTCTAAAATCTATGTTTTCTCTAATGTTGAAAGGTTTAGGTAAGTACAAGTCTGAATTCTATAATCTTTTCTGCATTAGCTGCAGGAATTACACTCTGATCTCTTTCCCAATGAAAAATATTAACCTTTGCCAAGTATGGTAACTAAAAAGAGGTCTAGATCCTTTATCAATCAAGATTTCCAAGACATTAATATGGACAGATGCTACTTCAAACTAAGATGAAAGCTACACACTATCATGATCACAATTTGTGCTCTATATGGTTCTGTAACCACAGTTAAACTCAAGGAAGATTTTAAAAGTGTGACTTTCTTTGTTTAAAAAAGGAGAAGTAGTTCCCTGCTTCCAGGAGACAGGGGATATGGGGAAACAGACCGCGTGGGGCTGCTGGGGGTGGGGGTCAGACAGGGGCTCCTAAGTGGTAGTTGGGGAGGAAAGACTGGGGTAGGGGCTGAATGGGAGTAGGGGTTCAGGGCCACAGGGGGGAGGGAGGTGCAGGGCCACATGAGGGGAGGGGGCGGATGAGTGGGGGCACAGAGACATATGGGGTTGGGGGTGCAAGGAGATATGGGGTGCAGGGACACATGGGGACAGGGGCAGCTGTGTCTGGCTAAATGGGAGGGGCTAGGGATCAGCCAGGGTCTGCATGGGGGTGTGACAATGCGGTTCTGGCGGAACCCAACTGAGAGTGCCAACTCAGGACAAATTGCTCAAACAGGGCAGTTACAGCCCAAGGCTGGGGTTTTTTCCACCTCTAAGGCAAACCAAACCAGCCAGACTAGGACGACTTCGGTCTCACCCCACTGGCTAACCGCAAGTCTCACAAGCAATCTCCTTAGACACTCCAGTTTCCCAGTATTACCACCAGTGCCACTCGTTATGGGGACAAATGGTTATGAAAACCAAGACCCCCGTAAAAGAAAAAGGTTCTCCTGATCCCAAAGGACCAAGCCCCAAACCCAGGTCAATATACAAATCAGATCTTACCCACAAATCACGCTGTTGCCAATCCTTTAGAACCTAAAATCTAAAGGTTTATTCATAAAAGGAAAAAGATAGAGATGAGAGCTAGAATTGGTTAAATGTAATCAATTACATACAGTAATGGCAAAGTTCTTGGTTCAGGCTTGCAGCAGCGATAGAATAAACTGCAGGTTAAATCAAGTCTCTGGAATACATCCCCCGCTGGGATGGGTTATCAGTCCTTTGTTGAAAGCTTCAGCTTGTAGCAAAGTTCCTCCAGAGGTATGAAGCAGGATTGAAGACAAGATGGAGATGAGGCATCAGCCTTATATAGTCTTTTCCAGGTGTAAGAACACCTCTTTGTCCTTACTTTGGAAAATCACAGCAAAATGGAGTCTGGAGTCACATGGGCCAGTTCCCGCATACTTTGCTGAGTCTCAAGGCATATTTGCCTTCTCTCAATGGGTCCATTGTATAGCTGATGGTCCTTAATGGGCCATCAAGCAGGCTAGGCAGAGCTAACACCAGTTTGTCTGGGATGTCACCCAGTAGCATAGCATAAGTTTGAAATACAGACAGTATAGAGCCAATATTCATAACTTCAACTACAACATTGATACATACATATAGAGAGCATAATCATAACCAGTAAACCATAACCTTGTCTTAGACACCCCATTTGACTCCCTTTATACAAGATTTTGGTGCCACTACAGGACCTTGGTTGCAACAATGATCTATATGGTCCCAGGTTATATCAATAACGTCACACCCCCAATGCAAAATTGATGCAGGAAGGGATGACACAAACATTCCTGACTGCATCCCAAGAGCTCCCCATCCTTGGGTTTGTCTCACTACGACTAGTATTGGGGTTAGAAGCCATATCAGAGTATAACAGAAATGGTTTATCAAAATTGTGTTCAACAACATGATTGAATCTCTCTACAAACTCAAGGTAAAACTTGGTTAGAACAATAGTGGATTGGATCTGCTCTTGCAACATGGTTCCTGTATGTCTCATGTGATCTTGCCAAGAGCTAAAGAAAACAGCTACTTTATCCATACAAGCTCTGGCAAATGTTTGGAACCCAATTAACATTAAATCAATGTAGATATTAATGATGTTCATAGTACAGGAATCTTGGCATTTAACCATGAAAGCAATATGGTAGTGTGCCTTAGTTTCCCTTCTCATACAGCACATTAGGTCTGGAATGTCTTTTCTCCTGTGAAAAGTTCCAATACTGTTTACAGGCATCAACTGTGAAACATCAGTATAACAAGGCCTTTTAACATAAAGTGTGTTCTCATGTATTCCTTTTAACATGTTCAAGGGATTTTCCAACAGATTAGGAACATTGTACATTCTTACAGTTCTTGGTAATAGCAACACATTATTTACAAAATCACCATTAGCACTAACAACAAATCCATTGCAAGTGTCCATCTACAATCATGGTTGTCATGCCACACCTTTGGCTCAATACATTTGGAGTTTGGGCATTTTAGGGTTAACCTGTTGCTTCCCTTTGCAAAATTCAGTTTTCTCTTTCCTCCTTGTCCTGCAGGATCAAACCCTGATTTTTCTTGCTTAACAGAATTCACTGGCTGATGGGGTGGGCTCTCTGTGCTAACAGCCATTAGCAAGTCCTTCCTCTCCCAGCCAGACAAGTAATTTGCATTACCACAGACAGGAGCCAGTGGACCAGTTTTCATATCCTTAACTGCTATCATTTCCAAGGCTCGACTCTGTCTTAAAGAGAGACCACACAAATCCAAAGAGTCTGAGGGTGAAAGTATGCTTGCTCTCCCCTGCATCCTCAAGCATTTAGCCATAAAACTGTTCTGCTTTGAAACACCAGTAACCAAATCTGTCCTCAGACCCTGAAGCACAGACTGCTCACTTAACGAATAGAATGGAGACATTCCTGTTCCAACACCATTGTCTCCCCAACAAGCTGGCCACACACAGCCACTTGGTTATAGGGCTGCTCAACTTTCTTAACAGCTCTTACTCCATCTGAGACCTTCTCAAAGCTACCCACACTGGATCTTTCGAAAGGAAAGTCAGTGGATCCATTCACAACAGAGAATTTCTGGCTGTTAGGAACTGAAACTTCCTTGATTAAATCACTCTCACACCCTTCAGTTTCAGGGAACTGCTTGCACAGATTACCATGAGGATTCCTTTCCCCAGGAGCTTTTCTAAGCAGCAATTCACCCCTCACAGAAATTTTGCCCTTACCCTCTTCACCTAGGGCTTGCTCTAAAGGAACACTTTCCTGAGCAACAACAGACTTTTTCTGGGTCTTACTTACATCCAGGATCACCTTTGGCCCATCAGGCAGATTTCTACACAATCCCCTTTCAGGCAAACCCATAGACTCACTAGATAAAAGGTTAGAAACATTTCCCTTCCCTTTGCCACACACAAGTTCAGGAATCCTTTCCTTCTTGCTACAAGTTTCCACACCATCAGTAGGTAACACAACCAAATCACCTTCATGCTCTCCTTGTGCCCTGGCTAGGGTATTACCCTGATTAGACAGAGTTGCTACACCCTTTACCAACCACACACTAGCAATAGGCAAAATATAAGCACCAGAATTGTCTGGTCTCTGGCATTTTGCTAAGACACTAACTGGGTGGAATTTAGTTACAGTGCCATTCTCCCCAGCAGACACAGACTTAGGACCATTCCCTTCCTGGGCTTTACGTCACAGGGGGATGCTGCCTAACAAGACCTCCCCACCCTCCAAAAAAAACCAAAACCTGTTCCATACTGTTCCAACCCCGACTGCTGCACTGGGCAGCACAATATGGGGAGAAGGTGACCAGCCCTCTGTGGAGAAAGAAATGGTTCGGGACTATTTAGAAAAACTGGACGTGCAAAAGTCCATGGGGCCAGATGCGCTGCATCCGAGGGTGCTAAAGGAGTTGGCGGATGAGATTGCAGAGCCATTAGCCATTATTTTTGAAAACTCATGGCTATCGGGGGAGGTCCCGGATGACTGGAAAAAGGCTAATGTAGCGCCCATCTTTAAAAAAGGGAAGAAGGAGGATCCGGGGAACTACAGGCCAGTCAGCCTCACCTCAGTCCCTGGAAAAATCATGGAGCAGGTCCTCAAGGAATCAATTATGAAACACTTAGAGGAGAGGAAAGTGATCAGGAACAGTCAGCATGGATTCACCAAGGGGAAGTCGTGCCTGACTAACCTAATTGCCTTCTATGATGAGATAACTGGCTCTGTGGATGAGGGGAAAGCAGTGGATGTGTTATTCCTTGACTTTAGCAAAGCTTTTGATACGGTCTCCCACAGTATTCTTGCTGCCAAGTTAAAGAAGTATGGGCTGGATGAATGGACTGTAAGGTGGATAGAAAGCTGGCTAGATCGTCGGGCTCAACGGGTAGTGATCAATGGCTCCATGTCTAGTTGGCAGCCGGTTTCAAGCGGAGTGCCCAAAGGGTCAGTCCTGGGGCCGGTTTTGTTTAATATCTTTATTAATGATCTGGAGGATGGTGTGGACTGCACTCTCAGCAAGTTGGCAGATGACACTAAACTGGGAGGCGTGGTAGATACGCTGGAGGGTAGGGATCAGATACAGAGGGACCTAGACAAATTAGAGGATTGGGCTAAAAGAAACCCTATGAGGTTCAACAAGGACAAGTGCAGAGTCCTGCACTTAGGACGGAAGAATCCTATGCACTGCTACAGACTAGGGACCGAATGGCTAGGTAGCAGTTCTGCAGAAAAGGACCTAGGGGTCACAGTGGATGAGAAGCTGGATATGAGTCAACAGTGTGCTCTTGTTGCCAAGAAGGCTAATGGCATTTTGGGCTGTATAAGTAGGGGCATTGCCAGCAGATCGAGGAACTGATCGTTCCCCTTTATTCGACATTGGTGAGGCCTCATCTGGAGTACTGTGTCCAGTTTTGGGCCCTACACTACAAGAAGGATGTGGAAATATTGGAAAGAGTCCAGCGGAGGGCAACAAAAATGATTAGGGGGCTGGAGCACATGACTTATGAGGAGAGGCTGAGGGAACTGGGATTGTTTAGTCTCCAGAAGAGAAGAATGAGGGGGGATTTGATAGCAGCCTTCAACTACCTGAGGGGGGTTCCAAAGAGGATGGAGCTCGGCTGTTCTCAGTGGTGGCAGATGACAGAACAAGGAGCAATGGTCTCAAGTTGCAGTGGGGGAGGTCTAGGTTGGATATTAGAAAACACTATTTCACTAGTAGGGTGGTGAAGCACTGGAATGCTTTACCTAGGGAGGTGGTGGAATCTCCTTCCTTGGAGGTTTTTAAGGCCCGGCTTGACAAAGCCCTGGCTGGGATGATTTAGTTGGGAATTGGTCCTGCTTTGAGCAGGGGGTTGGACTAGATGACCTCCTGAGGTCCCTTCCAACCCTGATATTCTATGATTCTATGATTCTAGTGGGTAGGGGATAGTTGATAGTGGATAAGGGAGAGATTAAATCCCCCATTGTTTTTTTTTTATTTTTATAGCTTCTCTAATCTCCCAGTCACTATCACCATCCTGGTCAGGTGGGTGGTAGTACATCCCTACTACTATAATGCTGTGTAATGCTGTGTGGGGTGCCAGGTGCACGTGAACATGACCACGGGACTGGGAATTCCCTGTGCTTGTGCTCTGGGGGGGGCTGGCAGAACTGTAGTTTCTGCTGTCTCTGCTCTGTAGTGCCCCTGCAATGCTGTTTAGTGCATTGGCCTGTAACTATTGTGGGAGCAGTTGCTCCGGGTCGGCATAGAACAGGGGCAGGTAACAGACCCATTATCTAGCAGGGCTGTGTCTGGGGCTTGGGGACAGGGCAAGGACATCTGTGGATGGGAGGAAGGGACAGTGGAAGGAGGGACAGTCAGAAAACTTCTAGATTTCCTGCAAGTCTCCCTCTGTAAGGCAGGTTTTCCAGACCTCATGTCATTCTTGGAGCTCTCTTCGGAACCCTCTCCTATTTGTTAACATCCTGTCTGAGAAGTGGATCCCAGACCGGGACATAGTGCCCAGTGCTGGTCTCACTAGTGCCATATACATGTAACACCCCTTCCCTGCTCCAACCCCACAGCCCTGTGCTCAAGTCGTGCCCTGGCACCTGACATCTGGGCTGTGGTGGCTCCTCCTCGCCTCTTCCCCTCCCTGCTCTGACCCTTTCATGGGCTCCTAACACCTGCTGCTGCTGCCTGGTGAGTCTTCCTCCTCTCGTCTCCTCTCCTCCATTCCACCCCCCTTCGAAGCTCCCTTCAGCTGACCCCGTTCCTCCTCCTCACCCCCCCTTGGGCCCACTGGGGCATTTGAGGATGTGAGTGGTGAGCCAGCAGCAGTGGGGGGAGTGTAGAGGGGAGAGGAGGGGATCCCTGAGTATAGGTCCATCAATGGCTCTTAGCCAGGATGGGCAGGGATGGTGTCCCTAGCCTCTGTTTGCCAGGAGCTGGGAATGGGCGACAGGGGATGGATCACTTGGTGATTCCCTGTTCTGTTCATTCCCTCTGGGGCACCTGGCACTGGCCACTGTCGGAAGACAGGATACTGGGCTAGATGGACATTTGGTCTGACCCAGTAGGGTCATTCTTATGTTCTTATGCTCTGAGTAACTTAACACAAGTGAAATAGCCTTCCAGAGACCTAGTAACAGATCACTGAAACTGTTAACGGGCCATTAAAGTGGTAATGAAGCCATTAAACAGGCATTTGCCAACACCCAGTAAGACTTTGGTCACATTCATCTGGCTTTTATATTGTAGGAAAATGTGTTATTTGGGTTAAAAATTGTTTCCAAACAACCCGTCAGTAATTCCCATGCTATGTGACCTGTCAATAATTCTCCATGCATCTGAATTGGTGGGGGTTTCTTACCCATGAAAGGTCATGCCCAGATAAATCTGTTAGTCTTTAAGGTGCCACCAGACTCCTCATTGTTTTTGTGGATACAGACTAACACAGCTACCCCTCTGATACTTGGTACCATGCTATGCGACTTATTCTCTGCACCCAGCAGAAGTATTTTTCACTAACCTCGCTCAAGGAGGAGCAGACATAGCCAGTGAGTTTATTTCTTGATCCAGTTGTTTTATTCAAGCCCAGTTTAAGTAAGCGAGTCTGGCAGGGAATTCTGTGTAAGAAAGGTGATTAAAGTACTGCTTTAATGCAGGCTGTCCATGACAAACACTTTTGAAAAAAGGGAGATTAGACTTGAGGTTGGTGCAGGTAGCCTGAAAAACCAAGTCTCTCTCTATACAGTATGCACCGAACTCTGCCACACAGCGGAGAATCCATCTGGCAAGTGATCAATAGCTGTTCAGTTCCCACAGGGAAATCTTATTAGTGCTTTAGGGTGAAAACGGGGGATGGTCTTGCAGCAGTGGGGCCAGCAGCAGGGTGAGGAGGGGAGTGGTGAGCCAGCGGCATGGCAGGTAGGGGGTATCTCATGGGGGCAGGGGGTCTGGCAGGGAGGGTGAGGAGGCCAAAGGAGAGGAGGGAACTTGCGGTGGGGTGAAGGGGTGAGCGTCGAGTCAGCAGCAGGTGGGGTCTGGGGGCGGAGCAGGGGTGGAGTCTGGGCAGAGCCGTCGGCAGAACAGGCGGGACAGGAGCTAGCCTCCCTCAGGGGAAGTTTCACCCACCGCCTCTGCCTGTGCCTGCACGTTCAAGGCTCACACCTGCCCTCTTGTGCGGCACGGCACTGAGAGCTCCCATTCAGCTGGCTGTGGCCATGACCCCTCAGTGCTTTTCAGTCCCGGGTCCCAGGCTACATCCCCCGGCTGTCAGTGCAGCCGGCTGCCTTGGTTCCTGGCCGTGAGACCCTGCATTTAGCTGTATTATCGCACACGGGGATCAAGTCAGCCCAGCTCTCCGTGCGATCCCGATCCCTGCATAGCCCTGATGTGTCCGGCTCTATTTACCGCTCCAGCAATCTCACTGTCACCGGCAGCCTTCACCCGCACTGGTTTTGTATTGTCTCCCAGATCCCTGAGACAGAGACTGAATAGCCCTGGGCTGAGAACAGGCCGCTGTGGGTCTGTCTATACAGTACAGAAAAATCCGCGGCTGGCCCGTGCCCGCCGACTCAGGCTCACAGGGCTCGGGCTGCGGGGCAGTTTCATTGCTGTGTAGGCTTCTGGGCTTGGCTGGAGCCCGGGCTGTAGGGCCCTGTGAGAGCTGCCAGGAAATCCCCTCGGCCAGGGCTGCACTGAGGTCATGTGGTGCTAATTGCTCACGTGCACAAGCCGAGCGCCTGGCAGAGTCCGGGTGCCTGGGGTCAGCACAGGGCCCTTCATCAGCCACACCTGTGCTCCCCTCCCAGCATGACAGCGGGTGTGTCTGGCAGAGCCATGGCCCAGGGCAGGCCAGTGCTCAGAGCAGAGCCCAGGAGCTGGCGCGGGAGGGATTCGGTGCCACCAGCAGGGCACAGGGTGGCTGTGGCTGTGCCGAGCGGGGTGGGGGCCGGGAAGGTGAAGGGGGATGGAGAGAGGGAGGCGGCTCTACCTGCTCCTCCCATTGGTCCTGGGGACGGGAGAGGCACTAACACGGGGTCCTGTCCCCTCACAGCCCTTGCTGCCCGGGGGAGGCAGGGCCCAGAACAGTGCTTGACTCGCGCCTGCTGCTCCCTGCAGTGCGGGGTGGGGGTAACTAGCTTTGTTTTTTCTTCTCCCAGGCTCATTGCCAGCACCACTGGCCCGGGGCCCATCTCGCCTCCTTTCACAGTGCTGAAGAAAATAATATTCTGGCCAATTATATGAAGTGGAGCTTCACAAAGAACAGTCCCGTCTGGATCGGACTCTCAAACCCTCAGCATGTGAGTACCCGATGCCCGCTCTGCCTCTGGCAGCCCCTCCCCTGGCCCCTGGGCTCTGTGTCTCTGCTCAGTGAGGTTGTTGTTTGGGGCGGGGGTGCCACTAGAGCAGGATTTCCATGGGAACGGGGTGAAAAGGGGCTGTGACCGCCTGTGTTTTCAGTTACAGGGTCGATCCCCAGTGCCCGGTGCAGAGTAGAAACTGCTGGTATTAATATTCACATTCGTCACACTAGCGCCCAGGGACCCACCACACCGGCCCATTGTGCTCACACGGTACACGCCCGGCACGAGAGTCAGCCCCGCCCCACACAGACGAGATGTCTCGACGAGGGCTCGGGGAAAGGGGCAGCCCCACGGGCAGAGCGACCAATGCGAGGGCAGCAGAGCCCTGGGAGTGCTGTCGCTCTGTGTGTATTCGTCCTCAGGGTGGGCTTAGTGGGGGGGAAGGGGGGCTTCTGCCTCCCTGCCTCCCACCCCAGCACATTCTGCTGCCCTCCCTGGAGGGAAGGAGCCCGGGGGGCGGGAGCAGGAGGGAGCCACTTCTAACATTGGCCCCCCACGGTTGCTGGCAGCTGCCTGACACAGCCTGGATGGGGAGGCGGCTTCTGCTCCCTGCCCGGCTCGGCTGCCAGGGAGTGAGTGAGCCGGAAATGTGAGGTTTGGGGTGGGGGAGCTCCGGCTCACTCACTCCCTGTCCCCGGCACCTGAGCCCAGAGGGGGAGCAGAAGCCGCCTCCCCAGCCAGGCTCTCTCAGGCATCTGCCAGCCCGCCATGCAGAGCCTGCCCCACACGCTGCTCCCCGGCTCCTGCTACTGGTGCTGCTGGTGCTGCACGCTGTTCCTCGGTGGCTTCCCCTGCATCCAGCTTCTCTGCTGCTCCGGGCTCGCTGTGCCACTGCTTGTCCCCGAGCCAGGTCACGGCCAACCCCTGCTTGTTAATCCTCACACCCAGCTGCCGAGGCTGAACAGGACGTTTCTGAGCGCTCTGGGCTGGGCGCACGTGGTGGGTGCTGCTGGCCCTGCTGGCCGGCCGGCAGCCGGAGAGCAATGCCGCCGGTGGGACCGATGGGAGACGGGGGAGCTCTGTGGGCAGCACTGCTGGGCAGCACAGACGCACCCTGCTGCAGCAGCTCCTGTCTGGCCCCAGAGCGCGGGAGAGGCTGGTGTTTCGGGGGGCAGTGACGGCGCAGACTCCTGCACGAGGCTCCCTCCAGCCGACAGGCTGTCGTCACTTGCTAAACACGCCCGACGGCTCTTGGCTCCTCGCTTCTCACCGTGATAAAATGCCAGAGACAGAGACCTCCTGGGCCACGTCGCAGCCTTTCGCCCCTCGGGGGGTCAACTGAGTGTGGGGCAGCGTCAGCCTCTGCCCCCTCGGCAGCTCCCCCTGCACCCGCCCACTGAGGAGCTGCCCACTGAGGGACACGGCCCCGTAGAAAACCCTGGGGAATTAATAACCCAGAACTCCCTTCAGGGACAGGGATGGGGGGATCAGGACCCACCCGAATCCCTGAACACACAGACAGAACAAGGGGATTGTCGCCAACATTCCCGTCTCCTTCCCATCGGCTGAGGTGCTGGCAGCCCACTCCAGGAACATACGGCTTCTGCTTCCTCCCCAACAAACAGCCCAAGGGAACACACGATAGAGGCGGGGCCGTGGGCAGTCAGGCTTAATGGTCGGAGCAGGAGCAGGAAGCGGATCCAACACAAGGGTCAGAGCCGGAGTCAGGAATTAATAGCCAAGCCGAGGGTCAGAGCCAGGAGGGGACCCAGGAGGCACATCAAGGGTCAGAGCCGGAGCCCAGGGTCAGGGTAAGGAAGCCGGGACCAGGAGCAAGCTGAGGTGGCCAGGACGGAGCAGGAGCAAGGCTGGGAAACCAGCAGGAGCAGGAGGAGGAGCAGGGCTGGAGCAGGACAGGAGCCCGGCGAGGAGCAGCAGCACAGGGAGGATCGTGGCCGTGGCATGACCACACTGAGCAGCCAGAGAGCTGCTGGGCTAAGAGCCGGCCAGCTGCCCTTCCGGCCCAGGCAGGGGGTGCAGTCAGTCGCGTGGCCTGCGGCCGGCTGGCTGCACTGGCTGGGTTGCCAGGTGACTAATTCTGCTGCAGCCCCTGATCCCCGACAGTGCGAACCCCAGCTTCATCCAGCGCCCCCGTCCCCCAGACCTACCGCCGTGATCTCTGCAGCGGGGAGCAGAGTAACTCCCCTGTGGATGGGCTTTGGGAGCGTCGTCGCGTGGGTCTGTGCACACGAGAGAGAACGGGGGCAGCAGCGTGGGGCTGCGGGACAGCGCGTGGGATGACACTGCAGGTGCTGCCTGTCGGCCTGGGCTGGAGATGGACGTGGAACCTGAGGGCAGGTCGGGGTGCGCTCCCCTCGGCGATGTCGGGGTGGCAGGGGGTGCTGGAGACTTTCCCTTCACTTGCTATTTTCATGCTTCCGAGGGCTTGGGCAGGTCCTGGTGTAACTTCAGCTGCCAGTAAACGTAGCCCTGGTTGTCAGCGCTGACATTTCATAGCAATGATCAGTGTCTCCAAAGTCACTGGGCAGCCTCTGCCCGTGCCCTGCCCATGGCCCCTCGGCTCCGGGGCACATCTCTAGCTGTGTAACCTTGTGTTTTACAGGGGCTCTGCTCTCCTTTGTCTCTGCAGGATTGAGACTGGAGATGGTCAGATAAATCCCCGGTCAGCTTCAGAGCTTGGGATAACGGGCAACCGATCGGGGGTGGCACTAGGAACTGGTTTCAGAGTAGCAGCCGTGTTAGTCTGTATCCGCAAAAAGAACAGGAGTACTTGTGGCACCTTAGAGACTAACAAATTTATTAGAGCATAAGCTTTCGTGGGCTACAGCCCACTAGCCCACGAAAGCTTATGCTCAAATAAATGTGTTAGTCTCTAAGGTGCCACAAGTACTCCTGTTCTTTTTACTAGGAACTGGGAACCTCACAGAACGTCCCCGCCCTTAGCTAACCTGCCATGTTCTCTGTGTGCTCCCCAGCCTGACTTCCAGTCACGCATCCCACGGGGGCCGCAGCACGGCCCCTGCAGATCATTGATCCAGCGAGTAATGGCCGAGGGACAGAGCACGCTGGGCACCGCGAGTGGCCTGTCACAGATCCGAGCAGACACCCCTTGCTGGCCACCCACTAGGAGGCTGTGAGGGGAAGCCAAGCCCCCGTGCTCAGGATCCCCCAGCTGTGTTATGCTCCTGGAGCCTCAGCAGGCTGCAGCACAGGCTCCTCCCTTGGTGTCTCTGGCACACTCCTGGGCACCAACTCTCCATCTGTTCCCCCATCTCGGAAATGGGGCTTTTCAGCCATGCTCACGCTTGGCCCAGTCAGACGCCTTTATGATCTCTTATCCTGCATCATGTAAAGCACAGGAGAGTACAGAGCATCCCAAACGAGACCCACTAAATGTATGTCCCTGTCTCAGGCTCCTCACCACACAGGGCAGGGGCCCAACTCCCCTGGGTTGTCCAGAGCCCTTGGAGCCATCTGGGCTCAGGAAAACAAGCAGCTCCCTCTGCCCCAGGAAGCTGCTACATACTGAGTGACTCTCCCTCCTGGAGCCCCTCACCTCGCTTCGGTGTCCTTGCCATCTCCTGCTCATGCTACCATCCTCTTCCTGTCTGGCCCCTGTTCTTGTGGGTTTAAACCAGGGCACGAACCCCAGACTGGCAGTGAAATCTATACTTAGAGTTCTCCAAGCGTGAACACCTCAGGCACTATAACAGCCTTAAACACGGAGTCACAGACAGTCCCTGTGGATACTCCGATCCGTCATGCCACCCCGGTGAGCCTAGCTTGTGATAGATGGTCCCTTCCACCAAAACTCACAGCAATATTCCAGTTACTCCCAGTCCCAAAGGACCAGTCATTTACTGCAGGTCAATTGCACTTTAGATCTTACACCGAAGGCAACTCTTGTAGCCAATCCTACAATAAACTATCCACCGATTTATTAATAGGAAAAGGAAACAAGAGCTAGTCAGAAGATTAAAGCAGGTGAGCCCGGCTGACTACAGCCGTGTATTTGTCAGTGTTCAATTGATGCACGAGGACCTTGGCATGAGCTGGCACCTGGTCTGCCAGCGTCACCCCTACCCACTCCCGAGCACTTGGCCTCTTTTGTTCTCCTCCAGGTAACTTTCCACTGCTCCTTCAGAGGAATCAGCTAAATGGGGATTTCTAAGGATGCTACTGCTTTTTATAACATAGCTTTTTGTGAGGTTTAAGCACCATTATTCATCTTAAGCATTTGCCTTTGCGCCTGTGTGGGGTGTACATGGTACCGGCCCTGTCAGCTGTGGTGGATTCACATACACGTAGGAACTCATGATACAGCGGTATTTCATAACACCACTTCCCAAGAGCAATCGGAGTGCATGTGTTATACAGATGTGGCCCCAACTCATCACAGCCCCCTCTGCCCCCCGCCCCCATTTGAAGCCACACAATCCCAGTTATGGAGGCTAATGATGCATTAGGGAATTTCTCATAATTACTTTCCTTTGGACCCTGCCTCTGGCCTCACGGGTGTTTCGAAATGTTTACACAGCCTCCCTAGTGGGTCTGGAGGGACGCCAGCGCTGGCTCTGGGGAGCACACGCTGTAGTCCTGGCAAGCTGCTGACATGGGTGACTGGGAAAGAATTTCTCACGGCATGAAGAGAGCAAATATTTGTGCAGAAAGAGCGTGAAGAGCCCTTGGGGCAGCAGGAGATCTGGGACAGGAACCTTCTTCATCCAGGTGGCCCTCAGGGATGTTAGAGCAAAGGTCAACGATTTGCCTATTATCCCAGATGTATCCTGTTTTCCTGCAAGTAGCTGCTTTCCCATACATTGCACAAGATAATCAATCAAGGAAGTCCAACAGATGTATCCTATTTACCCCTAGAAAGGAACTTAAAATTCCTTAGGTTAGCAGAATGTATGCACGCTAAGTTGTTTGTTTCTGTGTATAAAAAGGCTTGCTCTGTGCTTGCAAGTGTGTTCCTCCCTCTGGCAATAGTCAAGGGAGACACCCACTCAGCTGACTGATCAATAAAAAACTTGAAGCCGTCTTCTAGACTCCCGTGTCTCCTTGGGGTAATTGGGCAGCTCCAGGGGGAAACGAGCCCATTTGGCTAACAATGGCGACTCCGCCGGGACTTCTCTCCCTGTAGAGGACACTGACCGACGACCGAGGGCGATTCCGAGGAGTGGCCACCTCGAGCTGTTGGTTTGCTCGGGCCTCGGGTCGTCACAATCGGTCGGGGCGGCTGCGTCCTCTCTGAAGAGAACTCTGAAGGACACGGAAGCAAGACGGCTTCAGAAGAAGGGGAAGTCTGACTGTCGGACGCGGCCACTTCGGGCGGTAAGTGCGTTTACCTCCTGGGTTTGAGGAATAACGCCCCCGAGGTGTGGGTTGGACGGTGGAAATCCCCTAGGCAGCCTGTATACGGGAAGGTATGTTAACATCATTTTAGCTTTGTAAATGTCTTGTTGTTGTGTTTTTGGTTAAAGGGTAAGCAAATGACGGCCAATGAGTAACGTAACTAATTCTACAAGTCCATGGGCCGTTTTTAACAATTATTGGGATTTGAAGCAACCTCAGGGATTACTCTTGTTTCTGGGAGGGGTAATCTTGTTTCTCCTCTTAATGGTGTGTTGGAAACCGAGATTGTAACTTATTAAAGGATCTATGTGAAAGATGAATGAGTGCCGCTGACAGGTCTGAGGCTTAAGCTGACTTCAGCCGCCCCAAGACTCCTGCGAGGGGAAACCCGGTGACCAGGATATCTTGATTGCAAGGGGGGTCAGCCGAACCTCGTGACCCAGCGGATATCTGATCCCTACCCCTTCCCCCTCTTGATACCTCTGTCTCGAAAAAGTCTGGGTAAAGCATAATGGGGTCCGGACAAAGCACCTTCTCCGGGACACCCCTGGGATGTATGCTGGATAACTGGAAGGCGTTTAGACGCCAGGCTGATTATGGAATTGTATTATGTAAAGACAATCTTGTAAAATTCTGTACTCTTGAATGGACGACATTCGGGGTGGAATGGCCCGAGGGAGGGACGCTCAAACCAGGGATTGTACAAGCAGTACATAGCATTGTGACCCGGGATGGGCATTGGAACCAATATCCCTATATAGATATTTGGCAGGACCTCGTGGCCAATCCTCCCCCATGGTTGCAGAAATGTAGATCACAAACTATTAAGACCTTAATGGCCCGTGCCCCTGTTAGGAAACCCTGTCCCCCTGTTAAGAAATCTTGTCCGCCGACTGTGATTCCTTCTGCCCCTGATCCTATGCCCCCTCCCACTTTGTATCCTGGCCTCCCGGCTCCGGTACCCTCAATTGAAAGCCCCCCCCTCCTCTGAGGATAATGCCTCAGCTGAAAGGGGTAAGCTAAGCCACCAGGGCTCTTCCAAACGGGAGTCCCCTCCAACTTCTCTAAGCTCCTCGGTGTCTAATTGCACCAGGAGCAAGACTGGCCCTGTGATAGGTCAGAGCTCCGAGGAGCAGTGGAACGTGTCATCTAACTATAACCCTGGGGATATTCGGTTTACCCTTATTAGCTCATCGAGCAAGGGTGGCCCGGTACTCCAAGGGCCCCTGCAACAGAATTATTTGTGTCCACTGCGGAAAACTGTAGCCCCTGAGGGCAATCTCACTATGGTATATGTTCCCTTTACCACTAGTGATCTATATAATTGGAAGCAACAGAATCCCCCATTCTCGGAAGAAAGGGGCCCGCGTTTTAGCCATGGCCCTAAGGGAAGGATATGAAGAAAGGGGGGACAAAGTTAAGGGACGGCCAGGGCCACCTGGGAAGGGGAGGGGCCCTCGCCTGGGTCGAAATCAGTGCGCTATCTGTAAGGAAGAGGGGCACTGGAAGAATGAATGCCCCCGGCGACAGGCCATGGGAAGGGAACGTAAAGATAAATCCCCATCCCTTCCCATCCTCTACAACGGTACGGGACGTTCAGGGGAGGGATCTTCCCCATAGGGGGGCCGGGGGACCCAGCGGCCCCTCCTGGCGGCGCAAGCTGCCAGCCTGGATCCCATGGTAAAAATTAAAGTGGAGGGCCGCCCAATTGAAGCCCTTATTGATACTGGGGCCACCCTTAGTTTGCTCCCCCTTAATAAGGCTCCCCGAGGTAGAGCTCGGGAACGTGCCATGGTCCAGGGGATAGAGGGACAAACTACAGCTTTGGAAAAAACTTTGCCTCTCCTAGTAAAAATAGGGGACCGTCAAATTTCCCACCAATTTGTTTGCAGCCCCTCTTGCCCCATCGCGCTGCTCGGACGAGATATTCTTACTAAACTGCAGGCAGAAATCTCGTTCGATAAAGGGACTATGGAAGTTAGACTCCCTAAGCAGCAATCCTCCAATAACCAGATGGCCCTGATAAGCGCTGGAAATCACTCCCCGGAATACCAGGGGAGGAGTGAAGAAAGCCAGCTGTCAGGGGTTAACCTTGAGGTTTGGGCAGAAGAGGGAGGCGTCGCTTGGGCCCGGAATGCTTCACCAGTGCATATTTCCCTTAAGGAAGGAAGCAGCCCGGTCCGAATTCGACAATACCCTCTTAAGCTGACCACTAGAATCGGGTTAAAACCTCTGATTCAAAAGTTTCTGCAGTGCGGGTGGCTCAGGGAAGGCATGTCCCCATACAACACTCCGATAATGGGGGTGCCTAAACCTAATGGGCAGTATCGGTTGGTCCAGGACCTAAGACAGATTAACAAGTTAATAGAAGCTCCCTATCCAGTCGTCCCGAATCCCCATACTATTCTGGGCCAAGTTCCCAAAAATCACAATTGGTTCTCTGTCATAGATTTAAAAGATGCCTTCTTTTCCATCCCCCTTGATTTGGAGTCTCAGAGACTGTTTGCCTTCGAGTGGGAGGACCCAGATACCCACTACAAAGCTCAATACCTTTGGACCGTTGTCCCACAAGGACTTACCTGTGCACCCGAGATTTTTGGCAGCCAGTTAAGAAGGGACCTCGCCCCATTCCTGGCTAGACACCCCTCATGTAACATAGTTCAGTATTGCGATGATTTGCTCTTAAGTACTGGAACAGAGGCAGCCTGTAAAGAGCAGACTATAAAGCTCCTTAATTACCTTGGGGCACAGGGGTATAAGGTCTCAAAGGAAAAATCACAACTGGTTAGGCAGCAGGTCACTTTTCTTGGGTATCATTTGTGCCAGGGAAGTCGTAGTCTGGGTAAAAAAAAAAAAAAAGAATCCAGGTTATACTCAATAGCCCTCAACCCCGGAGCCCCCGAGAATTAAGGGCTTTCCTGGGATTGACTGGCTTTTGTCGGCTCTGGATCCCTGACTACGGGGGAAGAGCCAAACCATTATATGAATCCTTGACTAAAGAAGGTCTGCTCCATTGGACGTGGACCAAAGAGATGGAAAAAGCATTTCGAGAGCTAAAAGAAGCCTTGGTTCAGCCTCCTGCTCTAGCCCTCCCCGACCCTCGGAGGCCATTCACTCTATACGTTCATGAGAGGGGAGGGGTGGCTGCTGGAGTTCTGTGCCAAAGGTCGGGACCAACCTGGCGACCCATTGGATACTACTCAAAGGTGTTGGACCCTGTCGCCAAGGGGTGGCCTGCCTGTTTACGGGCCGTTGCAGCAACCGCTCTCCTTGTACAGGAGGCTGAAAAATTGACCCTGGGAGGGGACACTGAGGTTGTGGTTCCCCACGGGGTGCCTCAAATACTGGGGACAGGCGCTGGGGAAAAGCATCTAAATCCCAGCCGACATACCAGATATGAAGTAGAGCTCTTGCTAGCCCCTAACCTAACCTTTAGGACAGTTAGCTCCCTTAACCCAGCTACCCTATTGCCCGATCCTCGGGTTTCCTATGAGACCAGCCCCATTCATGACTGTATTGAAGTCTTGCAACAGGAAACCAAACCCCGCCCTGATCTCTCGGACTTGCCTTGGCCCAACCCTAAAATTGAAGGGTACGTTGACGGGTCCAGCTATGTAATAGATGGCAAGCGGTATACCGGAGCAGCAGTAGTAATTAAGGACAAAGGAATACACAAGTTTAAACTTAGCCCTAATTTGTCCCCCCAAGCGGCGGAGAAAGTGGCTCTTATTGAGGCTCTCTGGTTGGGGACTGGGAAAACTATTAACCTGTATACTGATAGTCGCTATGCCTACATGGTGGTACATGCTCACGGGACCCTGTGATGAGAAAGGGGATTTATCCCAGCATCAGGCCAAAAAATCGCACATGGGAGTCTCATCAAAACACTTCTTGAGGCCCTGATGCTTCCCCTCCGGGTTGCCGTAATACATGTGCGTGCCCATGGAAGGGCCCCGGAGGCCGAACAGCGTAAATATAATCAATTGGCTGATCAGGCCGCAAAGGAGGCTGCACAAGAAGGAGCCTCATGGCTCCTCCTGGTTCAAGATACAAAAGCTAACCCCCCCCCCCCCCCAATACACAGCTGAGGAAGTATGCCACGCGCAGGCTGCGGGGGCCCAGCAGGTTCCCTCGGGATGGTGGAAATAACCGGGGGGGGGGGGATTTTTGTCTCCCGGCCAGTGCTTCAGGAAATTCTTCGGCACATACATAAAAAGGGACATATGGGGTCGGGGGCAATGGTTAATTTGGCCACCCGATCCCTTAAGGGGCTGGGCATGCACATAAAAGCCCAGAGAATTGTTAGTAATTGCCCTGTTTGTCAACAAACCAACCAAAAGGGATGTGGCCCTCCCGCCCCAATGGGAGGCTGGCCCTGGGCCACATTCCCTTTCCAAAAGTGACAAGTTGACTTTGCAGAAATGCCCCCTTGCAGGGGCTATAAATACCTACTCGTATTTGTGGACCAGCTTACCGGATGGGTAAAATGTTACCCCACCCGGCACTATCAGGCCCGGGCTGTTACTAAGACCCTGTTGCATAAAATACTTCCCCGATTCCATCTCCCCAAAACGATTAAGTCTGATCAGGGAAGCCACTTTACCTCACAAGTGGTCCAACAAGTGTCCCAGGCACTCGGTATACAATGGAAGTTGCATACACCCTGAAGGCCGCAAAGCTCGGGTCAGGTAGAATAAATGAATAGAACTCTCAAGAATACCCTCACTAAACTATGCACAGAGTCTAGTTTAAAGTGGCTTGATGCGCTACCGCTCGCCCTTACCCGCATTCGGAGGGCCCCGCGTAAGGGTCTTAAGCTTTAACCCTTTGAACTGGTCTTCGGGTTCCCTCCCCAAATCCTTATCCCGGGGTTCCGGGAGGATGTAAACTGGGAAATGGGGAAGGACTCCTTATGGAAACAGGTATCTGGGCTGCAATCTGTTTTGTTACAGCTGCATCGATACGCGGTGCCTTTTCAGGCCCTTCCCTTGGATCAGCCCGTGCACCCGTTCCAGATCGGTGATCAGGTCCTCATCAAGAAGTGGAAGCGTGACCCCCTCACACCACGGTGGGACGGCCCGCACACTGTCTCGCTCATCAGCCAGGTGGCAGTTAAAGTTCTTGGAAGTGACAAATGGACACACCATACGCGGGTAAAATGGTTTCTGAACCCAAACCCGGAGACTGAATCAGCGGAAGAGGACACCAGTCCTCTGCCCGCCCCGGTTCCGGACGCCCGGGGTGGCACAGGCGAAGACTCCACCTGGGAGTATCAGCAGCTGGACGGACTAAAGGGTCTGTTTAGAAAAAGATAATGAAATTGTTGTTAATATCTCTGTTTATGTACTTCCATCACTATTATGGTTGGGAAAATAGGTTTGTACAGCTGGGGGAGACAATAGCAAACTCCTTTAACCTCAGTAACTGTTGGGTGTGTGGAGGCCCAGGGAAGCTAAATGAGTGGCCTTGGGTAGCCCAGCCGGTACAGCCCAAATGGTGGCTCAGTAATTTAAGTGTAGTCCACGATGGAACGGGAGTTTGGACTGAGGATAGTAGCCCCTGGCGACTTTACTCTTCTGGAGTGGGTGTTCTCTGCCTTAATCGAACAAGGCGGAAGGGAGAGGGAGTGTACTTGGGAAAAAGCAAGTGTGATTGAACTCTATCCCTAGGCTTTGACTGCTGGGATCACTATTGTCGCCCGTACTACTGTTCTAAATATCAGGGGCGATGGAACCAGACCCATGTAAGGCTTACCAATAATAGTTGGGTAAGATGCTCCTTCCAACACTATACGGGCGAAGGTTGCAAAGCGGTAAGACAGGATGGGTTCTTTGATATGCTATTTTTAGTTTGCCCACGAGACAATACCACTAGCAAGGACCACGTGGTACGGTGGCATCGATGGGCATGGCAGCATCAGAATGGAACCCGAGTATGGGGTTTCAGCCAGTTCTGGTCTAGCACCAATCAGCTAAAATGGGGCTGTGATTGTGTCTGAAAGGCGGGAGCTGGGGCGTGGAAATGTAATTATTGCAACTCAGCTGATGGGCTTGTGGGGGGGGACCTTTAGGGCCAAGTAATCCTTTATATTTTGACCACATGAAGGACGACGAGGATGACGAAACCTGAAATGGCCCCTTTGCTAATGGAACCTGGGCTCTAAAGGGCCATTATTGGATCTGTGGATCCTATGCCTACCGAAGATTGCCTCCAAACTGGTCAGGAATATGTTATGTTGGATATATAAGACCCTTGTACTTTCTGTTACCCCAGGTGCAGGGAAATAAGTTGGGAATTAAGGTGTATGATGATTTAATTAGAGAAAGGCGGTTCGTAGACTCCACCCTGGCCGCCTGAAGCTCCCAAAAGTGGGAAGCTCAGGAGTGGCCCCCTGAAAAAATTATACAACACTATGGACCGGCCACTTGGAACCCTAATAAGTTAATATCCGGGGCCAGAGAACCTATTTATAACCTAAATCAAATAATCAGGTTACAGGCTGTTTTGGAGATCTTAACTAACCAAACAGCCACAGCTCTCGATCTCTTGGCCAATCAATCAACCCAAATGAGGAATGCAATCTATCAGCACCATATAGTCCTTGATTATTTACTAGCAGAGAAAGGAGGGGTTTGTGCAAAATTAAATAAGTCTAATTGCTGTTTACAAATCAACGATAATGGAAAAGCGGTAAAACAGCTAACAAAGGAAATGAGAAAGTTAGCCCATGTCCCAGTTCAAACCTGGGGAGGGTGGAATATGGACTGGTTTACATCCTGGCTACCGCAACTAGGATGGCTTCCAAAAGGTTTTCTCCTCGTTGTACTCTTTATTATAACCCTATTAATTCTAGCTTGCTTTGCTCCCTGCATAGTTGCATTGATCCGACAAATGACTAATCAAATTGTATACCAACAAATGATGGCACTATACCAGCCGGTAAAAGCTGAGGATTGGGGGCCGTAAAGCTCTCAAAATGCTTTTAAGGGGGGAAAATCCTGTTAGAGCAAAGGTCAACTATTTGCCTATTATCCCAGATGTATCCTGTTTTCCCGCAAGTAGCTGCTTTCCCATACATTGCACAAGATAATCAATCAAGGAAGTCCAACAGATGTATCCTATTTACCCCTAGAAAGGAACTTAAAATTCCTTAGGTTAGCAGAATGTATGCACGCTAAGTTGTTTGTTTCTGTGTATAAAAAGGCTTGCTCTGTGCTTGCAAGTGTGTTCCTCCCTCTGGCAATAGTCGAGGGAGACACCCACTCAGCTGACTGATCAATAAAAAACTTGAAGCCGTCTTCTAGACTCCCGTGCCTCCTTGGGGTAATTGGGCAGCTCCAGGGGGAAACGAGCCCATTTGGCTAACAGGGACCAGCCATGCTCTGAGCTGCTTGTGACCCCTGGGCGGCTGAAAGGGTCGAGCTAAACGAGCTCCACCTGGACAGGCCCAGGCCCCGGGGGATTGGGCTCCCTGACTCCAGTGTGATGGGCAAGGGCACACTTGGCTGGAGACCCCCCAGATACAGGCTGGTGGGGAGGCCATAGGGCTCCTGAGGGTGCCCCATCTCAGGAGCACAGAGCACCTCTTAGCATAGACCCTGTGCTCCAGGTCACATCGTGCAATGCAAGTCAGCCATGACAAGTGTGTTTCTGCTCATTGTGGGAGAGAGACAGGCTGGGGGTAGATCCCTGGTGAGCAGGCGCTGGGGGAGGGGATGGATCCCTGGTGAGCAGGCACCAGGGGAGGGGGCAGATCCCTGGTGAGCAGGTGCCAGTGGAGGGGGAAGATCCCTGGTGAGCAGGCGCTGGGGGAGGGGGTAGATCCCTGGATGGGACTGGGCCCTTTCTTAGCTCATCGCCTCCAGCTGGCACTGGTGCAGTGGGCGTGCAGAGCGGCCGGGGAGGTGGAGCAGCCTTGCTGGCTGTGTTAAAGGAAGGTGGCTCTAGGATCAGGCCGAGGGCAGGGTTGATCTGGGAGTAGCCAGGGGATGCAGCCGGCCCCGTTACGTCTAGACTCCCTGCCCAGCTGACCGAGCTCGGCCCAGCCGCTCCCAGAGGTTGCCAAGGCTCAGTGCTGTGCGCACACTGAGGGCTCTCAGGGCAGCTTGGTCATGTCCCAGGTAGCCCACCCCAACTAGAGTTTCCCCCCCACCCGAGGCTGGCGATGGAGGGTGCAGCTCTAAACTCCTGCCAGTGTCAGAACAGCTCCTCCTGTGGGTTGGGACGAGGCTGCGGGAGGGTGTCACACCAGTCCGGCAGCAACAGCCCCCACCCGAGTCGGAGCACAGACTGCTGCTGGCTCGGCTGTTTCTGTTTGAACAGCTGAGGGAGGGGGTTGGCTGGTGCCTCTGCTAGCTCCTTCGGAGTGGTCCCAGAAGGAGGCAGGTTGATCTGCTTCTTGCAGCTGCACCATGGCACGTAGAGAGGCTGCCGCTGGCCCCTCCCGCCCTGCGGATTCACAAGTGTGATGCTTTGGAGAGCTCTGCTCTGCCGCCCTGGAGGGGACGTGGGCTGCACTGGGATCCGTGTGACCCCTGGCTCTGTGTCTCACTCCCACCCGGCCCGTGGTGGAGTGTCTATGATCCCCCAGTGCCTGGTCGAGACCGGGGCCTAGTTTACACTGGAGAAGGTTTGCTGGGGTAGCTATACAGGCGCAGACGTACCTGCAAATCTGCCTAGTGTAGCTGCAGCTTAGACCAGCAAAATGTTCTTCTCCTGATATAGTTTATACTGATTCCTGGAAGGAAATGCACTCTACCAGCAACAGTACTCCCCTGCTGGAATAACTGCGTCTGCACTGGGGCTTTGGCTGGAATTAGAGTGCCAGAAAAACCACCCTGACCACTGTTGCTGTAACGGCAAAAGCTTTAAGTGTAGATTTGGCCTGAGGCAGTGCAGGGTTTGACCTGTCCAGGTGGGGGCTCCCACCCTTCCCTTGGGGGGACAGTACCTCAGCACCACAGATCCTCCTGATCATCAGCCTCATTTCCCTTTGCCTGCAATCCCCCCATAGCTCCCCTGGTCCGCTCCTGTGCCCCATGATGATTCCCTACTCCCAGACAGCCTATGCAGCCCCTCTAAGGCCCTGCCCGGGGGTGCTGGGAGGGGCCCTGCCCAGAGGCAGCACCCAGAGGCACCTGATTATGGAAGCCTCTTGTGTCCGGGTGCAGCACGGGCTCCCTCCAATGAGGGCAGTGCTGGCAGCCAAGAGCATTGGGGAGCCGGGCCATGACCAGACCCCTTGATGGGCCTGCTGCAGCATGAGACTTGCCTGGAATCTGCTCCGCCTGAGCCCAAGGGCTGGGACTGCCCTCTTTCCTGGGGTTCTTTCAACCCAAAGCTCTTGGTAACTTTTACTCTGTGTGAGGTGGTGTCAGGAAGTAAATCAGGGAAGACACGGCCGTCCAACTGATAGATGGCTGGCACCAGCAGGACAACACAAGAGTGCTTTCACTTAAAGCTAACCTTTACTCAGGCCTGGTCTACACTACGAGTTTAGGTCGACTTTAGCCGTGTTAATTCGAATTTAGCCTGGACACGTTCACACGACGAAGCCCTTTCTTTCGACTTAAAGGGCCCTTTAAACCGGTTTCTTTACACCACCTCCGACGAGGGGATTAGCGATAAAATCGGCCGTAGGGGGTCGGAATTGGGTTAGTGTGGACGGAATTCGATGTTATTGGCCTCCGGGAGCTATCCCACAGTGCTTCATTGTGACCGCTCTGGACAGCACTCTCAACTCAGATGCTCTGGCCAGGTAGACAGGAAAAGCCCCGCGAACGTTTGAATTTCATTTCCTGTTTGGTCAGCGTCGACAGCACAGGTGACCACGCAGCTCATCAGCACAGGTAACCGTGATGGAGTCCCAGGATCGCAAAAGAGCTCCAGCATGGACAGAACGGGAGGTACGGGATCTGCTCGCCCTATGGGGAGATGAATCAGTGCTGGCCGAACTCCGAAGCAGTAAACGAAATGGCAAAATATTAGAAAAGGTCTCCAAGGCCATGAAGGACAGAGGCCATAACAGGGACGCACAGCAGTGCCGCGTGAAAATTAAGGTGCTAAGGCAAGCCTACCACAAAGCCAGAGAAGCAAACGGAAGGTCCGGGGCTGAGCCGCAAACATGCCGCTTCTACGCGGAGCTCCATGCCATTTTAGGGGGTGCAGCCACCACTACCCCAACCGTGTGCTATGAGTCCCTCACTGGAGAAACACACAGGGAAGCGGGTTCGGGGTACGAGGAAGATGAGGATGAAGATAATGTAAATAGCTCACAGCAGCAAGGAAGCGGAGAAACCAGTTTCCCCAACAGCCAGGATATGTTTATCACCCTGGACCTGGAACCAGTAACCCCCGAACTCACCCAAGACCCTGTGGGCACACAGGGGACCTCTGGTGAGTGTACCTTTGTAAATATTACACATGGTTTAAAAGCAAGCGTGTTTAATGATTAATGATTAATTTGCCCTGGCAATCGCAGCCAGTACAGCTACTGGAAAAGTCTGTTAACGTGTATGGGGATGGAGCGGAAATCCTCCAGGGACATCTCCAGAAAGCTCTCCTTCATGTACTCCCAAAGCCTTTGCAAAAGGTTTCTGGGGAGGGCTGCCTTATCCCGTCCGCCATGGTAGGACACTTTACCACGCCAGGCCAGTAGCATGTAGTCTGGAATCATTGCATAACAAAGCATGGCAACGTATGGTCCCGGTGTTTGCTGGCATGTAGACAACATCCATTCCTTATCGCTCTTTGTTATCCTCAGGAGAGTGATATCATTCACGGTCACCTGGTTGAAATGGGGCAATTTTATTAAGGGGACATTCAGAGGTGCCCCTTCCTGCTCTGCTGAACAGAAATATTCCCCGCTGTTAGCCACGCGGTGGGGGGGAGGGGTGAAGTGATCATCCCAGAGAATTGGGTGTGTGGGGGAGGGGAGTTAGTTGGGTTTGTGCTGCATGTTAACCCTGAAACCGCAGCCCCTCCTTTTACATTGCAAACTCATTTTAAATGGCCAACCCAACGGGTGCTTGGTATGGTTAATGAGAGCAGTACTGTTTTAAACCATCCCCACATGTTAACAAGGTTAAAAAAGCCAAAAGACTGTGTCTTACCATGGCTGCCTGCAAGCCGAAATCTGTGGCCTGGCACTGCGTGAGCGATCTCTCACACCAAACCTGCAGGCCCTCAATATAAGAGGAAAAATGCGACCTTGTAACGAAAGCACATGTGCTGTGTGATGTGAACAGCAAAATTTAACGTGAAAGAGTGTGCCCATTGTTCTCTAAAATGTATCTTTTTTAACCACCTCTCCCTTCTCCTCCACCAGCTGCAAATGTTTCTCCTTCACAGAGGCTAGTGAATATTCGAAAGCGGAAGCGAAGGACGCGTGATGAAATGTTTACTGAACTACAGACTGCCTCCCACGCTGACAGAGCACAGCAGAATGCATGGAGGCAGTCAATTACTGATTTTAGAAAAGCCCAATATGAGCGAGAGGAGAGGTGGCGTGCTGAATCGCGGGCTGAAGAGGAGAGGTTGCGTGCTGAATCGCGGGCTGAAGAGGAGAGGTGGCGTCAGCTTGCACACAGAAGGCAAGAGTCGATGCTCCGGCTGCTGGAGCATCAAACTGATATGCTCCTGCGTATGGTTGAGCTGCAGGAAAGGCAGCAGGAGCAGAGACCGCCGCTACAGCCCCTGTGTAACCAACAGCCCTCCTCCCCAAGTCCCATTGCCTCCTCACCCAGACGCCCAAGAACACGGTGGGGGGGCCTCCGGCCACCCAGTCACTCCACCCTAGATGATTTCCCGAGCAATAAGTGTTAAAGTTTTAAAGTTTTAAACTGCAGTGTGTCCTTTTCCTTCCCTCCTCCCCCACCCATCCCGGGCTACCTTTGCAATTATCCCCCTAGTTGTGTGATGAATTAATAAAGAATGCATGAATGTGAAGTAACAATGACTTTATTGCCTCTGCAAGTGGTGCTCGCAGGGGGGAGGGAAGGGTGGGGTGGTTGGTTTACAGGGAAGTAGAGTTAACCGGGTGGGGGGGGGTGGAGGGTTCATCAAGGAGAAACAAACAGAAGTTTCATACCGTAGCCTCGCCAGTCACAAAACTAGTTTTCAAAGCTTCTCTGATGCGCACCGTGCCCTGCTGTGCTGCTCTAACCGACCTGGTGTCTGGCTGCGCATAATCAGCGGCCAGGCGATTTGCCTCTACCTCCCACCCCACCATAAATGTCTCCCCCTTACTCTCACAGATATTGTGGAGCGCACAGCAAGCAGCAATAACAATGGGGATATTCTTTTCGCTAAGGTCTGAGCGAGTCAGTAAGCTGCGCCAGCGCGCTTTTAAACGCCCAAATGCACATTCCACCACCATTCGGCACTTGCTCAGCCTGTAGTTGAACAGGTCCTGACTCCTGTCCAGGCTGCCTGTGTACGGCTTCATGAGCCATGGCATTAAGGGGTAGGCTGGGTCCCCAAGGATCACGATAGGCATTTCAACATCCCCAACGGTTATTTTCTGGTCTGGGAAGAAAGTCCCTTCCTCCAGCTTTCGAAACAGAACAGAGTGCCTGAAGACGCGAGCATCATATACCCTTCCCGGCCAGCCCACGTTGATGTCGGTGAAACATCCCTTGTGATCCACCAGGGCTTGCAGCAGCATTGAAAAGTACCCCTTGCGGTTTATGTACTCGGTGGCTTGGTGCTCTGGTGTCAAGATAGGGATATGGGTTCCGTCTATCGCCCCACCACAGTTTGGGAATCCCATTGCAGCAAAGCCATCCACTATGTCCTGCACGTTTCCCAGAGTCACTACCCTTGATATCACCAGGTCTCTCATTGCCCTGGCAACTTGGATCACAGCAGCCCCCACAGTAGATTTGCCCACTCCAAATTGATTCCCGACTGACCGGTAGCTGTCTGGCGTTGCAAGCTTCCACAGGGCTATCGCCACTCGCTTCTCAACTGTGAGGGCTGCTCTCATCCTGGTATTCTGGCGCTTCAGGGCAGGGGAAAGCAAGTCACAAAGTTCCATGAAAGTGCCCTTACGCATGCGAAAGTTTCGCAGCCACTGGGCATCGTCCCACACCTGCAGCACGATGCGGTCCCACCAGTCTGTGCTTGTTTCCCGGGCCCAGAACCGGCGTTCCATGGCATGAACCTGCCCCAGGAACACCATGATTTCCACATTGCTGGGGCCTGTGCCTTGTGAGAGGTCTAGGTCCATGTCCATTTCCTCATCACTCTCGTTGCCGCGCTGCAATCGCCTCCTCCTCCTCAGCTGGTCCTCCTGGTTTTGCTTTGGCATGTCCTGGCTCTGCTCTGCATATACTCCAGGACAATGCGCGTGGTGTTCATAGTGCTCATAATTGCCACGGTGATCTGAGCGGGCTCCATGATCCCAGTGCTAGCTATGGCATCTGGTCTGAAAAAAGGCGCGAAACTAGTATCTGAAGGACCAGGGGAAGGAGAGAGGGAGGGAGGGAGGGGCGAGTGACAACATGGCGTACAGGTACAGGGAATTAAAATCAAGAAAGGTGGCTGTGCATCAGGGAGAAATACACACAACTGTCACACAGAATGCCCCCCCACCCCGAGATTGAACTCCTAAACCTGGGTTTAGCGGGCCATTGATTTGACGGAGGGAGGGGGGAAGGAAATGAATACAGAACAAATCTATTTTTTACATCTTAATACGACGGTGCAGCATGACTGATAGCCCTTGGCATTTTCTGGGTGCTTGGCAGCAAATACTGGGCGCTTGGCAGTATGATGATGACGGATACCAGTCATAATATACTATTTACTGCCAAAAGGCAAGGGGTTGCTGCTGTGTAGCAATGTAGCCCCACGTCTGCCAGCCACATGTCTGCCAGCACCCAGATTGCCCTCGGCCTCTTCTGGGTGCTTAGCAGACAATACTTGGCAGAAAATAGTATACTACGACTGATAGCCATCATTGTCAAGACAGTTCGATAGGTGCCAATGATTGATGGCCACGGCTGTCCGACGAGGACGGTTACCAGTCGTAATAAACCATCTACTGCCAAAAGGCAAAAGGTAAGGGGCTGGTGCAATGCAGCCCTACGGCTGCCAGCCCCACAGCTACCAGCACCCAGATCGCCGATGAAGGCTACCAGTCATGCTGCACCGTCTACCGCCAAAAGGCAGTTAGCTGCTGCTGCTGTGTAGCAATGCAGTCCCACGTCTGCCGGCACCCGGATGACATATGGTGACGGTGAGCTGAGCTGAGCGGGCTCCATGCTTGCCGTGGTATGTTGTCTGCACAGGTAACCCAGGTAAAAAGGCGCGAATCTATTATCTGCTGTTGCTGTGACAGAGGGGAGGGGCCTGACGCAATGTACCCAGAACCCCCCGCGGCACTGCTTTGCATCATTCGGGCATTGCGATCTCAACCCATGATTCCAATGGGCGCCGGAGACTGCGGGAACTGTGGGATAGCTACCCATAGTGCAATGCGCCGGAAGTCGACGCTAGCCTCGGTACTGTGGACGCGGTCCGCCGACTTCATGCACTTAGAGCATTTTATGTGGGGACACACACAATCGGCTGCATACAACCGATTTCTATAAAACCGGCTTCTATAAATTCGACCTAATTTCGTAGTGTAGACATACCCTTAGACTCAAGCACTTACACACGTCCACAACAGGTTAGTAAAACACCCCCAACCCTCGATAATTACCAAAGCTGAGTGTGGCTCTCGAGTGGCACAGCGACAGGCTTCCGTCTGCCAAGATGCATCCAGAGGGAGTGTCCCTGAAGAAACCCTCCTGAAGAGTCCACTACCTCAAACTTTCCCCCACTTATGTATTCATTAGTAATACAATGACATGTCACTTGCTAAGCACGCAGTTTTTAAAGGTCAAGCAAGAGGTTTCCTTCTGATCATCAATTGAACCAGATGTGTTTTTTCAGAGAGTACATGCCTTGAGGCCCTGACAAACATTCCCGAGGGCACATATAGACAAGCTTCCTATTTTTCTAAAATACAAGTCTCAGCAATTGCAACATTCTGAGTAGGAAGGTCGTGGGGTCAAGCTGCCCTTTCTGTGGCACCCCAAACCCCTCCCCTCATGCCTTGGTTAAGCTAGGGCTGCTGCATGGCCAATTTATAGCCTGCTGGCTTGGCTACTGTTTGCAATAAGCAATAGTGATTCAGGCACTGTTACTGGTTTGCCAGATCTCCCCATACAGTTCCCCTCCTTAAAGGTCACCTTTCACACAAGGGGCCCTTTTCATGATCGCTGTTACACCCTTTCTGGATGCACCTGAGTTGAGCTCCAATGAAAGCTCAAGGCTCTCAGCCGAGACCGAGCAAATGATCTTCTTGTTGGCATCCCATACTTACAACACCAGCATAGCAAGTAACAAGCCGTCACTTTAGCCTACTCTCCCATTTAAGGGAGGGGCGACAAGTTTGATATGTTCCTCTGCCGGGGGTACAAGTGCCCGTGGCAGTAACCACTGACTCATCTGTCAGGGGACTTGCAATCACCAGATTTTGCGCCAGGTCCAGTATGTCATTAGGCTGGTAACAAAAACTAGTACTATTTGGCACCCCAAGATTACTATGATGGGGTGTAGGGCCAAATTCAGGATGCCTGTGCCAGTGGGGAACCATCCCAATAACACTTCCCACCAGTAGTGGGACAGGTCCTGGCCAATTCTTGCAAATACCCGTTTAATTTCATTGGCATTATGATGCACGGTAACCATGACTCTGTGCCCTTCCTGTTTTGCAGTAGATAACTAGTTCTGTAAATCAGAGTGTACAAGCAATGTTTGTAAAGCAGTTAAATTCATTCCAAGGGGCACAGGTTTTACAATAGAATACAAAATGTAAGACACTTACACTGACTATATTTAAATTTGGGTACATTAAATTCAAAATCACATCCCCTAATTGCTATAATATGACAGAAACATTTATTCTCATAAGGATGATGATTTATTTTATGCACAAAATTAACAAAAAGCATAGGACAACTTCTAAGACATACACTATAGTTTCCTAGATACACAAGCACAGAATTATTACTGACAAATGAGTTAATAGCATAATGGCATTTTCCTTCAGTTATTTCCAAACATACATCCTGATGTTGGAGGGCATTTTTGTTACATTCATATCCAATTCCAGGTTCCTCTAAACAGGCTCCCAATTCTACTGTTTTCCATTTTTGATTATCTTTCACCACCCATACTCTGATCGATAGGTTCCATTATGGTCTGATTAATATTGAGGCCTAAAGCCACAATGGGAGAAACCCATTTTTTTTCTGCTTGGGACATTAGCAAAACAAAGACCGTGATTTCCTCTGACTCTTGATTATAGGTGAAATTTACCATTTTCCACCAGGCCTGTAACTCTTTCAGTTTGGGTGGAATTTTTCCAAATGATGCTTCTGATTTCTACTGGGAGCACCCCATTCATACCATCGTGAATCATATCTTTTACTACATCAATCATCCATACTTGCATTTGCATACATGCCATAGCTAAAGAAGTGTTAGCTTGCAGAGTGCCAACAGCCTGCAAGAGGCGGCGATGGTCTTTCTCTTGGGTTTTTCTCCATTCCTCTAAGATATTTGCTACTTGGGATTGCATAGAGCTTAACTGATCAAATGATACCTTAATAGGTGTAGCTTCTTCTATGTGAGCTCCCATTGCATTCACCTTGTTTGCAAGCACCTCCTCATTAATGCTGTTAAGGACTGCTCCTCCCATTCCAATTGCTCCCCATAAGTCTCTCTTTACCCTTCTATGTCCCCTGCTAGATCTTTTTGGTTTGGGAATATTGTGTGTTTCCATCCAGTTTTGCCAACTGTCAAATAAGGGCGTTACAAATTGCTTACACCGGGGCTCCATCACCGAGACCTTTGTCAAGCTTAGGTCTAGAGTGACCTTTCTGAGGGAGTGAGTAGGGTCAATCACCAATTGCTTTTTGACATTGGTTCAGACAACCTAGGGACCGATTAAATTGGTGACCGGTGGGTCCAGAACCCAAACATTGCAACTTTTTACCCCATGAGGCCTTCGCAGAAGCCATTTTCCTGTCATGCTAACCCGCATGGTGATAATTTCCTCACTAGCACACCAGATTAACTGATGCTGTTCTCCACATCACAGGGAGAAGAGCTCCTCTGAGCAGCCATTGGTTCCTGGTGTAACTTCCATTCCCCTCCTGGTGTAACTATTTGCAATTCCATTTTCTCCCAATTTGTCTGTTTCCCAGTGAAGTGGGCGGCATATTCTAATTTAAATCAGACTGTTTTGTCTCCAGGGGCTGTTTTCTCAGGCAGGTCAGTCCACAGCTGCGCACATCTAGGTTGGCTACACTTATACAGCACCCTGTTCGTTCCCACCCAACGACAGCCTAATTTATCTGGGTAGTCTCCTCCAATTCCTCCCACCAATAAATCTTCTCTCTCGGGCCACAGAGGGGATATTACGGAATGCATGAGGATAATGATGTTTCCACCAATCATTCTGGGATTCTTTAGCCGCCAAAGTGGACTACCATTTACAGTCCAAACCATTATACATGTTGATTCTCCACTCATTCCAACAGTGATGCTTATTTTGTTCAAACCTTTTAACCTCACAGAAGTGGGGTTGTATCCATCAGTAGGTCCTAGGAGGTGGAGACCTTCTCCTGAGATATATGTGGGATTTGGAGCAATGTCGAGGGCACTGTTTACTTCACACTCCAGTGTCTTCCATGTGTGTTTCTCCCATGTCTCGATTACGACAGCTTTTGGTGCACCAACACCAGAAGAGTAGACTCCCAAACACAAGAATCCAGATAGCAACATACACAGCCAGGACCACATCTCAGGCAGGGCTGTTGGACATCTGCTGACAGAGGACTCTACAACACAAAACACACATAGACTATTTCCCCCCCACCCCCCCTGCCAAGAGGGAGGGAGTGGTAAAGCATTTTAAAGGTAACATTTATTCAGGCTCACTGATGTCTGAATCATGTTTCTCCCAAGCTGGAAGTATCAGGCCCTGACACTGGGGCCCGAGCATTTGCCCATGACTACCAGGTAGTTTATTGCATTTATTTCACTTTCAATTTTAACAATTACATGGGTTACATTTATATTTTCATCTGGGACCACTTTTGTTTTTTCTATTACCTCCAGCTCTGAACTTAACTCCTCTTCTGACTCCGAGGGATTAGTTGTCAGGTCACTATCTGTTTCTACTTCGGATTCCCATTTCCCATGAATATTTATGCTCTCCTCCTCCAGGAACCAAAAATAGGCATCCATCTCAGCTAAGACTGACCGGGATGGTTCCCTTCCATCGTTTTAGCTGTGAGGAGTGAAACCACTTCAGTATGTTTTTCTTTCCTGACCAGTTTTCTAACTGATAGACAGTGGGACTAGCCTTGTTACAGATTCTAACAGGTCCTGCCCAGATGGGACTGAGGTTATGTGCTTTTTCCTTTACCTGTCGATACATAACCATGTCTCCTATCTGCCATTCTTGGGGATGTAGGACTGGACCCATTCTTTTGTCCATTTTCTGAATGTTGGTTCCCAAGGCTATGGCAACCTGCCGATGGGTGTCAGCAACAACTTTTAACAGCTGCTGCATCCATTGGTCCATGAGGATTCAGGGTTGTAGGTTGTCAGGTGGTGTCCCATCCACCCACCACTGTTCTGGGAGACACATATCTCTCCCAGTCATCGCCTTGAATGGAGTTACTCCATGTGATGCCATGGACCTCCTGATTGCTGTTCATCCTGATGGCTGTCTTTTGTCCCAATCCTTCCCTTGCTGGTTTACAACTTTTCTGAGAGCTATATTTAGAGTATGGTTAGTTCGCTGCACCTTGGCCTGAACTTTGGGGGTGTCCAGCTATATGTAGCCTTTGTTTAATCCCAAACTCTTGGCAGATTCCTTTTGTGATTTCCCCAATAAAGTGGGGCCCTTGATCTGAATCAGTCTCCCTCGGGCTGCCCCATCTGGTTATTATTTGTTCAGTGAGCACCCGAGCTGTGGTTTAAGCTGTGTTATTTCGAGTAGGGATTGCCTCAATCCATTTAGTAAAGGGATCAATCACCTGACAATACAGATTACCCCTTGTGGTCCTGGGTAGGGGCCCAATAAAATCAACTTGCAGTCGGGCCCATGCTCCCTCTATTCTCTGATGTCTCAGAGGTCCTTTATTTTGGGATCAGCATTATTGGCTGCACATGGTAGACAGTTATTTTCAAACTGCTCCACGTTGCTGCTCATGTGTGGCCACCAGCCGGCAGCCTGCAATCAGGTTAAGGTTTTCTCTACTCCCAGGTGTCCCCCATCGTGAGCTAGGGAAATCATTTCTCTTCTTAAAGCTGCAGGAACCACCCAGACTGCTTCGGGTTCTCCTTCTTTAGTTGGTATGGGCTATGGGTTTCCCGTCTTTTTCCATTTTGTAACCCAATCCACTAGGGACCGAATTACCCAGTTTGAGTCTGTGAAAATGGCTACCTCCTGAGTGGTGGGAGTATTTTTGAGGGCTACTGCTTGAAGGGCCAAAATACATTAATGTGTATGTAAGATCTTAACCACAGTTTCTGTTAAGAACTTTGCATATAGGCCCGGAGTCCACAGCTTGGTCAGAGGCCTGGGGCCTAGCTAACAAAGAACAATACATGGCTAAGAGAAAGCTGCGGTAGACGGACAACCTTGTGTGTTTCAAGTCGATGAGCGGAGTCAGCCTGACTCCAGATGGTGAGCCGTAATTGGGTGTCTTTATTACGAGTTATAGACACACAAAGCGCTGAGAAGGGGTTCAAAGTTAACTCCCTGGTGCAGGAAGGAGATAGTGGTACAATACCCCTCAGATGCCAAAACAGAGTTCAGGGAGAGCTCTAACATGATTGACATGAGTAATGACACCCTCCCCTCACAGATGTACGCCAATCCTAGTCCATAGAAATGCAAGGGTAAAACTATAAAAAATTGTTATTGTTAAATACTAATTACTCTTCTTTGCTTTAAATCTCCAGGAATGTACTTGTTGATCAACCGGGAGAGCTGCTACCTCATTCCCCTGGACCCCAAAATTAGGATTTAACCTATATACCTTAATAGAAATAATTTAAGGGTAATTACCTGTGTGTTAGCAATATGTTAATTTGAGCCATGGGCGGAGCCATTATGTAATCTTTTAGACCATTGGCTTATTGTGCTTATCTTGTCTTGCTGCTAGAACCTATCCAGGGGCTTGGGACCTCCCACCCCATTGCTTCTCTCTACCCAGTGAGCACCCTATATAATCTATTGTAATCAATTGTTTTGCAGTATCTCTGAGCCTAATAAGCAAAGTGGCACTCTGCCAGTGCTGTGCATAATAAACTCCTGTGCTTGACTCTACAGAGTGTCCATTTCTGTTCCTTCACTGCTATAGCCACAATTTCGGCCGCTTGGGCAGAGTCTAGTGCACACTGTCCGCTCAGCACCTCGCCCGTAGGCACTTTTACAGCAGCGAAGCCCACATGCGGATGGCTGCTTTCATAGACACACGAGCCGTCCACAAACCAAACAATATCTGCTACTCCCAGCATTTCACTCAGAACAGGGGTTCTGTATGTGAGTACATACTTCACTGGGGAGTGGGTTGTTTTTAGTAACACAGGGGACAAACCCACCAGGTATTCCCAATGCTGTAGTGCCCAAATGAGTACCAAGACCTCCTTTTCACATGGGGTGAATCCCTTCTCTCTCTCACTCAGGGTCTTGGAGGCATAAGCTACAGGTGGGAGACCTGTCCCATGGTTCTGGCTTAGCACAGCTCCCATTCCCTTGTCTGTGGTTGCCAGTTGTCATACAAATGGTTCTCCTACCTGGGGATATGATAGGCCTGGGGCTTGGGCCAAGGCTTGTTTTAACTGGGCCATGGCTTCCTGCTGCTCTGGGCCGCAGGTCCATTCTGCCCCTTTCTTTAACAATTCATGTAGTGGGGCTGCTTTTTCTGCAAACCCTTCTATAAAATCTCCAGAACAATTAACCATGCCCAGGAAGGATCTCAGCGTAGTTCCATGTCTGTGGGGGCTGGGAGTTTGAGAATCAACTCAACCCACTCTTGGTCAGGGGAGCGCCCTTCTTGTCCCAGGGTTACCCCAAGATAGTGTACCTGCTGGGAGCACAGTTGGGCCTTCTTTGGGCTTCAGGAAACAGGGTTTAAAGTAATCTTTTGCAGCACTCTGTCCAGCACCTTTAAATTTTCCTCCTGGGTCTGTGTGCAGACCAGGATATCATCCACATAAGAAACCACACTATACCTTTCAGGCATTCCCTCCCACATTTTTGCTACATGGGCATGGCAGATAACAGGTGCGTTATTCCATCCCATGGGGACCCGGGCAAAACAATTCTTTTTTCTGACAGGTGAAGGCAAGTTATAGTAGCTGTCCCGGTGTAAGGGGATAGCAAAGAAAGCATTAGCCAAATCTAAAACTGAAAACTACTGGGCCCCTACTACAAGAGAAGCCATTATCTCCTGATATTTAGCCACTAAGGGGGCCATAGGTGGAGTCACCCGGTTAAGGGGGCGAAAATCCATCACAAGCCTTCAGGTTTTGCCATCACTCTTAAGGACGGGCCACAGGGCAGCATTGTTAGTGCTGGGCTGTTCCACTAAAACTCCTTGGCTCAAAAGCCCATCAATTGTTTCCTTTAGGCTGGCTCCCGCCTCCTTTGGATATCGATACTGCTTCTGGGGCGGAGGATCAGGGCCTGTGACTAGGATTTCTGTATCAATTTTACCACATTCGATTTTATTCTTGCTCCATACCTCCCGGTATTTCTCTGCAATTGCCAAAACTGATGGGGGCCAAGCAGGCAATTCCAGTTCCTCAGATGCCTTAAGGGCTGCTATGCGATAGCTGGCTGAAATCTCCACGGGCTTCCATGGGGTGCCAGGAGGCATTTCCCACAAAACCCAATTCGCACAATCAACCAACACTCTCAATTCCCCCAGAGCATCTATTCCTAGAATGCCCTCTCCCCCCAAATCCATCAAGCCAAATTACCCTTGGCTCTTCTTTGTCCACACAGTATATGGGACTTCTTTACAAAAGGGTGTGACGGGTTGGATCACAGAAACCCCCTTGGGAACTGCCAACCGATGTGTCAAGACTACTTCTGCCCCTGCTTTCCCTGCCAGCTTGGGAATCCAGCACCCTGTCTTGTTGAGCAAGACACGACCGTCTGCTCCAACACAGATCCAGGGTCTCAACCATGTGCCCCAAAGCTGCAGACTTAACTTGAAAGCAGCTTACAGAAGTGTTCCTGTCTTTAACACTCAGATGCCCAACTCCCAATGGGGTCTAAACCCCAAATAAATCCGTTTTACCCTGTATAAAGCTTATACAGGGTAAACTCATAAATTGTTCACCCTCTATAACACTGATAGAGAGATATGCACAGCTGTTTCCCCCTGCAGCTATTAATATGTACGCTGTGTTAATTAATAAGTAAAAAGTGATTTTATTAAATACAGAAAATAGGATTTATGTGGTTCCAAGTAGTAACAGACAGAACAACGTGAATTACCAAGTAAAATAAAATAAAATATGCAAGTCTGAGTCTAATACAGTAAGAAGACTGAATAAAGCTAAAATCTCACCCTCAGAGATGTTTCAATACATTTCTTTCACAGACTGGACACCTTCCTAGTCTGGGCACAATCCTTTCCCCTGGTACAGCCCTTGTTCCAGCTCAGGTGTTAGCTAGGGGATTTCTCATGATGGCTCCTATCTTTGTTCTGTTCTACCCCTTTATACATCTTTTGCATAAGGCGGGAATCTTTTGACCCTCTCTGGGTTCCCACCCTCTCCTTCTCAATGGAAAAGCACCAGGTTAAAGATGGATTCCAGTTCAGGTGACATGATCACATGTCACTGTAAGACTTTACTACCCACTTGCCAGCACACACATATACAGGGAGACTTACAAGTAAAACAGAGCCATCTGCAGACAATTATCCTGGTTTATGGGAGTCATCAAGATTCCAAACCACCATCAATGGCCCACACTTTGCATAATTACAATAGGCCCTCAGAGTTATATTTCATATTTCTAGTTTCAGATAGAAGAGTGGTACATTTATACAAATAGGATGATCACACTCAGTAGATTATAAACTTTGTAATGATACCTTACAAGAGACCTTTTGCATGAAGTATATCCCAGTTACATTATATTTAAGCTCATTAGCATATTTTCATAAAACCATATAGAGTGCAACATCACACCCTCTTTCTGAACGGCCAAGGTCACCAGTGGGGATCTCTGTCAGAGCACTCTTCCAGTCCCACCTCTTTGTGAGGGCCTCCAACCATGAGAGCTGGAGAGCAGCCCCCTCCTTGCCAGTGGAGGGAGGGGAGCAGGGAAAAGGGAATCCAAAACACACAAGCCCCAATGTCTCCAGTAATTCTAAGGGACAAAGGCCTAGGTGGGAAAAAACCTCTGCCACCCTACCTAGTCTTTTCCATGCCTAGAATTTGGCCGGCACCAGATGGATCAGGTTAAATATGTTCCAAACCTCTCTGGGGCTCTTACCTCCTCAACAGGAATGTCTGTTTTCTCACAAAATTATTACTGGGAAAGGAGAAAACTCCATAGAGGTTTCTCCTCATGCTCATGTACCTGAACCTGAATTCTCTCTCGGTCTTCAAGGAGTGACCTCGAGAAGAAGACTGGCTGCAGCAAAGCCATGGCGGTCTCTGAGATTGCCCCTGCCCTGCAGCCTGTCCTGCCTGGCCCTTGTCAGTTCTCTCTGTGAGGTCACCGCCTCAGTTGTATCTTTATAAAGGTACTTTATACCGTGTGGCAGAGCTCTGACCTTGTCCCCGTGAGTCCCGCGCTTCCAGGAGGTTTATGCTAGCCTCAGAGGCTCACTGCAACCCTCCACGTAGCCCTTCTCTCTCTAGGGCCAGGTTACAGTCTACTGGGCCCATTTTGATCATAAGCCAGCAAGGAGGTTGGTGAGAGAACTCCCACAGTCTCTGTCTTCCCTACGAGCTTAATCAAGAACAGTTTAGCCTCCTATCCTGACAGAGGCTTGTCTTCCCCTCCCAGGAGGTGTTTCTGTAGTGGCGGGTTGGGGGGAACCCGGGCCCGCCCTCTACTCCGGGTTCCGGCCCAGGGACCCTAATGACCTTTCGCTGCCAGAGTTGCTACATTTCCCTGGGTCACTTCCCCACAGCTCCCCCGCTTCTTTCTCTCAACGCCTTCTTCACCCTTACCTTGGGGCTCCCTTCCCACTGGCTTGAGAGCATCTTCATTACCCACCCCTTCAACCGCACTTCCTCTCCCTTAGCTCTTTTTGGCTTGACTGGAGTGAGCCCTTTTATAGTATCAGAGGGGCCTTAATTAGAGTCAGGTGTTCATATTAGCTTAACAGCCTCACCTGACTCTTTGCAGGTTAATTGAAGTCAGGTGTTCTCATTAGCCTAATGGCTTCAACTGACTCTTTGAAGGCTAATTGGAATCATGTGTCCACCCTAGCCTGGAGCAGCCCCTGCTCTGGTTAGTCAGGGAACAGAGACCTGCTGTTTCTCCAGAGACCAATAGCTTGGTCTCCAATAATTCTGCTATAGTCCTCTGGCTTGGAGAGTGGTGGGAAGCTACTGCTGCTGCTAGGCCCTGGGCCTTTGGTGCCGCTTCTCCTCCAGCTACTCCCCTGACTGGGCCAGAAACCACGCCCCTTCTCTGCTACCTGGCTGCTGGACACCCCCCCCCCGGTTGTTGCTGTTCCTGCTACAGCCCCTTGGGTGGGGGCCTGCCGGCCGCTCCCCAGAGAGGGGAGTGAGGGACCCCAGCCCCAGCCATCGCTACTGCTGCTGTGGACACCACCACTAGCACCTGAGAGGGGTCCTTCCTGCCGGGTCACCGGATTGCTTATTGGAGCTGCTGTTGCTGCCTGGGAGCCACTGATGGCTTGAGGAGGAGGAAGAAGGAGACCACCTGCTGCTGGGGGAGCATGCAGAGCCTATGCAGACCACTGTGGAGGAGGCCTGCAAGGACTGAGTAACTTTCAAACTGTGCTCTTGTGGTGGGGGTCGTGATTGTGTTTGTGGGGACACAGGGGGTGTGGTGTGGGCCTGCCCCCTGGTCCCTCTGTGTGTCCCCCCATCCCCACCACCCCCAGTGGGCACTTACCATCTGCCCCAAGCTCCTGCCTCTGGGACTCACCTGCTTCCCTGGATTGCCACGCCCTGTTTCCACCATTGAGCCTGAAGCAGCAGCCAGCCCAAACAAGGACTCTTTTGCAAGTGCACGTGGGCACATGTTCCCCCCCCTTGGACTGACACCCCTCTTCCCTGCAGCAGTCTCCCCCTTTCCCCTTGCAGCCCTTTGCCTCCCCCCCCACTTTGTTCCAGTCCTTCAGCAGCTTCAGTTTGTTTTCCTGCCCAGCCCTTTTCCCTCTGCAGTTTTGTTTGCCCCAGCCTCTGAAGCTAGCCCCTTGGTATTCCTGTCCTACCTCCAGCCTGGTCGTCCCCCCACCGCGTTCACCCTGCTCTGACTAGCCCTTTGCCCCATGTGCCCATGCCCCCTCCTATGTGCTTGTGCCCCTCCCCTGTTTCAGTTTGACTGAGAGGTGCCATGCCCCGGTAGCTTGGCTGCCGGGGCCCCTGGCCCCAACTCTGCCCCTCTCCCCAAACCTGCTCCTGACCCCTGCCCCTTATGCCGGCCCCCTCCCCCTCCCGTGCTGCTATTGTCGCCCCTGGGGCCATCTCCTTCCCCTTCCCGGACGATGACTCCCAGGGAGCGGCCTTTGTGTTCCCCATCCCGACCCCCTAGGTACTGCTATTTTCCCTCCACCGCCCCCCACTGAGCGGGTGTCTGAGGTGGGCTGCGTCTCAGTAGGCCATGGGGCTTCGACAGGGGTCCCACTAGAGGACGGCCAGGGGCCTGTAACCCCACCCCCTGATAGGTTGCAAGAGGAGCTGGGAGAGCTTCTCCAGGATATCTGTGGGTCCTGGAACAAGGTGCAGCTCGCTTTCCAGCTCTGGGGAGACTTTTATCAAATCCTCCGGGCCGTAAGGGCCATTCTGGGGGATGGTAAAGGGACCGGGAGGCAGGCTGCTTTGGCCTACCAGTGGGCCCGCGGCTTCCATGACTCCTTCCTCACCTACGGGGTAGGTCATGGTTTGCTGCTCGTCCCAACAGGGGCTGTGAGTGCCCCTGCCAGTGAGGATCCCCCCCAGCCCTCCGCATGGCACCCATCATCTTTGCAACATTAAACACCCGGGGCTGTAGGATGGGTCTCTGCAGGCGCCAGGCCCTCTCCTTCCTCTGGGAGGGGGGGTACTCTGTGGTTTTCTTGCAGGAGACCCATATGGTTCCAGCCGCTGAAGCAAGTTGGCTGGAGTGGGGGGACAGGTGTGACGGTGCTGCCTGTAGGAGCCAGCTGAGGTCACTCAGTTAGGGTGAACTGCAAACAAAATGGGGCAGACAAATCCCAAAAGCTGGGGGATATTCCAATACTTAGATTTACCAAGTCAGCACAAAACAGCTTCTATAGTACCTCACTGGTTACTTAGAAGTTCAAACAATGCAGTTCCCTTAACGTTCCCTCAGGCCTCCATCCAGACAAACCTGTCAAAAATATGATGATGATTACTGAAAATCTTATCTCATCATATAAAAGAAAAGGTTCTTCCAATCCCAAAGGATCAGCCACATACCCAGGTCCAATTATAACTTAGATCTTACCCAAAATACACGCTATAGCCAATTCTTATTAACTAAGCTAAAATTTATTTAAAAAAGAAAAGAGAGAGAGTGTTGGTTAAAAGATCAATATACATACAGACTTGAATTCAATTCTTGAGGTTCAGACACATAGCAGAGGTGAGCTTGTAGTTGCCAAAAGTCCTTTTAGAAATAGTCCAGAGGTTATAGTCCAATGTCCATATTTAGGGTGGCTCCAGTCAGTGACTGGGGATCTCAATCCTTATGGCTTACGGTTTCCCCCTCTTGAAACCCAAAGCAGATCTGAGATGAAGTCGGATCATGTCCCAAGATTCTTATACATTTCCAGCAGCCTTTTGGCCTGAGAAAACATTAGGCTTAACTCTCCTTCTTCCAAACATCATGGCAATTAGCACAGGGTAATTTATCTATTAAACAGTTCAGATACAGGTTACCACAACCTTCAAAGAGACATAGAGACAATAATACAATTTCCCTCAAGTGTCTTCCTAAATACTGATACTCCTTTTTTTGATCTTTGAATCAAAGCTATAGCAATAGACAAGACTTGTTTGCTTATATCACAAGACCTGAGCAAACATCTACCCTTCTAACTCTAACAATGCAGACTTGCATTTCAAAGCTCTGTTCATTTACAGATCTTCCTAACAAGTCTCTAAACTTCGGCCATGGGTCAGGTCAGTTTAATTAACTCTTTCTGGCCCTGTCATCTTTCAATGAGATATTATATTACACTCATAATATCACAACAGGGTCCGTTTTAGTCACCTCACCACCACTTCGGCTGGGGTAGCTACCCTGTTCTCCCTGACCTACGGCCCGAGGTGCTGGGGGTCGCTGAGGTTGGGCTGGGCTGCCTGCTGCACCTCCGGGTCCGCATGGAGGGGCTAGTGGTCAACCTCATCAACATTTATGCCCCGACATTGGGCCCGGAGTGGCTGCGTTTTTATCAGCAGGCGTCCGCATTCCTCGGCTCCTTTGATCCTTGTGAGTGCCTGGTCCTGGGCGAGGACTTTAACACCACCCTCGAGGAGCGGGACCACTCAGGGACCGAGCAGTGCCCGGCCGCCGCGGGCGTCCTCCAAGAGATTGTAAACCATCACTCCCTGATGGACGTCTGGTGCGACCACCACCCGGATGACATCTCGACGTTCACCTTCATCTGGGTGGAGGCCCATCGGTCGCACCACTCCCGGTTGGACCACATTTATTTCTCACTTTGTCACCTTTCACGTGCCCACTCCTCCAGCATCTGGCCGGCCCCGTTCTCAGACCACCACCGGCCTGGCGAGGGCAGAGGCATGCATTTCCCTCAACGCGGCGGTGGTGGGATGTGGGGAAGGTGCGCGCGCCCAGCTCTTCTGCCGTGACTACACCCAGGGCGCCAGCCAACGGAGAGATGTGACAATAGAGCAGTTGGAACAGGAGGTCTTAGAGCTTGAGAGGCGTCTGGCCGCCAGCCCCAAGGATCCATCCCTCTGCGGAGCGTTCTGGGAGAAGCGGGAGGAGCTCCGGGCCCTCAAGGACCATCGGGCCCGGGGTGCCTTTGTTTGATCCCACATCCGCCTCCTTCGGGAGATGGATCGCGGCTCCCGCTTCTTCTACGCCCTGGAGAAAAAGAGGGAGGCCAAGAAGCATGTCACCTGCCTCCTGGCAGAGGATGGCACCCCCCTTACGGATCTGGCGGAAATGTGCGGGAGGGCCAGGGCCTTCTACGCAGGCCTTTTCTCCCCAGATCCGACTGATTCTGATGCTTGCAAAGTGCTCTGGGACAGACTTCTGATTGTCAGCGCGGACGACCGAGACTGGGTAGAGCTGCCTCTCACTCTGGCCGAGTTCTCGGAAGCCCTCCACCACATGCCCACCAATAAATCTCCGGGCATGGACGGGCTGACCGTGGAGTTCTACCGCGTGTTCTGGGATGTCCTCGGCCCGGACCTTCTCACCGTCTGGGCCGAGTCCTTGGAGAGCGGGGTCCTCCCCCGTTGTACAGGCGAGCCGTGCTCGCCTTGCTCCCAAAGAAGGGGGACCCCCATGACCTTCGGAATTGGCGTCCTGTCTCGCTCCTCAGCCACGGACTATAAAATCTTAGCGAAGGCCATCTCGCTGTGGCTGGGCTCCGTGCTGGCAGACATGGTCCATCCAGACCATACCTACACTGTCCTGGGCAGTACCATCTTTGATAATCTCTATTTGGTCTGGGATCTCTTGGAGCTCAGGTGTAGAGATGGTCTGTTGTTCGCCCTTCAGTCCCTGGGTCAGGAGAAGGCATTCGACAGGGTGGACCATGGGTATCGCCTGGGCACTCTGTGAGCGTTTGGCTTTGGACCCCAGTTTGTGGGTTTTCTCCAGGTGCTGTACGCCTCCGCGGAGTGTCTGGTCAGGCTCAACTGGAGCTCTCTGTTGTTGCAGAAGAGGGAGAGCTACAGCCTGTCAGCATCTCTAGGCTGTCAGGTAAAATGATGGAGTAGAAAGGGCACAGCTTTAGCCCCCAGCTCAGCCAATCAGCGTTGAGACACTGAGGGCAGGAAGCTGAGGGTTCTAACCAGTGAGTCAAATCATCAGAAGATCTGAGCATTAAATGAACATATCCTGGGTGATTAGCTTTGGCTGTCATGCTAGCATTTAGATGCATCATTTATAAGCACAATCATGAGAGATTTATTCACTTCAAAACACTTAGTATAACCTACTGAGCTGCATTCACTATAGTTTGTTTCTGTTGCTTTTGGGGGTTGAACAGCACTCTTCATCTTCTCCTTATTTGTGGTTTAAATTAAAAGGTCAGACAGCCCAAGTTAAAAAGCTGTAATCCTGACTTCTGTAGCCTATTGGTCATCCCACCCTGAAACTCTATTTTGGAGTGATTCATTCCCTAGAGATTTAATGATCACTTTTCAGCTATAAACCCTCTTCATTCATTTTCTACCCTTAGGGGAATTATGCACAAAAAAAAAATTCTGCATATTTTATGTGTCAAAATAACACCATATAATCAAACCAGTTTCAATTATTTTGGAAATTTATTTCAAAATACCTGTCATCGAGTATGTCTGTAACAATACAGACAACAAAAAAGAGTAGGAAATGTTTTTTGACAAATAGTTCCTTACTTGGCATATTAATACTGAACTCTGAGTATTAATTAATTAACATATTAATACAGTAATAGTTCATTTAAACTACAATATAGAACCATATTTCCTGCACACCTCAGAAGCAGTGCAAAGGCTTGGTGGAATCAGGGGTAACGGAGGAGCTGTGGGAGAGGGAAGTAATTGCTGGGAAGGAGCCTGTGTATGAATTTGAAGGATTGTTGGGTATGGGTTCAAAGAATCCTAGAATATCAGGGTTGGAAGGGACCTCAGGAGGTCATCTAGTCCAACCCCCTGCTCAAAGCAGGACCAATTCCCAACTAAATCATCCCAGCCAGGGCTTTGTCAAGCCGGGCCTTAAAAACCTCCAAGGAAGGAGACTCCACCACCTCCCTAGGTAACGCATTCCAGTGCTTCACCACCCTCCTAGTGATATAGTGTTTCCTAATATCCAACCTAGACCTCCCCCACTGCAACTTGAGACCATTGCTCCTTGTTCTGTCATCTGCCACCATTGAGAACAGCCGAGTTCCATCCTCTTTGGAACCCCCCTTCAGGTAGTTGAAGGCTGCTATCAAATCCCCCCTCATTCTTCTCTTCTGGAGACTAAACAATCCCAGTTCCCTCAGCCTCTCCTCATAAGTCATGCGCTCCAGACCCCTAATCATTTTTGTTGCCCTCCGCTGGACTCTTTCCAATTTTTCCACATCCTTCTTGTAGTGTGGGGCCCAAAACTGGACACAGTACTCCAGATGAGGCCTCACCAATGTCGAATAAAGGGGAACGATCACGTCCCTCGATCTGCTGGCAATGCCCCTACTTATACAGCCCAAAATGCCGTTAGCCTTCTTGGCAACAAGAGCACACTGTTGACTCATATCCAGCTTCTCGTCCACTGTGACCCCTAGGTCCTTTTCTGCAGAACTGCTACCTAGCCATTCGGTCCCTAGTCTGTAACAGTGCATGGGATTCTTCCGTCCTAAGTGCAGGACTCTGCACTTGTCCTTGTTGAACATCATCAGGTTTCTTTTGGCCCAATCCTCTAATTTGTCTAGGTCCCTCTGTATCCGATCCCTACCCTCTAGTGTATCTACCACGCCTCCCAGTTTAGTGTCATCAGCAAACTTGCTGAGAGTGCAGTCCACACCATCCTCCAGATCATTAATAAAGATATTAAACAAAACCGGCCCCAGGACCGACCCTTGGGGCACTCTGCTTGAAACCGGCTGCCAACTAGACATGGAGCCATTGATCACTACCCGTTGAGCCCAACGATCTAGCCAGCTTTCTATCCACCTTACAGTCCATTCATCCAGCCCATACTTCTTTAACTTGGCAGCAAGAATACTGTGGGAGACCGTATCAAAAGCTTTGCTAAAGTCAAGGAATAACACATCCACTGCTTTCCCCTCATCCACAGAGCCAGTTATCTCATCATAGAAGGCAATTAGGTTAGTCAGGCATGACTTCCCCTTGGTGAATCCATGCTGACGGTTCCTGATCACTTTCCTCTCCTCTAAGTGTTTCATAATTGATTCCTTGAGGACCTGCTCCATGATTTTTCCAGGGACTGAGGTGAGGCTGACTGGCCTGTAGTTCCCCGGATCCTCCTTCTTCCCTTTTTTAAAGATGGGTGCTACATTAGCCTTTTTCCAGTCATCCGGGACCTCCCCCGATCACCATGAGTTTTCAAAAATAATGGCTAATGGCTCTGCAATCTCATCCGCCAACTCCTTTAGCACCCTCGGATGCAGGGCATCTGGCCCCATGGACTTGTGCACGTCCAGTTTTTCTAAATAGTCCCGAACCATTTCTTTCTCCACAGAGGGCTGGTCACCTTCTCCCCATATTGTGCTGCCCAGTGCAGCAGTCTGGGTTGGAACAGTATGGAACAGGGTTTTTTTTTTTTTTTTTTTTTTTGGAGGGTGGGGAGGGATTGTTAGGCAGCATCCCCCTGTGACGTTATTGATATAACCTGGGACCATATAGATCATTGTTGCAACCAAGGTCCTGTAGTAGCACCAAAATCTTGTATAAAGGGGGTCAAATGGGGTGTCTAAGACAAGGTTATGGTTTACTGGTTATGATTATGCTGTCTATATGTATGTATCAATTTTGTAGTTGAAGTTATTGTTGAGGATTTTGGGGACCCCCATATGCCTTACTCTGAATTATAACCTAATAAAGCTAAGCTAGCAACAGTAGGCCTGGGCAGGCCTGCTTAACAATAAAGATATAGCAAGATTTGTAAGCTTGTGTGGCACAATGTAAAACCTGTATGGCTCAATCAAAAGGCCAACAGAAGCAAAAGAGGAACCAACGCCTACTGGTAGTTGGGAAACCTGACCTAGGATAGCAGTAGTTTAAGCTATGGAAAATTAGCAAAGCAGAAGAGTCTTGTACAGTAAGAAACCGCAAGTAGGGGGGCACACAGTTAAGGAAGGGCTTGTTGTACAACTCTATTGGCAAAATAACCGCATTAGGTAACTTATTCCATAAAGTAATGCAAAAGAAGGTAATGCAAGAGGGGGGCCGGGCAGAAGCCTCTAGCAATAACAGGAAAAACCCTAAATGGTATCGGGTCCAAAGCGCGGCCCCCAGAGAGGCTTTGATTGGTTTGCTAGCAAATATACCAAATAAGGCTGATAAGATTTGTAATGCTTGATTACGCGTTGTGGTTTTTATCTTTATAAGCTTAAGACTGTGTGGTTTATGCAAGGCGGCTGACCCCCTTGCATGGGGACACGCCGACCTTCCCTTTATGCATAATTGTATTGGGTAACCTAATAAAGGTGCATCAGTGTGTCTGACCCAAAATCAACGGTGTGGTCAATTTTTCCACGACAATTTGGGGGCTCGTCCGGGATCCACAGATGACATCCCTGGATCGGAGGACCGCGGGCAGTTCTCTTCCAACCCCGGGGCCCATCTGAGGTAAGAGACCTTTTGAAATCTCTACTGCTAGGGGCTTGGGAGAGGACTGGTCCGTAGGCTCTGACTGGGGTAAGTCACAAGCTGGATCCAACCTTGGGACAAAGTCAGACACTTGACGCCTTCATTAGGTGTGTTAGACTGGGCGGGTCTCAGTCTCCGAAGAGTCTCCGAGGTGTGTCTCCAAAGTGTTTAGGCTGAGTTAGGGTCTCAGTCTCCGAAGGTGCCGGCAGACGTGCCGGGCCTCCGAAGTGTCTAGGCTGAGTTAGGGTCTCAGTCTCCGAGGTGTTGGGCTGGGTTACGCGCCCCAGTCTCAGGAAGTGCCGGCCGCCCCCTCGGACCACGCTCCTTTGGTCCGAAGTATCCTGATCGCCTATTAGAGCTGGGCGTTCGGGGTCCCGGAGCCGACCAGGTTGGGAGGGACAAGGGGCAGTTTCGCCCTGGTGGCTGAGCCAGGAAATGTGCCTGTGTGTGTGAGGCCAAGCGGCCTGTGTGTGTGTGTATAAGGCCGAGCGGCCGGAGTGTATTGGTCGTGGAAAGACGCCCCAGACCCCCTGCGAAGCAAGTAATTGCTCGTGACCGGGGGTGTTCTGAAAGCAAGCTCCACGACCCGCTTGAGGAAAGACTGAAAAGCTTCCCCGACTGGCAGGCCTTGGTAAGTGGCTAACCAGTCAGGGTGCTTGTGTGTTCCCCATCCCGTTACCCTTACCCCTCCACTTCCCCATGGCCCAGTGACCGCTCTTGGAGCACCGCCTTGTAAGAGGCCACGGGGTCCCTTTTGTTCCCCCCGGAGCAATAAGCTCCCTTCCCTACCTCGGAGAGGAGGGAAGCCCCAGGAAACCGTACCGTCGGCTCAAAGGCTACTGCAGCACCGTTGGCTTGAAGGCTGGTGCCCAGGGCTGGAGAGGGACGTACGGGGACCACGGGTTGTTCAGTCAGCCCGCCCCCCTTGTCCGCTTTCCTGTAGGTTCACCAGAAGAGAAATGCCTGGGAACCTGCTCCCTTGTGTTCCTGCCATGAAACAAGGGCAGGCCTGAAGTTGGGCCATTAGTGTAGAACTGTGGTAACCCCCGAGTTAGCATCCTGGTGTGATTGGCTTGAGTGAGAGTAAGCTGTGAAAAGAATGGGGGCCAAGGGATCAAAAATCCTGCCGGTCCCACCCAAAGGCACGCCTGCTGCTTATATGTACGTACATTATGGATCGTCGACGTGTAAATATTTAGATAAGTGGAACTGGTACACTAGAGATAATCCGATTTTACAGTTTCCCCTGGAAGGTAGCTTTGATCTTGACAGGATGGTGCACCTTAGAGGAGCCCTTCTTGCCAACACGGTGCCCCAGGATCAGTTTGATGCATATTTCATGTGGTATGATGAGATGGGAAAAAGGAGACAGGAATCAAAGATTAGGGGACTAAAAGACTCCCAAGAAAAGCTCCAGCAAAAACTTAAGGAAGCCCAGGAAAAGCTGGGGCTTGCAAGTGGCCCCATGCAAAGGGAGAGCATGGGCCAACCCCCCTCCCTTTTCCCTGTTCGGGGGGAAAAACCAAAGGGCGCTGCTCAACGCGCCCCATCGGCTCCCTCCCCAGACTTAATAGATTTATTTGTAGAGTGCCGACAGTGGCCTGTTATGACCATGGAGACCCCCCCTTCTTATTCCTCGGCCCGCCTTACCTCTCCTCCCGGAGAGTCGGAGGAGGGGGCGGGATCCTCTCGGGCCACTCAATCCCCCTCCGAGTCCGAAAAATCACCTTCCTCAGACAGGTCAGACTTTACACAGATCTCCCCAGAAGCCCAACAGCGACTTGCAAGCTTAACCCAGCAAGTCGAGGAATCACTTGCTCAGGCAACAAACGTCTGTGACATTAAAGACGATCCGGTCAGACGTCTGTCAGATGCCTTTGCCCAATTAAAATCCTTTGTTCAATCCCCAAACTCACCCCCAGCTTATAACACCCGCTACCAGGCCCTGTTGGCTAGGGGACGGGAACAGCTGGGTGATCTGGGGAGAGAGTTATTTGATCCTCAGACGGGGAAGCTGTTGCTGCCCTTGAGAGAATTGCCAGGGGGCACGGATGGGAGATTGGTAACAGTGCATGCTCCCTGGTCCCCAGGGGACTTGTACAACCTAATCGACAAGTTTCCTAAGATTCGAGAAGACCCAGTAAAATTTCAGGAGCAGCTAAAAATGGTAGTGCAATGTTATAATCCATCCTGGGCTGACATGGATCAGCTCCTTCGGGCCATGTTGCCCAGGGAAACTTTAAACCGCCTTTATGAAAAGGCACACTGGCCCAGTGCACTAATGGCAGCGGACCTCCTTGACCGTGATTTGGAAACACACCGGAATAACCTGGTGCGGGCGGTCTTGGAGGTCTGTCCTAAAAGAACTGATTGGACAAAAATAAATGCATGTAAACAATTAAAGGGAGAAAACCCGGCCGATTACATGGAGCGCCTAAAACAGGCTTTCGAGCGATATTCTGGTATAGATAGGGCAGAGGAAACTGCTCGCCAGGCTGTGGTGGCAGCCTTTGTACAGGGGCTTCTTCCTAAAGTTAGTGAGCCCCTGAAGCTGGGAATAGTGGATTGGGAAGGTAAAGATATGGAAGGGATTTTAGCTGCTGCCCAGCATTACTATCGGCAGTTAGATAAGAAAAAAGAAGATACTGAAACCCAGCTGATGGCCCTGCAATTAAAGTCCTTGCAGGGCCCAAGGAGGCAAAAGGGAAAGCCAGGGCCAAGTGATCCCGCCAGTGAGATTCCCAGGTTCGGTGCGGCCCCCGGACCTGGCCCAAATGCCTGTTTTTCGTGTGGACAGGTGGGTCATTGGCGAGCCCAGTGTCCTAACTCACACTGCGGCTATTGTAAACAGCCAGGCCACACGATTAGGGCGTGCCCCACGCGCCCTCCCCGCCGCCCCGGTTGGTTCCAACCCCAACCTGACCAAGCTCGCCCCCCACCCTGTCCTAACCCCCAGCCCTTTCCCAATCCAATCCCCCCACTAGTAGACTATTAGGGAAGCCAAGAGATTTGCGACATCATCTGCCCGTTTCTCCCCGTTGACCAAGCGGGCCCAACTATTTCTTGCATAATAAATGGTACCCCCACTTCTTGCTTGGTAGATACTGGGGCCTCACGCTCAACTCTGAGGGCTCAGGAATTCTCGGCTGTACCTCTCTCTTCAGAAATTGTCACGGCCGTCGGGGTGGGAAACGCCCCTATTCCCCATCCTGTTACTTCTCCCTTGTCAGTCTCTATCGGTCCCCTATCTGACCAACACGCGTTTCTCCTCAGCCCCTGTTCCCCTGCCAATTTATTGGGAAAGGATTTGCTGTGTAAACTAAATTGTACAATTTTTTGCTCCCCAGACGGGGTGTTTCTGGAGGTGCCCGATCCTGCACAGAATACAGTTTTAGCTCTGTTGCAGGAAGAGCAGGCTCCAATGGGGGACACCCAGTCCAGCCCTTCCTTGTTGCAACAGGAATTGCTGGCAAAGGTCTCACCCACGTTATGGGCAGAACATGCCAACCAGGTTGGGCGCATTGGTTCTGCCCAACCGGTTAAAATCCGTGTAAACCCAGCAAAGCCCCTCCCCAGGATCCGCCAATATCCATTATCCAGACAGGCAGAGGAGGGTATTCGCCCGGTAATTTCTGCTCTGTTGGAGCAAGGGGTCATTGTGCCGACAGTCAGTGAATGTAACTCCCCTATTTTACCTGTAAGAAAGCCAGGGAAGCAAACTTGGCGATTTGTACAGGATCTCAGAGCCATTAATGCTGCCGTCATCCCCACCTTTCCAGTAGTTCCTAACCCAGCCACTATTCTCTCCTGCATCCCTGCTTCAGCACAGTATTTTTCCGTGATTGATCTGTGTTCTGCCTTTTTCTCTATTCCCATCCACTCAGACAGTCAGTATCTGTTTGCCTTTACTTATCAGGGATTTCAATATACTTGGACGCGGTTACCCCAGGGTTACACCGAATCCCCCACAATCTTTTCCCAAATATTAAAAAGGGATTTAGACGATATCGTGTTCCCTAAGGGTTCTGTTCTGATTCAATATGTCGATGACTTATTGCTTGCTTCTGACACTTTGGAAGCTTCACAGGCAGACACGTTGGTCCTACTTCAAGCACTAGCCCAAAAAGGCCACAAAGTTTCCAAAACAAAGTTGCAGCTGTGCCTGCCCTCGGTCCATTACTTGGGACATGATATTTCGGCGGGCCGACGCAGTTTATCCCCCTCCCGTGTGCAGGCAATTCTTAAAATGCCCAAACCGGTTACAAAAAGACAGCTGCGCGGATTTCTTGGCATGACGGGTTACTGTCGTCAGTGGATTTTAGGGTATGCTTCCCTTGCCCGCCCCTTGCTAGATCTAACACTGAATAAGGTTCCTGACCCAATCCCTTGGACGGAGGAAGCCATGCAGGCTTTCCGTCAGTTAAAAAGTGCCCTGGCAGCAGCCCCTGCACTAGGCCTGGCAGATTATAAAAAGCCATTCATCTTATTCTGCCATGAGAGGGACGGATTTGCCCAGGGGGTGCTCGCCCAGTTGCACGGAGATAAGCATCGGCCTGTTGCATATTTTAGCTCTTCATTAGATCCTGTGGCGGCTGGCCTGCCGCCATGCTTGCGGTCTGTGGCGGCTGCGGCCATCCTTGTCGAAGCTTCCGCCACCTTGGTGTTGGGGCATCCTTTGACCGTTGCAGTGCCCCATGCAGTCACAGCCTTGTTAACAAAAAGCAGAACGCAGCACCTTTCAAATTCACGGCTAACAAAATATGAAATGCTGCTCCTGAATGCAACTAATGTAACTTTAACCAGATGTTCTGTTCTTAACCCCGCTTCTTTATTGCCCACTGCGACTGACGGTGAGCCTCATGATTGTATCTCTGTTACTAATGAACTTGTCGTCCCGCGACCTGACTTGCAGGATACCCCTCTCCCGAATCCTGATTTAATACTCTTTGTAGATGGCTCATGTCTCCGGAATTCATCTGGTCAGCTTGTTGCAGGATATGCTGTTTGTGATTTGCATGAGACACTAGAGGCTTTTTCCCTTCCGGCGGTTGGTTCTGCCCAGGTTGCTGAACTGATAGCTCTTACTAGGGCTTGTCATTTAGCCACCGGACGGTCGGTCACTATCTATACGGACTCCAGATATGCCTTTGGAGTAGTGCACGACTATGGGCAGCTTTGGAAATATAGAGGTTTTCTCACTTCCAGTGGTTCGCCTATCAGCCACGGGCCACATGTTGCGGCTCTCTTATCTGCACTCCAACTTCCTTCTCTTATCGCTGTAGTTAAATGCCCAGCTCACCAGAAACCCTGTGATGATGTTTCGCGAGGAAATGCCCTGGCAGATAGCGCTGCCAGGAAAGCGGCCCTTTCCGGATCTCTGGCACCCATTAATCTTTTTCCCTTTCAAATTTCCCATTCAGCTTTACTGGCAGACCCTTTTCAGGATCTTGTAAAAATACAGGGGTCAGCCCCTGATAAGGAAAAGGTTGCCTGGAAGTTGTCCGGGTGTGTACAGCACCCGGCGGATGCCTTGTGGCGTGATCCGGATGGTCGCCCGGTTGCGCCCCAGGCCTTGCTCCCTTACCTTGCTCGCCTGGCCCATGGCCTGGCCCATGTGGGTAAGGGAGGTATGATTGCTACCGTGACTAAACAATGGCATGCCCCTCGATTTTCAAGTATAGCCAAGCAGTATTGTGACTCTTGTCCGATTTGCCTGGCTCATAACAGAGGGAGACCGGTCCGCACAAAACCAGCAGCTCACCCCACCCCATGGGGGCCCTTTGTAAATATCCAGGTTGATTTTATCAGCCTCCCTAAGTGTTGCTCCTATGAATATGTATTGGTTTGTGTGTGCATGTATTCGGGGTGGGTGGAGGCATATCCTTGTGTTAAAGCTGATTCTATAACGGTGGCAAAACGCCTTTTACGGGACTTTATTCCTAGATTTGGTTTGCCTCTCTTTATCAACAGTGACAGGGGCACGCATTTTACTGGACAAATTATGCAGCACATTTGCAAAGCCCTCAATATTGAGCAACGTTTTCATTGCGCTCACCATCCACAAAGCGCAGGTGCTGTGGAGCGGAAAAATGGGGAACTCAAAAATAAGCTTGCAAAATTATGTGCAGAAACTGGCCTCAAGTGGCCTGATGCACTGCCCCTGGCCCTGATGCAAATGAGAAACACCCCAATGCGGAAACATGGCCTGTCCCCACATGAGATTCTCATGGCTCGACCAATGAGGATGCCTGTTTCCCCACCTCCCCCTCCTGGTCAGGAAAATTTGCAGCTTGTTGATGACACTGTGCTTGAATACTGCAGATCCCTAATCCGCTCTGTTAGGTCTATCCATTCACAGGTTCGTGACGCCCTCCCTGATCCAGCGGATACTGCATGCCACCCATTGCAGCCTGGAGACTGGGTCCACCTTAAAGTACATCAACGCAAGTCCTCCCTTGAGCCCCGCTGGAAAGGTCCTTACCAGGTGCTGTTGACCACTCACACGGCTGTCAAGTGTAAAGGGCTTGCTGGTTGGATCCACGCCTCCCATTGTAAACGTTCTTCAGTCCCTGAGGACTACACCGGTACGTCTATGACACCGGTTACCCCTGCGGTCCACGAAGCCCCACTTCCTGAGATTCCTGAGATCCCCGCTCCTGAAATCCCCGAGGTTCCAGATCCGGAAGTTCCTCCTCCCCTCGCCCCCTTGACCGGGCCCAGGTATAACCTCAGGACAAGACGTTAAGGGACTCCTGAAAGACTATTTCCTTTTACAGGACTTATTGACTTGCTAGTATGGCCGCGCCCAAGGCCGTAAGAGAATCTGCCATGGTGCGGAGGTGGCTTATGCCCTCCCTTTGGTTTATGTGTATAACCATGTTGCTCTTATTGCTTTTGAATTTCCATGATTCCTTTATGTATTTTTGGATGCCCGTAAGGGCAGATGCTCCTCCTGTGCCCACCTGTGATCTTCCCTTAGATCTTCCCGTAAGAGGGTTAAAACCCTCCCTGGCCCCTCCAGGCCGTAAGCAAAGATCCCTACAGGCAGCAAGAGGGGAAAAGGAGGGCCGTAAACCCATCACTATTGAGGATGTTAGAAATTGGCCCTGGTGGAAAAGACGTTATATTGTACAGTGGCAGGGAGGAAATTGTGGAGGGTATTCGTGGCAATGTGGTACCGATTGGGTTCTGGGATTCATCCCGCAGGCAGCAAGATGCGTGGAGGGCCAAGTACCATCCCCCTGTACTACCATCCCTGAATTATTACCCGCCCCAGTTCCCACCTTTCCCCCTTCCATCAACTATACCTCCCGGGACCACCCTCCCACACGGGTTTCCCGGTCCCCTGGGTCTGCTGGGTCGGCCACCCCCCACATTTTTCGGCTGTTAACCGAGAACTCGAATGTCATACAGTGGCCGCGGCCTTCTCTCTCTGGAGACTTACTTTCGTATTGTTCGGCCAGGCTGTTTTTCTCCCTTCGGGACCACCCCAGCCATCTTTACCAACGCATCATCTCTTGGGAAACTATGGGAAGCGTGTTCATAGATAATGTCAACATCACATCGGCACCCGGTTCCCAGCCAAAAGTTAAAACCTCCTTCGTACACGGCTGGCGGGATAACGTGGATGCCATGCTACTCCCAGGCCTGTGCGTTGCCAGGGATGAGTCTGGCTCCCTTTGTTACTTGATCACGCAGGCAGCAAAAGGTGAGGTGCGCACCGGCAGATATTGTCCATTTGCCCCAGACTTTACCTGTAACCAAACACTTCCTCCAGTGGCAAACGACACGGCAAGCGTCACCTGTACCCTCATCCAATACACTCCCGCTCTCACTACTAATATTTCCACTGTTCAAAGGGCCCTGCACATACATGCCCATCAGTTATGGTACGAAGCACTGGGGAAGGGTGATGTTACAGGATTCAAGTGGACCATCTTAGATGCCACTTTGGGTACCATCCGATTTTCTCTTCCCTTATCCCACTTCCAAATCGCTGCCACCTACCCAAACTGCTCCAAGGGAGCGGCCATTAGGCTCGCACAACAACAATCTTTGTTACACGGGAGCCGGGACAGGAGAGGGGTGGCTGACACTTTATGGAAAGGGGCCAATAGTGCCGCCTCAGCCTGGAATGTCTACAAAACCTCGCAACATGAAACCAAACTGGGACAACTTGAACAGGCAACCGGGCTTATCTCCGCAGCACAGGTAACTGGAATCAGGGCTGGGGTGGGGGAATTACACGTCATTTCCACTCTCAACACCCTCACCCATGATCTCCTCGCCCAAATGGTCTATCACGTTTCTGGGGCTGGGAAGGCATTGCAGTGGGACCTGGCTTGCGCTGAGGTGCAGGATTTTCTTAACGTACAACTTACAGAAATTCGAGATGACCTCAGGCACCAGGCCTGGCCCGCTGCCCTTCGCAACACCTCGGGTGTTCCCCCTGAATTATGGCCTTGGAGGCATACTTGGAAATTTTCCGGGTGGAGCTGCCGACGCTCACAGTGTTCCTTTGAGGCTTATGGTCCTGTGAGCGGGGTATGGGCCCCCACCTACCGGCTCTTCCCTGGCCCTTGGGGAGGGTGTTTGTGGGATTGGGTGGTCCACCAGGACGTGTGGGAAATTAAACCACCCCACGGCCCGAACCGATTCCTAGTTAGTGCGGCGGAGATAACTCCCGACATTTGGATAGGTCAGGGCTCCTTATGGACCCTGTGGCCTTTACAGCCCCCTCAGCTTCAATGCATTCGTAAACTCAGACCAGGAGAAATTATTGTTCTTCATGAACATGTCTGCTGGGAGGGGAAAGGCAAGTTGACATCCCTCGCCTCCCAAACCATTCTTGAAGCTAACAACAGCTGTGTCCTGGTTAATTCGTCCTCTCTATTGGACACGGTATTTAATTTGACCACCGCCTCCGGCTCACAAGTTGTTTATTGGCCAGCGGACAGGCGGTACCAAGTCTCTTTATCATTTTCAATTCCCTTCGATTGGGCTGCCTTGGTGCCAGACCGCTTCCACTCCCTGGAAACCCTGCTTCCTGTGATCAGCAAACTATCCCAGTTAAAGAATCAAATTGATATTCTGGAAACCACCTATAATTCCGAGCTCCGGGCCTTTGAAATCGCTCACCGTGTCACTACCCTTTGCACGGGCTCAGATTTTCTCTGCATGGTTACTAAGGTTTTTCACCCCCCACACATACATGGATTTCTGTTCTGGGGACTCATCGGCGGTGGGCTGTTGTTGGGCACCTGTGCATGCTATTGTTGCTGCACACGTTGCCGTCCCCGACCTGCAGTATTGTCCTTCCCTCCACCACCCCCTCACCCCTTGCCCCTCGCCCCTTTGCGAACTTCTGTGTTTGAACCAGAAGATCCAGTATATGACTCACTGGAAATACCCTACTGTGGCGAATATGAAACGCCCCTGGAAGAGAAACCTGAGGTCCAAGCTTTAATGAACATTCATATCGAGGAAGTTGATGCTGTTGAATAAGCATCAAAAGGAGGGAGTTGTTGAGGATTTTGGGGACCCCCATATGCCTTACTCTGAATTATAACCTAATAAAGCTAAGCTAGCAACAGTAGGCCTGGGCAGGCCTGCTTAACAATAAAGATATAGCAAGATTTGTAAGCTTGTGTGGCACAATGTAAAACCTGTATGGCTCAATCAAAAGGCCAACAGAAGCAAAAGAGGAACCAACGCCTACTGGTAGTTGGGAAACCTGACCTAGGATAGCAGTAGTTTAAGCTATGGAAAATTAGCAAAGCAGAAGAGTCTTGTACAGTAAGAAACCGCAAGTAGGGGGGCACACAGTTAAGGAAGGGCTTGTTGTACAACTCTATTGGCAAAATAACCGCATTAGGTAACTTATTCCATAAAGTAATGCAAAAGAAGGTAATGCAAGAGGGGGGCCGGGCAGAAGCCTCTAGCAATAACAGGAAAAACCCTAAATGGTATCGGGTCCAAAGCGCGGCCCCCAGAGAGGCTTTGATTGGTTTGCTAGCAAATATACCAAATAAGGCTGATAAGATTTGTAATGCTTGATTACGCGTTGTGGTTTTTATCTTTATAAGCTTAAGACTGTGTGGTTTATGCAAGGCGGCTGACCCCCTTGCATGGGGACACGCCGACCTTCCCTTTATGCATAATTGTATTGGGTAACCTAATAAAGGTGCATCAGTGTGTCTGACCCAAAATCAACGGTGTGGTCAATTTTTCCACGACATTATGAATATTGGCTCTATACTGTCTGTATTTCAAACTTATGCTATGCTGCTGGGTGACATCCCAGACAAGCTGGTGTTAGCTCTGCCTAGCCTGCTTGATGGCCCATTAAGGACCATCAGCTATACAATGGACCCATTGAGAGAAGGCAAATATGCCTTGAGACTCAGCAAAGTCTGCGGGAACTGGCCCATGTGACTCCAGACTCCATTTTGCTGTGATTTTCCACAGTAAGGACAAAGAGGTGTTCTTACACCTGGAAAAGACTATATAAGGCTGATGCCTCATCTCCATCTTGTCTTCAATCCTGCTTCATACCTCTGGAGGAACTTTGCTACAAGCTGAAGCTTTGAACAAAGGACTGATAACCCATCCCAGCGGGGGATGTATTCCAGAGACTTGATTTGAACCTGCAGTTTATTCTATCGCTGCTGCAAGCCTGAACCAAGAACTTTGCCATTACTCTATGTAATTGATTCCATTTAACCAATTCTAACTCTCATCTCTATCTTTTTCCTTTTATGAATAAACCTTTAGATTTTAGAGTCTAAAGGATTGGCAACAGCGTGATTTGTGGGTAAGATCTGATTTGTATATTGTCCTGGGTCTGGGGCTTGGTCCTTTGGGATCAGGAGAACCTTTTTTCTTTTACTGGGGTATTGGTTTTCATAACCATTTGTCCCCATAACGAGTGGCACTGGTGGTAATACTGGGAAACTGGAGTGTCTAAGGAGATTGCTTGTGAGACTTGCGGTTAGCCAGTGGGGTGAGACCGAAGTCCTCCTAGTCTGGCTGGTTTGGTTTGCCTTAGAGGTGGAAAAAACCCCAGCCTTGGGCTGTAACTGCCCTGTTTGAGCAATTTGTCCTGAGTTGGCACTCTCAGTTGGGTTCCGCCAGAACCGCATTGTCACACCCCCATGCAGACCCTGGCTGATCCCTAGCCCCTCCCATTTAGCCAGACACAGCTGCCCCTGTCCCCATGTGTCCCTGCACCCCATATCTCCTTGCACCCCCAACCCCATATGTCTCTGTGCCCCCACTCATCCGCTCCCTCCCCTCATGTGGCCCTGCACCTCCCTCCCCCCTGTGGCCCTGAACCCCTACTCCCATTCAGCCCCTACCCCAGTCTTTCCTCCCCAACTACCACTTAGGAGCCCCTGTCTGACCCCCACCCCCAGCAGCCCCACGCGGTCTGTTTCCCCATATCCCCTGTCTCCTGACCTGGCCCTACAGCCACAGTGAAGAAGGCAGGCTCTTTCGTTTCCCTATCCTGGCTGGAGCTTTCCAGGAGTGGTTGCTGTGTTCTAGTGCCGCTGCGCCCTCTGGTGGGCAAAAGGCAGAACTGCAACAACTTTTCAGCAGAAGCTATTTTATGCAATTAAAAAAAAATATGTGCAGCACATGAAATATGTGTGTGCGCAGTGGAACAGAATTCCCCCAGGAGTAATTTTCTCTGGAGATGCCTTGGTTCACTTTCAGCCTATTACACATGTAATATCCCTTTTCAAAGACGCATATATCAGTGAAATTCTGCTGCTGGCTTTTCACCTACTCATTGGAAGCAGGGAACTAGTTCTCCTTTTTTAAACAAAGAAAGTCACACTTTTTAAATCTTCCTTGAGTTTAACTGTGGTTACAGAACCATACAGAGCACAAATTGTGATCATGATAGTGTGTAGCTTTCATCTTAGTTTGAAGTAGCATCTGTCCATATTAATGTCTTGGAAATCTTGATTGATAAAGGATCTAGACCTCTTTTTAGTTACCATACTTGGCAAAGGTTAATATTTTTCATTGGGAAAGAGATCAGAGTGTAATTCCTGCAGCTAATGCAGAAAAGATTATAGAATTCAGACTTGTACTTACCTACACCTTTCAACATTAGAGAAAACATAGATTTTAGAACCTGAGAGATTTACTATTTTTATGAGAAATATGGAAGCATTTTACTGCTCTTTTTATGTATAAATAGAAGGCATGTTGGCTCTGTCTATTTGGGATGGAAAGGAATTCACATGCATTCAATTATTTAATAAATTCACACTTCCAAAACCAATTTTTTTCCAAGTTGGTAATTATTATCTGATTTATATTTTTCTACTAAGTGGGCCAAATTCATTGTTGAATCATCTCCACTAAAGTCAGTAGAATTACGTCAGTCATTAGTTCAGCCACATTTCTCTGACAAAGTGAAATTTAAAATGTGGTGCACATTCCATATTATATTGAGAACAAAGATGTCTGCAAATTCTGCCACTTAAATGAACCATATTTTATTTAACAGTCCACCAAGTCTTCTGTCATCTGCTAATATCACCATCAACGATTTTAGATTTTCTTGCAGATTGTTGATGCAGATATTGAATAGCACTGGTCTGAGAACCAATCCCTGGATGGGATCCTCTCCCCAGAAACACCCCTGCTGGGTGATATTTGCTTTTTTGAGATCTATCCATTAGCCAGTTCTTAGTTTATTTAATGTGGGCTACACTGATTGTGTAAAGTGCAGATTTTAATCAACAGTCCAGAGGCACTAAGACAATGTCTTACAGAGTCTAAACATATCATGTCAGCACAGTTACCTTGCCTATGACCAAAATCAGGCTAATTGGCCTCTAGTTACCCAGGTCATCCCATCTACTCTTTTTAAATACTGACACAACATTTGCTTTTTTCCAGTCATGAAACTTCCCTGGTGTTCCAAGATTTCTTGGAATCAACATTATTTCTTCAGACAGGTCACTTCTTGTAATACTCTTGGTGCAAGTTACCCAGTCCTGCTGAATTAAAAAATGTTTTTTTTCATTAGTTGCTGTTTAAATCCTCTCCAGCTAGCAGTGGAATAGCAGGTATGTCATTATCACTGTAAAAGATGAGTACATCTTCCTGCTTCTCTCCAAATTCAGAACAGCAACAGTTGTTGAAGATTTCTGCCTTTTCTGAATCCAGACTGACAGCTTGATGGCCCTCTGCAGCGTTAGGCCTGTCCCCTAGGGGTGAGACCTGGGTTTGGCTGATATATTCAGAGAGCGTCCCAGGTTGTGGTGGTGTTCAGCTCTGAGTTGAGCTGAGTGTACGTGGCCGCAGGCAGGCACTGGAAACACACATTAGTCAGCGTCACTTGTCGTGGACCGAGAAAGTCTAATGCCCAGAGAACCCCCGAAGGGAATGGGGAAGGGGAAGAAGAGGGGGCTGGTATTTTACTTTGGGTCAGTTTGTGTTAGTTACTTTCCTGTCCCTCAAGGCACCATCCATGGCCTGGGTACTGGCCTTCACCGGCGCTGCTGAGAGCTGGAGAGAGGGGCTCTATGCCAGCAAGAGCTCACCTCCAGCCTTCCTGGACACGGGGTGACACCTCCTGCTCCTGGCTCTGGGCTGAGCTGAGAGCAGTTCCAGTCACCCAGCACCACCCTGAGTGGACAGGGCAGTGCCAGCAGTTTCAGCTCTCCACTCCTGCACGTCTCTCTGTTGCTCTGGGGCTTGGCGGGAGCTGACTAGGTGGTGGCTCTGGCAGGAAGCCAGCTGCTGTTTCCCTTTCCAGGAGAAGGGTCGGCAGCAAGACTGGTTTGTGCTGGCCCCACGTCAGTGACTGGAATGAGGAGGTGCCCCACGTGGTCACTGTGTGGCTCGGCTGCAGCACAGGGAAGGGCCCAATGGCTCTAATGCCAGCTGGGGGGTGCTGAATAACATCCAGTGAATCCACAAACCGCAACACCCCACCCAGCCAGGGGGCAGGGGCTGGCGGTCTGAGGCCTGAATCAGTAACTGCAGGACCGCTGGGCTCTGATTGGCTGAGACAATTTCACCCAGCAAGTGACTCATGACATCCATCCTGTCCCTAGAGCTAACAAACGGGACATGGGGAAGTTCCTGCCCCAGGGATCAGGTGCTGTAACATCCTGCTGTCCCGAGGCTTTACCTGAAAACCTTCAGCTCCCCAAAGCATTTCCTCAGGGCTCTGGCTCTGAACGCAGCTGCTCTATGTTCTTTGGTCAAGACTTTCAACAGGGCCTCAGTTTTGGGGTCCTCAGCTGGAGCCCCCATAAAGGGGCAACAGTGCTGAGCGGTAAGCCCCTGAGAATCAGGCTGTGTTGACATGACTCAGGACACCTCAACTGCTAGCAGAGCACCTCACCCTCCCTGATTGAACTAACCTCGTTATCTCCATACTGATTTATACCTGCCTCTGGAGATTTCCATTACTTGCATCTGCAGAAGTGAGGTTCTTACCCACGAAAGCTTATGCTCCCAATACTTCTGTTAGTCTTAAAGGTGCCACAGGACCCTCTGTTGCTTTTTACAGATTCAGACTAACACGGGTACCCCTCTGATACTTGACACCATGCAAGGCACTGCATTTAGCCGTATGGAATGGAAATCTATCAACCTCATGAAGAAACTTGCACAAATACAGACAGATATCATCTTCCTTTCCAAATGCAAACGGATGGACATCATACCAAATGGACTGAAGGTGAAAAATCCATTGCTATCTACATACTGCACAGACCACAGTGAGAGATTATGCCATACACTATCAAAGAAACTGAGGAACCACCTGATCAGCATCCTATACAGCAAACAGAAAAACATCAAGAAAGAGCTCTCCAACCTGGAGACTTTCATAAATAACCAACCCTCCACACAAATGGACTTTACTAAAATAAGACAGGAGATCTACATTACACACTTCACCTCTCTACAAAGGAAAAAGGACCGTAAGCTGTCTAAAATCCTACCTGCCACATGGGGCCACAACAGGGGTACCCCTAACCCACCCAGCAATATTGTCAATTTATCCAGCTACACACTCAACCCAGCAGAAGAGTCTGTCCTATTTCGGGGACTCTCTTTTTGCCCCAGCACCCCCACGAACATGATACTGTTCTGCGGTGATCTGGAAGCCTACTTTCGCCGCCTCCGACTCAAAGAATACTTTCAAGATAACACTGAACAGCGCACTGATACACAGATACCCTCCCACCAACAACACAGGAAGAAGAACTCCACATGGACTCCTCCTGAGGGTCGAAATGACAGTCTGGACCTATACATAGAATGCTTCCGCCGACGTGCACAGGCAGAAATTGTGGAAAAACAACATCGCTTGCCTCATAACCTAAGTCGTGCAGAACGCAATGCCATCCACAGCCTCAGAAACCACCCTGACATTATCATCAAAGAGGCTGATAAAGGAGGTGCTGTTGTCATCATGAACAGGTCTGACTACCAGAAGGAGGCTGCCAGACGACTCTCCAATACCAAATTCTACAGGCCACTTTCCTCAGATCCCACTGAGGAATACGCTAAGAAACTGCACCATCTACTCAGGACACTCCCTACACTAACACAGGAACAAATCAACATACCCTTAGAGCCCCGACCGGGGTTATTCTATCTACTACCCAAGATCCACAAACCTGGAAATCCTGGACGCCCCATCATCTCGGGCATTGGCACTCTCACTGAAGGACTGTCTGGATATGTGGACTCCCTACTCAGACCCTACGCCACCAGCACTCCCAGCTATCTCCGTGACACCACAGATTTCCTGAGAAAACTACAATGCATTGGTGACCTCCCAGAAAACACCATCCTAGCCACCATGGATGTAGAGGCTCTCTACACAAACATCCCACACACAGATGGAATACAAGCCGTCAGGAACAGTATCCCTGATGATGACACAGCACAACTTATTGCTGAGCTCTGTGACTTTATCCTCACGCACAATTATTTCAAATTTGGTGACAATATATACCTCCAGACCAGTGGCACTGCTATGGGCACCCACATGGCCCCACAATATGCCAACATTTTTATGGCTGACCTGGAACAACGCTTCCTCAGCTCTCATCCACTCACGCCCCTTCTCTACCTACGCTACATTGATGACATCTTCATCATCTGGACCCATGGGAAGGAGACCCTGGAAGAATTCCACCATGATTTCAACAGCTTCCACCCCACCATCAACCTCAGCCTGGACCAATCTACACGGGAGGTCCACTTCCTAGACACCACCGTACAAATAAGCGATGGCCACGTTAACACCACCCTATACCGAAAACCCACCGACCGCTACGCCTACCTTCATGCCTCCAGCTTCCACCCTGGACACACCACACGATCCATCGTCTACAGCCAAGCACTGAGGTACAATCGCATCTGCTCCAACCCCTCAGACAGAGACCAACACCTACAAGATCTTCACCAAGCATTCTCAAAACTACGATACCCACACAAGGAAATAAAGAAACAAATCAACAGAGCCAGAGGTGTACCCAGAAGCCTCCTGCTACAAGACAGGCCCAAAAAAGAAATTAACAGAACTCCACTGGCCATCACCTACAGTCCTCAGCTTAAACCTCTCCAACGCATCATCAGTGATCTACAACCCATCCTGGACAATGATCCCTCACTTTCACAGACCTTGGGAGGCAGGCCAGTCCTCACCCACAGACAACCCGCCAACCTTAAGCATATTCTCACCAGCAACCACGCACCGCACCATAACAACTCTAACTCAGGAACCAACCCATGCAACAAACCTCGATGCCAACTCTGCCCACATATCTACACCAGCAACACCATCACAGGACCTAACCAGATCAGCTACAACATCACCGGCTCATTCACCTGCATGTCCACCAACGTTATATATGCCATCATATGCCAGCAATGCCCCTCTGCTATGTACATTGGCCAAACTGGACAGTCACTACGCAAGAGGATAAATGGACACAAGTCAGATATCAGGAATGGCAATATACAAAAACCTGTAGGAGAACACTTCAACCTCCCTGGACACACAATAGCAGATGTAAAGGTAGCCATCTTACAGCAAAAAAACTTTAGGACCAGACTCCAAAGAGAAACTGCTGAGCTCCAGTTCATTTGCAAATTTGACACCATCAGATCAGGATTAAACAAAGACTGTGAATGGCTATCCAACTACAGAAGCAGTTTCTCCTCCCTTGGTGTTCACACCTCAACTGTTAGCAGAGCACCTCACCCTCCCTGATTGAACTAACCTCGTTATCTCCATACTGATTTATACCTGCCTCTGGAAATTTCCATTACTTGCGTCTGATGAAGTGGGCATTCACCCACGAAAGCTTATGCTCCAATACTTCTGTTAGTCTTAAAGGTGCCACAGGACCCTCTGTTGCTTTTTACAAATCCATTGAAAGTGTCCATTTACAGTCATGTTTGTCATGCCACACCTTTGACTCAATACCATTGGGGTTTTGGGGTTTTAGGACTACTCTGTGGCTTCCCTTTGCAAAATTCAGTTTTCTCTTTCCTCCTTGTCCTGAAGGATCAAAGCCTGATTTCTTTTGCTTAACAGAATTCACTGGCTGATTGGGTGTGCTCTCTTTGCTAACAGCTATTAGCAAATCTTTCTTCTCCCTGCCAGCCAGGTAATTTGCAAATTTTCATCTGCTTTCAATTTCAAGGCTCGACTCTGTCTTAAAGAGAGACCACACGAATCCAAAGAGTCTGAGGGTGAGAGTTGGCTTGCTCTCCCCTATATCCTTAAGCATTCAGCCATAAAACTGTTCTGCTCTGAAACACCAGTAACCAAATCTGTCCTCAGACCCTGAAGCACAGACAGCTCACTCACAGAATTAGCATGGAGACAGTCCTGTCCCAACACCATTGTCTTCCCAACAAGCTGGCCACACACAGCCACTTGGTTATAGGGCTGCTCAACTTTCTTAACAGCTCTTACTCCATCTGAGACCTTCTCAGAGCTATCCACACTGGATCTTACAAAAGGAAAGTCAGTGGATCCATTTACAACAGAAAATTTCTGGCTGTTAGGAACTGAAACTTCCTTGATTAAATCACTTTTACACCCTTTAGCTGTAGCAAGCTGCTTGCACAGATTACCATGAGGATTCCTTTCCCCAGCAGCTTTTCTAAGCCACAGTTCACCCCTCACAGAAATTCTGCCCTTACCCTCTTTACCTGGGGCTTGCTCTAAAGGAACACTTCCTTGAGCAACAACAGACTCTGTCTGGGTCTTACTCACATCCATGATCACCTTCGTCCCATCAGGCAGATTTCTACACAATCCCCTTGCAGGCAAACTCATAGACTCACTAGATAAAAGGTTAGAAGCCTTCTCCTTCCCTTTGCCACACACACAAGTTCAGGAATCTTTTCCTTCTTGCTACAAGTTGTCAAACCATCAGTGGGTAACACAATTAAATCACCTTCTTGCTCTCCTTGTGCCCTGGCTAGCATATCACCCTGATTAGACAGAGTTGCTACATCCTTTTCCAACCACACATTAGCAATAGGCCAAATACAAGCACCAGAATTGTCTGGTCTCTGGGATTTTGCTAGGACACTAACCGGATGCCACCTAGTTACAGTTCCATTCTCCCCAGCAGACACAGACTTAAGACCATTCCCTTCTGGGCTTTAGTTGAATCCAGAACCAACTCTGAGACAACTGAATCACCCTCGACCATCACAGTCTGCTTCACAGACAAAGAAGAGCCGGAGACACCTTCTCCTTTACCAGACACATAGCTTGGGATTTCATTTTCCTTGTCCCAGCGCACAGGGCTGTTCACAGACAACTGCTTGGAGACCGAGGTAGCTTCCTCCATAGGCAAGTCAATACCCCTGACAGACACAGGCACATTTCCTTCACTGTCACAATTCTCCACATAGGTAACAGGTAAGGTATAGGGACACTTATGTTTCACTATCCTTGCCTTCCCAAACTGCTGACTAGATAAAGCCATCAGCTCACAAGGCTGCCTGGGCTCATCCAAACTTTTCTTATTCGCCTCTCCCTTTGCTTGACCTAATTTCAGATTTGCTTCTGAGACATTAGACAGACGTTCAGAAACTTCATTCATAGCCAAATAGCTCTCTTGCATAGACAACAATTTGGAGACGCCCTCCCCAGGCAAATCATTGCCCTAACAGACACAGGTTTAAGATCATTCCTTTCCTGTGATTGGCTACCTGGACTGAACAGAGCTTTAACATCTTCCCCAATCAAAAGATCCTTAGGCAATAACTTCCTTACACCAACTATATAACTTCATGCTTCATACCATTCCATTCAAGGTGGATTCTGGCTAAAGGCACGCGTACAGTAAACTCATAGAGGACATCAACATTCACACTCTGATTTGGTAAGTAATCTTCCTCTTTGACAAGATCTGCTTTAACAAGAGTGATGTTAGAAGCCATAATTTGCCCTAAACAGCTTTTACCATTGACTTTTACACTCTCTATGAATTTTTCATTACCCCTCCCATACATAGTATTGGCACAATTTATGGGGTCACCTACTGAACTCACAGTAACGGCATTTACATAAAAGGTGGCAGTGTTGGGGTACATTTCGTTACACCCAGACAATTGCTCAGCGTTATACAACATACCAACATTGTTATAAACTGGACTTTCAGGAGGATACACTTTCTGCTGTTCTTCCCTTGCTTTTTTGACGTGGAGCTGAAATCTGACCGTGTCCTGTTGCATTTGGTGAGCTTTCTCCTCAGAAGCCAGCAGCTCCAGACGCCCCTTACGAGCTCTTTCTTCTCTCTCATCAGCCTCCTTCTTTCTTTGATCAGCTTCTGTGACGAACTGGGACTGTTCTTACTGTGATCTGTAAGTGCTGACAGGGGAGTGTGGCTGGGATGGTCTGCATTGGGGGATGGGGGAATGACTGAAAATACCTGAGCCTGTAACATGAGAACCCAGGAGGGGGCTGGGGCGAGGTGACACCTTTGCCCGGGAAACTGAACAAAGGCTGTGGGAGGGGTCGCTGAAGGCAGACTCTGGGAAGCTGGCTGGTGAGGTGGCTGGAGGCAGGGAGGGCTCTGACCTCTGGAGGGGGGCTGGGATGCCCGAGGACCCCAAGATGGACCTAACTGAGGGGTATCCTGTTGTCTGTGCCTGCACGACCTGTCTCGGACTGTATTCCCGTCGTCTAAATAAACCTTCTGCTTTACTGGCTGGCTGAGAGTCATGGTGAATCGCAGGAAGCCGGGGGTGCAGGGCCCTGAGTCCCCCCTTACTCCGTGACAACTGGTGGCAGCGGTGGGATCTACTGCACCCCGTGGACGGCGCTTCCTGCAGTAAGTGACTGGGGAGCAGTAAAACGAAGGGGGATTGACGGGGACCAGGCGTGCTGAGGAGTCAGAGAGAGACGGTTATCACCCCTGGGAGTGTGTGACCAGCGAGAAGGACTTTTGCAGTAACAGGGTCCCCCGGGGGATCGCAGCGAGTGGTCCCAGGGGCAGAGGAGTCTGCAGCTCGACCCTGGCAGAGAGGTGGTGACCTCGAGAAGGGCTGGCACACTAGGGGTCTCCCTGGAGACTGTGGGGAGCGGTGAGCACACAGGCCTGTGAGTGGCCAGCAGGAAGATGTATGCCAAGCGGCTTAAGAGCGACCTGGTGGAGCTGTGCAAGCAGAGGGGGGTGCGCACTGGGAAGCTCACCAAAGAACAGCTCATTGCCCAGCTGGAGAAGGGAGATCGCGCGAATGAACTGATCCCTGTCTCTGAGGGAAGCAGCCTGGCAGATGCAGCGCAGGCCCCAGTGTCTGTCCCATCTGGGAGTGGTCAGCCGGCTGCTGAGGGCTTCCAGAGACCCCTCCTGCCTATGCCTAGGGGAAGGGTGGGGAGGAGCCCAGCAAATACCGAGGGTGCTGTGACCCCCCCGGCCAGCAGGGGATCCTCCCGGCAACGCTCGCCGGCCAGCAGGGGATCCTCCCGGCCACGCGCAGCATCCGTGGAGCGGAATGGGCTGGAATGGGAGATAAAGCTAAAGCTGAGAGAGCTGGAGGATCGTGAACACCAGAGACAGCATGAACGGGAGGAGAAAGAGAAACTGAGGCAGCATGAACGGGAGGAGAATGAGAGACAAAGGCAGCATGAAGAGAGACAAAGGCAGCATGAAGAGAGAGAGAGGCTGAGGCATCATGAACTGGAACTGGCGAGGCTGAAGGGCCGCGAGCCCCCGGCTGCGGTGAGTGAGGGGGGACCCAGGACTGCACGAAGCTTTGATAAGTGCATCATGGCCCCACGTAAGGAGGGGGAGGACATGGATGACTTCCTGGATGCCTTTGAGACGGCCTGCGAGCTGCACCAGGTTGATCCTGCAGACAAACTCCGGGCTCTCACCCCCTTACTGGACCCCAAAGCCTTGGCCTTGTACCGCCAACTAGAAGAGGCGGAAAAAGGGGACTATGAACTATTCAAAAAGGCCCTGCTACGTGAGTTTGGGCTGACTTCTGAGATGTACCGGGAAAGGTTCCGGAGTCAGGATAAAACCCCGGAGATCTCATATCTGCAACTAGCCGTCCGCATGGAAGGATACGCCAGCAAGTGGGCTGCTGGGGCCCGGACAAAGGAGGACCTGGTTAAACTGCTGGTACTGGAGCAACTGTATGAGCGGTGCCCATCCAACCTGAGGCTGTGGTTGGTGGACAAAAAGCCAGAGAACCCGCGACATGCAGGCCGGCTGGCCGATGAGTTTGTAAAGAGCCGGTCAGGGGCTGGCAGGGAGGAGTCCCAAAGGAACAGTCCCACTTCAACGCAGAGCGAGAGTCACCATGGGCCATCCCAGCGGGAAAATGCGGAGAAACCCCACCAAAGGGGAAGATCCAGCGTCAGGTCCATCCAACCCACTCGAGGGGACCCCTGGGACATGGTCTGCTATCACTGTGACCAAAGAGGTCACATACGGGCCCAGTGCCCCAGGCTCAGGGACAGACTGAGCAGACCAAACCCACAGAGGGTTGACTGGGTAGAGACCCAGCCGGGCGAGAGGCAGCACTCCCAGGGAAGGGGGGCTGGCAGAGTACCACCTGCTAAGGAGGGAGGAGAGCTCCAGGCCTGCTTCTCTGCGGGGCGGGATGCTCCAGACTCAGGGTTTTTGGTTTATACGGTGGGCGCGGGGCGGTCCCTCCGGAAAGAGTACCTCGTTCCCCTGGAGGTGGATGGGAGGAAGGTCGAGGGATACTGGGATACGGGCGCAGAGGTGACGCTGGCCCGGCCCGAGGTGGTGCCCCCAGATCAGGTGGTGCCCAACACCTACCTGACCCTGACGGGGGTGGGCGGGACACCAGTCAAAGTGCCCGTGGCGAGGGTACACCTGAAGTGGGGGGCCAAGGAGGGCCCCAAGGATGTGGGGTGCACCCGTATTTGCCCACTGAGGTGTTGATGGGGGGGGACCTGGAGGACTGGTCAAGCAACCCACCAAGTGCACTGGTTGTGACCCGCAGTCAGAGCCGGCGAGGGGCACTGCGCCCTGGCCTTGGGGAGGGTGCCTTGCCCGAGGCGCAGGACCCTAACCTGGTGGGGAGGGAACGCCCAGGGACACGGCTCAGGGAGGCTGCGGCCTCAGACCCAGCCGGCAAGAGAGAGCAGGTGGCCATCCCTGTCCCAGCTGCTGAGTTCCAGGCCGAGGTGCAGAAAGACCCCTCCTTACGGAAGATAAGGGACCTGGCCGACCTCGGTGCGGTACAGGCCATGGGGAGAGGTGGCCGGAAAAGGTTCCTGTGGGAGAAGGGGTTCCTGTACCGAGAATGGGCTCCCCCAGGGAAAATGGAGTCAGGGAGGTTCAGGAGGCAGCTGGTGGTACCCCAGAAGTATCGCCGCCAGCTGCTGTGCCGGGCCCATGACACCCCCCTCTCAGGGCACCAGGGAACCTGGCGTACCCAGCAGAGGCTGCTATGGAGCTTTTACTGGCCTGGGGTCTTTGTTACTGTCCGGCAGTACTGCCGATCCTGTGACCCCTGTCAGAGGGGAAGGAAGGCCCGGGACAAGGGGAAAACGGCTTTAGGACCCTTGCCCAGCATAGAGGAGCCTTTCCAGAGGGTGGCCAAGGTTAAAAGGGGGGCTCTGAACCAAGAGAGCCCGAAGCACAGACCTCCAGACTGGAGCGCTGGGAGAAGACCGCAGCCCAGTTGGAACCCCAGGGGTATTGGGGTGGGAAAAGGGCACAGGCCGCATAACCCTTCCCACATGCGAACTGCAAATGCCCTCGAGCACCCCCGACCTAAGGGGGGGAGTGAAACTGGAGGGGCCTGGTGTAATTCTCACCCAGGAATGGGAGGGATGCTGGGGCATCCATGGGAACGGGGGTAGGTTCGAACTTCCCCGGGTCACTGGCTAAAGTGACCCCGCTCAGTTCGGTCTCGAAGGGGGGAGATGTGACGAACTGGGACTGTTCTTACTGTGATCTGTAAGTGCTGACAGGGGAGTGTGGCTGGGATGGTCTGCATTGGGGGATGGGGGAATGACTGAAAATACCTGAGCCTGTAACATGAGAACCCAGGAGGGGGCTGGGGCGAGGTGACACCTTTGCCCGGGAAACTGAACAAAGGCTGTGGGAGGGGTCGCTGAAGGCAGACTCTGGGAAGCTGGCTGGTGAGGTGGCTGGAGGCAGGGAGGGCTCTGACCTCTGGAGGGGGGCTGGGATGCCCGAGGACCCCAAGATGGACCTAACTGAGGGGTATCCTGTTGTCTGTGCCTGCACGACCTGTCTCGGACTGTATTCCCGTCGTCTAAATAAACCTTCTGCTTTACTGGCTGGCTGAGAGTCATGGTGAATCGCAGGAAGCCGGGGGTGCAGGGCCCTGAGTCCCCCCTTACTCCGTGACAGCTTCTCTTTCTAATTCAGCTATTTTTTGCTTTTCCAGCAATCGAAGATCTGCTAGTTTCTGTTCATGCTCAAGTTGCAGGTTATTTGCTGCCATTTGCATTCTAACTTTTTCTGCATCTTCTGTAGCCTCAGGTAAGGGCTGTGCTCCTGCCTCCTGATCACTGGCCATTAACAGATCTCTCAGTTCTTGATTTGTAGCTTTCTTTCTAAAGCTTATCCCCCTTTTCTGAACACAAATCTTCCAGGGCTTTTTTTATCAAGGCTTTCATATGCTCTTTGCTCACCCATTGCAACTGCTCTTTAACCAACCAAACTCTCAATACCAAAATTCCAATTTGGATAGCGGGGGGTTCTGACCCAAAGTTTAATTGATGTGGTTCTGTGGCTCCTGCTGACTACGGCATTGTGACGGTGCTGCCCGTGGGAGCCAGCTGAGGTCACTCAATCAGGGTGAACTGCAAACCAAACGGGGCAGCCAAACCCCAAAAGCTGGTGGATATTCCAATACTTAGATTTACCAAGGCAGCACAAAACAGCCTCTGTATTACCTCACTGGTTACTCAGAAGTCCAAACAACGCAGTTCCCTTAAAGTTCCCAGCCTCAGATCTCCGTCCAGATACACACGTCAGATATGATGATGATTACTGAAAATCTTATCTCATCATATAAAAGAAAAGGTTCTTCCAATCCGAAAGGATATAATTGGACACATCCAGGTCCAATTATAACTTAGATCTTACCCAAAATACACGCTAATAGCCAATTCTTATTAACTAAGCTAAAATTTATTAAAAAAGAAAAGAGAGAGTGCTGGTTAAAAGATCAATATACATACAGACTTGAATTCAATTCTTGAGGTTCAGATGCATAGCAGAGATGAGCTTGTAGTTGCCAAAAGTCCTTTTAGAAATAGTCCAGAGGTTATAGTCCAATGTCCATATTCAGGGTGACTCCAGTCAGTGACTGGGGATCTCAATCCTTGTGGCTGAAGGTTTCCCCCTCTTGAAACCCAAAGCAGATCTGAGATGAAGCAGGATCGTGTCCCAGGGTTTTTATACATTTCCAGAAGCCTTTTGGCCTGAGAAAGCAATAGGCTTAACTCTCCTTCTCCCAAACATCCTGGCAATTAGCACAGGGTAATTTATCCATTAAACAGTTCAGATACAGGTTACCACAACCTTCAAAGAGACATAGAGACAATAATACTATTTCTCTCAAGTGTCTTCCTAAATGTTAATATTCCTTTTTTGATCTTTGAATCAAAGCTATAGCAATAGACAAGACTTGTTTGCTGACAGCACAAGCCCTGAGCAAACACCCACCCTTCTACCTCTAACAATGCAGCCTGCATTTCAAAGCTCTGTTCATTTACATATGTTCCTAACAAGTCTCTAAACTTCGGCCATGGGTCAGGTCAGTTTAATTAACTCTTTCTGGCCCTGTCATCTTTCAATGAGATATTATATTACACTTAAAACATCACCCCCCCCCTCTCCCGGAGACACTGCCCTGCTCCCAGCCTCAGCTTGGGGGTGGGGCAGGGCACGGACAGGGCTAAGGGGGGCACGAGGTAAAAACTTTGGGGACAGTTTCACTGGCTTTCAGCCCCCCACTATAAAATGTCGGTGCCCCACAGATAGCCCTGGCGCAGCCTGGAGTGTCTCCGCAGTACCCGCAGCATCAGGGATGTCTCTCCGGCGCAGAGCTGGTACCAGAGCTTCGCACGAACTGGCCTTCAGCGAGCTCACGTGGGATGCCAATAACCCGGGGGAGGTTCCATTGTTCTTTCCATTTGCTGAGTGCCCATCCCCCATATCTGGGCAAAAGGAACTGGGGGGGGGGGAGGACTGTGGTTCCAGTTTGCTCACGTCCCCCACCCCCACCCCAGTTCCACCTGTAACCGACACTATTCGTGGTGTGTGTGACCCCTGCAGCGCCTGGACGCCCCATTGTCCTGCACACACGCAGCCAGACAGGCTCTGCCCCCAGCAGCTCCCAGTCCAGAGAGAAGCCCCAGGCAAAGGTCCGAGGGGAAACACGCGCAAGGGAGGGGAAGGGACTGAGCCGACATCCCGCAGCAGGTCAGGGGCAGAGCTGGGGTAGCCCCGGTCTCCTGCATGCTAGCCCACTGCCCCAGCCACTATCCCACACAGCCTGGCTTCTGGCTGTTAGCTGCTGCGTGAAGTGGCCTAGGCCTGACGCCTAGGGAATGTGCCTCGGCCGCTGGCGGGTGGGTCGTGCTGTGATCCCCTTACAGAGATGGGGACTCCCAGCCACAGAGCAGCTCTTTTGGTGCCATGCAAAGGCGACGAGACGCAGCTATAATCTGCTTCCACGCCCAGGAACCAGCTTGAGCTTCCGCCAGCAAGGAGGGAAGCAGTTAGAGGGGTGGGCTCTGGAGTGCGTGGGGGGGCGAGCAGCTTATTGCTCGAGTGCGGCTGTCGGGGGAAAGCTGAACTGTTGCAAAGACCCCGCACTGTCCCCCCAGGCAGAGCTGCCTGCGTCAGGCTCTCTCTAAAGCCTGCTTTCCCTTCAAGCAGCCTGGGCCCGGCCAGCTGGCTGGATTCCCGGGGAGGGCAGCTACATCTCGGCTCTGTGCACCTAGCGCAGAGGTCGGCAACCTTTGGCACGCGGCTCACCAGGGTAAGCACCCTGGCGGGCCAGGCCGGTTTGTTTACCTGCCGCATCCGCAGGTTCGCCAGTCCAGGCCAATGGGGGCAGCGGGAAGCAGCACAGGCCGAGGGCCATGCTCGCTGCCGCTTCCCGCCACCCCCATTGGCCTGGGACGGCAAACCACGGCCAGTGGGAGCCGCAATCAGCCGAACCTGGGGACGTGGCCGGTAAACAAACCGGCCCGGTGCTTACCCTGGTGAGCCGCGTGCCAAAGGTTGCCAACCCCTGACCTAGCGGTTCCATCGCCGCTGCTCTGGAGCTCTTGGCTGGAAGTGGGGGGCTTTCAGCCTGGCTGGGGTCTGTGCACAGGTGAGTCCTGCAGCTGGGAGAGGGGGTTGGGGGTATTGCAGAGTGTCGCTGCACCCTGGGGTTTTGCATGGCCACAGAATGATGGCTAGCCCGGGGGGCCCTGTGCCATGGTGCTAAGGGGCTGCTCAGGAGAGGAACAGACTTTGCTCTTGGCTGCAACTGGGAGCGTTTCCTTCTCGGGTGGGTAAGGGAGCGGAGAGGTTCGGGGGGGGCAGTCAGGGAGAAGGGGGTGGTTGGATGGGGCCGAGGTTCTGGGGGGGTGGTCAGGGGATGGGGAACAGGGAGGGTTGGGAGTGGGAGTCCCACAGGGCCTGTCAGGGGAGGGGGGGGGTGAATAGTGTTCAAGAGGGCAGTCAGGGGACAGGGAGTGGGGGGGGGGTTGGATAACGGGGTGGGATCCCAGTGGGCAGTTGGGGCGAGGTGTCCCGGGAGGGGTTGGTCAGGAGATGAGGACCAGAGAGCAGTTGGATAGGGGGTGGGAGTCCTGGGGGGGCTGTCAGGGGGCGGGGGTGTGGATAGGGGTCAGGACAGTGAGGGGACAAGGAGCAGGGGGGTTGGGTAGATTGAGGGTTCTGAGGGGGGCAGTCAGGGGGCAGGAAGTGGGAGGGGGCGGATAGGGGGTGGGGGCCAGGCTGTTTGGGGAGGCACAGCCTTCCCTACCCGGCCCTCCTTACAGTTGCGCAACCCTGATGTGGCCCTTGGGTCAAAAAGTTTGCCCACCCCTGTGCTAAGGGGCTGCTCGGGAGAGCAACAGGTAGGATGACCAGACAGCAAGTGTGAAAAATTTGGGACAAGGTTGGGGGGTAATAGGAGCCTATATAAGAAAAAGACCCCAAAATCTGGACTGTCCCTATAAAATCGGGACATCTGGTCACCCTAGGAACAGGCTTTGCTCCTGGCTGCAAAAGCAGGAACTGAAACCGCTTCCAAGGCCCTGAGCTGGCCAGCCCGCAGAGCCCATGCAAGGGCCGTGGAGGTGGGGGCTGTTCCTGGGGACTGGCTGGCCAAGCCGTGGCTACACTGAGCTTTGGAGCCCAGGGTGTTCTGAGAGCAGAGGAGAGAACCCAGGCGTCCTGCCCAGCCAGGCAGCAGAACAGGTGTGAGCGGGCGAGCACTGACTGCTGCGCTCCCTCTCCAGAGCTTCCCGCTGTGCCTGGGTGTGTAAGGGCCAGGCCGAACCGAGGGGATCCGGTGCACGTCAGGCCCTCCCCTGGGCCGGGCATGGAGCATTTCCCCGAGGGCAGCCGTCGCTCACCATGCCCCAGAGCAGGCGAGCTTCTGAGCAGCACGAGGGGCCTGTGGTTAGAGCCCGTGGCTGGGAGTCAGGCCGTCCGGGGTCTCCCCAGGGAAGTGTTAGATCCACAGAGCTTCGCACCAAAGTGTGCAAGGCCAGGTGTGCAAAGGGAGGCACTGAGCAGCCTGCCCCCATCACCAGCAGTGCCAGGCTCCCGGGTCAGTGCCCAACCCACCACCCGGCAGCTGTCTGGGATGGCTGCTGGCCTCCTGCGGGGGCTGGGTTAGGCTCACGTACTCCGATGACAAGGCTGGGGAGAATTTCCCGAATGTTTTTCTGTTCGTTGTGATCACTGGCTGGGGGAGACAAATCAAACCGCCCGATGAACGCTGCGGGGGGCCTGGTGACATGGCCGTGCAGGGGGTTTATGGCCGTTGGTGCCTTAAAACAATCCCTGAGCTGTGTGCCTGCACCAGGGCTCCCACCCCTTCCCTCCCACCCCTTGGTTCCTCTCTATCCAGCTGACACCTGCCCCCTCTGGGGTCTCCCAACCCCTCCTGCTGCCCAGGCTTCCCCTCCCATCCCAGGGCTGGGCCCCCTGCCCTGCTCCTTGCTGGAGAAGGTGAAAGAGCAGAGGAGGAATAGGGAATCCAGGAAGTGCCCCATGGAGTCGAGGCGCTTCCTGTGGGCTTGGTCCCAGCTGATGGTTATTGTCTTTTGTTCCCAGCAGCATGGGGCAAAGGCCCCGGATACAGAGCGGCTCTCTTCTCCCGCTGGGTAGGTACCGCGCTGGGCAAGGGGACGAGGGTGACGGGACCACTGCAGTGCGAGCTGCTCTGGGTGTGGATCTGGGGGAGGGGGAGAGGCTGATCCACAAACACCTGCCGTCCCCTTCCAGATGGGATCGCAGCCCGTTAGTCTGGGGAGCTGCTTGGAGCGTGGGGCATGGAACCTCCACGGCCAGCCTGTCGCCAGCTAGGGCTGGCGTTTAAAGGGGCAGCGTCTGCCTAGTGAAGCCCCCTGCCCTGCCCCCCAGCCCCTCTATCCTGAGCCCCTGGGAGAGATTGTCTCCCCCCATCCCCCCACCCGTTCCTGGTGCTCCTCTTGCAGGGCAGGGCTGATGGGTGGGTGCTGAGGTAGCTGGGAATGGGGGTGATGAGATGGCAGGGCGGTGGGTGGAGGCGTGGAAGGTGTTTGCCAGGAGTCAGTGAGGGTGGGGGGGAGCCCAGTACAGCGAGAAGCCAGGGGCACTGTGGGAAGTGGCTGGTGGATCAGCAATGTCCCAACCCGCTCCCCTGGTTTAAACTCTGTCTGCCCTAGTGTGCCTGGGCTGAGCGGCCCCATGGCCCTGTACCGCATCCGGCAGTACGAGGACAGTGATTACGAGGCCGTGCGCACCATGTTCGGACGTGGGATTATGGAGTACGCTCCTGCTGGCTACATCCACATGCTGAAGCATCCCCAGGCCCAGCTGCACTTCCTGGGCCTGTTCCTGGCGGTGCTCGCGGCCTCCGGGTCCCTCCTGGTCTCCCTCCTGGCTCTCCTGCTCGCTCTCACTGGGGCCTGGTTTTGCATCCAGTGTCTCTGGAACGATTACGCCCAGCAGTTTCTTTGCAACGACCTACTGGACAACCGGAGAATCTACCTGGAGGCAGCAGACTCTTGTCTCTGGGTGGCAGAGGCTGAGGGGGCAGTGGTGGGCATGGTGGGGGCCGTCCTACCGGATGACCCCTCGGAAAGGGGGCACGCCCTGGAACTGAAGCGCATGTCCGTGGGGAGGGAGTACCGGGGCCAGGGCATCGCCAGGGCGCTCTGCAGGATGGTCATCCGCTTCGCCCAGGAACACGGGTACAGTGCCGTTGTGCTGGCCACCTCCATGGTTCACTACTCGGCCCAGCAGCTGTACGAGAGCATGGGCTTCCGGAGGGTCTTGGTGAGGTCCCCATCGCTCCTTGCCAGCTTCCTGCAGTTCTCGATCTTCTATTACCAATACGAGGTTCCAGGGTCTCGCTGAAGGCTCGGGGGTGGTGATTCTTCCCCTGCCTGCTCAGCCGCTGGGAGCTTTGCCTGGCTTGTTAATTAACTCTGTCGTGGAAAGAATCACCCACGCAGTGATTTTAGTTCACAGACTCAGAGCCCGAGGCCTTTATTGCAATACATACCAACGCGTTGGGGTGCAGTTTTTCAAACTGGCACACCGGGCAACAGCTCGCAGGCTTCTTTTATTCCATTAAACCACAAGCAGGGTACAAACAATACGTCATGCATTAAATCATTGGGGGCAAATCACAAGCTGAACAGGGGTTGAACACGAGCTCTGGGGACAAATCACAAGCTGGGTAAGGGTTGAGCATGAGCTGATCACGAGCTAGGAAGCAGGGGTTGGGGTCAATCTTCTCACCCCCCTCCCTACCCTCTGACTTAATTTCCGAGGAGTGGGTGTTTGTTTGGGTAGAGGGGCGCTTGGTGGTTTCCGCAGGGGTGGTGCTCGGCCCTAGCTTGGGTACATTTCTCAAGACTCGGACTATGTCATTTTCCGGGGGATTTCAGCAAAGGCTTAAGGGAGGGGCTAGTTTGCAGATAGCTGGACTATGGAAAAGGTTGCAAATAGTTATAGCAGCAAGGATGATTAACTCTCTGCAAAAACAATTTCTTAATGTCAAGCAACTTGCGTTATATTTCCGTAGCCTTGCAGTTATTATATTTCATCAGTTATGAACATATTTCATTAGTACTGCTGCAGGGGGGGGGGGGGTTATTCTCCCATTCCCTCCTCTGGACACGACCCTTGACCGAGTTTGGCAGAAAACTGTGCAGTTTAGTCTAGTTTAAGCTTTAGGCCTGCCCTACTCTGTGCAAAGGCCATCAGCATAACAGATCTCTGTTGGAGGGTTTATTTTGGGGCCTTCAGATTCAAAGCTCTGGCTATCAAAAAGAAGGACCCCTCCTCTATTTCCCCACAACTCCCAGCAAGTTGCTACTTTTTTACCTTTTGGGTTAAAAAATAAACTGAGCTTGGAGGAAAAGTCTCACGGGCGTGACACTGTTCTTGTGCTGGCTTGGGATTATTGTTCCCCCAGGGGCTCCCCCTTCCCCACAGCCACCTGGGTCCCCTGGATCTGAACTTCACCCCTGGAGCTGAGCCGGCCGGGATCAGACTCACCCCCATTTGCTCAGTGGTTCCTAGTTGACCCCTGACCCCTAAAGAACCAGGCGACCCTGGCAAGGAAACCTCCATGAAGGTTCATTTGAATTTTCACCCACTCTTCTTTGACAGGTTCGTGTCTCATTCCTGTCGTCCACAGAAATGTCCAATCCTTGAATCTTGCCAATTTCTTCACCCCCCACAACATCCAGTAGCAGTGAGTTCCACAGGCTGGCTATGTGTCGTGTGGAAAAGGCAATTCCTTTGCTAGGTTTACAATGTCCCACTTTCCCATTCATTGGTCCCCTTGTTGGTGTATCCTGAGACAAGGAGAACAGAAGCGCTGGATCTTCGTTCTGTAGCCCATTCGTTCTTTTATTCATGTTGAGCACGTCACCTTAGAGAGGAGATGGATAAGAGTGAACAAGCCCAGGCTCGTTGATCTCTTCATGGGAGAGTTTTTTCCAGGCCCTTGTTCATCCCCATTGCCCTCCTCTAAACCCGCTAGTTCTGCAATGTCCTTTCGGAGCTGGACCGTATCCAGATTGACCTCTCTTTGCTGCCCCGTGTGGGCCAGACATGTGGCAGCCCTGGGTGCACATGCTCACTTGCTCTTGCTCCTCGCAGCCCAGAGTCCTCGGCACCTCCCCGACAGCCCCGCTCGCTCACCCGTGTCCAGGCAGCGCGAGGTGTCTCGATTGCAGCAGCAGCCGTGGCAGGAGACGAGCGAGGGTGTGAACGCCTCGCTTGGCCGGAGCACACAGCTCTGTCTGGGGATTCGTGTCCTCGGCGCTAAGGGCACAGCTGGGCGGCTGGTTCCCAGGCAGTCGACGGAGACGTGCGAGCTCTGATTTGAGCTGGCGGGCTAAAAGTAGCCGTGTGGCTGCAGTAGCTCAGGCTGGCCGGCTGGGTACGTACCCAGGGGAGGGCAGCTGAGACTGGACGTGTGCGGCTAGCCGGAGCTATGGGTATCCCAGAGCGGCGTGACCCCAATGGCCTGGTATGCCAGCACCATGCAGCGCCCCCCGAGCCCCGGCCCCACAGCACACAGGGGCTGGGAGGTGCCAATCCATTGGGGTCCTTGGCTGGGTGGTGCTGCCCAGGGGGAAAGCCCTGCACTGTTGTCACCAGCCAGCAGCCACGATTCTGCGGCATCAGCTCCCCCCCCAGCCATTCCCAGGGCAGGGACTCCTGCAGCAGCTGAGCCGGGCCCCAGGGGCTGATGGAGAGCAGACCCCGCAGCGGGAGGAATGCCTGGTTTTAATCCTGCCCAGCGCAAGGCTGGGTGGTGCAGTGGTTACGGTGCTAGCTTCGGATTGGGGCGACGCCGGTGCTATGCCCTGCTCCGCCACAGCCTGCCTGGGTGCTCTTGGGCCAGTCACTTAGCCGCTCTGTGCCTCAGTCCCTGACTGTGCTGGGGCAAGCAGCCCTGCCTTGCCTACAACGGGGTGTGAGGACAGAGATGCTATTATTAAAGGGAAATCATGCCTCACCAATCTACTAGAATTCATTGAGGGGCTCAACAAGCATGTGGAAAAAGGGGATCCAGTGGATATTGTGTACTTAGATTTTCAGAAGGCCTTTGACAAGGTCCCTCACCAAAGGCTCTTACGCAAAGTAACCTGCCATGGGATAAGAGGGAAGGTGCTCTCATGGACTGGTAACTGGTTAAAAGATAGGAAACAAAGGGTAGGAATAAATGGTCAGTTTTCAGAATGGAGAGAGGTAAATAGTGGTGTCCCCCAGGGGTCTGTACTGGGCCCAGTCCTATTCAACATATTTATAAATGATCTGGAAAAAGGGGTAAACAGTGAGGTGGCAAAATTTGCAGATAATACAAAATGCCTAGAGTGGTAGCCGTGTTCGTCTGTATCAGCAAAAACCACGAGGAGTCCTTGCGGCACCTTAGAAACTAACAAACTTATTTGGGCATAAGCTTTCGTGGGCTAGAAACGCACTTCATCAGATGCATGCAGTGGAAAATGGCCTTACCCCCTGCCTCCTCCAGCCCCCAGCACTGGGGCTGCTGCTGGGAGTGGGAAGAATCCAGAAGGATAATGACGGCATTAGCGCTGCCAGAGGCGCTGCCCAGGCCAGGGAGGAGAGAAGCCAAGAGCCCAAGGAGTCAGGACCCCCCTTTCCTGGCACATTCTATTTCTCCTACTAGCTCAGCAGCGGAGCCCTCTCCTGCCAGTGATGCTGCACCAGCCCGGTCCAGCCCCCCGTTCTCCAGGCCTCGGAAGCTGCCACCTGGCAGCAGAAGCCAGGCCCAGGCCGGGCGCCCGTCTCCTCGGGCCCAGCTCCGCTGGCAGGTACAATGGGTGGCGTGTTGGGCCCTATTGACACGGGGCCGTGGTGCTGGTCCGTACCTGGCTGCCGGTCGGTGGGCAGGACGCTGGGCCGGGGCTGTTTGCGTTAGCAACGCTCCAGGGGCTGGGCACAGAGCTCCCGCAGTGCGCTGGGGTTCCCATACATAGCAGAGGGGCATTGCTGGCATATGATGGCATATATAGTATTGGTGGACATGCAGGTGAATGAGCCGGTGATGTTGTAGCTGATCTTAAGCATATTCTCACCAGCAACCACGCACCGCACCATAACAACTCTAACTCAGGAACCAACCCATGCAACAAACCTCGATGCCAACTCTGCCCACATATCTACACCAGCAACACCATCACAGGACCTAACCAGATCAGCTACAACATCACCGGCTCATTCACCTGCATGTCCACCAATGTTATATATGCCAGCAATGCCCCTCTGCTATGTACATTGGCCAAACTGGACAGTCACTACGCAATAGCATAAATGGACACAAGTCAGATATCAGGAATGGCAATATACAAAAACCTGTAGGAGAACACTTCAACCTCCCTGGACACACAATAGCAGATGTAAAGGTAGCCATCTTACAGCAAAAAAACTTCAGGACCAGACTCCAAAGAGAAACTGCTGAGCTCCAGTTCATTTGCAAATTTGACACCATCAGATCAGGATTAAACAAAGACTGTGAATGGCTATCCAACTACAGAAGCAGTTTCTCCTCCCTTGGTGTTCACACCTCAACTGCTAGCAGAGCACCTCACCCTCCCTGATTGAACTAACCTCGTTATCTCCATACTGATTTATACCTGCCTCCGGAGATTTCCATTACTTGCATCTGAAGAAGTGAGGTTCTTACCCACGAAAGCTTATGCTCCCAATACTTCTGTTAGTCTTAAAGGTGCCACAGGACCCTCTGTTGCTTTTTACAGATTCAGACTAACACGGCTACCCCTCTGATACTTGACACCTTGCAAGGCACTGCATTTAGCCATATGGAATGGAAATCTATCAACCTCATGAAGAAACTTGCACAAATACAGACAGATATCATCTTCCTTTCCAAATGCAAACGGATGGACATCATACCAAATGGACTGAAGGTGAAAAATCCATTGCTATCTACATACTGCACAGACCACAGTGAGAGATTATGCCATACACTATCAAGAAACTGAGGAACCACCTGATCAGCATCCTATACAGCAAACAGAAAAACATCAAGAAAGAGCTCTCCAACCTGGAGACTTTCATAAATAACCAACCCTCCACACAAATGGACTTTACTAAAATAAGACAGGAGATCTACATTACACACTTCACCTCTCTACAAAGGAAAAAGGACCGTAAGCTGTCTAAAATCCTACCTGCCACATGGGGCCACAACAGGGGTACCCCTAACCCACCCAGCAATATTGTCAATTTATCCAGCTACACACTCAACCCAGCAGAAGAGTCTGTCCTATCTCGGGGACTCTCTTTTTGCCCCAGCACCCCCACAAACATGATACTGTTCTGCGGTGATCTGGAAGCCTACTTTCGCCGCCTCCGACTCAAAGAATACTTTCAAGATAACACTGAACAGCGCACTGATACACAGATACCCTCCCACCAACAACACAGGAAGAAGAACTCCACATGGACTCCTCCTGAGGGTCGAAATGACAGTCTGGACCTATACATAGAATGCTTCCGCCGACGTGCACAGGCAGAAATTGTGGAAAAACAACATCGCTTGCCTCATAACCTAAGTCGTGCAGAACGCAATGCCATCCACAGCCTCAGAAACCACCCTGACATTATCATCAAAGAGGCTGATAAAGGAGGTGCTGTTGTCATCATGAACAGGTCTGACTACCAGAAGGAGGCTGCCAGACAACTCTCCAATACCAAATTCTACAGGCCACTTTCCTCAGATCCCACTTAGGAATACACTAAGAAACTGCACCATCTACTCAGGACACTCCCTACACTAACACAGGAACAAATCAACATACCCTTAGAGCCCCGACCGGGGTTATTCTATCTACTACCCAAGATCCACAAACCTGGAAATCCTGGACGCCCCATCATCTCGGACATTGGCACTCTCACTGAAGGACTGTCTGGATATGTGGACTCCCTACTCAGACCCTACGCCACCAGCACTCCCAGCTATCTCCGTGACACCACAGATTTCCTGAGAAAACTACAATGCATTGGTGACCTCCCAGAAAACACCATCCTAGCCACCATGGATGTAGAGGCTCTCTACACAAACATCCCACACACAGATGGAATACAAGCCGTCAGGAACAGTATCCCTGATGATGACACAGCACAACTTATTGCTGAGCTCTGTGACTTTATCCTCACGCACAATTATTTCATATTTGGTGACAATATATACCTCCAGACCAGTGGCACTGCTATGGGCACCCGCATGGCCCCACAATATGCCAACATTTTCTGGCTGACCTGGAACAATGCTTCCTCAGCTCTCGTCCACTCACGCCCCTTCTCTACCTACGCTACATTGATGACATCTTCATCATCTGGACCCATGGGAAGGAGACCCTGGAAGAATTCCACCATGATTTCAACAGCTTCCACCCCACCATCAACCTCAGCCTGGACCAATCTACATGGGAGGTCCACTTCCTAGACACCACCGTACAAATAAGCGATGGCCACGTTAACACCACCCTATACCGAAAACCCACCGACCGCTACGCCTACCTTCATGCCTCCAGCTTCCACCCTGGACACACCACACGATCCATCGTCTACAGCCAAGCACTGAGGTACAATCGCATCTGCTCCAACCCCTCAGACAGAGACCAACACCTACAAGATCTTCACCAAGCATTCTCAAAACTACGATACCCACACAAGGAAATAAAGAAACAAATCAACAGAGCCAGAGGTGTACCCAGAAGCCTCCTGCTACAAGACAGGCCCAAAAAAGAAATGAACAGAACTCCACTGGCCATCACCTACAGTCCTCAGCTTAAACCTCTCCAACGCATCATCAGGGATCTACAACCCATCCTGGACAATGATCCCTCACTTTCACAGACCTTGGGAGGCAGGCCAGTCCTCACCCACAGACAACCCGCCAACCTTAAGCATATTCTCACCAGCAACCACGCACCGCACCATAACAATTCTAACTCAGGAACCAACCCATGCAACAAACCTTGATGCCAACTCTGCCCACATATCTACACCAGCAACACTATCACAGGACCTAACCAGATCAGCTACAACATCACCAGCTCATTCACCTGCACGTCCACCAATGTTATACATGCCATCATGTGCCAGCAATGCCCCTCTGCTATGTACATTGGCCAAACTGGACAGTCACTACGCAAGAGGATAAAGGGACACAAGTCAGATATCAGGAATGGCAATATACAAAAACCTGTAGGAGAACACTTCCACCTCCCTGGATACACAATAGCAGATGTAAAGGTAGCCATCTTACAGCAAAAAAACTTCAGGACCAGACTCCAAAGGGAAACTGCTGAGGTCCAGTTCATTTGCAAATTTGACACCATCAGATCAGGATTAAACAAAGACTGTGAATGGCTATCCAACTACAGAAGCAGTTTCTCCTCCCTTGGTGTTCACACCTCAACTGCTAGCAGAGCACCTCACCCTCCCTGACTGAACTAACCTCGTTATCTCCATACTGATTTATACCTGCCTCTGGAGATTTCCATTACTTGCATCTGAAGAAGTGAGATTCTTACCCACGAAAGCTTATGCTCCCAATACTTCTGTTAGTCTTAAAGGTGCCACAGGACCCTCTGTTGCTTTTTACAGATTCAGACTAACACGGCTACCCCTCTGAAAGTTAGCTCTGACATTCAACAGTGAAGAAGATGCAATTGGTGTTCCAGGCTTACAAAAGAGGCCCATACCACCAGATACAAATACCTGCCCCCAACCTCTCTCAATTCACTAGGTTTTGTAACCCATGCCCCTTGTCAAGCAAGTGCTACTTAGTTAATGGTGAGTCCTGCTGTCATACAACAGTTCCACTGGCCTTGATTCACAGAATCAGGGTAACAAAACTTTATTCTTCCTGCCCCAATAACAGAGAAACGGGGGATCCCACACCAGCCAAAGTAACCACTTTCAGTTGCTGTTGTCTCATGCCAGGAGGGTGGGTGTGCCTATGCAAACAATATCAGCCCCTGGAGTTCTTTTCCACACTCGCCATAATTCACCACCAGATGTCAGGGTAGAGCTCATCCTGACTCTGCTTACACTAACAAAATCATCCAAAGCCCAAGATCTGGTGGTGATGGGGGACTTCAACTATCCAGATATATGTTGGGAAAATAACACAGCGGGGCACAGACTATCCAATAAGTTCTTGGACTGCATTGCAGACAACTTTTTATTTCAGAAGGTTGAAAAAGCTACTGGGGGGAAGCTGTTCTAGATTTGATTTTAACAAATAGGGAGGAACTCGTTGAGAATTTGAAAATAGAAGGCAGCTTGGGTGAAAGTGATCATGAAATCATAGAGTTCGCAATTCTAAGGAAGGGTAGAAGGGAGTACAGCAAAATAGAGACAATGGATTTCAGGAAGGCGGATTTTGGTAAGCTCAGAGAGCTGATAGGTAAGGTCCCATGGAAATCAAGACTGAGGGGAAAAACAACTGAGGAGAGTTGGCAGTTTTTCAAAGGGACACTATTAAGGGCCCAAAAGCAAGCTATTCCGCTGGTTAGGAAAGATGAAAAATGTGGCAAAAGACCACCTTGGCTTAACCACGAGATCTTGCATGATCTAAAAAATAAAAAGGAGTCGTATAAAAAATGGAAACTAGGACAGATTACAAAGGATGAATATAGGCAAACAACACAGGAATGCAGGGGCAAGATTAGAAAGGCAAAGGCACAAAATGAGCTCAAACTAGCTACAGGAATAAAGGGAAACAAGAAGACTTTTTATCAATACATTAGAAGCAAGAGGAAGACCAAAGACAGGGTAGGCCCACTGCTCAGTGAAGAGGGAGAAACAGTAACAGGAAACTTGGAAATGGCAGAGATGCTTAATGACTACTTTGTTTCGGTCTTCACCGAGAAGTCTGAAGGAATGCCTAACATAGTGAATGCTAATGGGAAGGGGGTAGGTTTAGCAGATAAAATAAAAAAAGAACAAGTTAAAAATCACTTAGAAAAGTTAGATGCCTGCAAGTCACCAGGGCCTGATGAAATGCATCCTAGAATACTCAAGGAGCTAATAGAGGAGGTATCTGAGCCACTAGCTATTATCTTTGGAAAATCATGGGAGACGGGAGAGATTCCAGAAGACTGGAAAAGGGCAAATATAGTGCCCATCTATAAAAAGGGAAATAAAAACAACCCAGGAAACTACAGACCAGTTAGTTTAACTTCTGTGCCAGGGAAGATAATGGAGCAAGTAATTAAGGAAATCATCTGCAAACACTTGGAAGGTGGTAAGGTGATAGGGAATAGCCAGCATGGATTTGTAAAGAACAAATCATGTCAAACCAATCTGATAGCTTTCTTTGATAGGATAACGAGTCTTGTGGATAAGGGAGAAGCTGTGGATGTGGTATATCTAGACTTTAGTAAGGCATTTGATACGGTCTCGCATGATATTCTTATCGATAAACTAGGCAAATACAATTTAGATGGGGCTACTATAAGGTGGGTGCATAAGTGGCTGGATAACCGTACTCAGAGAGTAGTTATTAATTGTTCCCAATCCTGCTGGAAAGGCATAACAAGTGGGGTTCCGCAGGGGTCTGTTTTTGGACTGGCTCTGTTCAATATCTTCACTAACGACATAGATATTGGCAAAGAAAGTACGCTTATTAAGTTTGCAGATGATACCAAACTGGGAGGGATTGCAACTGCTTTGGAGGACAGGGTCATAATTCAAAATGATCTGGACAAATTGGAGAAATGGTCTGAGGTAAACAGGATGAAGTTTAACAAAGACAAATGCAAAGTGCTCTATTTAGGAAGGAAAAATCAAATTCACACATACAGAATGGGAAGAGACTGTCTAGGAAGGAGTACGGCAGAAAGGGATCTAGGGATTATAGTGGACCACAAGCTAAATATGAGTCAACAGTGTGATGCTGTTGCAAAAAAAGCAAACATGATTCTGGGATGTATTAACAGGTGTGTTGTGAGCAAGACACGAGAAGTCATTCTTCCGCTCTACTCTGCGCTGGTTAGGCCTCAACTGGAGTATTGTGTCCAGTTCTGGGCACGGCATTTCAAGAAAGATGTGGAGAAATTGGAGAGGGTCCAGAGAAGAGCAACAAGAATGATTAAAGGTCTAGAGAACATGACCTAGGCTGAAAGAATTGGGTTTGTTTACTTTGGAAAAAAGAAGACTGAGAGGGGACATGATAGCAGTTTTCAGGTATCTAAAAGGGTGTCCTAAGGAGGAGGGAGAAAACTTGTTCACCTTAGCCTCTAAGGATAGAAAGAGAAGCAACGGGCTTAAACTGCAGCAAGGGAGGTTTAGGTTGGACATTAGGAAAAAGTTCCTGACTGTCAGGGTGGTTAAACACTGGAATAAATTGCCTAGGGAGGTTGTGGAATCTCCATCATTGGCAATATTTAAGAGTAGGTTAGATAAATGTCTATCCGGGATGGTCTAGACAGTATTTGGTCCTGCCATGAGGGCAGAGGACTGGACTCGATGACCTCTCGAGGTCCCTTCCAGTCCTAGAATCTATGAATCTATGAATCTATAGCTTCCATACATATTGACTAGGTGTGACATGAAATTTGACCTCCAATCAGACAAAATCTCCTTAGGGAACCCCCACCCCCTGCTGAATATTGTGAGAAGGGCTCTTGCCACAGTCTGGACTTCAATGTTAGACAGAGCAACTACCCCAGGATACCTGGTGGTAAAATCTACCACCACTCAGATATACCTGTTCCCCCTCCGAGTGGGACGCTGAGTAGGGCCCACAATGTCCATCGCTACCTTCAGGAACACCTTCTGTATCACATGCAAAGGACGCCAGGGCGCTGTCTGGGGTCCTACAGGTTTTTTCCTCCCTAGACAAACTACACAAGACTTGCAATAATCTCTCACATCATTCTGTATTCCTGGCCAGTAGAAATCTCTCTTTAGCCTGTTATAAGTTCTCTGTATCCCAAAGTGACCAACAGAAGGACCAGCATGTGCTAAAAGCATTAATTCCCCACGATGCTGGCTGGATACAACCAACTGGTTATAGGGCTGCCCAGGGCCTTTGTTCTTTCCCACAGGAGCCTCCCTATACAGCTTCCCACCCTCTTCAAAAAACGTCTCCCCCCCTTCCCTTCCTGGAGTTCCCTCCAGGACACATTTCCTTATGCTCTCTAGGATGGGGTCTGCCTTTTGCTCAGCTGCAAATCCCTGACAACAAACAACTGGGCCAGCGTCCTCAGTCACCGACAATATTTCTCCTGCCCCAGACCCTGAGGGCACGTCACCTTCGGTTGGGCAGAGGCCTGACTTTGCCTGTCTCACACTTGGGAGCACGCTGCCTCTTTGCACTGCAGAGTCAATGGAACCCGCACCCACCTCCTCAGTGGTTTCTAAGAGTCCATCACCCCTCTCTGGGCTCCCCCCTGGGACACATCTCCCTGTGCTCCCTGGAGCAGGGTCTGCCCCGGGTGAGCTGTGAGAGGCTTGCAGCTAACAACTGGAACAGCCTTCTCACTGACAGGCAATACACTCTCCTCCATCTCTGAGGAGACGCTGCCTTCATCTGCAGTGCAGGAAATGGTCTCAACCACCCCCATGCCTGGAAGCATGCACCTTCCCCCTTCTGCAGAGAATTAAAGAGACCCACCCCCATTCCTTCAGCAGCTGCTGAGACTTTACCCTTTCCCTCCGGGAACCCTACACTATACTCCTTCTTGCTGCAGATCACCATGCCAACAGTCTTGACCTTGTGGAAAAAATCGTTCCAACTAACATGTCTGCCGGGGTGTCTTCCCACTTAACTGTGGGACATAATTCCCACAGTTAAATCTCTTTCCAAACCTTCCCACTCCACATAAACTTTAGCTAGCGGCACAGGGAACCTGCTTTGCCCACTCCCTTAATCTTGGCCCTTTGGCCCAGCAATATACTGACCCCTGGGACCACCCTTGGTTGAATTAGAGAGTTCTGGGCCCTTGTATCCTTCCACCCCAGGCACTCTATGCCATTAACTTTGACAACCTTCATGTGTTTCATGTCTGGTTCTCAGGGCGCAGGTTCCACCAAGCTTGTGAGGTACGTCATGGGTGTTCCCACCTGGTTCCCCTCTGGGGTCTCAGGGTTCAGGACAACCATGTCATCATGGGTTGGGGGGGCTTTTTTTCCTTCACTTTGGGGCATTTGTTCTTCAAGTGCTCTGTGGAATTACTGTGGTAGCACCTTCTGGGCTCTTCTGCTTTTATGGGTGGTTTGGGACAGGGATTAGCGGGATAGTTTTGGGGAGGTGAGTGCCCAGCCTTCTGGCCACCCTCTTTCTTCCAAGAGGTAAAATGGGGACCCTGTTTCCTATCAGGTTTAAACCCCTCTCTCTGTGGTTTATTAGAATGGATGCCTGTGTTTGCTCAAAGTCATCAGCTAGAGCAGCCATCTCATCCACAGATTTCACCTTTTTGTCCCATAGACACTGTTTCACATGATCTTTGCATCTGCTTAGGAAATGCTCCTGAACAACAAGGGCAAACATTCCTTCAAAGCTGGTAACACCTGTGTTCTTTTTCTTTTCCTGCTGCCTGCAGTCTGAATAGCTCCCGCTTTGCAATGGCATCACGGCCTTCAATCATCTTCCTGCTTTTCTGACCCTACTTCCCTTTCCAGAAATAATCAAACAGAAAATAACAAACTGGTCACCTCTTTGGCTGTTCTCAGCCACCACACTTAAATCTCCCTGAAAATCTCTACACCCGTGTATGAAATGCAAATCTCACTCAGAACAACAAGTTGCGCATTTCACCCCCAGGAACCTGGAACTGGGGTACTGCTGAGCCATCGAGCATACCAATCTGGCCCCCCTCTCATGCTGTGAAGCTGTGACAAGCTGCGATCCTCACCAGGTCTTACACTAAACTTCAGCAAATATCACCGACCCTCATCGCTCGAAACGCCAAGAGATCGATTCCAGGAACAGCCCCTCTGGGAATCGCAGAGGAGACCGGGGTGTCCTGGTTAGTGATGGGAACAGCCCAAGGCCTCCAGAAGTCAGAAGCTGATTGAATTATCCAGACAAGCCAGGCCCCGCCACATGGCACTGGGAGCTCTGAGGGCCGATCTCTTCCTGGCCAGGCTCCGGGGCCAGGTATGCTGCTGCCCAGCACCAGGTATGACTGACCAGAGGGTCCTGCTGTCCCACCTCCCAGATGGAGCAGGGGGCAGGGGGATTGCACTGAGAAGGCTTCAGCCACCACTCTCAGGCAGCACCCACAGACCTATGTCGGGCACCAGCTCCTGCCCCCCCCAGCACCCCATATCTCCTCTAGAGCATCCCACAGGGAGCCAGCCTCTCCCCGTCCTGCTCAGCACCCACCCCACACTGCTAGGAATATGGACCGAAGGGCCAGGCACTGAGCTCTCCTGCACAGACCGTTTGGGTGTCACCATTTTATTGCCCCATTAAGAAGTGACATTTGCTGCCACACTTGCAATTTCCTTTGTAATCTAGCAGTTCTGGTATGTTAGGCCCCAGCCCCGAGGGAGCAACGTACCCAGCCTACAATAAAATGAGATAACAAAGTGCCGGCTCATTGCCTCTGGGAAGGGGCTGGAGGAGCTCGCTGCTCTCTGGGGTAACCAGGTTCCTCTGACTCTCCCTGCAGCCCGACACAGCTCTGTATGGCTTGGCCTTTGCATTAGGCTTGGCCAGCTGCTGTTGTGCATGGCGAGGCTGCTGCTGGCTTCTCCCTTTATGTTTAGTTGTGATTTTAAATAACTATTAAAACAGAAGGGTTTAGGAAAGGCGAGTATGGAAAAGTGATGGGACTTGGGGTGTCCGACCTGAAACAAATCCATGGGACCTGATTCTCAGGGGCTGACCGCTGAGCACTCCTGTCCCTTTATGGGGTCCCCAGATGAGGCCACCCAAACTGAGGCACTGTTGTAAATCTTGGCCAAAGAACATAGAGCAGCTGCTTTCAGAGCCAGATCTCCTCTTGGGGAGGAGAAGTTTTTTGACAGAAACCTTGGGGCAGCAGGATGTTACGCCACCTGACCACTGGGAAGGAAACTTTCCCATGTCCCATTTGTTAGTGGTAGGGACAGCATGGATATCCTGAGCTGCCGGCTGGGTGCAATTGTCTCAGCTAATTAGAGCCCAGAGTTCCTGTACAGTCACTGATTCAGATCTCAGACCATCACCCACTGCGCCCTGGCTGGTTCTCTGGCCTGTACTATACGGAAGGTCAGACTAGATGATCACAATGGTCCCTTCTGGCTTTGGAATTTATGACTCCATGACATGATACACGTCAGCACTCTAAGTATCAGAGGGGTAGTCGTGTTAGTCTGAATCTGTAAAAAGCAACAGAGGGTCCTGTGGTACCTTTAAGACTAACAGAAGTATTGGAGCATAAGCTTTCGTTGGTGAATGCCCACTTCATCAGACGCAAGTGAGCACTCTGAGGCATTTGGCTTAGTCTCACTTGAAATTCTGATTAAAAAATAAACTATACAAAATCAGTGAGGCCCCTATTAAATGCATTCAGAACTGGCTAACTGATAGATCTCATAAAGTAATGGTCAATGGAGATTCATGATCCAGTAGGGTTGTTTGTAGGGGGTCCTTCATCAATGATCTGGTGGGGACTGGTCAGTTCTACAGATTTACCCTAGTGAAACCAGACACTCTGGGCTGGACCCAGAACTCACTGGTGGGGTCCCTGGCCCATGTGACGCAGGAGCTCAGACTAGATCAGGGGTTCTCAAACTGGGGGTCGGAACCCCTCAGGGAGTCGCGAGGTTATTACATGTGGGGGTCGCGAGCTGTCAGCCTCCACCTCAAAGCCCGCTTTGCTTCCAGCATTTATAATGGTGTTAAATATATAAAAAAGTGTTTTTGGTTTATAAGGGGGGTCGCACTCAGAGGCTCGCTATGTGAAAGGGGTCACCAGTAAAAAAGTTTGAGAACCACTGGACTAGATGATCACAATGGTCCATTCAGGCTTTAACATCTGTGAAAACCAAGGCTCCCAGCATCCCCCAGGTCCCTCGCAAGTTTTTGTTCAGCAATGTTGAGGCTTTTGTCCAAGTCCCTGGATAACAGACTCTGAGACTGCAGGCCTCTTCCCAAACAAAGTCTGTAACAGGCAGCCCAAGCTCATCCTTTGTTGGCACCACAGGGGGTGATGGGCTGACACAGCAAAGATTTAACTCACTTTGCCATCCTCATCCTTCTGTCCCTACACACACACTTTGTGTTTTACTGTGTTAAGATGCACATTGTTTGATGCACCCAGATACCAAGCAGCTCAGATCACTCTGTTCCCCTGCCCTGCCCTGCCCTGTCCTCTCCTATTACTGGTTTGTTTCTGATTTTGAATTGATCAGCCTAGTAGAAAAGGTGCCTTTCCGAAACCCTTTTGCTTTAATGGTTATTTAAAGCCACAACTAAACATAAAGGCAGAAGCCAGCAGTGGCCTTGCCCTAGACAGCAGACACTGGCCAAGCCATATTGAGCTCTGTCCAGCCACAGGGAGAGTCAGAGGAACTTGGTTAGGCTAGGACTATATCTTATTGCCCTTATATAAATCCATGGTACTGCGTACACATAAGAACATAAGAACATAAGAAAGGCCGTACTGGGTCAGACCAAAGGTCCATCTAGCCCAGTATCTGTCTACCGACAGTGGCCAATGCCAGGTGCCCCAGAGGGAGTGAACCTAACAGGCAATGATCAAGTGATCTCTCTCCTGCCATCCATCTCCATCCTCTGACGAACAGAGGCTAGGGACACCATTCTTACCCATCCTGGCTAATAGCCATTTATGGACTTAGCCACCATGAATTTATCCAGTCCCCTTTTAAACATGTGGTCTCCTCATCTCAAAAAAGATATACTGACATTAGAAAAGGTTCAGAGAAGGGCAACTGAAATGATTAGGGGTTTGGAACAGGTCCCATATGAGGAGAGATTAAAGAGGCTAGGACTTTTCAGCTTGGAAAAGAGGAGACTAAGGGGGGATATGATCGAGGTCTATAAAATCATAAGTGGTGTGAAGAAAGTGAATAAGGAAAAGTTATTTACTTGTTCCCATAATATAGGAACTAGGGGCCACCCAATGAAATTAATGGGCAGCAGGTTTAAAACAAATCAAAGGAAGTTCTTCTTCACACAGCGCACAGTCAACCTGTGGAACTCCTTGCCTGAGGAGGTTGTGAAGGCTAGGACTATAACAGGGTTTAAAAGACAACTGGATAAATTCATGGAGGTTAAGTCCATCAATGTCTATTAGCCAGGATGGGTAAGGAATGGTGTTCCTAGCCTCTGTTTGTCAGAGTGTGGAGATGGATGGCAGGAGAGAGATCACTTGATCATTACCTGTTAGGTTCACTCCCTCTGGGGCACCTGGCATTGGCCACTGTTGGCAGACAGAATACTGGGCTGGATGGACCTTTGGTCTGACCCACTATGGCCGTTCTTATGTTCTTATGTTACCCCAGAGAGCAGCGAGCTCCTCTGCCCCCCTGCCCAGAGGCAATGAGCCGGCACTTTGTTTTCTCAGCTCATTGTAGGCTGGGTCAGTTGCTCACTCAGGGCTGGGTCCTGAGGCACCAGAACTGCTAGATTACAAAGGAAATTGCAAGTGTGGCCACAACTGTCACCTCTTAACGGGCCAAAGCGGTCTGTGCAGGAGAGCTCTGTACCTGGCCCTTTGGTCCATATTCTTAGCAGAACGGTTTGGATACTGAGCGGGATGGGGAGAGTCTGGCTCCCTGCGGGATGCGCTAGAGGAGATGTGGGGCGCTGGAAGGGCAGGATCTGGTGCCCATCACAGGTCTGTGGGTGCTGCCTGAGAGGGGTGGCTGAAGCCCTCTCTGAGCAATGCCCCTGCCCCAGATACATCTGGGAGGTGGGACAGCAGGACCCTTTGGTCAATCGTAGCTGACGCTGTGGAGCAACGTCAGTATGTATGGATGGCCCTTGAGCCTGTCCAGGACAAGATCAGCCCTCAGAGCCGTCAGTGCCATGTTGCCGGGCCTGTGGTGTCTGGTAATTCAATCAGCACCTGACTTCTGGGGACCTTGGGCTGTTCCCATCACTAACCAGGACACCCCAGTCTCCTCAGGGGCTCCCAGAGGTGCTATGTCATGAATCGATCCCTTGGGATTCCGAGCGATGAGGGTGGGTGACATTTGCTCTGTAACACAACATGGGGGACAGGCAATTGCTAATGCACTGCAGGGAAATCTGAGTGCCGAACAGCCGGCAAATAAACCACAGCTCCACGCACAGCCAGAGCCTGAGCTTGAGCAAACATTTGGGGAGGAAAATGTATTTGGCAGAAACCCTGGGGCAGCAGGATGTTACAGCACCTCACCCCTGGGACGGGAACTTTCCCACGTTCCCTTTGTTAGCCATAGGCACCACATTGATGTCATGAACCAGCCTGCTGGGTGGAATTATCTCAGCCAATCAGAGCCCAGATATACTCATGTCTTACAGAGTTATAGAAATACTTGCTATTCTGCGATATAAAGTTAAATAGCAGCTGTTAAAGAGAATCAATTTTAATTGAGCAGGACTGGATAATTGGTACCCAAGAGTATTTAAAAGATGTGGCCGAGGAGTGGTTGGAAGCACTAATGTTGATTTTTGAAAAATGTTGAAACACTGAGGAACTTCAGGCGGACTGGAGGAAAGGGAATGTTGTACCAATTATTAAGAGGGGAAATGCGCTGCCCTGGGTAACTAGAGACCAGTTAGCTTGAAACTGATCATGGGGGAAATCATGGAAAAGCTGATCTAGGCTGCAATCAGGAAAAAATCAAGGCATGTCAGCATAATTGCTGGCCATCAGCTTGGTGTTTTGTTAAGGTTACAGAAATGGTTGATAAAGGTAACTGTGACAACATGATAGACTTAGGGTACGTCTTCACTCAAGGGGGGGGTCGATTTAAGATATGCAAATTCAGCTACGCGAATAGCGTAGCTGAATTCGACGTATCGCAGCCGACTTACCCTGCTGTAGGGACGGCGGCAAAATCGACCTCTGCGGCTTCCCATCGACGGCGCTTACTCCCACCTTCGCTGGTGGAGGAAGAGCGTCGATTCGGGGATCGATTGTCGCGTCCCAACGGGACGCGATAAATCGATCCCCGAGAGGTCGATTTCTACCCGCCGATTCAGGCGGGTAGTGTAGACCTAGCCTTAGACTGTGTAAGGCATTTGGCTAGTCCCACTGGATATTCTGATTAAAAACCTACCACAAAATCAAATTGTCAATGCCGCCCATACTACGTAAAATAAGAATTCGCTAACTGATATATCTCACAAGGTACTTATCATTGGGAAATCATCATCCACCTGCGGTGTATGTAGCAGGGTGTTCCAGGCCAGTGCCATTCAAGATCTTCATGAATGACCTGAAAGATAATATCAAATCACTGCTGGTGATATTAGCAGGTGACAGCAGAATGGGTGGAGCGGTAAATAATGGTGCAGACTGGGCAGTTCTACAGATGTACTCCAGTGAAACCAGACGCTCTGGGCCGGACACAGAACTAACTGGTGGGGTCTCTGGCCCATGTGACGCAGGAGGTCAGACTAGATGATCACAATGGTCCCTTCTGGCTTTAACATCTGTGATAACCAAGGCTCCCAGCATGCCTCAGGCCCCTCCCAGGCCTTTGGTTCAGTGACATTGAGCCTGTGTCCAAGTCCGTGGATAACAGACCCTGAGTCTACCGCCTCTTCCCCAGCATGGTCTGTAACAGGCAGCCCAGGCCCATCTCTCCACTGGCCCCACAGGGGCTGACTGACGCCATCACTGTAAGGTTTGGGTTGTCACACACCTCCCATCACTGCAAAGATCATATGTGGGGAGGCATGTGGGGATCAAGTGCCCCCCACCCCCGCAGCTGGCCAGGGTGGGGAGCGGAAGGGGCAGGACCAGATCCTCTTCTCATGCCAGTCGCTGGAATGCTGCTCTTCGGAGCTGCTGCAGCACAGCACCTGCCTGCAAAACAAGCGAGTCGGAGCCCCCCCTCCTCCAGCATGCTCAGCCCTTGTTCCCAGAAGCCAAGCCCAGGCAGGGACGTGGCCACCGCTGCCACCCCTCCCCAGCCAGGCTCTCTTGCAGGCCCAGCTTTGCTGCCCAGAGCAGAGAGCGGGAGCAGCCAGCTTCAGCTGCAGGAGAAGCAATTTCCTCCTACTGGTCGCCCAGGCCCAGCTGCCAGAGAGTGGAGACAAACGTGCCAGAGAGAAGCTGGCAGAGCAGAAGGAGAGAGGCCCTTCCCCCCAGTAACACGGGGCAGGGAGCGGGCGGGGAGATCGTGGCAGCCCTGGGATGGGGGCAAGGTGGGGGAGGAGACGTGGGGAAGCCACGTGTCCTCCCTTTTAGATTGTGCCCTCCCAGTATGGGGAGACACCAGTCATCTGCAAATACAAGTGAACTAGGTTGAGACAGACCCCAATTTACAGCACATGACTTGAGACCAATTCCTGCCACAAGAGTCACTCAGGGCTTGGGGGCTCAGGGCAGGTGGAGGGTGCTGAGCCTGGAGGGTGCTCACTGCTGGGTGCTCAGGGACGGGGTGGGGGTGGTGACGGGGCTCATTCAGGCAGGGAATCAAACCGCTGCTGTGTCCCCCCCCCCCCCCCATCACGCCCTCTGTACAGGAAATCTGCCTCATGTGTTGCCCTGGAATTTGACATCCCTGCATGTACCCCAGAACCTGACAGCACTGCAGTCAGCCATTTTGTATGTTCAACCACTGCCAGCTGAAAACCAAACATCACATAGCTAGGAATAATCTACGGCCTTTGTGAGACAAGGTCAGACAGGTGCATACTTGCAGTTTGTTAATCAGAATGGGAGGATGGGACAGAAAATTATGGACGAGAGTGAGTGGATAGTTACCTTGGTTTTTGGTGTCCCTGACATGTTGTTCTGGCTAGAAATACTAGAAATGTTTGGAGATAATGAGTAGTTTCTTGAAATAAGGAGAACTGGTGACCCAGTAGAGGTGATTGTGCTTACCCACTAGGAGTCACTATAGGTTATGTGCTTTGTTAGAGTTAGCCATAAAATATTAGGTAAAAGTAAATACCTTGGAGCCACCAGACGAGGGGGATGAGGTGGATGAGGCTTTCTTCTGGCAACTAGCAGAAGTTGGTAGATCGCAGGCCCTGGTTCTTATGGGAGACTTTAATCACCCTGATATCTGCTGGGAGAGCAATACAGTGGTGCACAGACAATCCAGGAAGTTTTTGGAAAGTGTAGGGGACAATTTCCTGGTGCAAGTGCTGGAGGAACCAACTAGGGGCAGAGCTTTTCTTGACCTGCTGCTCACAAACAGGGAAGAATTAGTAGGGGAAGCAAAAGTGGATGGGAACTTGGGAGGCAGTAACCATGAGATGGTCGAGTTCAGGATCCTGACACAAGGAAGAAAGGAGAGCAGCAGAATACGGACCCTGGACTTCAGAAAAGCAGACTTTGACTCCCTCAGGGAACAGATGGACAGGATCCCCTGGGAGAATAACATGAAGGGCAAAGGGGTCCAGGAGAGCTGGCTGTATTTTAAAGAATCCTTATTGCGGTTGCAGGAACAAACCATCCCGATGTGTAGAAAGAATAGTAAATATGGCAGGCGACCAGCTTGGCTAAACAGTGAAATCCTTGCTGACCTTAAACGCAAAAAAGAAGCTTACAAGAAGTGGAAGATTGGACAAATGACCAGGGAGGAGTATAAAAATATTGCTCAGGCATACAGGAGTGAAATCAGGAAGGCCAAATCACACTTGGAGTTGCAGCTAGCAAGAGATGTTAAGAGTAACAAGAAGGGTTTCTTCAGGTATGTTAGCAACAAGAAGAAAGTGAAGGAAAGTGTGGGCCCCTTACTGAATGAGGGAGGCAACTTAGTGACAGAGGATGTGGAAAAAGCTAATGTACTCTATGCTTTTTTTGCCTCGGTCTTCACGAACAAGGTCAGCTCCCAGACTGCTGCACTGGGCAGCACAGCATGGGGAGGAGGTGACCAGCCCTCTGTGGAGAAAGAAGTGGTTCGGGACTATTTAGAAAAACTGGATGAGCACAAATCCATGGGGCCGGATGAGCTGCATCCGAGGGTGCTAAAGGAGTTGGCGGATGAGATTGCAGAGCCATTGGCCATTATTTTTGAAAACTCATGGCGATCGGGGGAGGTCCCAGATGACTGGAAAAAGGCTAATGTAGTGCCCATCTTTAAAAAACGGAAGAAGGAGGATCCGGGGAACTACAGGCCAGTCAGCCTCACCTCAGTCCCTGGAAAAATCATGGAGAGGTCCTCAAGGAATCAATTATGAAGCACTTAGAGGAGAGGAAAGTGATCAGGAACAGTCAGCATGGATTCACCAAGGGGAAGTCGTGCCTGACTAACCTGATTGCTTTCTATGATGAGATAACTGGCTCTGTGGATGAGGGGAAAGCAGTGGATGTGTTATTCCTTGACTTTAGCAAAGCTTTTGATACGGTCTCCCACAGTATTCTTGCTGCCAAGTTAAAGAAGTATGGGCTGGATGAATGGACTGTAAGGTGGATAGAAAGCTGGCTAGATCGTCGGGCTCAACGGGTAGTGATCAATGGCTCCATGTCTAGTTGGCAGCCGGTTTCAAGCGGAGTGCCCCAAGGGTCGGTCCTGGGGCCGGTTTTGTTTAATATCTTTATTAATGATCTGGAGGATGGTGTGGACTGCACTCTCAGCAAGTTGGCAGATGACACTAAACTGGGAGGCGTGGTAGATACACTAGAGGGTAGGGATCGGATACAGAGGGACCTAGACAAATTAGAGGATTGGGCTAAAAGAAACCCTATGAGGTTCAACAAGGACAAGTGCAGAGTCCTGCACTTAGGACGGAAGAATCCTATGCACTGCTACAGACTAGGGACCGAATGGCTAGGTAGCAGTTCTGCAGAAAAGGACCTAGGGGTCACAGTGGATGAGAAGCTGGATATGAGTCAACAGTGTGCTCTTGTTGCCAAGAAGGTTAACGGCATTTGGGGCTGTATAAGTAGGGGCATTGCCAGCAGATCGAGGAACTGATCGTTCCCCTTTATTCGACATTGGTGAGGCCTCATCTGGAGTACTGTGTCCAGTTTTGGGCCCTACACTACAAGAAGGATGTGGAAATATTGGAAAGAGTCCAGCGGAGGGCAACAAAAATGATTAGGGGGCTGGAGCACATGACTTATGAGGAGAGGCTGAGGGAACTGGGATTGTTTAATCTCCAGAAGAGAAGAATGAGGGGGGATTTGATAGCTGCTTTCAACTACGTGAAGCGGGGGTTCCAGAGAGGATGGAGCTCAGCTGTTCTCAGTGGTGGCAGATGACAGAACAAGGAGCAATGGTCTCAAGTTGCAGTGGGGGAGGTCTAGGTTGGATATTAGGAAACACTATTTCACTAGGAGGGTGGTGAAGCACTGGAATGCGTTACCTAGGGAGGTGGTGGAATCTCCTTCCTTGGAGGTTTTTAAGGTCCCGGCTTGACAAAGCCCTGGCTGGGATGATTTAGTTGGGAATTGGTCCTGCTTTGAGCAGGGGGTTGGACTGGATGACCTCCTGAGATCCCTTCCAACCCTGATATTCTATGATTCTATGATTCTAGTGGGTAGGGGATAGTAGATAGTGGATAAGGGAGAGATTTAATCCCCCATTGTTTTATTTTTTATTTTTATAGCTTCTCTAATCTCCCAGTCACTATCACCATCCTGGTCAGGTGGGTGGTAGTACATCCCTACTACTATAATGCTGTGTAATGCTGTGTGGGGTGCCAGGTGCACATGAACATGACCATGGGACTGGGAATTCCCTGTGCTTGTGCTCTGTGGGGGGCTGGCAGAACTGTAGTTTCTGCTGTCTCTGCTCTGTAGTGCCCCTGCAATGCTGTTTAGTGCATTGGCCTGTAACTATTGTGGGAGCAGTTGCTCCGGGTCGGCATAGAACAGGGGCAGGTAACAGACCCATTACCCAGCAGGGCTGTGTCTGGGGCTTGGGGACAGGGCAAGGACATCTGTGGATGGGAGGAAGGGACAGTGGAAGGAGGGACAGTCAGAAAACTTCTAGATTTCCTGCAAGTCTCCCTCTGTAAGGCAGGTTTTCCAGACCTCATGTCATTCTTGGAGCTCTCTTCGGAACCCTCTCCTATTTGTTAACATCCTGTCTGAGAAGTGGATCCCAGACCGGGACATAGTGCCCAGTGCTGGTCTCACTAGTGCCATATACGTGTAACACCCCTTCCCTGCTCCAACCCCACAGCCCTGTGCTCAAGTCGTGCCCTGGCACCTGACATCTGGGCTGTGGTGGCTCCTCCTCGCCTCTTCCCCTCCCTGCTCTGGCCCTTTCATGGGCTCCTAACACCTGCTGCTGCTGCCTGGTGAGTCTTCCTCCTCTCGTCTCCTCTCCTCCATTCCACCCCCCTTCGAAGCTCCCTTCAGCTGACCCCATTCCTCCTCCTCACCCCCCCTTGGGCCCTCTGGGGCATTTGAGGATGTGAGTGGTGAGCCAGCGGCAGTGGGGGGAGTGTAGAGGGGAGAGGAGGGGATCCCTGAGTATAGGTCCATCAATGGCTCTTAGCCAGGATGGGCAGGGATGGTGTCCCTAGCCTCTGTTTGCCAGGAGCTGGGAATGGGCGACAGGGGATGGATCACTTGGTGATTCCCTGTTCTGTTCATTCCCTCTGGGGCACCTGGCACTGGCCACTGTCGGAAGACAGGATACTGGGCTAGATGGACATTTGGTCTGACCCAGTAGGGTCATTCTTATGTTCTTATGCTCTGAGTAACTTAACACAAGTGAAATAGCCTTCCAGAGACCTAGTAACAGATCACTGAAACTGTTAACGGGCCATTAAAGTGGTAATGAAGCCATTAAACAGGCATTTGCCAACACCCAGTAAGACTTTGGTCACATTCATCTGGCTTTTATATTGTAGGAAAATGTCTTATTTGGGTTAAAAATTGTTTCCAAACAACCCGTCAGTAATTCCCATGCTATGTGACCTGTCAATAATTCTCCATGCATCTGAATTGGTGGGGGTTTCTTACCCATGAAAGGTCATGCCCAGATAAATCTGTTAGTCTTTAAGGTGCCACCAGACTCCTCGTTGTTTTTATGGATACACTAACACAGCTACCCCTCTGATACTTGGTACCATGCTATGCGACTTATTCTCTGCACCCAGCAGAAGTATTTTTCACTAACCTCGCTCAAGGAGGAGCAGACATAGCCAGTGAGTTTATTTCTTGATCCAGTTGTTTTATTCAAGCCCAGTTTAAGTAAGCGAGTCTGGCAGGGAATTCTGTGTAAGAAAGGTGATTAAAATACTGCTTTAATGCAGGCTGTCCATGACAAACACTTTTGAAAAAAGGGAGATTAGATTTGAGGTTGGTGCAGGTAGCCTGAAAAACCAAGTCTCTCTCTATACAGTATGCACCGAACTCTGCCACACAGCGGAGAATCCATCTGGCAAGTGATCTATAGCTGTTCAGTTCCCACAGGGAAATCTTATTAGTGCTTTAGGGGTGAAAACGGGGGATGGTCTTGCAGCGGTGGGGCCAGCAGCAGGGTGAGGAGGGGAGTGGTGAGCCAGCGGCATGGCAGGTAGGGGGTATCTCATGGGGGCAGGGGGTCTGGCAGGGAGGGTGAGGAGGCCAAAGGAGAGGAGGGAACTTGCGGTGGGGTGAAGGGGTGAGCGTCGAGTCAGCAGCAGGTGGGGTCTGGGGGCGGAGCAGGGGTGGAGTCTGGGCAGAGCCGTCGGCGGAACAGGCGGGACAGGAGCTAGCCTCCCCCAGGGGAAGTTTCACCCACTGCCCCGTGCCTCTGCTTGCACGTTCAAGGCTCACACTTGTCCTCTTGTGCGGCACGGCACTGAGAGCTCCCATTCAGCTGGCTGTGGCCATGACCCCTCAGTGCTTTTCAGTCCCGGCTCCCAGGCTACATCCCCCGGCTGTCAGTGCAGCCGGCTGCCTTGGTTCCTGGCCGTGAGACCCTGCATTTAGCTGTATTATCGCACACGGGGATCAAGTCAGCCCAGCTCCCCGTGCGATCCCGATCCCTGCATAGCCCTGACGTGTCCGGCTCTATTTACCGCTCCAGCAATCTCACTGTCACCGGCAGCCTTCACCCGCACTGGTTTTGTATTGTCTCCCAGATCCCTGAGACAGAGACTGAATAGCCCTGGGCTGAGAACAGGCCGCTGTGGGTCTGTCTATACAGTACAGAAAAATCCGCGGCTGGCCCGTGCCCGCCGACTCAGGCTCACAGGGCTCGGGCTGCGGGGCAGTTTCATTGCTGTGTAGGCTTCTGGGCTTGGCTGGAGCCCGGGCTGTAGGGCCCTGTGAGAGCTGCCAGGAAATCCCCTCGGCCAGGGCTGCACTGAGGTCATGTGGTGCTAATTGCTCACGTGCACAAGCCGAGCGCCTGGCAGAGTCCGGGTGCCTGGGGTCAGCACAGGGCCCTTCATCAGCCACACCTGTGCTCCCCTCCCAGCATGACAGCGGGTGTGTCTGGCAGAGCCATGGCCCAGGGCAGGCCAGTGCTCAGAGCAGAGCCCAGGAGCTGGCGCGGGAGGGATTCGGTGCCGCCAGCAGGGCACAGGGTGGCTGTGGCTGTGCCGAGCGGGGTGGGGGCCGGGAAGGTGAAGGGGGATGGAGAGAGGGAGGGGGCTCTACCTGCTCCTCCCATTGGTCCTGGGGACGGGAGAGGCACTAACACGGGGTCCTGTCCCCTCACAGCCCTTGCTGCCCGGGGGAGGCAGGGCCCAGAACAGTGCTGGACTCGCGCCTGCTGCTCCCTGCAGTGGGGGGTGGGGGGTAACTAGCTTTGTTTTTTCTTCTCCCAGGCTCATTGCCAGCACCACTGGCCCGGGGCCCATCTCGCCTCCTTTCACAGTGCTGAAGAAAATAATATTCTGGCCAATTATATGAAGTGGAGCTTCACAAAGAACAGTCCCGTCTGGATCGGACTCTCAAACCCTCAGCATGTGAGTACCCGATGCCCGCTCTGCCTCTGGCAGCCCCGCCCCAGGCCCCTGGGCTCTGTGTCTCTGCTCAGTGAGGTTGTTGTTTGGGGCGGGGGTGCCACTAGAGCAGGATTTCCATGGGAACGGGGTGAAAAGGGGCTGTGACCACCTGTGTTTTCAGTTACAGGGTCGATCCCCAGTGCCCGGTGCAGAGTAGAAACTGCTGGTATTAATATTCACATTTGTTACACTAGTGCCCAGGGACCCACCACACCGGCCCATTGTGCTCACACCATACACGCCCGGCACGAGAGTCAGCCCCGCCCCACACAGACGAGACGTCTCGACGAGGGCTCGGGGAAAGGGGCAGCCCCACGGGCAGAGCGACCAATGCGAGGGCAGCAGAGCCCTGGGAGTGCTGTTGCTCTGTGTGTATTTGTCCTCAGGGTGGGCTTAGTGGGGGGGGGTCACCTGGCCAGAGGCGCTTCAGCTCCAGGCCTGTAGGGGAAGCCCCAGTGGGTCCTGATACCCACCCGACACAGGCTCAGGAAAGGGCAGTGACTGGGGCTGGCGGGAACAGGGAGGTTGCAGATACCCCCGAGCTACAGAGGCTTAATCACTTACAGCTCAAAGTGGGCAACCGCGGTTCATTCCAGTGGCGAGTCAGGGCGGGGGTGGGGGCTGGGGGGTAGGGGCTCTCCAGTCCAGTCTCTAGTCCAGCAAACAGCCTGGCAAAGGCAACAACTTCCTGATTTCCCGGGGGGTGCTCGACCCCTGCTCAGTCCAAGGCCCTACCCCCAGTCCTGCTCTCCCACCCTACCACTTCCCGCCCCTGTTCCACCTCTTCCCATCCCATTCTTCCCCCTCCCCCAAGGGCGCCCCTTAGATGACTGGTGCCTCCCCAAACTGGGGTGGGGGGATGATCTAAAGGGAAGGTCACATCTCCCTCCCAGCCAACCCTCCCCTGCGTCAAGCCCGGGGCCACCGCACTCTCCCCACCCCACCTTTCCTTGGGGGGGGAGTCTCTGTCCTCCCCCTGGACCTGCCTCCCACCCCAGCACATTCTGCTGCCCTCCCTGGAGGGAAGGAGACCGGGGGGGAGCAGGAGGGAGCCACTTCTAACATTGGCCCCCCACGGTTGCTGGCAGCTGCCTGACACAGCCTGGATGGGGAGGCGGCTTCTGCTCCCTGCCCGGCTCGGCTGCCAGGGAGTGAGTGAGCCGGAAATGTGAGGTTTGGGGTGGGGGAGCTCCGGCTCACTCACTCCCTGTCCCCGGCACCTGAGCCCAGAGGGGGAGCAGAAGCCGCCTCCCCAGCCAGGCTCTCTCAGGCATCTGCCAGCCCGCCATGCAGCAGAGCAGTGAGCTAGTGGCTGGGAGGGGCTGGTTCGGCCCCTTCCACTCCCGAGCATCTGGGGAAGTGCCCCCTTATGCGTTGCCAAGCCCTGCCCCCGCCCCCGCCCCGGAGCACCCACAGAGTCTGTGCCTATGCAGGCTGCTTTACAGGCCAGGCTCAGTCAGTGTCTCTCCCTGGGGCCCTGCCCAGCCGCTGCTCCTCCATAAACCCTGCACAGAGCTGCCCCCGGCTGCAGTGTCTGACAGTCACAGCCTGCCCCACACGCTGCTCCCCGGCTCCTGCTACTGGTGCTGCTGGTGCTGCACGCTGTTCCTCGGTGGGTTCCCCTGCATCCAGCTTCTCTGCTGCTCCGGGCTCGCTGTGCCACTGCTTGTCCCCGAGCCAGGTCACGGCCAACCCCTGCTTGTTAATCCTCACACCCAGCTGCCGAGGCTGAACGGGACGTTTCTGAGAGCTCTGGGCTGGGCGCACGTGGTGGGTGCTGATGGTCCTGCTGGCCGGCTGGCAGCCGGAGAGCAATGCCGCCGGTGGGACCGATGGGAGCCGGGGGAGCTCCGTGGGCAGCACTGCTGGGCAGCACAGACGCACCCTGCTGCAGCCGCTCCTGTCTGGCCCCAGAGCGCGGGAGAGGCTGGTGTTTCGGGGGGCAGTGACGGCGCAGACTCCTGCACGAGGCTCCCTCCAGCCGACAGGCTGTCGTCACTTGCTAAACACGCCCGACGGCTCTTGGCCTCCTCACTTCTCACCGTGAGAAAATGCCAGAGACAGAGACCTCCTGGGCCACGTCGCAGCCTTTCGCCCCTCGGGGGGTCAACTGAGTGTGGGGCAGCGTCAGCCTCTGCCCCTCGGCAGCTCCCACTGCACCTGCCCACTGAGGAGCTGCCCACCGAGGGACACGGCCCCGTACAAAACCCTGGGGAATTAATAACCCAGAACTCCCTTCAGGGACAGGGAAGGGGGATCAGGACCCACCCGAATCCCTGAACACACAGACAGAACAAGGGGATTGTAGCCAACATTCCCGGCTCCTTCCCATCGGCTGAGGTGCTGGCAGCCCACTCCAGGCACATACGGCGTCTGCTTCCCTCCCCAGCAAACAGCCCAAGGGAACACATGATAGAGGCGGGGCCGTGGGCAGTCAGGCCTAATGGTCGGAGCAGGAGCAGGAAGCGGATCCAGTACAGGGGTCAGAGCCGGAGTCAGGAATTAATAGCCAAGCCGAGGGTCAGAGCCAGGAGGGGACCCAGGAGGCACATCGGGGGTCAGAGCTGGAGCCCAGGGTCGGGGTAAGGAAGCCGGGAGCAGGAGCAAGCTGAGGCAGCCAGGACTGAGCAGGAGCAAGGCTGGGAAACCAGCAGGAGCAGGAGGAGGAGCAGGGCTGGAGCAGGACAGGAGCCCGGCGAGGAGCAGCAGCACAGGGAGGATCGTGGCCGTGGCATGAACACACTGAGCAGCCAGAGAGCTGCTGGGCTAAGAGCCGGCCAGCTGCCCTTCCGGCCCAGGCAGGGGGTGCAGTCAGGCGGGTGGCCTGCGGCCGGCTGGCTGCACTGGCTGGGTTGCCAGGTGACTAATTCTGCTGCAGCCCCTGATCCCCGACAGTGCGAACCCCAGCTTCATCCAGCGCCCCCGTCCCCCAGACCTACCGCCGTGATCTCTGCAGCGGGGAGCAGAGTAACTCCCCTGTGGATGGGCTTTGGGAGCGTCGTCGCCTGGGTCTGTGCACACGAGAGAGAACGGGGGCAGCAGCGTGGGGCTGCGGGACAGCGCGTGGGATGACGCTGCAGGTGCTGCCTGTCGGGCTGGGCTGGAGATGGACGTGGAACCTGAGGGCAGGTCGGGGTGCGCTCCCCTCGGCGATGTGGGGATGGCAGGGGCAGGGGGTGCTGGAGACTCTCCCTTCACTTGCTGTTCTCATAAGTCCGAGGGCTTGGGCAGGTCCTGGTGTAACTTCAGCTGCCAGTAAACGTAGCCCTGGTTGTCAGCGCTGACATTTCATAGCAATGATCAGTGTCTCCAGAGTCACTGGGCAGCCTCTGCCCGTGCCCTGCCCATGGCCCCTCGGCTCCGGGGCACATCTCTAGCTGTGTAAGCTTGTGTTTTACAGGGGCTCTGCTCTCCTTTGTCTCTGCAGGATCGAGACTGGAGATGGTCAGATAAATCCCCGGTCAGCTTCAGAGCTTGGGATAACGGGCAACCGGTCGGGGGTGGCACTAGGAACTGGTTTCAGAGTAGCAGCCGTGTTAGTCTGTATCCGCAAAAAGAACAGGAGTACTTGTGGCACCTTAGAGACTAACAAATTTATTAGAGCATAAGCTTTCATGGGCTACAGCCCACTAGCTCACGAAAGCTTATGCTCAAATAAATGTGTTAGTCTCTAAGGTGCCACAAGTACTCCTGTTCTTTTTACTAGGAACTGGGAACCTCACAGAACGTCCCCGCACTTAGCTAACCTGCCATGTTCTCTCTGTGCTCCCCAGCCTGACTTCCAGTCACGCATCCCACGGGGGCCGCAGCACGGCCCCTGCAGATCATTGATCCAGTGAGTAATGGCCGAGGGACAGAGCACGCTGGGCACCGCGAGTGGCCTGTCACAGATCCGAGCAGACACCCCTTGCTGGCCACCCACTAGGAGGCTGTGAGGGGAAGCCAAGCCCCCGTGCTCAGGATCCCCCAGCTGTGTTACGCTCCTGGAGCCTCAGCAGGCTGCAGCACAGGCTCCTCCCTTGGTGTCTCTGGCACACTCCTGGGCACCAACTCTCCATCTGTTCCCGCATCTCGGAAATGGGGCTTTTCAGCCATGCTCACGCTTGGCCCAGTCAGACGCCTTTATGATCTCTTATCCTGCATCATGTAAAGCACAGGAGAGTACAGAGCATCCCAAATGAGACCCACTAAATGTATGTCCCTGTCTCAGGCTCCTCACCACACAGGGCAGGGGCCCAACTCCCCTGGGTTGTCCAGAGCCCTTGGAGCCATCTGGGCTCAGGAAAACAAGCAGCTCCCTCTGCCCCAGGAAGCTGCTACATACTGAGTGACTCTCCCTCCTGGAGCCCCTCACCTCGCTTCGGTGTCCTTGCCATCTCCTGCCCATGCTACCATCCTCTTCCTGTCTGGCCCCTGTTCTTGTGGGTTTAAACCAGGGCACGAACCCCAGACTGGCAGTGAAATCTATACTTAGAGTTCTCCAAGCGTGAACACCTCAGGCACTATAACAGCCTTAAACACGGAGTCACAGACAGTCCCCGTGGATACTCTGATCCGTCATGCCACCCCGGTGAGCCTAGCTTGTGATAGATGGTCCCTTCCACCAAAACTCACAGCAATATTCCAGTTACTCCCAGTCCCAAAGGACCAGTCATTTACTGCAGGTCAATTGCACTTTAGATCTTACACCGAAGGCAACTCTTGTAGCCAATCCTACAATAAACTATCCACCGATTTATTAATAGGAAAAGGAAACAAGAGCTAGTCAGAAGATTAAAGCAGGTGAGCCCGGCTGACTACAGCCGTGTATTTGTCAGTGTTCAATTGATGCACGAGGACCTTGGCATGAGCTGGCACCTGGTCTGCCAGCGTCACCCCTACCCACTCCCGAGCACTTGGCCTCTTTTGTTCTCCTCCAGGTAACTTTCCACTGCTCCTACTTCCCCCCTCCCTTCAGAGGAATCAGCTAAATGGGGATTTCTAAGGATGCTACTGCTTTTTATAACATAGCTTTTTGTGAGGTTTAAGCACCATTATTCATCTTAAGCATTTGCCTTTGCGCCTGTGTGGGGTGTACATGGTACCAGCCCTGTCAGCTGTGGTGGATTCACATACACGTAGGAACTCATGATACAGCGGTATTTCATAACACCACTTCCCAAGAGCAATCGGAGTGCATGTGTTATACAGATGTGGCCCCAACTCATCACAGCCCCCTCTGCCCCCCTCCCCCATTTGAAGCCACACAATCCCAGTTATGGAGGCTAATGATGCATTAGGGAATTTCTCATAATTACTTTCCTTTGGCCCCTGCCTCTGGCCTCGCGGGTGTTTCGAAATGTTTACACAGCCTCCCTAGTGGGTCTGGGGGGACGCCAGCGCTGGCTCTGGGGAGCACACGCTGTAATCCTGGCAAGCTGCTGACATGGGTGACTGGGAAAGAATTTCTCACGGCATGAAGAGAGCAAATATTTGTGCAGAAAGAGCGTGAAGAGCCCTTGGGGCAGCAGGAGATCTGGGACAGGAACCTTCTTCATCCAGGTGCCCCTCAGGGACCAGCCATGCTCTGAGCTGCTTGTGACCCCCGGGCGGCTAAAAGGGTCGAGCTAAACGACCTCCACCTGGACAGGCCCAGGCCCCGGGGGATTGGGCTCCCTGACTCCAGTGTGATGGGCAGGGGCACACTTGGCTGGAGAACCCCCAGATACAGGCTGGTGGGGAGGCCATAGGGCTCCTGAGGGTGCCCCATCTCAGGAGCACAGAGCACCTGTTAGCATAGACCCTGTGCTCCAGGTCACATCGTGCAATGCAAGTCAGCCATGACAAGTGTGTTTCTGCTCATTGTGGGAGAGAGACAGGCTGGGGGCAGATCCCTGGTGATCAGGCGCTGGGGTAGGGGGTGGATCCCTGGTGAGCAGGCATTGGGGGAGGGGGCAGATCCCTGGTGAGCAGGCATTGGGGGAGGGGGCAGATCCCTCGTGAGCAGGCGCCAGGGGAGGGGGCAGATCCCTGGTGAGCAGGCGCCGGGGGAGGGGGCAGATCCCTGGTGAGCAAGCACCAGGGGAGGGGGCAGATCCCTGGTGAGCAGGTGCCAGTGGAGGGGGAAGATCCCTGGTGAGCAGGCGCTGGGGGAGGGGGTAGATCCCTGGATGGGACTGGGCCCTTTCTTAGCTCATCGCCTCCAGCTGGCACTGGTGCAGTGGGCGTGCAGAGCGGCCGGGGAGGTGGAGCAGCCTTGCTGGCTGTGTTAAAGGAAGGTGGCTCTAGGATCAGGCCGAGGGCAGGGTTGATCTGGGAGTAGCCAGGGGATGCAGCCGGCCCCGTTACGTCTAGACTCCCTGCCCAGCTGACCGAGCTCGGCCCAGCCGCTCCCAGAGGTTGCCAAGGCTCAGTGCTGTGCGCACTCTGAGGGCTCTCAGGGCAGCTTGGTCATGTCCCAGGTAGCCCACCCCAACCACAGTTCCCCCCCCCCCCGAGGCTGGCGATGGAGGGTGCAGCTCTAAACTCCTGCCAGTGTCAGAACATCTCCTCCTGTGGGTTGGGACGAGGCTGCGGGAGGGTGTCACACCAGTCCGACAGCAACAGCCCCCACCCGTGTCGGAGCACAGCCTGCTGCTGGCTCGGCTGTTTCTGTTTGAACAGCTGAGGGAGGGGGTTGGCTGGTGCCTCTGCTAGCTCCTTCGGAGAGGTCCCAGAAGGGGGAACATTGATCTGCTTCTTGCAGCTGCACCATGGCACGTAGAGAGGCTGCCGCTGGCCCCTCCCGCCCTGCGGATTCACAAGTGTGATGCTTTGGAGAGCTCTGCTCTGCCGCCCTGGAGGGGACGTGGGCTGCACTGGGATCCGTGTGACCCCTGGCTCTGTGTCTCACTCCCACCCGGCCGGTGGTGGAGTGTCTATGATCCCCCAGTGCCTGGCCGAGACCGGGGCCTAGTTTACACTGGAGAAGGTTTGCTGGGGTAGCTATACAGGCGCAGACGTACCTGCAAATCTGCCTAGTGTAGCTGCAGCTTAGACCAGCAAAATGTTCTTCTCCTGATATAGTTTATACTGATTCCTGGAAGGAAATGCACTCTACCAGCAACAGTACTCCCCTGCTGGAATAACTGCGTCCGCACTGGGGCTTTGGCTGGAATTAGAGTGCCAGAAAAACCACCCTGACCACTGTTGCTGTAACGGCAAAAGCTTTAAGTGTAGATTTGGCCTGAGGCGGTGCAGGGTTTGACCTGTCCAGGTGGGGGCTCCCACCCTTCCCTTGGGGGGACAGTACCCCAGCACCACAGATCCTCCTGATCGTCAGCCTCATTTCCCTTTGCCTGCAATCCCCCCATAGCTCCCCCGGTCCGCTCCTGTGCCCCATGATGATTCCCTTCTCCCAGACAGCCTATGCAGCCCCTCTAAGGCCCTGCCCGGGGGTGCTGGGAGGGGCCCTGCCCAGAGGCAGCGCCCAGAGGCACCTGATTGTGGAAGCCTCTTGTGTCCGGGTGTTGCTGGCACAGAGGTGCCCGAGGCAAAGCAACAGGGGTTCGTTGCCCGGCGTGCTTCGCGCCAATAAACACACCGGGGTGGAGAAACAATCAAAGGTTTATTTGAGATCTCAAAGTGGTGCAAGGAGACAGGCAAATCTCAAATCGAGCACACAGAACAAAGCAGCTTCTCTCTTCTTATACTTTACAATCAAGCCCCCCCTTCTCTCCCTCCGCATCACCCCCCACACACTCCCCCTCCCTTCTCTACCGAAGACATGTTTATACATTTAAGCTGTTAAGTCATTCTAGGGCTATAAATCTAGCTTGTTAGTAACATTCCTCTAAACAATCATTGGGTCCTATTTACTCTAGTTTACTATGTTTGCATGTTTCCTCCAGCTAGAAACATGCAAACCTCATCATTATTGCTTAGGACCTGGTTATAAGCAAGGTCGTAATAGGTAACTGACTATTTACACATTCCAATTCCTGTCCTTGGCTTTTAAGGCCGCTTAGAGTTAAACATGGAAGAACAGAGTTTAAACATGGAAGAACTCTGGTTCATATATAGGCCTAATGACGCCATCAGTTCCCTCCTTTGAGAATACTCAAACTTTTGGCTGAGTTTTCTCATATTCTGTAGACAAGATATGATTGAGTCCCATGGAGCTGGGGTTCTCAATGAGAGGGTATGCTGGGATTTCTGGGGAATGGGGGGCACAAAGCTTACGGAGGAGCAATTTAAAACAAGCAATCAGGAGGAGGGTGACCAGGCACAGTACCACACCTGTGAGGAGGAGACGCACAAGGCTATTTCCCCAGTCCTCCTAGGTTGGGCAACCAACTCCAAAGGGAATCGAAACCTGTGGGTTCCCTTTCCTGAGCCTTCCACTGCTCAAAAGCCTGTTCGGCTGACAGGACGTGCTTGTTAATGTCCTGTGAGTTTTCCGGGACATAAGTACAACATTCACTCCCAATAAGGACACACACTCCGCCCTGGGAGGCTAAAACATAATCTAAGGCCTGTCTGTTTTGCAGGGACAGCAACCGGAGCTGGTAAAGCTCTGAATTAAGGCTTTTCTCTATGGCCAAGAGCACCACTGTGGCAGACCCTAGACCTGAACCCATATTGGGCAGGTGACCCTAGGGCCTAACAATCACAATTCCCCAAATACCCACAAAATAACAATTACCAATAGCAAGCAGATTAAAAACAACAGGGACCAGGCCACCAGGTTAGGCCGGCCCTGTGAAAATAAACACAATCAACGCTCAGAGGTCTCGCGGGGAGTGCGCTGTGACTGTCCAAAGAGAGCACAGGGCATTCCCAGCAGACAGTATTGTCGCCTGAATAACAGCTTAAGTCCCAGATCGTCGCTGGCAGTCTTCTCTGCAGGCTGGACGGTCCACCGTTCAGGAGCAGGCACCGCTTTCAGGCGAGAGTGATGAATCCAGTTCTTGTGTCCCTCAACCTTTGCCGCTGTATGGGAGACCAGCAGGACGGTGTGAGGTCCCTTCCACTTCTCTTGGAGAGGCTCGTCCTTCCAGGTCCGAACGAGTACGGAATCGCCTGGCTGCAAGGAGTGGATCGGGGCATCCAGCGGGAGAGGCTGCAAATCTTTGGTATACCTGTGGAGAGAACAAAGAACAGCAGACAGAGAGCACATGTACTGAGATAAGAAGCCACACCCCATTTCCCACTCCACTGCCAGAACCGGTGTACCATTCATAGGCCATGCCCTTCCAAACATAATCTCGAAGGGACTGAGCCCTAACCTGCCCTTAGGGAGAGCGCAAATGCGGAGCAAAACAAGGGGTAGAGCATCAGGCCACTTAAGGGAAGCCTCTTGGCAAACCTTTGAGAGGTGCTGCTTAAGAGTCTGATTTGTACGCTCCACTACCCCACTGGCCTGCGGTCGCCATGGCGTGTGAAGCTTCCAGGGGATCTGTAGGGCATCCGATATCTTCTGAACGACTTGGGATGTGAAGTGTGTTCTGTTGTCAGATTCCATCCACTGGGAGAGCAATCTGAGCCTTACTCTGTGCTACTCGATATCCTTGGAGTCCAACAAAGTTCAGGAGACTCACAGTGGCTTTAAGGCAAGAGGTTAAACTCACAGCAGCAATTAACAAGTCATCCACATATTGCAGGAGGAGGACTTTGTCCTCGTTTTCCCACTCCTCCAAGTCTCTAGCCAGGGCCTGGCTGAAAAGGGTGGGGGAATTTTTAAATCCCTGGGCCAGCACTGTCCAGCAAAACTGCTTTCTAACCCTCCTTCTGTCCTCCCACTCAAAGGAGAAAATCTCCTGTCACTGGGGGTCAACCGGAATCGTGAAGAAGGCATCCTTTAAATCCAGGACTGAAAAATGGGTGTACTGCCCCCCTATAGAAGCCAACAATGTATACGGATTTGGAACAAGGGGGTGTAGAGTCTTAACCCGCTCATTAACTGCCCTCAAGTCCTGGACCAGCCGATATGTACCATTGGGCTTTTGTACAGGCAAGATAGGAGTGTTCCAAGCTGACTGGCATTCTCGAAGTACCCCGCACTTTAGGAACTGGTCTATAGTTTCCTGCAGTCCCTCTCTGGCTTCCTTTTTGATTGGATACTGCTTGATTCGCACTGGACCTTTTCCTGGCAAGAGCTGAACAGTAATAGGAGTATGATGGGCTGCCTTTCCTGGGATCCCTGATGCCCATACCAGAGGAAAAACCCGCTTCTCCCACTGACTCCACTCTGGGGCTTGCATAGCTGAGGGCTCAATTGCAAGTGTCATTATCCAGGCATTCTCTGGGGGTAAGGTGAGGCTTATTTCATCTTGCGTGAAATGCAGGGTAGCACCTAAGCGACAAAGCAGGTCCCGTCCCAATAGAGGCGTTGGACAATCGGGGAGGTAAACCAGTTTGTGAGATAGAGTTCTGTTCCCCAAAGCACATTCCGCTGGGGCATATACTGGGCACTTAGTTCCTTTCCCTGTGGCTCCCACCACAGTGAGGGAATCTGCCACAGGCAGCTGAAGGGGTTGGTTTACAGCAGTTCGTGCAGCTCCAGAGTCTATTAAAAAGTCTATGTCTGAATCTCCCACCCGCATTTTTACTCGGGGTTCCGGGGGCAGGATAGTCCGTCTCCCCTGACACCCCTATTCTTGATCCTCTGCTGCCATCATAGGGGTACCTTCCCTTTCAGGGCACTCATTTTTCCAATGTCCCTCCTTTCGGCATATGGCACACTGATTGCGACCCAGACGCCTTTCTTGTAAGCCAGGGCACCCATGCCCACGTCCTCTCATTCCCCGGCCTCTTCCACCTTCCTGAAATCTTCCCCTGCCACCAGCCTGTACTGCTGCAACCATCATTTTCACTTGCCTCTTTTCCTTTTCTCCTTCCCTAAGGCTGTAAGCCCTGTTTGCAGTTTCCAGAATCTGTGCCATTGTCATGCCCATCAAATCCTCCTTTTTCTGCAGTTTCCTTTTAATATCAGGGGCAGCACGGCTGGTAAAGATACCCTTTATAATTGCCTCAGTAATCAATGGATAGAATCCCACCGAGGGGGCAATCTCTGGGACCTGAGGCACCCTGTCTTTATATGGTGGGGGTGTTGGAGCCGAAGGGGACACCGACTCTGCCATTACAACCGGGGGAGGGTTCTGGGGACTAACAGTAGTTACTACCGAACCTGTCGGAGTCAAATTACACCTTTGCAAAAGATCTGACCTATTTCTTAACAACATAAACAACTGTACATACATATGTTCATTCCATTTACCCGTTCGCTGACAAAACAAAAGCAATTGAAGGATCGTATTATAATTAAGTGATCCCTCCGGTGGCCACCTTTCCTGGTCCTCTAGCTGATATTGAGGCCAGTCTACTGTACAGAATCTTTTCAATTTACTTTTAATCAACGGATCCGATCCAAACACTTTCCAGTTCACCAGAATGCATTCTAAGGGTGTACACCTTGCCCTGCCTGCAGTACTCTGCCCCTGCCCCATATTAGGGAGACTCTGGGCGTCCCCAAGTCAAAACAGGTAGACACTGGGCGTCCCCAGGTCAAGACAGATAAAGTCCCCACTGGACTGTTCCTACCTTATCCACAGGACCGGTTCCCCACCGTCACCCGCAACTGCTTCTCCACTACTCAAGCGCGTTGCACCGTTGTGAACTCCGGGGTCGAGCAAACCACGTCTCCGCCGAGGCCCCCGATGAAGTCACCGGTGAGCTCTGGGCGTCAGTCGTCGCCGTAGTCCGTCGGCCTCCAAGAGGGGTCCGAGCAAGGCTAAATTTCAGCCTCGAGCCCACCCAGGGTCGCCAAGACTGTTGCTGGCACAGAGGTGCCCGAGGCAAAGCAACAGGGGTTCGTTGCCCGGCGTGCTTCGCGCCAATAAACACACTGGGGTGGAGAAACAATCAAAGGTTTATTTGAGATCTCAAAGTGGTGCAAGGAGACAGGCAAATCTCAAATCGAGCACACAGAACAAAGCAGCTTCTCTCTTCTTATACTTTACAATCAAGCCCCCCCTCTCTCCCTCCGCATCACCCCCCCCACACTCCCCCTCCCTTCTCTACCGAAGACATGTTTATACATTTAAGCTGTTAAGTCATTCTAGGGCTATAAATCTAGCTTGTTAGTAACATTCCTCTAAGCAATCATTGGGTCCTATTTACTCTAGTTTACTATGTTTGCATGTTTCCTCCAGCTAGAAACATGCAAACCTCATCATTATTGCTTAGGACCTGGTTATAAGCAAGGTCGTAATAGGTAACTGACTATTTACACATTCCAATTCCTGTCCTTGGCTTTTAAGGCCGCTTAGAGTTAAACATGGAAGAACAGAGTTTAAACATGGAAGAACTCTGGTTCATATATAGGCCTAATGATGCCATCACGGGTGCAGCACGGGCTCCCTCCAATGAGGGCAGTGCTGGCAGCCAAGAGCATTGGGGAGCCGGGGCATGACCAGACCCCTTGATGGGCCTGCTGCAGCATGAGACTTGCCTGGAAATCTGCTCCTCCTGAGCCCAAGGACTGGGACTGCCCTCTTTCCTGGGGTTCTTTCAACCCAAAGCTCTTGGTAACTTTTACTCTGTGTGAGGTGGTGTCAGGAAGTAAATCAGGGAAGACACGGCCGTCCGACTGATAGATGGCTGGCACCCGCAGGACAACACAAGAGTGCTTTCACTTAAAGCTAAACTTTACTTAGACTCAAGCACTTACACACGTCCACAACAGGTTAGTAAAACACCCCCAACCCTCGATAATTACCAAAGCTGAGTGTGGCTCTCGAGTGGCACAGCGACAGGCTTCCGTCTGCCAAGATGCATCCAGAGGGAGTGTCCCTGAAGAAACCCTCCTGAAGAGTCCACTACCTCAAACTTTCCCCCACTTATGTATTCATTAGTAATACAATGACATGTCACTTAAAGAAAACTTGCTAAGCACGCAGTTTTTAAAGGTCAAGCAAGAGGTTTCCTTCTGATCATCAATTGAACCAGATGTGTTTTTTCAGAGAGTACATGCCTTGAGGCCCTGACAAACATTCCCGAGGGCACATATAGACAAGCTTCCTATTTTCCTAAAATACAAGTATCAGCAATTGCAACATTCTTAGTAGGAAGGTCGTGGGGTCAAGCTGCCCTTTCTGTGGCACCCAAAACCCCTCCCCCTCATGCCTTGGTTAAGCTAGGGCTGCTGCATGGCCAATTTATAGCCTGCTGACTTGGCTACTGTTTGCAATAAGCAATAGTGATTCAGGCACTGTTACTGGTTTGCCAAGATCTCCCCATACAGTTCCCCTCCTTAAAGGTCACCTTTCACACAAGGGGCCCTTTACATGATCGCTGTTACACCCTTTCTGGATGCACCTGAGTTGAGCTCCAATGAAAGCTCAAGGCTCTCAGCCGAGACCGAGCAAATGATCTTCTTGTTGGCATCCCATACTTACCACACCAGCATAGCAAGTAACAAGCCGTCATTTTAGCCTACTCTCCCATTTAAGGGAGGGGCGACATGTTCCTCTCCCGGGGGTACAAGTGCCCGTGGCAGTAACCACTGACTCATCTGTCAGGGGACTTGCAATCACCAGATTTTGCGCTAGGCCCAGTATGTCATTAGGCTGGTAACAAAAACCAGTACTATTTGGCACCCCAAGATTACTATGATGGGGTGTAGGGCCAAATTCAGGATGCCTGTGCCAGTGGGGAACCATCCCAATAACACTTCCCACCAGTAGTGGGACAGGTCCTGGCCAATTCTTGCAAATACCCGTTTAATTTCATTGGCATTATGATGCACGGTAACCATGACTCTGTGCCCTTCCTGTTTTGCAGTAGATAACTAGTTCTGTAAATCAGAGTGTACAAGCAATGTTTGTAAAGCAGTTAAATTCATTCCAAGGGGCACAGGTTTTACAATAGAATACAAAATGTAAGACACTTACACTGACTATATTTAAATTCGGGTACATGAAATTCAAAATCACATCCCCTAATTGCTATAATATGACAGAAACATTTATTCTCATAAGGATGATGATTTATTTTATGTACAAAATTAACAAAATGCATAGGACAACTTCTAAGACATACACTATAGTTTCCTAGATACACAAGCACCGAATTATTACTGACAAATGAGTTAATGGCATAATGGCATTTTCCTTCAGTTATTTCCAAACATACATCCTGATGTTGGAGGGCATTTTTGTTACATTCATATCCAATTCCAGGGTCCTCTAAACAGGCTCCCAATTCTACTGTTTTCCATTTTTGATTATCTTTCACCACCCACACTCTGATCAATAGGTTCCATTATGGTCTGATTAATATTGAGGCCTAAAGCCACAATGGGAGAAACCCATTTTTTTTCTGCTTGGGACATTAGCAAAACAAAGACCGTGATTTCCTCTGACTCTTGATTATAGGTGAAATTTACCATTTTCCACCAGGCCTGTAACTCTTTCAGTTTGGGTGGAATTTTTCCAAATGATGCTTCTGATTTCTACTGGGAGCACCCCATTCATACCATCATGAATCATATCTTTTACTACATCAATCATCCATACTCGCATTTGCATACATGCCATAGCTAAAGAAGTGTTAACTTGCAGAGTGCCAACAGCCTGCAAGAGGCGGCGATGGTCTTTGGGTTTTTCTCCATTCCTCTAAGGTATTTGCTACTTGGGATTGCATAGAGCTTAATTGATCAAATGATACCTTAATAGGTGTAGCTTCTTCTATGTGAGCTCCCATTGCATTCACCTTGTTTGCAAGCACCTCCTCATTAATGCTGTTAAGGACTGCTCCTCCCATTCCAATTGCTCCCCATAAGTCTCTCTTTACCCTTCTATGTCCCCTGCTAGATCTTTTTGGTTTGGGAATATTGTGTGTTTCCATCCAGTTTTGCCAACTGTCAAATAAGGGCGTTACAAAATGCTTACACCGGGGCTCCATCACCGAGACCTTTGTCAAGCTTAGGTCTAGAGTGACCTTTCTGAGGGAGTGAGTAGGGTCAATCACCAATTGCTTTTTGACATTGGTTCAGACAACCTAGGGACCGATTAAATTGGTGACCGGTGGGTCCAGAACCCAAACATTGCAACTTTTTACCCCATGAGGCCTTCGCAGAAGCCATTTTCCTGTCATGCTAACCCGCATGGTGATAACTTCCTCACTAGCACACCAGATTAACTGATGCTGTTCTCCACATCACAGGGAGAAGAGCTCCTCTGAGCAGCCATTGGTTCCTGGTGTAACTTCCATTCCCCTCCTGGTGTAACTATTTGCAATTCCATTTTCTCCCAATTTGTCTGTTTCCCAGTGAAGTGGGCGGCATATTCTAATTTAAATCAGACTGTTTTGTCTCCAGGGGCTGTTTTCTCAGGCAGGTCAGTCCACAGCTGCGCACATCTAGGTTGGCTACACTTATACAGCACCCTGTTCGTTCCCACCCAACGACAGCCTAATTTATCTGGGTAGTCTCCTCCAATTCCTCCCACCAATAAATCTTCTCTCTCGGGCCACAGAGGGGATATTACGGAATGCATGAGGATAATGATGTTTCCACCAATCATTCTGGGATTCTTTAGCCGCCAAAGTGGACTACCATTTACAGTCCAAACCATTATACATGTTGATTCTCCACTCATTCCAACAGTGATGCTTATTTTGTTCAAACCTTTTAACCTCACAGAAGTGGGGTTGTATCCATCAGTAGGTCCTAGGAGGTGGAGACCTTCTCCTGAGATATATGTGGGATTTGGAGCAATGTCGAGGGCACTGTTTACTTCACACTCCAGTGTCTTCCATGTGTGTTTCTCCCATGTCTCGATTACGACAGCTTTTGGTGCACCAACACCAGAAGAGTAGACTCCCAAACACAAGAATCCAGATAGCAACATACACAGCCAGGACCACATCTCAGGCAGGGCTGTTGGACATCTGCTGACAGAGGACTCTACAACACAAAACACACATAGACTATTTTCCCCCCACCCCCCCTGCCAAGAGGAAGGGAGTGGTAAAGCATTTTAAAGGTAACATTTATTCAGGCTCACTGATGTCTGAATCATGTTTCTCCCAAGCTGGAAGTATCAGGCCCTGACACTGGGGCCCGAGCATTTGCCCATGACTACCAGGTAGTTTATTGCATTTATTTCACTTTCAATTTTAACAATTACATGGGTTACATTTATATTTTCATCTGGGACCACTTTTGTTTTTTCTATTACCTCCAGCTCTGAACTTAACTCCTCTTCTGACTCCGAGGGATTAGTTGTCAGGTCACTATCTGTTTCTACTTCGGATTCCCATTTCCCATGAATATTTACGCTCTTCTCCTCCAGGAACCAAAAATAGGCATCCATCTCATCTAAGACTGACCGGGATGGTTTCCCTTCCATCGTTTTAGCTGTGAGGTGTGAAACCACTTTAGTATGTTTTTCTTTCCTGACCAGTTTTCTAACTGATAGACAGTGGGACTAGCCTTGTTACAGATTCTAACAGGTCCTGCCCAGATGGGACTGAGGTTATGTGCTTTTTCCTTTACTTGTCGATACATAGCCATGTCTCCTACCTGCCATTCTTGGGGATGTAGGACTGGACCCATTCTTTTGTCCATTTTCTGAATGCCATAGCCTTGGGAACCAACAACCTGCCGATGGGTGTCAGCAACAACTTTTAACAGCTGCTGCATCCATTGGTCCATGAGGATTCAGGGTTGTAGGTTGTCAGGTGGTGTTCCATCCACCCACCACTGTTCTGGGAGACACATATCTCTCCCAGTCATCGCCTTGAATGGAGTTACTCCATGTGATGCCATGGACCTCCTGATTGCTGTTCATCCTGATGGCTGTCTTTTGTCCCAATCCTTCCCTTGCTGGTTTACAACTTTTCGGAGAGCTATATTTAGAGTATGGTTAGTTCGCTCCACCTTGGCCTGAACTTTGGGGGTGTCCAGCTATATGTAGCCTTTGTTTAATCCCAAACTCTTGGCAGATTCCTTTTGTGATTTCCCCAATAAAGTGGGGCCCTTGATCTGAATCAGTCTCCCTCGGGCTGCCCCATCTGGTTATTATTTGTTCAGTGAGCACCCGAGCTGTGGTTTAAGCTGTGTTATTTCGAGTAGGGATTGCCTCAATCCATTTAGTAAAGGGATCAATCACCTGACAATACAGATTACCCCTTGTGGTCCTGGGTAGGGGCCCAATAAAATCAACTTGCAGTCAGGCCCATAGTCCCTCTATTCTCTGATGTCTCAGAGGTCCTTTATTTTGGGATCAGCATTATTGGCTGCACATGGTAGACAGTTATTTACAAACTGCTCCACGTTGCTGCTCATGTGTGGCCACCAGCCGGCAGCCTGCAATCAGGTTAAGGTTTTCTCTACTCCCAGGTGTCCCCCATCGTGAGCTAGGGAAATCATTTCTCTTCTTAAAGCTGCAGGAACCACCCAGACTGCTTCGGGTTCCCCTTCTTTAGTTGGTATGGGCTATGGGTTTCCCGTCTTTTTCCATTTTGTAACCCAATCCACTAGGGACCGAAGGACCCAGTTTGAGTCTGTGAAAATGGCTACCTCCTGAGTGGTGGGAGTATTTTTGAGGGCTACTGCTTGAAGGGCCAAAATACATTAATGTGTATGTAAGATCTTAACCACATTTTCTGTTAAGAACTTTGCATATAGGCCCGGAGTCCACAGCTTGCTCATAGGCCTGGGGCCTAGCTAACAAAGAACAATACATGGCTAAGAGAAAGCTGCGGTAGACGGACAACCTTGTGTGTTTCAAGTCGATGAGTGGAGTCAGCCTGACTCCAGATGGTGAGCCGTAATTGGGTGTCTTTATTACGAGTTATAGACACACAAAGCGCTGAGAAGGGGCTCAAAGTTAACTCCCTGGTGCAGGAAGGAGATAGTGGTACAATACCCCTCAGATGCCAAAACAGAGTTCAGGGAGAGCTCTAACATGATTGACATGAGTAATGACACCCTCCCCTCACAGATGTACGCCAATCCTAGTCCATAGAAATGCAAGGGTAAAACTATAAAAAATTGTTATTGTTAAATACGAATTACTCTTCTTTGCTTTAAATCTCCAGGAATGTACCTGTTGATCAACCGGGAGAGCTGCTACCTCATTCCCCGGGACCCCAAAATTAGGATTTAACCTATATACCTTAATAGAAATAGTTTAAGGGTAATTACCTGTGTGTTAGCAATATGTTAATTTGAGCCATGGGCGGAGCCATTATGTAATCTTTTAGACCATTGGCTTATTGTGCTTATCTTGTCTTGCTGCTAGAACCTATCCAGGGGCTTGGGACCTCCCACCCCGTTGCTTCTCTCTACCCAGTGAGCACCCTATATAATCTATTGTAATCAATTGTTTTGCAGTATCTCTGAGCCTAATAAGCAAAGTGGCACTCTGCCAGTGCTGTGCATAATAAACTCCTGTGCTTGACTCTACAGAGTGTCCATTTCTGTTCCTTCACTGCTATAGCCACAATTTCGGCCACTTGGGCAGAGTCTAGTGCACACTGTCCGCTCAGCACCTCGCCCGTAGGCACTTGTACAGCAGTGAAGCCCACATGCGGATGGCTGTTTTCATAGAAACACGAGCCGTCCACAAACCAAACAATATCTGCTACTCCCAGCATTTCACTCAGCATGGCCCCTCCCTCGAAGAGCGATGGCTCCCGAGGCAGTGGCTCAGGTAACGGGCATTCGTGCTCTTCCCCCTCTATCAGGAGGCCATAAGGTATTGGGGATAGTGCTGAGGATTTTTTCCAGATCTACATTTTTGTTTAGCAAAGCAAGGGTCCATTTTGCCAATCGAGGGTTAGATATGTGGCCGTTGTTGATTTTAGCAGTGAGTACATACTTCACTGGGGAGTGGGTTGTTTTTAGTAACACAGGGGACAAACCCACCAGGTATTCCCAATGCTGTAGTGCCCAAACGAGTACCAAGACCTCCTTTTCATATGGGGTGAATACCTTCTCTCTCTCACTCAGGGTCTTGGAGGCATAAGCTACAGGTGGGAGACCTGTCCCATGGTTCTGGCTTAGCACAGCTCCCATTCCCTTGTCTGTGGTTGCCAGTTGTCATACAAATGGTTCTCCTACCTGGGGATATGATAGGCCTGGGGCTTGGGCCAAGGCTTGTTTTAACTGGGCCATGGCTTCCTGCTGCTCTGGGCCGCAGGTCCATTCTGCCCCTTTCTTTAACAATTCATGTAGTGGGGCTGCTTTTTCTGCAAACCCTTCTATAAAATCTCCAGAACAATTAACCATGCCCAGGAAGGATCTCAGCGTTGTTCCATGTCTGTGGGGGCTGGGAGTTTGAGAATCAACTCAACCCACTCTTGGTCAGGGGAGCGCCCTTCTTGTCCCAGGGTTACCCCAAGATAGTGTACCTGCTGGGAGCACAGTTGGGCCTTCTTTGGGCTTACTTTAAACCCTGTTTCCTGAATCTTTTGCAGCACTCTGTCCAGCACCTTTAAATTTTCCTCCTGGGTCTGTGTGCAGACCAGGATATCATCCACATAAGAAACCACACTATACCTTTCAGGCATTCCCTCCCACATTTTTGCTACATGGGCATGGCAGATAACAGGTGCGTTATTCCATCCCATGGGGACCCGGGCAAAACAATTGTTTTTCCTGACAGGTGAAGGCAAATTTATAGTAGCTGTCCCGGTGTAAGGGGATAGCAAAGAAAGCATTAGCCAAATCTAAAACTGAAAACTACTGGGCCCCTACTACAATAGAAGCCATTACCTCCTGATATTTAGCCACTAAGGGGGCCATAGGTGGAGTCACCCGGTTAAGGGGGCGAAAATCCATCACAAGCCTTCAGGTTTTGCCATCACTCTTAAGGACGGGCCACAGGGCAGCATTGTTAGTGCTGGGCTGTTCCACTAAAACTCCTTGGCTCAAAAGCCCATCAATTGTTTCCTTTAGGCTGGCTCCCGCCTCCTTTGGATATCGATACTGCTTCTGGGGTGGAGGATCAGGGCCTGTGACTAGGATTTCTGTATCAATTTTACCACATTCGATTTTATTCTTGCTCCATACCTCCCGGTATTTCTCTGCAATTGCCAAAACTGATGGGGGCCAAGCAGGCAATTCCAGTTCCTCAGATGCCTTAAGGGCTGCTATGCGATAGCTGGCTGAAATCTCCACGGGCTTCCATGGGGTGCCAGGAGGCATTTCCCACAAAACCCAATTCGCACAATCAACCAACACTCTCAATTCCCCCAGAGCATCTATTCCTAGAATGCCTTCTCCCCCCAAATCCATCAAGCCAAATTACCCTTGGCTCTTCTTTGTCCACACAGTATATGGGACTTCTTTCCAAAAGGGTGTGATGGGTTGGATCACAGAAACCCCCTTGGGAACTGCCAACCGATGTGTCAAGACTACTTCTGCCCCTGCTTTCCCTGCCAGCTTGGGAATCCAGCACCCTGTCTTGTTGAGCAAGACACGACCGTCTGCTCCAACACAGATCCAGGGTCTCAACCATGTGCCCCAAAGCTGCAGACTTAACTTGAAAGCAGCTTACAGAAGTGTTCCTGTCTTTAACACTCAGATGCCCAACTCCCAATGGGGTCTAAACCCCAAATAAATCCGTTTTACCCTGTATAAAGCTTATACAGGGTAAACTCATAAATTGTTCGCCCTCTATAACACTGATAGAGAGATATGCACAGCTGTTTCCCCCTGCAGATATTAATATGTACGCTGTGTTAATTAATAAGTAAAAAGTGATTTTATTAAATACAGAAAATAGGATTTATGTGGTTCCAAGTAGTAACAGACAGAACAACGTGAATTACCAAGTAAAATAAAATAAAATATGCAAGTCTGAGTCTAATACAGTAATAAGACTGAATAAAGCTAAAATCTCACCCTCAGAGATGTGTCAATACATTTCTTTCACAGACTGGACACCTTCCTAGTCTGGGCACAATCCTTTCCTCTGGTACAGCCCTTGTTCCAGCTCAGGTGTTAGCTAGGGGATTTCTCATGATGGCTCCTATCTTTGTTCTGTTCTACCCCTTTATACATCTTTTGCATAAGGCGGGAATCTTTTGACCCTCTCTGGGTTCCCACCCTCTCCTTCTCAATGGAAAAGCACCAGGTTAAAGATGGATTCCAGTTCAGGTGACATGATCACATGTCACTGTAAGACTTTACTACCCACTTGCCAGCACACACATATACAGGGAGACTTACAAGTAAAACAGAGCCATCTGCAGACAATTATCCTGGTTTATGGGAGTCATCAAGATTCCAAACCACCATCAATGGCCCACACTTTGCATAATTACAATAGGCCCTCAGAGTTATATTTCATATTTCTAGTTTCAGATAGAAGAGTGGTACATTTATACAAATAGGATGATCACACTCAGTAGATTATAAACTTTGTAATGATACCTTACAAGAGACCTTTTGCATGAAGTATATTCCAGTTACATTATATTTAAGCTCATTAGCATATTTTCATAAAACCATATAGAGTGCAACATCACACCCTCTTTCTGAACGGCCAAGGTCACCAGTGGGGATCTCTGTCAGAGCACTCTTCCAGTCCCACCTCTTTGTGAGGGCCTCCAACCATGAGAGCTGGAGAGCAGCCCCCTCCTTGCCAGTGGAGGGAGGGGAGCAGGGAAAAGGGAATCCAAAACACACAAGCCCCAATGTCTCCAGTAATTCTAAGGGACAAAGGCCTAGGTGGGAAAAAACCTCTGCCACCCTACCTAGTCTTTTCCATGCCTAGAATTTGGCCGGCACGAGATGGATCAGGTTAAATATGTTCCAAACCTCTCTGGGGCTCTTACCTCCTCAACAGGAATGTCTGTTTTCTCACAAAATTATTACTGGGAAAGGAGAAAACTCCATAGAGGTTTCTCCTCATGCTCATGTACCTGAACCTGAATTCTCTCTCAGTCTTCAAGGAGTGACCTCGAGAAGAAGACTGGCTGCAGCAAAGCCATGGCGGTCTCTGAGATTGCCCCTGCCCTGCAGCCTGTCCTGCCTGGCCCTTGTCAGTTCTCTCTGTGAGGTCACCGCCTCCCAACCTCCTTTGACCAATAAGCTGAGGTCCTGCAAAAGGTCCTTGTGATGTCACGTCCACACTCACCACTGCCCTGCAGGGCTGATGTCCTGCCCCTGGCCAAACCCTTTGGATATTTGAGCCGCTCCCCTTGTATCACCCCCTCCCCCACTCACTGTTAGCTCTGGGGATCAAGCAGGCTACACAAGAAAACATCACAGGCTGCTCAACATGCCACACTCGGGGTACGTCTATACCCAGCCGCTAGTTCGGCGGCTGGCAAGCGAACTTCTGGGTTTGACTTATCGAGTCTTGTCTGGACGCGATAAGTCGAACCCGGAAGTGCTCGCCGTCGACTGCGGTACTCCTGCTCGGCGAGAGGAGTACCGCGGAGTCGACGGGGGAACCTGCCTGCCGCGTGTGGACCGAGGTAAGATCAAACTAAGGTACTTCGAACTTCAGCTACGTTATTCACGTAGCTGAAGTTGCGTACCTTAGTTCGATTTGGGGGGTTAGTGTAGACCAAGCCTCAGTTTCTCATAGATTTGTAGACTGTAAGGCCAGAAGAGACCGATAGATCATCTAATCTGACCCCTCCGCCTCCCCTGCATATCACAGGCCTCCAGTAGAGCACAGTAGCTAGTTATGGAACAAAGCCTGGTCTTCATTAGAAGACATTAGTATGTGAAGAAACCACCACTTCCCTAGGTAGTTTGGTGGAAACTGATGCAGTGAGGGGAAGGGAAGGGAATTGACCCCAAAGCCGCACTTGTGAGTCTGTATCACAATACATATGCACGACGGAACTGTGCTAAGGTTGTACAGGCAACCTTAATTATGGTGTTTCCTAATGTGTAAAGGCCTGGTCTACATGTAGTTCTTTGTACTAATACAACTATTTTGGTTAGGAATGCATTTATTTATTTAGTTCTACCTAAATAGTTGTCCTGGCACAAATTCTAGTGTGGACACAGTTGTATCTTTATAAAGGTACTTTATACCGTGTGGCAGAGCTCTGACCTTGTCCCCGTGGGTCCCGCACTTCCAGGAGGTTTATGCTAGCCTCAGAGGCTCACTGCAACCCTCCACGTAGCCCTTCTCTCTCTAGGACCAGGGTACAGTCTACTGGGCCCATTTTCATCATAAGCCAGCAAGGAGGTTGGTGAGAGAACTCCCACAGTCTCTGTCATCCCTACGGGCTTATTCAAGAACAGTTTAGCCTCCTGTCCTGACAGAGGCCTGTCTTCCCCCTCCCAGGAGGTGTTTCTGTAGTGGCAGGTTGGGGGGAACCCGGGTCCGCCCTCTACTCCGGGTTCCGGGCCAGGGACCCTAATGGCAGCAGCTGTTGGCAGCCGACCTTTCGCTGCCAGAGTTGCTACATTTCCCTGGGTCACTTCCCCACAGCTCCCACGCTTCTTTCTCTCAATGCCTTCTTCACCCTTACCTTGGGGCTCCCTTTCCACTGGCTTGAGAGCATCTTCATTACCCAGCCACACTTGCTCTCCCCTGACTCTCTTTGGCCTGACTGGAGTGAGCCCTTTTATAGTATCAGAGGGGCCTTAATTAGAGTCAGGTGTTCACATTAGCTTAACAGCCTCACCTGACTCTTTGCAGGTTAATTGAAGTCAGGTGTTCTCATTAGCCTAATGGCTTCAACTGACTCTTTGAAGGCTAATTGGAATCATGTGTCCACCCTAGCCTGGTTAGTGGACACATGATTAGCAGCCCCTGCTCTGGTTAGTCAGGGAACAGAGACCTGCTGTTTCTCCAGAGACCAATAGCTTGGCCTCCAATGATTCTCCTATAGTCCTCTGGCTTGGAGAGTGGTGGGAAGCTACCGCTGCTGCTAGGCCCTGGGCCTTTGGTGCTGCTTCTCCTCCAGCTACTCCCCTGACTGGGCCAGAAACCACGCCCCTTCTCTGCTACCTGGCTCCTGGACACCCCCCCCCCCGGTTGTTGCTGTTCCTGCTGCAGCCCCTTGGGTGGGGGCCTGCCGGCCGCTCCCCAGAGAGGGGAGTGAGGGACCCCAGCCCCAGCCATCGCTACTGCTGCTGTGGACAGCACCACTAGCACCTGAGAGGGGTCCTTCCTGCCCGGTCACCGGATTGCTTATTGGAGCTGCTGTTGCTGCCTGGGAGCCACTGATGGCTTGAGGAGGAGGAAGAAGGAGACCACCTGCTGCTGGGGGAGCATGCAGAGCCTATGCAGACCACTGTGGAGGAGGCCTGCAAGGACTGAGTAACTTTCAAACTGTGCTCTTGTGGTGGGGGTCGTGATTGTGTTTGTGGGGACACAGGGGGTGTGGTGTGGGCCTGCCCCCTCTGTGTGTCCCCCCATCCCCACCACCCCCAGTGGGCACTTACCATCTGCCCCAAGCTCCTGCCTTTGGGACTCACCTGCTTCCCTGGCTTGCCACGCCCTGTTTCCACCATTGAGCCTGAAGCAGCAGCCAGCCCAAACAAGGACTCTTTTGAAAGTGCACGTGGGCACATGTTCCCCCCCTTGGACTGACACCCCCCTTCCCTGCAGCAGTCTCCCCCTCTCCCCTTGCAGCCCTTTGCCTTCCCCCCCACTTTGTTCCAGTCCTTCAGCAGCTTCAGTTTGTTTTCCTGCCCAGCCCTTTTCCCTCTGCAGTTTTGTTTGCCCCAGCCTCTGAAGCTAGCCCCTTGGTATTCCTGTCCTACCTCCAGCCTGGTCGTCCCGCCACCGCGTTCACCCTGCTCTGACTAGCCCTTTGCCCCATGTGCCCATGCCCCCTCCTATGTGCTTGTGCCCCTCCCCTGTTTCAGTTTGACTGAGAGGTGCCATGCCCCAGTAGCTTGGCTGCCGGGGCCCCTGGTCCCAACTCTGCCCCTCTCCCCAACCCTGCTCCTGACCCCTGACCCTTATGCCGGCCCCCTCCCGTGCTGCTATTGTCACCCCTGGGGCCATCTCCTTCCCCTTCCCGGACGATGACTCCCAGGGAGCGGCCTTTGTGTTCCCCATCCCGACCCCCTAGGTACTGCTATTTTCCCTCCGCCGCCCCCCACTGAGCGGGGGTCTGAGGTGGGCTGCGTCTCAGTAGGCCATGGGGCTTCGACAGGGGTCCCACTAGAGGACGGCCAGGGGCCTGTAACCCCACCCCCTGATAGGTTGCAAGAGGAGCTGGGAGAGCTTCTCCAGGATATCTGTGGGTCCTGGAACAAGGTGCAGCTCGCTCTCCAGCTCTGGGGAGACTTTTATCAAATCCTCCGGGCCATAAGGGCCATTCTGGGGGATGGTAAAGGGACCGGGAGGCAGGCCGCTTTGGCCTACCAGCGGGCCCGCGGCTTCCATGACTCCTTCCTCACCTACGGGGTAGGTCATGGTTTGCTGCTCGTCCCAACAGGGGCTGTGAGTGCCCCTGCCAGTGAGGATCCCCCCCAGCCCTCCGCATGGCACCCATCATCTTTGCAACATTAAACACCCGGGGCTGTAGGATGGGTCTCTGCAGGCGCCAGGCCCTCTCCTTCCTTTGGGAGGGGGGGTACTCTGGTTTTCCTGCAGGAGACCCATATGGTTCCAGCCGCTGAAGCAAGTTGGCTGGAGTGGGGGGACAGGTGTAGGAGCCAGCTGAGGTCACTCAATTAGGGTGAACTGCAAACAAAATGGGGCAGACAAACTCCAAAAGCTGGGGGATATTCCAATACTTAGATTTACCAAGTCAGCACAAAACAGCTTCTATAGTACCTCACTGGTTAATTAGAAGTTCAAACAATGCAGTTCCCTTAACGTTCCCTCAGGCCTCCATCCAGACAAACCTGTCAAAAATATGATGATGATTACTGAAAATCTTATCTCATCATATAAAAGAAAAGGTTCTTCCAATCCCAAAGGATCAGCCACATACCCAGGTCCAATTATAACTTAGATCTTACCCAAAATACACGCTATAGCCAATTCTTATTAACTAAGCTAAAATTTATTAAAAAAAAGAAAAGAGAGAGAGTGTTGGTTAAAAGATCAATATACATACAGACTTGAATTCAATTCTTGAGGTTCAGACACATAGCAGACGTGAGCTTGTAGTTGCCAAAAGTCCTTTTAGAAATAGTCCAGAGGTTATAGTCCAATGTCCATATTTAGGGTGGCTCCAGTCAGTGACTGGGGATCTCAATCCTTATGGCTTACGGTTTCCCCCTCTTGAAACCCAAAGCAGATCTGAGATGAAGTCGGATCATGTCCCAAGATTCTTATACATTTCCAGCAGCCTTTTGGTTAATGAGAAAACATTAGGCTTAACTCTCCTTCTCCCAAACATCATGGCAATTAGCACAGGGTAATTTATCCATTAAACAGTTCAGATACAGGTTACCACAACCTTCAAAGAGACATAGAGACAATAATACAATTTCCCTCAAGTGTCTTCCTAAATACTGATACTCCTTTTTTTGATCTTTGAATCAAAGCTATAGCAATAGACAAGACTTGTTTGCTTATATCACAAGACCTGAGCAAACATCTACCCTTCTACCTCTAACAATGCAGACTTGCATTTCAAAGCTCTGTTCATTTACAGATCTTCCTAACAAGTCTCCAAAGTTTGGCCATGGGTTAGGTCAGTCTGTGAGTTAATTAACTCTTTCTGGCCCTGTCATCTTTCAATGAGATATTATATTACACTCATAATATCACAACAGGGTCTATTTTAGTCACCTCATCACCACTTCGGCTGGGGTGGCTACCCTGTTCTCCCTGACCTACGGCCCGAGGTGCTAGGGGTCGCTGAGGTTGGGCTGGGCCGCCTGCTGCACCTCCGGGTCCGCATGGAGGGGCTAGTGGTCAACCTCATCAACATTTATGCCCCGACATTGGGCCCGGAGTGGCTGCGTTTTTATCAGCAGGCGTCCGCATTCCTCGGCTCCTTTGATCCTTGTGAGTGCCTGGTCCTGGGTGGGGACTTTAACACCACCCTCGAGGAGCGGGACCACTCAGGGACCGAGCAGTGCCCGGCCGCCGCGGGCGTCCTCCAAGAGATTGTAAACCATCACTCCCTGATGGACGTCTGGTGCGACCACCACCCGGATGACATCTTGACGTTCACCTTCATCTGGGTGGAGGCCCATCGGTCGCACCACTCCCGGTTGGACCACATTTATTTCTCACTTTGTCACCTTTCACGTGCCCACTCCTCCAGCATCTGGCCGGCCCCGTTCTCAGACCACCACCGGCCTGGCGAGGGCAGAGGCATGCATTTCCCTCAACGCGGCGGTGGTGGGATGTGGGGAAGGTGCGCGCGCCTGGCTCTTCTGCCGTGACTACACCCGGGGCGCCAGCCAACGGAGAGATGCGACAATAGAGCAGTTGGAACAGGAGGTCTTAGAGCTGGAGAGGTGTCTGGCCGCCAGCCCCAAGGATCCATCCCTCTGCGGAGCGTTCTGGGAGAAGCGGGAGGAGCTCCGGGCCCTCAAGGACCATCGGGCCCGGGGTGCCTTTGTTTGATCCCACATCCGCCTCCTTCGGGAGATGGATCGCGGCTCCCGCTTCTTCTACGCCCTGGAGAAAAAGAGGGAGGCCAAGAAGCATGTCACCTGCCTCCTGGCAGAGGATGGCACCCCCCTTACGGATCTGGCGGAAATGTGCGGGAGGGCCAGGGCCTTCTACGCAGGCCTTTTCTCCCCAGATCCGACTGATTCTGATGCTTGCAAAGTGCTCTGGGACAGACTTCTGATTGTCAGCGCGGACGACCGAGACTGGGTAGAGCTGCCTCTCACTCTGGCCGAGTTCTCGGAAGCCCTCCACCACATGCCCACCAATAAATCTCCGGGCATGGACGGGCTGACCGTGGAGTTCTACCGCGTGTTCTGGGATGTCCTCGGCCCGGACCTTCTCACCGTCTGGGCCGAGTCCTTGGAGAGCGGGGTCCTCCCCCGTTGTACAGGCGAGCCGTGCTCGCCTTGCTCCCAAAGAAGGGGGACCCCCATGACCTTCGGAATTGGCGTCCTGTCTCGCTCCTCAGCCACGGACTATAAAATCTTAGCGAAGGCCATCTCGCTGTGGCTGGGCTCCGTGCTGGCAGACATGGTCCATCCAGACCATACCTACACTGTCCTGGGCAGTACCATCTTTGATAATCTCTATTTGGTCTGGGATCTCTTGGAGCTCAGGTGTAGAGATGGTCTGTTGTTCGCCCTTCAGTCCCTGGGTCAGGAGAAGGCATTCGACAGGGTGGACCATGGGTATCGCCTGGGCACTCTGTGAGCGTTTGGCTTTGGACCCCAGTTTGTGGGTTTTCTCCAGGTGCTGTACGCCTCCGCGGAGTGTCTGGTCAGGCTCAACTGGAGCTCTCTGTTGTTGCAGAAGAGGGAGAGCTACAGCCTGTCAGCATCTCTAGGCTGTCAGGTAAAATGATGGAGTAGAAAGGGCACAGCTTTAGCCCCCAGCTCAGCCAATCAGCGTTGAGACACTGAGGGCAGGAAGCTGAGGGTTCTAACCAGTGAGTCAAATCATCAGAAGATCTGAGCATTAAATGAACATATCCTGGGTGATTAGCTTTGGCTGTCATGCTAGCATTTAGATGCATCATTTATAAGCACAATCATGAGAGATTTATTCACTTCAAAACACTTAGTATAACCTACTGAGCTGCATTCACTATAGTTTGTTTCTGTTGCTTTTGGGGGTTGAACAGCACTCTTCATCTTCTCCTTATTTGTGGTTTAAATTAAAAGGTCAGACAGCCCAAGTTAAAAAGCTGTAATCCTGACTTCTGTAGCCTATTGGTCATCCCACCCTGAAACTCTATTTTGGAGTGATTCATTCCCTAGAGATTTAATGATCACTTTTCAGCTATAAACCCTCTTCATTCATTTTCTACCCTTAGGGGAATTATGCACACACACACAAAAATTCTGCACCAAAATTTTAAAATTCTGCATATTTTATGTGTCAAAATAACACCATATAATCACACCAGTTTCAATTATTTTGGAAATTTATTTCAAAATACCTGTCATCGAGTGTGTCTGTAACAATACAGACAACAAAAAAGAGTAGGAAATGTTTTTTGACAAATAGTTCCTTACTTGGCATATTAATACAGAACTCTGAGTATTAATTAATTAACATATTAATACAGTAATAGTTCATTTAAACTACAATATAGAACCATATTTCCTGCACACCTCAGAAGCAGTGCAAAGGCTTGGTGGAATCAGGGGTAACGGAGGAGCTGTGGGAGAGGGAAGTAATTGCTGGGAAGGAGCCTGGGTATGAATTTGAAGGGTTGTTGGGTATGGGTTCATAGAATCATAGAATATCAGGGTTGGAAGGGACCTCAGGAGGTCATCTAGTCCAACCCCCTGCTCAAAGCAGGACCAATTCCCAACTAAATCATCCCAGCCAGGGCTTTGTCAAGCCGGGCCTTAAAAACCTCCAAGGAAGGAGACTCCACCACCTCCCTAGGTAACGCATTCCAGTGCTTCACCACCCTCCTAGTGAAATAGTGTTTCCTAATATCCAACCTAGACCTCCCCCACTGCAACTTGAGACCATTGCTCCTTGTTCTGTCATCTGCCACCATTGAGAACAGCCGAGTTCCATCCTCTTTGGAACCCCCCTTCAGGTAGTTGAAGGCTGCTATCAAATCCCCCCTCATTCTTCTCTTCGGCAGACTAAACAATCCCAGTTCCCTCAGCCTCTCCTCATAAGTCATGCGCTCCAGACCCCTAATCATTTTTGTTGCCCTCCGCTGGACTCTTTCCAATTTTTCCACATCCTTCTTGTAGTGTGGGGCCCAAAACTGGACACAGTACTCCAGATGAGGCCTCACCAATGTCGAATAAAGGGGAACGATCACGTCCCTCGATCTGCTGGCAATGCCCCTACTTATACAGCCCAAAATGCCGTTAGCCTTCTTGGCAACAAGAGCACACTGTTGACTCATATCCAGCTTCTCGTCCACTGTGACCCCTAGGTCCTTTTCTGCAGAACTGCTACCTAGCCATTCGGTCCCTAGTCTGTAGCTGTGCATGGGATTCTTCCGTCCTAAGTGCAGGACTCTGCACTTGTCCTTGTTGAACCTCATCAGGTTTCTTTTGGCCCAATCCTCTAATTTGTCTAGGTCCCTCTGTATCCGATCCCTACCCTCCAGCGTATCTACCACGCCTCCCAGTTTAGTGTCATCGGCAAACTTGCTGAGAGTGCAGTCCAGACCATCCTCCAGATCATTAATAAAGATATTAAACAAAACCGGCCCCAGGACCGACCCTTGGGGCACTCCGCTTGAAACCGGCTGCCAACTAGACATGGAGCCATTGATCACTACCCGTTGAGCCCGACGATCTAGCCAGCTTTCTATCCACCTTACAGTCCATTCATCCAGCCCATACTTCTTTAACTTGGCAGCAAGAATACTGTGGGAGACCGTATCAAAAGCTTTGCTAAAGTCAAGGAATAACACATCCACTGCTTTCCCCTCATCCACAGAGCCAGTTATCTCATCATAGAAGGCAATTAGGTTAGTCAGGCACGACTTCCCCTTTGTGAATCCATGCTGACTGTTCCTGATCACTTTCCTCTCCTCTAAGTGTTTCAGAATTGATTCCTTGAGGACCTGCTCCATGATTTTTCCAGGGACTGAGGTGAGGCTGACTGGCCTGTAGTTCCCCGGATCCTCCTTCTTCCCTTTTTTAAAGATGGGCACTACATTAGCCTTTTTCCAGTCATCCGGGACCTCCCCCGATCGCCATGAGTTTTCAAAAATAATGATTAATGGCTCTGCAATCTCATCCACCAACTCCTTTAGCACCCTCGGATGCAGCGCATCCGGCCCCATGGACTTGTGGACGTCCAGTTTTTCTAAATAGTCCCGAACCATTTCTTTCTCCACAGAGGGCTGGTCACCTTCTCCCCATATTGTGCTGCCCAGTGCAGCAGTCTGGGTTGGAACAGTATGGAACAGGGTTTTTTTTTTTTTTTGGAGGGTGGGGAGGGATTGTTAGGCAGCATCCCCCTGTGACGTTATTGATATAACCTGGGACCATATAGATCATTGTTGCAACCAAGGTCCTGTAGTGGCACGAAAATCTTGTATAAAGGGGGTCAAATGGGGTGTCTAAGACAAGGTTATGGTTTACTGGTTATGATTATGCTGTCTATATGTATGTATCAATTGTGTAGTTGAAGTTATGAATATTGGCTCTATACTGTCTGTATTTCAAACTTATGCTATGCTGCTGGGTGACATCCCAGACAAACTGGTGTTAGCTCTGCCTAGCCTGCTTGATGGCCCATTAAGGATCATCAGCTATACAATGGACCCATTGAGAGAAGGCAAATATGCCTTGAGACTCAGCAAAGTATGCGGGAACTGGCCCATGTGACTCCAGACTCCATTTTGCTGTGATTTTCCACAGTAAGGACAAAGAGGTGTTCTTACACCTGGAAAAGACTATATAAGGCTGATGCCTCATCTCCATCTTGTCTTCAATCCTACTTCATACCTCTGGAGGAACTTTGCTACAAGCTGAAGCTTTGAACAAAGGACTGATAACCCATCCCAGCGGGGGATGTATTCCAGAGACTTGATTTGAACCTGCAGTTTATTCTAACGCTTCTGCAAGCCTGAACCAAGAACTTGGCCATTACTGTATGTAATTGATTCCATTTAACCAATTCTAGCTCTCATCTCTATCTTTTTCCTTTTATGAATAAACCTTTAGATTTTAGGTTCTAAAGGATTGGCAACAGCGTGATTTGTGGGTAAGATCTGATTTGTATATTGACCTGGGTGTGGGGCTTGGTCCTTTGGGATCAGGAGAACCTTTTTCTTTTACTGGGGTCTTGGTTTTCATAAGCATTTGTCCCCATAACGAGTGGCACTGGTGGTGATACTGGGAAACTGGAGTGTCTAAGGAGATTGCTTGTGAGACTTGCGGTTAGCCAGTGGGGTGAGACCGAAGTGCTCTTAGTCTGGCTGGTTTGGTTTGCCTTAGAGGTGGAAAAAACCCCAGCCTTGGGCTGTAACTGCCCTGTTTGAGCAATTTGTCCTGAGTTGGCACTCTCAGTTGGGTTCCGCCAGAACCGCATTGTCACAGTGGCGTAGTCGTGCTTGGATCCACAGAATCAGGTCAATTAAGCTTTGGGTCAGAACCCCACGTTATCCAAATTTGAATTTTGGGATTGAGAGTTTGGTTGGTTAAAGAACAGTTGCAAAGGGTGAGCAAAGAGCATATGAGGCCTTGACAAAAAAGCCCTGAAAGATTTGTGTTCAGAAAAGGGGATAAGCTTTAGAAAGAAAGCTACAAACCAAGAACTGAGAGATCTGTTAATGGCCAGTGATCAGAAGGCAGAAGCAATTGAAATGCAAAAGGCAACAAGTAAACTGCAACTTGAGCATGAACAAAGACTGGCAGAAATTCGATGGCAGGAACTAGAAGCTGAGGCAAAAGTGCAAAGATTTCAGCTCCAAGTCAAAAAAGCAAGGGAAGAAAAGTAGAAATTGTATCCTCTTGAAAGTCCAGTTTATAACAATGTTGGTATGTTGTATAGCTCTGAGCAGTTGTCTGGGTGTAACCAAATGTACCCCAACACTGCCACTTTTTATGTAAATGCTGTTACTGTGTGTTCAGTAGAGGGTGGCTCCATAACTTGTGCCAATGCTCTATATGGGAGTGGTAGTGAAAAATTCACAGAGAATGTAAAAGTCAATGATAAAAGCTGTATAGGGCAAATGATGGCTTCTAACATCACTCTTGTTAAAGCAGATCTTGTCAAAGAGGAAGATTATTTACCAAATCAGAGTGTGAATGTTGTAGTCCTCTATGAGTTTACTGTACGTGTGCCTTTAGCCAGAATCCACCTTGAATGGAATGGTGCTAAGCATGAGGTTATCGCTGGCGTAAGGAATTTATTGCCTAAAGATCTTTTGATTGGGGAAAATGTTAAAGCTTTGTTCAGTCCAGGTAGTCAGTCACAGGACAGGAATGATCTTAAACCTGTGTCTATTGTGGGCAATGATTTGCCTGGGGAGGGTTGCTCCAAAGGTTTGTCTAAGAAGAGCCATTTGTCTGTAAATGAAGTTTCTGAATGTCGGTCTAGTGTCTCAGAAGTGAATCTGGAGTTAAATCAAGAGCAGCAAAATCTTACTGGGCAGGAAAATGTTTCTCTGGAGCAGATTAAAGTGGATGGTCAGGTGGAAGCCCTAACTGAGGAAGGAAAGGGTGGATTTTTGATGGGTGATGCATTGGTGGCTAGTACAGCTTGTAAAAGTGAACCTGAAAAGGGTAACTGTGATTTGCTGGCAGTGGCTCAGTGTAGTAAGAGCAGTTTATCTGTTGGGAGTGGCAAGGTGCCTGGTAAGGAAGCTGCCCCACTCTCCCAGTCATTGTCTGTTAGGGTTACCATATGTCCGGTTTTCCCGGACATGTCCGGCTTTTTGGTAATCAAACCCCCGGCCGGGGGGAATTGCCAAAAAGCCGAACATGTCCGGGAAAATGCCGGCTGGGCACTTCCCCTCCCGTGGCTGCTCTGCTCCTCCCCTGACTCTTCGGCTCTGTTTAAGAGCCGAGCGCTACGGGCTTCGGGCAGCCCCCATGCCTCCGGACCCTGCGCCGCCGGAGCCCGGGAGGGGAAGTGCCCGGCCGGGGGCGCAGGGTCCGGAGGCATGGGGGCTGCCCGAAACCCGAGCGCTACCGGCTTCACGGTTTGCCGGGCAGCCCCCAGACCCTGCGCCCCCGGCTGGGCGCTTCCCCTCCCGGGCTCCAGCTGCGCTGGGGAAGCGCCGGCCGGGGGCGCAGGGTCTGGGGGCTGCCCAGCAAACCGTGAAGCCGGTAGCGCTCGGGCAGCCCTTTTCGCGTGGCTGGGAGTGGGAGGGAGGAGGGGGCGGAGTTAGGGCGGGGTTGGGGCGGGGAAGGGGCGGAGTTGGGGCGGGGCTGGGGTGGGAACTGGGCGGGGCCAGGGCCCCGTGGAGGGTCCTCTTTTTTTATTTGTTAAATATGGTAACCCTATTGTCTGTAATCAGCCCTGTGTGCTGGGACAAAGGAGAGGAAGGCAGGAAAAGTTTGGAGGAGCCAAGGCAGCCTTGTGAGCTAATGGCTTTGTCTAGTCAGCAGTTTGGGAAGGCAGGGATAATGGAAGATGAATGTCCCTATACCTTACCTGTTTCCTGTGTGGAGAATAGTGATAGTGAAGGAAATGTACCTGTATCTGTCAGGGGTATTGACTTGCCTATGGAGGAAGCTACCTCAGGCCTGGTGTACACTACGAGTTTAGGTCGACTTTAGCCGCGTTAAATCGAATTAAGCCTGGACACGTTTACACGACGAAGCCCTTTCTTTCGACTTAAAGGGCCCTTTAAACCGGTTTCTTTACACCACCTCCGACGAGGGGATTAGCGATAAAATCGGCCTTAGGGGGTCGGAATTGGGTTAGTGTGGACGGAATTCGACGTTATTGGCCTCCGGGAGCTATCCCACAGTGCTTCATTGTGACCGCTCTGGACAGCACTCTCAACTCAGATGCACTGGCCAGGTAGACAGGAAAAGCCCCGCGAACGTTTGAATTTCATTTCCTGTTTGCCCAGCGTGGAGAGCACAGGTGACCATGCAGAGCTCATCAGCACAGGTAACCGTGCTCCTGGCAGAGGATGGCACCCCCCTTACGGATCTGGCGGAAATGTGCGGGAGGGCCAGGGCCTTCTACGCAGGCCTTTTCTCCCCAGATCCGACTGATTCTGATGCTTGCAAAGTGCTCTGGGACAGACTTCTGATTGTCAGCGCGGACGACCGAGACTGGGTAGAGCTGCCTCTCACTCTGGCCGAGTTCTCGGAAGCCCTCCACCACATGCCCACCAATAAATCTCCGGGCATGGACGGGCTGACCGTGGAGTTCTACCGCGTGTTCTGGGATGTCCTCGGCCCGGACCTTCTCACCGTCTGGGCCGAGTCCTTGGAGAGCGGGGTCCTCCCCCGTTGTACAGGCGAGCCGTGCTCGCCTTGCTCCCAAAGAAGGGGGACCCCCATGACCTTCGGAATTGGCGTCCTGTCTCGCTCCTCAGCCACGGACTATAAAATCTTAGCGAAGGCCATCTCGCTGTGGCTGGGCTCCGTGCTGGCAGACATGGTCCATCCAGACCATACCTACACTGTCCTGGGCAGTACCATCTTTGATAATCTCTATTTGGTCTGGGATCTCTTGGAGCTCAGGTGTAGAGATGGTCTGTTGTTCGCCCTTCAGTCCCTGGGTCAGGAGAAGGCATTCGACAGGGTGGACCATGGGTATCGCCTGGGCACTCTGTGAGCGTTTGGCTTTGGACCCCAGTTTGTGGGTTTTCTCCAGGTGCTGTACGCCTCCGCGGAGTGTCTGGTCAGGCTCAACTGGAGCTCTCTGTTGTTGCAGAAGAGGGAGAGCTACAGCCTGTCAGCATCTCTAGGCTGTCAGGTAAAATGATGGAGTAGAAAGGGCACAGCTTTAGCCCCCAGCTCAGCCAATCAGCGTTGAGACACTGAGGGCAGGAAGCTGAGGGTTCTAACCAGTGAGTCAAATCATCAGAAGATCTGAGCATTAAATGAACATATCCTGGGTGATTAGCTTTGGCTGTCATGCTAGCATTTAGATGCATCATTTATAAGCACAATCATGAGAGATTTATTCACTTCAAAACACTTAGTATAACCTACTGAGCTGCATTCACTATAGTTTGTTTCTGTTGCTTTTGGGGGTTGAACAGCACTCTTCATCTTCTCCTTATTTGTGGTTTAAATTAAAAGGTCAGACAGCCCAAGTTAAAAAGCTGTAATCCTGACTTCTGTAGCCTATTGGTCATCCCACCCTGAAACTCTATTTTGGAGTGATTCATTCCCTAGAGATTTAATGATCACTTTTCAGCTATAAACCCTCTTCATTCATTTTCTACCCTTAGGGGAATTATGCACACACACACAAAAATTCTGCACCAAAATTTTAAAATTCTGCATATTTTATGTGTCAAAATAACACCATATAATCACACCAGTTTCAATTATTTTGGAAATTTATTTCAAAATACCTGTCATCGAGTGTGTCTGTAACAATACAGACAACAAAAAAGAGTAGGAAATGTTTTTTGACAAATAGTTCCTTACTTGGCATATTAATACAGAACTCTGAGTATTAATTAATTAACATATTAATACAGTAATAGTTCATTTAAACTACAATATAGAACCATATTTCCTGCACACCTCAGAAGCAGTGCAAAGGCTTGGTGGAATCAGGGGTAACGGAGGAGCTGTGGGAGAGGGAAGTAATTGCTGGGAAGGAGCCTGGGTATGAATTTGAAGGGTTGTTGGGTATGGGTTCATAGAATCATAGAATATCAGGGTTGGAAGGGACCTCAGGAGGTCATCTAGTCCAACCCCCTGCTCAAAGCAGGACCAATTCCCAACTAAATCATCCCAGCCAGGGCTTTGTCAAGCCGGGCCTTAAAAACCTCCAAGGAAGGAGACTCCACCACCTCCCTAGGTAACGCATTCCAGTGCTTCACCACCCTCCTAGTGAAATAGTGTTTCCTAATATCCAACCTAGACCTCCCCCACTGCAACTTGAGACCATTGCTCCTTGTTCTGTCATCTGCCACCATTGAGAACAGCCGAGTTCCATCCTCTTTGGAACCCCCCTTCAGGTAGTTGAAGGCTGCTATCAAATCCCCCCTCATTCTTCTCTTCGGCAGACTAAACAATCCCAGTTCCCTCAGCCTCTCCTCATAAGTCATGCGCTCCAGACCCCTAATCATTTTTGTTGCCCTCCGCTGGACTCTTTCCAATTTTTCCACATCCTTCTTGTAGTGTGGGGCCCAAAACTGGACACAGTACTCCAGATGAGGCCTCACCAATGTCGAATAAAGGGGAACGATCACGTCCCTCGATCTGCTGGCAATGCCCCTACTTATACAGCCCAAAATGCCGTTAGCCTTCTTGGCAACAAGAGCACACTGTTGACTCATATCCAGCTTCTCGTCCACTGTGACCCCTAGGTCCTTTTCTGCAGAACTGCTACCTAGCCATTCGGTCCCTAGTCTGTAGCTGTGCATGGGATTCTTCCGTCCTAAGTGCAGGACTCTGCACTTGTCCTTGTTGAACCTCATCAGGTTTCTTTTGGCCCAATCCTCTAATTTGTCTAGGTCCCTCTGTATCCGATCCCTACCCTCCAGCGTATCTACCACGCCTCCCAGTTTAGTGTCATCGGCAAACTTGCTGAGAGTGCAGTCCAGACCATCCTCCAGATCATTAATAAAGATATTAAACAAAACCGGCCCCAGGACCGACCCTTGGGGCACTCCGCTTGAAACCGGCTGCCAACTAGACATGGAGCCATTGATCACTACCCGTTGAGCCCGACGATCTAGCCAGCTTTCTATCCACCTTACAGTCCATTCATCCAGCCCATACTTCTTTAACTTGGCAGCAAGAATACTGTGGGAGACCGTATCAAAAGCTTTGCTAAAGTCAAGGAATAACACATCCACTGCTTTCCCCTCATCCACAGAGCCAGTTATCTCATCATAGAAGGCAATTAGGTTAGTCAGGCACGACTTCCCCTTTGTGAATCCATGCTGACTGTTCCTGATCACTTTCCTCTCCTCTAAGTGTTTCAGAATTGATTCCTTGAGGACCTGCTCCATGATTTTTCCAGGGACTGAGGTGAGGCTGACTGGCCTGTAGTTCCCCGGATCCTCCTTCTTCCCTTTTTTAAAGATGGGCACTACATTAGCCTTTTTCCAGTCATCCGGGACCTCCCCCGATCGCCATGAGTTTTCAAAAATAATGATTAATGGCTCTGCAATCTCATCCACCAACTCCTTTAGCACCCTCGGATGCAGCGCATCCGGCCCCATGGACTTGTGGACGTCCAGTTTTTCTAAATAGTCCCGAACCATTTCTTTCTCCACAGAGGGCTGGTCACCTTCTCCCCATATTGTGCTGCCCAGTGCAGCAGTCTGGGTTGGAACAGTATGGAACAGGGGTTTTTTTTTTTTTGGAGGGTGGGGAGGGATTGTTAGGCAGCATCCCCCTGTGACGTTATTGATATAACCTGGGACCATATAGATCATTGTTGCAACCAAGGTCCTGTAGTGGCACGAAAATCTTGTATAAAGGGGGTCAAATGGGGTGTCTAAGACAAGGTTATGGTTTACTGGTTATGATTATGCTGTCTATATGTATGTATCAATTGTGTAGTTGAAGTTATGAATATTGGCTCTATACTGTCTGTATTTCAAACTTATGCTATGCTGCTGGGTGACATCCCAGACAAACTGGTGTTAGCTCTGCCTAGCCTGCTTGATGGCCCATTAAGGATCATCAGCTATACAATGGACCCATTGAGAGAAGGCAAATATGCCTTGAGACTCAGCAAAGTATGCGGGAACTGGCCCATGTGACTCCAGACTCCATTTTGCTGTGATTTTCCACAGTAAGGACAAAGAGGTGTTCTTACACCTGGAAAAGACTATATAAGGCTGATGCCTCATCTCCATCTTGTCTTCAATCCTACTTCATACCTCTGGAGGAACTTTGCTACAAGCTGAAGCTTTGAACAAAGGACTGATAACCCATCCCAGCGGGGGATGTATTCCAGAGACTTGATTTGAACCTGCAGTTTATTCTAACGCTTCTGCAAGCCTGAACCAAGAACTTGGCCATTACTGTATGTAATTGATTCCATTTAACCAATTCTAGCTCTCATCTCTATCTTTTTCCTTTTATGAATAAACCTTTAGATTTTAGGTTCTAAAGGATTGGCAACAGCGTGATTTGTGGGTAAGATCTGATTTGTATATTGACCTGGGTGTGGGGCTTGGTCCTTTGGGATCAGGAGAACCTTTTTCTTTTACTGGGGTCTTGGTTTTCATAAGCATTTGTCCCCATAACGAGTGGCACTGGTGGTGATACTGGGAAACTGGAGTGTCTAAGGAGATTGCTTGTGAGACTTGCGGTTAGCCAGTGGGGTGAGACCGAAGTGCTCTTAGTCTGGCTGGTTTGGTTTGCCTTAGAGGTGGAAAAAACCCCAGCCTTGGGCTGTAACTGCCCTGTTTGAGCAATTTGTCCTGAGTTGGCACTCTCAGTTGGGTTCCGCCAGAACCGCATTGTCACAGTGGCGTAGTCGTGCTTGGATCCACAGAATCAGGTCAATTAAGCTTTGGGTCAGAACCCCACGTTATCCAAATTTGAATTTTGGGATTGAGAGTTTGGTTGGTTAAAGAACAGTTGCAATGGGTGAGCAAAGAGCATATGAGGCCTTGACAAAAAAGCCCTGAAAGATTTGTGTTCAGAAAAGGGGATAAGCTTTAGAAAGAAAGCTACAAACCAAGAACTGAGAGATCTGTTAATGGCCAGTGATCAGAAGGCAGAAGCAATTGAAATGCAAAAGGCAACAAGTAAACTGCAACTTGAGCATGAACAAAGACTGGCAGAAATTCGATGGCAGGAACTAGAAGCTGAGGCAAAAGTGCAAAGATTTCAGCTCCAAGTCAAAAAAGCAAGGGAAGAAAAGTAGAAATTGTATCCTCTTGAAAGTCCAGTTTATAACAATGTTGGTATGTTGTATAGCTCTGAGCAGTTGTCTGGGTGTAACCAAATGTACCCCAACACTGCCACTTTTTATGTAAATGCTGTTACTGTGTGTTCAGTAGAGGGTGGCTCCATAACTTGTGCCAATGCTCTATATGGGAGTGGTAGTGAAAAATTCACAGAGAATGTAAAAGTCAATGATAAAAGCTGTATAGGGCAAATGATGGCTTCTAACATCACTCTTGTTAAAGCAGATCTTGTCAAAGAGGAAGATTATTTACCAAATCAGAGTGTGAATGTTGTAGTCCTCTATGAGTTTACTGTACGTGTGCCTTTAGCCAGAATCCACCTTGAATGGAATGGTGCTAAGCATGAGGTTATCGCTGGCGTAAGGAATTTATTGCCTAAAGATCTTTTGATTGGGGAAAATGTTAAAGCTTTGTTCAGTCCAGGTAGTCAGTCACAGGACAGGAATGATCTTAAACCTGTGTCTATTGTGGGCAATGATTTGCCTGGGGAGGGTTGCTCCAAAGGTTTGTCTAAGAAGAGCCATTTGTCTGTAAATGAAGTTTCTGAATGTCGGTCTAGTGTCTCAGAAGTGAATCTGGAGTTAAATCAAGAGCAGCAAAATCTTACTGGGCAGGAAAATGTTTCTCTGGAGCAGATTAAAGTGGATGGTCAGGTGGAAGCCCTAACTGAGGAAGGAAAGGGTGGATTTTTGATGGGTGATGCATTGGTGGCTAGTACAGCTTGTAAAAGTGAACCTGAAAAGGGTAACTGATTTGCTGGCAGTGGCTCAGTGTAGTAAGAGCAGTTTATCTGTTGGGAGTGGCAAGGTGCCTGGTAAGGAAGCTGCCCCACTCTCCCAGTCATTGTCTGTTAGGGTTACCATATGTCCGGTTTTCCCGGACATGTCCGGCTTTTTGGTAATCAAACCCCCGGCCGGGGGGAATTGCCAAAAAGCCGAACATGTCCGGGAAAATGCCGGCTGGGCACTTCCCCTCCCGTGGCTGCTCTGCTCCTCCCCTGACTCTTCGGCTCTGTTTAAGAGCCGAGCGCTACGGGCTTCGGGCAGCCCCCATGCCTCCGGACCCTGCGCCGCCGGAGCCCGGGAGGGGAAGTGCCCGGCCGGGGGCGCAGGGTCCGGAGGCATGGGGGCTGCCCGAAACCCGAGCGCTACCGGCTTCACGGTTTGCCGGGCAGCCCCCAGACCCTGCGCCCCCGGCTGGGCGCTTCCCCTCCCGGGCTCCAGCTGCGCTGGGGAAGCGCCGGCCGGGGGCGCAGGGTCTGGGGGCTGCCCAGCAAACCGTGAAGCCGGTAGCGCTCGGGCAGCCCTTTTCGCGTGGCTGGGAGTGGGAGGGAGGAGGGGGCGGAGTTAGGGCGGGGTTGGGGCGGGGAAGGGGCGGAGTTGGGGCGGGGCTGGGGTGGGAACTGGGCGGGGCCAGGGCCCCGTGGAGGGTCCTCTTTTTTTATTTGTTAAATATGGTAACCCTATTGTCTGTAATCAGCCCTGTGTGCTGGGACAAAGGAGAGGAAGGCAGGAAAAGTTTGGAGGAGCCAAGGCAGCCTTGTGAGCTAATGGCTTTGTCTAGTCAGCAGTTTGGGAAGGCAGGGATAATGGAAGATGAATGTCCCTATACCTTACCTGTTTCCTGTGTGGAGAATAGTGATAGTGAAGGAAATGTACCTGTATCTGTCAGGGGTATTGACTTGCCTATGGAGGAAGCTACCTCAGGCCTGGTGTACACTACGAGTTTAGGTCGACTTTAGCCGCGTTAAATCGAATTAAGCCTGGACACGTTTACACGACGAAGCCCTTTCTTTCGACTTAAAGGGCCCTTTAAACCGGTTTCTTTACACCACCTCCGACGAGGGGATTAGCGATAAAATCGGCCTTAGGGGGTCGGAATTGGGTTAGTGTGGACGGAATTCGACGTTATTGGCCTCCGGGAGCTATCCCACAGTGCTTCATTGTGACCGCTCTGGACAGCACTCTCAACTCAGATGCACTGGCCAGGTAGACAGGAAAAGCCCCGCGAACGTTTGAATTTCATTTCCTGTTTGCCCAGCGTGGAGAGCACAGGTGACCATGCAGAGCTCATCAGCACAGGTAACCGTGATGGAGTCCCAGTCCCAGGATCGCAAAAGAGCTCCAGCATGGACTGAACGGGAGGTACGGGATCTGCTCGCCATCTGGGGAGATGAATCAGTGCTGGCCGAACTCCGAAGCAGTAAAAGAAATGGCAAAATATTAGAAAAGGTCTCCAAGGCCATGAAGGACAGAGGCCATAACAGGGATGCACAGCAGTGCCGTGTGAAAATTAAGGAGCTAAGGCAAGCCTACCACAAAGCCAGAGAAGCAAACGGAAGGTCCGGAGCTGAGCTGCAAACATGCCGCTTCTACGTGGAGATGCATGCCATTCTAGGGGGTGCAGCCACCACTACCCCAACCGTGTGCTATGAGTCCCTCACTGGAGAAAGACACAGGGAAGCGGGTTCGGCGGACGAGGAAGATGATGATGGAGAGAACATAGATAGCTCACAGCAGCAAGGAAGCGGAGAAACCGGTTTCCCCAACAGCCAGGATATGTTTATCACCCTGGACCTGGAACCAGTAACCCCCGAACTCACCCAAGACCCTGTGGGCACACAGGGGACCTCTGGTGAGTGTACCTTTGTAAATATTACACATGGTTTAAAAGCAAGCGTGTTTAATGATTAATTTGCCCTGGCAATCGCGGCCAGTACAGCTACTGGAAAAGTCTGTTAACGTGTATGGGGATGGAGCGGAAATCCTCCAGGGACATCTCCAGAAAGCTCTCCTTCATGTACTCCCAAAGCCTTTGCAAAAGGTTTCTGGGGAGGGCTGCCTTATCCCGTCCGCCATGGTAGGACACTTTACCACGCCAGGCCAGTAGCACGTAGTCTGGAATCATTGCATAACAAAGCATGGCAGCGTTTGGTCCCGGTGTTTGCTGGCATGCAGACAACATCCATTCCTTATCGCTCTTTGTTATCCTCAGGAGAGTGATATCATTCATGGTCACCTGGTTGAAATGGGGCGATTTTATTAAGGGGACATTCAGAGGTGCCCCTTCCTGCTCTGCTGAACAGAAATATTCCCCGCTGTTAACCACGCGGTGGGGGGGAGGGGTGAAGTGACCATCCCAGAGAATTGGGTGTGTGGGGGAGGGGAGTTAGTTGGGTTTGTGCTGCATGTTAAACCTGAAACCGCAGCCCCTCCTTTTACATTGCAAACCCATTTTAAATGGTCAACCCAACGGGTGCTTGGTATGGTTAATGAGAGCAGTACTGTTTTAAACCATCCCCACTTATTAACAAGGTTAAAAAAGCCAAAAGACTGTGTCTTACCATGGCTGCCTGCAAGCTGAAATCTGTGGCCTGGCACTGCGTGAGTGATCTCTCACACCAAACCTGCAGGCTCTCAATATAAGAGGAAAAATGCGACCTTGTAACGAAAGCACATGTGCTGTGTGATGTGAACAGCAAAATCGAACGTGAAAGACTGTACCCAGTGTTCTCTAAAATGTATCTTTTTTAACCACCTCTCCCTTCTCCTCCACCAGCTGCAAATGTTTCACCTTCACAGAGGCTAGTGAATATTCGAAAACGGAAGCGAAGGACGCGTGACGAAATGTTCACTGAACTACGGACTGCCTCCCACGCTGACAGAGCACAGCAGAATGCGTGGAGGCAGTCAATGACTGATTTTAGAAAAGCCCAATATGAGCGAGAGGAGAGGTGGCGGGCTGAAGAGCAGAGGTTGCGTGCTGAAACGCGGGCTGAAGAGGAGAAGTGGCGTCAGCTTGTAAACAGAAAGCAAGAGTCGATGCTCCGGCTGCTGGAGCATCAAACTGATATGCTCCTGCGTATGGTTGAGCTGCAGGAAAGGCAGCAGGAGCAGAGACCGCCGCTACAGCCCCTCTGTAACCAACAGCCCTCCTCCCCAAGTCCCATTGCCTCCTCACCCAGACGCCCAAGAACACGGTGGGGGGGCCTCCGGCCACCCAGTCACTCCAGCCTAGATGATTTCCAGAGCAATAAGTTTTAAAGTTTTAAAGTGCAGTGTGTCCTTTTCCTTCCCTCCTCCCCCACCCATCCCAGGCTACCTTTGCAATTATCCCCCTAGTTGTGTGCTGAATTAATAAAGAATGCATGAATGTGAAGTAACAATGACTTTATTGCCTCTGCAAGTGGTGCTTGAAGAGGGGAGGGGAGGGGAGGGTGGGGTGCTTGGTTTACAGGGAAGTAGAGTTAACCGGGTGGGTGGGGGGTTGGAGATTTCATCAAGGAGAAACAAACAGAAGTTTCACACCGTAGCCTGGCCAGTCACAAAACTAGTTTTCAAAGCTTCTCTGATGCGCACCTCGCCCTGCTGTGCTGCTCTAACCGACCTGGTGTCTGGCTGCGCGTAATCAGCGGCCAGGCGATTTGCCTCTACCTCCCACCCCGCCATAAATGTCTCCCCCTTACTCTCACAGATATTGTGGAGCGCACAGCAAGCAGCAATAACAATGGGGATATTCTTTTCGCTAAGGTCTGAGCGAGTCAGTAAGCTGCGCCAGCGCGCTTTTAAACGCCCAAATGCACATTCCACCACCATTCGGCACTTGCTCAGCCTGTAGTTGAACAGGTCCTGACTCCTGTCCAGGCTGCCTGTGTACGGCTTCATGAGCCATGGCATTAAGGGGTAGGCTGGGTCCCCAAGGATCACGATAGGCATTTCAACATCCCCAACGGTTATTTTCTGGTCCGGGAAGAAAGTCCCTTCCTCCAGCTTTCGAAACAGAACAGAGTGCCTGAAGACGCGAGCATCATGTACCCTTCCCGGCCAGCCCACGTTGATGTCGGTGAAACGTCCCTTGTGATCCACCAGGGCTTGCAGCAGCATTGAAAAGTACTCCTTGCGGTTTATGTACTCGGTGGCTTGGTACGCCAGTGCCAAGATAGGGATATGGGTTCCGTCTATCGCCCCACCACAGTTTGGGAATCCCATTGCAGCAAAGCCATCCACTATGTCCTGCACGTTTCCCAGAGTCACTACCCTTGATATCACCAGGTCTCTCATTGCCCTGGCAACTTGGATCACAGCAGCCCCCACAGTAGATTTGCCCACTCCAAATTGATTCCCGACTGACCGATAGCTGTCTGGCGTTGCAAGCTTCCACAGGGCTATCACCACTCGCTTCTCAACTGTGAGGGCTGCTCTCATCCTGGTATTCTGGTGCTTCAGGGCAGGGGAAAGCAAGTCACAAAGTTCCATGAAAGTGCCCTTACGCATGCGAAAGTTTCGCAGCCACTGGGCATCGTCCCAGACCTGCAACACGATGCGGTCCCACCAGTCTGTGCTTGTTTCCCGGGCCCAGAATCGGCATTCCACGGCATGAACCTGCCCCAGTAACACCATGATTTCCACATTGCTGGGGCCTGTGCCTTGTGAGAGGTCTACGTCCATGTCCATTTCCTCATCACTGTCGTCGCCGCGCTGCAATCGCCTCCTCCTCGGCTGGTCCCGGTTTTGCTTTGGCATGTCCAGGCTCTGCATATACTCCAGGACAATGCGCGTGGTGTTCATAGTGCTCATAATTGCCGCGGTGATCTGAGCGGGATCCATGATCCCAGTGCTAGCTATGGCGTCTGGTCTGAAAAAAGGCGCGAAACTAGTATCTAAAGACCAGGGGAAGGAGGGAGGGGCGAGTGATGACATGGCGTACATGTACAGGGAATTAAAATCAAGAAAGGTGGCTGTGCATCAGGGAGAAATACAAACAACTGTCACACAGAATGCACCCCCCCCCAGAGATTGAACTCCTAAGCCTGGGTTTAGCGGGCCGTTGATTTGACGGAGGGAGGGGGGAAGGAAATGAATACAGAACAAATCTATTTTTTACATCTTAAGACGACAGAGCAGCATGACTGATAGCCCTCGGCATTTTCTGGGTGCTTGGCAGCAAATACTGGGCGCTTGGCAGTATGATGATGACGGATACCAATCATAATATACTGTTTATTGCCAAAAGGCAAGGGGTTGCTGCTGTGTAGCAATGTAGCCCTACGTGTGCCAGCCACATGTCTGCCAGCACCCAGATCACACTCGGCCTTTTCTGGGTGCTTAGCAGACAATACTTGGCAGAAAATAGTATACTACGACTGATAGCCATCATTGTCCGACGAGGACGGTTAAAGGCAAGGGGTTGCTGCTGTGTAGCAATGTAGCCCCACGTGTGCCAGCCATATGTCTGCCAGCACCCAGATCGCCCTCGGCCTCTTCTGGGTGCTCAGCAGACAATACTTGGCAGAAAATAATATACTATGACTGATATCCATGATTGTCCGACGAGGACGGTTACCAGTCATAATAAACCATCTACTGCCAAAAGGTAAGGGGCTGGTGCAATGCAGCCCTACGGCTGCCAGCCCCACAGCTACCAGCATCCCGATCGCCGATGAAGGCTACCACTCATGCTGCACCGTCTACCGCCAAAAGACAGTTAGCTACTGCTGCTGTGTAGCAATGCAGTCCCACGTCTGCCGGCACCCGGAAGACACATGGTGACGGTGAGCTGAGCTGAGCGGGCTCCATGCTTGGCGTGGTATGTTGTCTGCACAGGTAACCCAGGTAAAAAGGCGCGAATCTATTGTCTGCCATTGCTGTGACGGAGGGGGAGGGGCCTGACGCAATGTACCCAGAACCCCCCGCGGCACTGTTTTGCATCATTCGGGCATTGCGATCTCAACCCATAATTCCAATGGGCGCCGGAGTCTGCGGGAACTGTGGGATAGGTACCCATAGTGCAATGCGCCGGAAGTCGACGCTAGCCTCGGTACTGTGGACGCGGTCCGCCGACTTCATGCACTTAGAGCATTTTATGTGGGGACACACACAATCGGCTGCATACAACCGGTTTCTATAAAACCGGCTTCTATAAATGCGACCTAATTTTGTAGTGTAGACATAGCCTCAGTCTCCAAGCAGTTGTCTGTGAACAGCCCTGTGTGCTGGGACAAGGGAAATGAAATCCCGAGCTGTATGTCTGGTAAAAAAGGTGTCTCCAGCTCTTCTTTGTCTGTGGAGCAGACAGAAGGTGTCTTTCAGCCTGTGATGGTTGAGAATAGTGCAGTTGTCTCAGAATTGGTTCTGAATTCAACTAAAGCCCAGGAAGGGAATGGTCCTAAGTCTGTGTCTGCTGGGGAGAATGGCACTGTAACTAAATTGCACCCAGTTAGTGTCTTAGCAAAATCCCAGAGACCAGACAATTCTGGTGCTTATATTTTGCCTATTGCTAGTGTGTGGTTGGTAAAGGGTGTAGCAACTCTGTCTAATCAGGGTAATACCCTAGCCAGGGCACAAGGAGAGCATGAAGGTGATTTGGTTGTGTTACCTACTGATGGTGTGGAAACTTGAAGCAAGAAGGAAAGGATTCCTGAACTTGTGTGTGGCAAAGGGAAGGGAAATGTTTCTAACCTTTTATCTAGTGAGTCTATGGGTTTGCCTGAAAGGGGATTGTGTAGAAATCTGCGTGATGGGCCAAAGGTGATCCTGGATGTAAGTAAGACCCAGAAAAAGTCTGTTGTTGCTCAGGAAAGTGTTCCTTTAGAGCAAGCCCACCGTGAAGAGGGTAAGGACAAAATTTCTGTGAGGGGTGAATTGCTGCTTAGAAAAGCTCCTGGGGAAAGGAATCCTCATGGTAATCTGTGCAAGCAGTTCCCTGAAACTGAAGGGTGTGAGAGTGATTTAATCAAGGAAGTTTCAGTTCCTAACAGCCAGAAATTTTCTGTTGTGAATGGATCCACTGACTTTCCTTTCGAAAGATCCAGTGTGGGTAGCTTTGAGAAAGTCTCAGATGGAGTAAGAGCTGTTAAGAAAGTTGAGCAACCCTATAACCAAGTGGCTGTGTGTGGCCAGCTTGTTGGGGAGACAATGGTGTTGGGACAGGACTGTCTCCATGCTAATTCGTTAAGTGAGCAGTCTGTGCTTCAGGGTCTGAGGACAGATTTGGTTACTGGTGTTTCAAAGCAGAACAGTTTTATGGCTGAATGCTTGAGGATGCAGGGGAGAGCAAGCATACTTTCACCCTCAGACTCTTTGGATTTGTGTGGTATCTCTTTAAGACAGAGTCCAGCCTTGGAAATGATAGCAGTTAAGGATATGAAAACTGGTCCACTGGCTCCTGTCTGTGGTAATGCAAATTACTTGTCTGGCTCGGAGGGGAAGGACTTGCTAATGGCTGTTAGCACAGAGAGCCCACCCCATCAGCCAGGGAATTCTGTTAAGCAAGAGAAATCAGGGTTTGATCCTGCAGGACAAGGAGGAAAGAGAAAACTGAATTTTGCAAAGGGAAGCAACAGGTTAACCCTAAAATGCCCAAACTCCAAATGTATTGAGCCAAAGGTGTGGCATGACAACCATGATTGTAGATGGACACTTGCAATGGATTTGTTGTTAATGCTAATGGTGATTTTGTAAATAATGTGTTGCTATTACCAAGAACTGTAAGAATGTACAATGTTCCTAATCTGTTGGAAAATCCCTTGAACATGTTAAAAGGAATACATGAGAACACACTTTATGTTAAAAGGCCTTGTTATACGGATGTTTCACAGTTGATGCCTGTAAACAGTATTGGAACTTTTCACAGGAGAAAAGACATTCCAGACCTAATGTGCTGTATGAGAAGGGAAACTAAGGCACACTACCATATTGCTTTCACGGTTAAATGCCAAGATTCCTGTACTATGAACATCATTAATATCTACATTGATTTAATGTTAATTGGGTTCCAAACATTTGCCAGAGCTTGTATGGATAAAGTAGCTGTTTTCTTTAGCTCTTGGCAAGATCACATGAGACATACAGGAACCATGCTGCAAGAGCAGATCCAATCCACTATTGTTCTAACCAAGTTTTACCTTGAGTTTGTAGAGAGATTCAATCATGTTGTTGAACACAATTTTGATAAACCATTTCTGTTATACTCTGATATGGCTTCTAACCCCAATACTAGCCGTAGTGAGACAAACCCAAGGATGGGGAGCTCTTGGGATGCAGTCAGGAATGTTTGTGTCATCCCTTCCTGCATCAATTTTGCGTTGGGGGCGTGACGTTATTGATATAATCTGGGACCATATAGATCATTGTTGCAACCAAGGTCCTGTAGTGGCACGCAAATCTTGTATAAAGGGGGTCAAATGGGGTGTCTAAGACAAGGTTATGGTTTACTGGTTATGATTATGCTGTCTATATGTATGTATCAATTTTGTAGTTGAAGTTATGAATATTGGCTCTATACTGTCTGTATTTCAAACTTATGCTATGCTGCTGGGTGACATCCCAGACAAACTGGTGTTAGCTCTGCCTAGCCTGCTTGATGGCCCATTAAGGACCATCAGCTATACAATGGACCCATTGAGAGAAGGCAAATATGCCTTGAGACTCAGCAAAGTATGCGGGAACTGGCCCATGTGACTCCAGACTCCATTTTGCTGTGATTTTCCACAGTAAGGACAAAGAGGTGTTCTTACACCTGGAAAAGACTATATAAGGCTGATGCCTCATCTCCATCTTGTCTTCAATCCTGCTTCATACCTCTGGAGGAACGTTGCTACAAGCTGAAGCTTTGAACAAAGGACTGATAACCCATCCCAGCGGGGGATGTATTCCAGAGACTTGATTTGAACCTGCAGTTTATTCTATCGCTGCTGCAAGCCTGAACCAAGAACTTTGCCATTACTGTATGTAATTGATCCCATTTAACCAATTCTAGCTCTCATCTCTATCTTTTTCCTTCTATGAATAAACCTTTAGATTTTAGATTCTAAAGGATTGGCAACAGCGTGATTTGTGGGTAAGATCTGACTTGTATATTGACCTGGGTCTGGGGAAGAAGAGGGGGCTGGTGTTTTACTTTGGGTCAGTTTGTGTTAGTTACTTTCCTGTCCCTCAAGGCACCATCCATGGCCTGGGTACTGGCCTTCACCGGCGCTGCTGAGAGCTGGAGAGAGGGGCTCTATGCCAGCAAGAGCTCACCTCCAGCCTTCCTGGACACGGGGTGACACCTCCTGCTCCTGGCTCTGGGCTGAGCTGAGAGCAGTTCCAGTCACCCAGCACCACCCTGAGTGGACAGGGCAGTGCCAGCGGTTTCAGCTCTCCACTCCTGCATGTCTCTCTGTTGCTCTGGGGCTTGGCGGGGGCTGACCAGGTGGTGGCTCTGGCAGGAAGCCGGCTGCTGTTTCCCTTTCCAGGAGAAGGGTCGGCAGCAAGACTGGTTTGTGCTGGCCCCACGTCAGTGACTGGAATGAGGAGGTGCCCCACGTGGTCACTGTGTGGCTCGGCTGCAGCAGAGGGAAGGGCCCAATGGCTCTAATGCCAGCCGGGGGGTGCTGAATAGCATCCAGTGAATCCACAAACTGCAACACCCCACCCAGCCAGGGTGCAGGGGCTGGCGGTCTGAGGCCTGAATCAGTAACTGCAGGACCGCTGGGCTCTGATTGGCTGAGACAATTTCACCCAGCAAGTGACTCATGACATCCATCCTGTCCCTAGAGCTAACAAACGGGACATGGGGAAGTTCCTGCCCCAGGGGTCAGGTGCTGTAACATCCTGCTGTCCCGAGGCTTTACCTGAAAACCTTCAGCTCCCCAAAGCATTTCCTCCGGGCTCTGGCTCTGAACGCAGCTGCTCTATGTTCTTTGGTCAAGACTTTCAACAGGGCCTCAGTTTTGGGGTCCTCAGCTGGAGCCCCCATAAAGGGGCAACAGTGCTGAGCGGTAAGCCCCTGAGAATCAGGCTGTGTTGACATGACTCAGGACACCTCAACTGCTAGCAGAGCACCTCACCCTCCCTGATTGCACTAACCTCGTTATCTCCATACTGATTTATACCTGCCTCTGGAGATTTCCATTACTTGCATCTGAAGAAGTGAGGTTCTTACCCACGAAAGCTTATGCTCCCAATACTTCTGTTAGTCTTAAAGGTGCCACAGGACCCTCTGTTGCTTTTTACAGATTCAGACTAACACGGGTACCCCTCTGATACTTGACACCATGCAAGGCACTGCATTTAGCCGTATGGAATGGAAATCTATCAACCTCATGAAGAAACTTGCACAAATACAGACAGATATCATCTTCCTTTCCAAATGCAAACGGATGGACATCATACCAAATGGACTGAAGGTGAAAAATCCATTGCTATCTACATACTGCACAGACCACAGTGAGAGATTATGCCATACACTATCAAAGAAACTGAGGAACCACCTGATCAGCATCCTATACAGCAAACAGAAAAACATCAAGAAAGAGCTCTCCAACCTGGAGACTTTCATAAATAACCAACCCTCCACACAAATGGACTTTACTAAAATAAGACAGGAGATCTACATTACACACTTCACCTCTCTACAAAGGAAAAAGGACCGTAAGCTGTCTAAAATCCTACCTGCCACATGGGGCCACAACAGGGGTACCCCTAACCCACCCAGCAATATTGTCAATTTATCCAGCTACACACTCAACCCAGCAGAAGAGTCTGTCCTATCTCGGGGACTCTCTTTTTGCCCCAGCACCCCCACGAACATGATACAGTTCTGCGGTGATCTGGAAGCCTACTTTTGCCGCCTCCGACTCAAAGAATACTTTCAAGATAACACTGAACAGTGCACTGATACACAGCTACCCTCCCACCAACAACACAGGAAGAAGAACTCCACATGGACTCCTCCTGAGGGTCGAAATGACAGTCTGGACCTATACATAGAATGCTTCCGCCGACGTGCACAGGCAGAAATTGTGGAAAAACAACATCGCTTGCCTCATAACCTAAGTCGTGCAGAACGCAATGCCATCCACAGCCTCAGAAACCACCCTGACATTATCATCAAAGAGGCTGATAAAGGAGGTGCTGTTGTCATCATGAACAGGTCTGACTACCAGAAGGAGGCTGCCAGACAACTCTCCAATACCAAATTCTACAGGCCACTTTCCTCAGATCCCACTGAGGAATACACTAAGGCCTGGTCTACACTAGGCTTTTATGTCGAATTTAGCGCCGTTACATCGAATTAACCCTGCACCCGTCCACACCACGAAGCTATTTAGTTCGACATAGAGCTCTCTTAAATTCGACTTCTGTACTCCTCCAAAACGAGAGGAGTAGCGCTAAATTCGAAATGGCCATATCGAATTAGGCTAGGTGTGGATGGAAATCGACGGTAATAGCTCCGGGAGCTATCCCACAGTGCACCACTCTGTTGACGCTCTGGACAGCAGTCCGAGCTCGGATGCTCTGATCAGCCACACAGGAAAAGCCCCGGGAAAATTTGAATTCCTTTTCCTGTCTGGGCAGTTTGAATCTCATTCCCTGTTTTGGACAGCGTGGCGAGCTCAGCAGCACTGGCAACGATGCAGAGCTCTCCAGCAGAGATGGCCGTGCAATCTAATAGAAGGAGGGCCCCAGCATGGACTGATCGGGAAGTCTTGGATCTCATCGCTGTGTGGGGCGATGAGTCCGTGCTTTCAGAGCTGCGCTCCAAAAGACGGAATGCAAAGATCTACGAGAAGATCTCTAAAGCCATGGCAGAGAGAGGATACAGCCGGGATGCAACGCAGTGCCGCGTGAAAATCAAGGAGCTGAGACAAGGCTACCAAAAAACCAAAGAGGCAAACGGACGCTCCGGATCCCATCCCCACACATCCCGTTTCTACGAGGCACTGCATTCCATCCTAGGTGCGTCCGCCACCACTACCCCACCACTGACCGTGGACTCTGAGGATGGGATATTGTCCGCGGCAGGTTCCTCGTCGGACATGTTAGCGGACGGGGAAGATGAAGAAGGAGATGAGGAGGACGAGGCAGTCGACAGCGCTGGCACCGCTGATTTCCCCGACAGCCAGGATCTCTTCATCACCCTTACCGAGATCCCCTACCAACCGTCCCCATCCCTTACCCCGGAGACAGAATCAGGGGAAGGATCAAGCAGTAAGTCCTTTAAATATCTAAACATTTATTTTTACAAGAACTGAAATATTTATAATATTAACAATGGCTGTTTCTTAAAGTGCTTAAACATGTAAACAATTATCTGCAAAAAAACTGGAATATTTACAATAGTAACAAAGGGTTTTTCATGATTTGTCTGCCTTAGGCTCTTCACAATTTAGTCCCAAGTATTTAAAATTTTTTTTACAATGTCCGGTAAGTCATGATTATGCTGCCCAAGATGCTCCACTCTTTAGTCCCAGTGCACCTACGCGAAAATCCAGTCAATATGGCCGGGGATGGAGGCGAAATCCTCATAGGAGAACTCCTCGTAGGTCTCATGAAGGAACATTTCCACCCTGTTCATCAGGTTCCTGGGTAGGGCGATCTTATTGGGCCCTCCGTGGTAGGACACGTTACCGCGCCACGACACCATCAGATACTCTGGTATCATTGCCCTGCAGAGCATAGCGGCAAACGGCCCTGGTTTCTGAAGGCTTTCTCGAAACATCCTTTCCCTCTGGGACTCCGAGATCCTCAGCAGGGTGATGTCGCTCATTAAGCCCTGCTTTGAATTAGGGAGGGGAATGTTAGTATTGGGACTGCTTTACAGCCACGCGGTGGAGGGAGAGGGGCAGCATACAGGGATCTTTCCCTGGAACAGCCGCGAGGGGGTGGGACAGGGGCATAGTTCATGCTGTCCTGATTGCTGGCAGCAGAGACTGGCATTGCTTTCAATGTGAAAGGAGGCCAGTGCTACTAGTACAGTTTTAAGCAGCCAGAAGTCTACGGCTTACCATGATTGCACGCTACAGAAGTTCAGGTGTCCTGCCACGCTTCTCAGATAACTGCAAGACCACTGCAGGACCCCAGGCACTGAAGGCGAGGGCCGAAAATTCGACCTTGTCCTGAGTGCGCATGTGAGAGGTGCAGTGCATGGTCTTGTTCACAGAGAAAGACTAGGTTCTTTGTACACAACTTCATTTATCTGTCTCAGGAATTTACTCCATTTTTCCCATTCACACAGACACATCTGCGACTGTCTCCCAACCCAGCCTGTCAGCACACTCCCAGAGGCTAGCGCAGATTAGGAGGAGGAAGAAGAAGACGCGGGAGGACATGTTCTCAGAACTAATGAGCTGCTCCCAAGCCCAGGCAGCCCAGCAGACACAGTGGAGGGAGAACTTGTCCCAAATGCACCGAGCAGTCATGGAACGGGAGGAGAGGTGGCGTCAGGAGGACCAGCAGGCTACTGAAAAGCTGCTTGGACTTCTGAGGGAGCAAACGGACACGCTCCGGCACCTTGTGGATGTTCTGCAAGACCGGAGGCAGGAGGACAGAGCCCCGCTGCAGTCTATCTCTAACCGCCCTCCCCCGCCACCAAGTCCCACACCCCCCTCACGCAAAGTACAAAGAAGGAGGGGCGGCAAGGGCCGTTAAAACTTTCAGTCAACCCCTGCAGACTGCTCTAGCACTAGAAGGCTCTCATTCCCCAAAATTTTAAAAGTCCTTTCCTACACACCGCACAGAAGCCCCCGTGCAAGTTTCAACCCCCACGTTTCATGTCTGGTTCATAATAAAATATTCGTTTCTGTTAATTACTGTTTCCATGATTTTATTTTGGAGGAGAGTCTGTCTGAACGAGGGGAAGGGGCATGGTAATTGGACAGGACAGTCACCTTTACCAGGGTACAGAGGCGGGGTCAGGTCCAGGATCAGGACACATACCCAGTGCAGTGACTAGTGACCCTGTTCAATCTGGGAGGTGGTTTTCATGTTCTGTGGGGGGGGGGGTTGCTCTGTGACTTTGTGGCGGGGGAGGGCAGTTACAGATCTAATGCATCACAGAGCCCCGCAGCAGGGGAGCTGTAACCCTCCTCCCCCTGCCAGACAGTCACATAGCCGACACATACACGCTGTCCCGCCCAGGAGGGCTGGCAGGCTCTGTTGAAACAACCAGTCCACCACTGCGGAACCCGTCATTCCTGGAGTTTAGAAGCATCATTTGCATCACAACACTAAACCCGCACCCCGCCACAGTCTGCGTCCCAGGTTTAAAACATTCCCGCGAAAACAGTAATAAAGACAACGGTGTTCATTAACAAAACAGAACAGATTTTATTTTTTGGGAAGGGGGTGAAGGGGGTATGTAACTGGAGAGGATAGTCAACGGTAACTGGGTAAAGAAACGGTGGCAAGTTCAGGTTCTGAGTCCACAAACTTAAAATTCACTGGTGACCCTGCTCAGTCTGGAAACTGTCTTTCAAAGCCTCCCGGATGCACAGTGCGTCCCACTGGGCTCTTCTAATCTCCCGGCTGATCAGCAGCCAGGCGATTTGCCTCAACCTCCCACCCCACCATAAAGGTCTCCCATTTGCTCTCACAGAGATTGTGGAGCACACAGCAAGCTGCAATAACAATGGAGATATTGGTTTCACTGAGATCACAGCGAGTCAGTAAGTTTCTCCATCTCCCCTTGAGACGGCCAAAAGCACACTCCACCACCATTCTGCACTTGCTCAGCCGGTAGTTGAACAGTTCTTTTTCTGTGTCCAGGGCGCCAGTATAGGGCTTCATGAGCCAGGGCATTAGCGGGTATGCTGGGTCCCCGAGGATCACTGTAGGCATCTCCACATCCCCAAGAGTTATTTTGTGGTCCGGGAAGTAAATACCTTCCTGCAGCCGTCTAAACAGACCAGAGTTCCTGAACACGCGAGCGTCATGAACCTTGCCCGGCCATCCAACGTTGATGTTAGTAAAACGTCCCTTATGGTCCACCAGTGCTTGCAGCACCATTGAAAAGTAGCCCTTTCAGTTGATGTACTGGCTGGCCTGGTGGTCCGGTCCCAGGATAGGGATGTGAGTCCCATCTATAGCCCCACCGCAGTTTGGGAATCCCATCGCGGCGAAGCCATCTATGATGGCCTGCGCGTTTCCCAGGGTCACTACCTTTGACAGCAGTACCTTCACGATTGCCTTGGCTACTTGCATGACAACAACCCCAACGGTAGATTTGCCCACGCCAAACTGGTTCGCGACTGACCGGTAGCTGTCCGGCGTTGCAAGCTTCCAGAGGGCTATGGCCACTCGCTTCTGGACAGTCAGGGCTGCTCGCATCCGGGTGTCCTTGCGCTTCAGGGCAGGGGACAGCAACTCACAAAGTTCGAGGAAAGTCCCCTTCCGCATGCGAAAGTTTCGCAGCCACTGGGATTCATCCCAGACCTGAAGCACTATGCGGTCCCACCAGTCCGTGCTTGTTTCACGGGCCCAGAATCGCCGTTCCACAGTATCCACAAGACCCATTGCCACCGTGATGTCCTCGGCACTGGGTGTCGTGGTTTCAGACAGGCGTGTGCTACTCTCGGAGTTCAGGTCCTCACCCCGGTGCCGTAGCCCCCTCGCCTGATTTCTCTCTATCTGCCTCAGTGAAAGGTCGATGATGAGTTGCGATGCGTTGACAACGGCCACAACTGCAGCGATGGTCGCAGCGGGATCCATGCTCGCAGTGCTGTGGCGTCCGCGCTGTCACTGACCAGAAAAGTGCGCGAACTGATTTCCCGCCGGCGCTTTCAGGGAGGGAGGGCGGGAGTGACGGTTGGATGACGACAGTTACCCAAAACCACCCTCGACACATTTTTTTACCCAGAAGGCAATGGCGGCTCGACCCAGAATTCCAATGGGCAGCGGGGACTGCGGGAACTGTGGGATAGCTGCCCACAGTGCACCGCTTCCAATGTCGACGCTTGCCCCATTAATGTGGACTGATAAAGTCGAATTACTGTCCTTAGTGTGGACACACACGTTCAACTTTGTAATATCGATTCCACATATTCGATTTAACTAAAATCGAACTACTCTCGTAGTGTAGACATACCCTAAGAAACTGCACCATCTACTCAGGACACTCCCTACACTAACACAGGAACAAATCAACATACCCTTAGAGCCCCGACCAGGGTTATTCTATCTACTACCCAAGATCCACAAACCTGGAAATCCTGGACACCCCATCATCTCGGGCATTGGCACTCTCACTGAAGGACTGTCTGGATATGTGGACTCCCTACTCAAACCCTACGCCACCAGCACTCCCAGCTATCTCCGTGACACCACAGATTTCCTGAGAAAACTACAATGCATTGGTGACCTCCCAGAAAACACCATCCTAGCCACCATGGATGTAGAGGCTCTCTACACAAACATCCCACACACAGATGGAATACAAGCCGTCAGGAACAGTATCCCTGATGATGACACAGCACAACTTATTGCTGAGCTCTGTGACTTTATCCTCACGCACAATTATTTCAAATTTGGTGACAATATATACCTCCAGACCAGTGGCACTGCTATGGGCACCCGCATGGCCCCACAATATGCCAACATTTTTATGGCTGACCTGGAACAACGCTTCCTCAGCTCTCGTCCACTCACACCCCTTCTCTACCTACGCTACATTGATGACATCTTCATCATCTGGACCCATGGGAAGGAGACCCTGGAAGAATTCCACCATGATTTCAACAGCTTCCACCCCACCATCAACCTCAGCCTGGACCAATCTACATGGGAGGTCCACTTCCTACACACCACCGTACAAATAAGCGATGGCCACGTTAACACCACCCTATACGGAAAACCCACCGACCGCTACACCTACCTTCATGCCTCCAGCTTCCACCCCAGACACACCACATGATCCATCGTCTACAGCCAAGCACTGAGGTACAATCGCATCTGCTCCAACCCCTCAGACAGAGACCAACACCTACAAGATCTTCACCAAGCATTCTCAAAACTACGATACCCACACAAGGAAATAAAGAAACAAATCAACAGAGCCAGACGTGTACCCAGAAGCCTCCTGCTACAAGACAGGCCCCAAAAAGAAATGAACAGAACTCCACTGGCCATCACCTACAGTCCTCACCTTAAACCTCTCCAAAGCATCATCAGTGATCTACAACCCATCCTGGACAATGATCCCTCACTTTCACAGACCTTGGGAGGCAGGCCAGTCCTCGCCCACAGACAACCCGCCAACCTTAAGCATATTCTCACCAGCAACCACGCACCGCACCATAACAACTCTAACTCAGGAACCAACCCATGCAACAAACCTCGATGCCAACTCTGCCCACATATCTACACCAGCAACACCATCACAGGACCTAACCAGATCAGCTACAACATCACCGGCTCATTCACCTGCATGTCCACCAATGTTATATATGCCATCATATGCCAGCAATGCCCCTCTGCTATGTACATTGGCCAAACTGGACAGTCACTACGCAAGAGGATAAATGGACACAAGTCAGATATCAGGAATGGCAATATACAAAAACCTGTAGGAGAACACTTCAACCTCCCTGGCCACACAATAGCAGATGTAAAGGTAGCCATCTTACAGCAAAAAAACTTCAGGACCAGACTCCAAAGAGAAACTGCTGAGCTCCAGTTCATTTGCAAATTTGACACCATCAGATCAGGATTAAACAAAGACTGTGAATGGCTATCCAACTACAGAAGCAGTTTCTCCTCCCTTGTTGTTCACACCTCAACTGCTAGCAGAGCACCTCACCCTCCCTGATTGAACTAACCTCGTTATCTCCATACTGATTTATACCTGCCTCTGGAAAATTTTTTAATTAATTAATTAATTTAATTTAATTAATTTAATTAATAATTTAAATTTCCATTACTTGCGTCTGATGAAGTGGGCATTCACCCACGAAAGCTTATGCTCCAATACTTCTGTTAGTCTTAAAGGTGCCACAGGACCCTCTGTTGCTTTTTACAAATCCATTGAAAGTGTCCATTTACAGTCATGTTTGTCATGCCACACCTTTGACTCAATACCATTGGGGTTTTGGGGTTTTAGAACTACTCTGTGGCTTCCCTTTGCAAAATTCAGTTTTCTCTTTCCTCCTTGTCCTGAAGGATCAAAGCCTGATTTCTTTTGCTTAACAGAATTCACTGGCTGATTGGGTGTGCTTTCTTTGCTAACAGCTATTAGCAAATCTTTCTTCTCCCTGCCAGCCAGGTAATTTGCAAATTTTCATCTGCTTTCAATTTCAAGGCTCGACTCTGTCTTAAAGAGAGACCATACGAATCCAAAGAGTCTGAGGGTGAGAGTTGGCTTGCTCTCCCCTATATCCTTAAGCATTCAGCCATAAAACTGTTCTGCTCTGAAACACCAGTAACCAAATCTGTCCTCAGACCCTGAAGCACAGACAGCTCACTCACAGAATTAGCATGGAGACAGACCTGTTCCAACACCATTGTCTTCCCAACAAGCTGGCCACACAGAGCCACTTGGTTATAGGGCTGCTCAACTTTCTTAACAGCTTTTACTCCATCTGAGACCTTCTCAGAGCTATCCACACTGGATCTTACAAAAGGAAAGTCAGTGGATCCATTTACAACAGAAAATTTCTGGCTGTTAGGAACTGAAACTTCCTGGATTAAATCACTTTTACACCCTTTAGCTGTAGCAAGCTGCTTGCACAGATTACCATGAGGATTTCTTTCCCCAGCAGCTTTTCTAAGCCACAGTTCACCCCTCACAGAAATTCTGCCCTTACCCTCTTTACCTAGGGCTTGCTCTAAAGGAACACTTCCTTGAGCAACAACAGACTCTTTTTGGGTCTTACTCACATCCATGATCCCCTTCGTCCCATCAGGCAGATTCCTACACAATCCCCTTGCAGGCAAACTCATAGACTCACTAGATAAAAGGTTAGAAGCATTCTCCTTCCCTTTGCCACACACACAAGTTCAGGAATCTTTTCCTTCTTGCTACTAGTTGTCAAACCATTAGTGGGTAACACAATTAAATCACCTTCTTGCTCTCCTTGTGCCCTGGCTAGGATATCACCCTGATTAGACAGAGTTGCTACATCCTTTTCCAACCACATATTAGCAATAGGCCAAATACAAGCACCAGAATTGTCTGGTCTCTGGGATTTTGCTAGGACACTA